>NC_080571.1:320236592-320914822 GCF_030247185.1 Malaya genurostris | reverse complement strand
CTCTCGATACTCGGCTCTACGGACCTCGGTTCTAAAGTCGGTTTTTCACAGTGATTATGAGAAATAGTAAAAGAAAAATATAATTTCTACGTTACGTTAGTTTTTCAATATTCAAGTTGAGCGGCTGACCTGATGAACTGTTCTAATAAATAAATGGAATAGACCGTTAGGAAACGGTTTGCCATATCTGCTATTTAAGTCATTTTCCCAACACGAATGTCTCCGTCGTGATAAAGTGTCGTTGATTTTACAAATAAATAAGTAAATAAATCATCATCTTTCTGTAATCACTCGAGGTGATTTTTTATTTTAGTCACAGCAAGCCAATCATTGCAATGCTTGATTGATATCGATGGAATCTGTTCTTATTATCCACTTGGCATGTCGAAATAAGGTTACAGTCGAACATTGGTTACAGCAGAGTTGAAAAAAAAACTGGAGATGCGGGGCATCGATCCCCGTACCTCTCACATGCTAAGCGAGCGCTCTACCATCTGAGCTACATCCCCTTTCATGCGAGTGTGAAGGTTTTTGCGTGGTTCCTCAAACAAAAAAGGAAACGATGCAATTATTAAATACATAGATTGTGCGTATCAGCTGAGCAAGTCTAATTCCATAGGCATGCATGACGATAAAGTAAGTTCCAAAAAAATTATATTTAATTCGATCGATTTAGGATACCTTGTTTTTATCTGAAAGCAAGATAGCGAATACTTTCTTGTTATTATTAAATGATCAAGAATAATACAATACACAAACTTGATTCATATTTGTGTGTTCACTGAACGACAGCTTGTGTATTTTTTTTTGCGTTTCAGGTTACCATCATCCTCAGATTGACCTTCAAATCTATGTCCTTTTAAATTTAGACACGCAAACCTCTCAACTACCTACAGACGCTAAGGCTGCTGCCCACCCTCTTACTCTATTCTCGCATTTGCCACCTTTGTTTTCTCGCGATCTGAATCTGGATAGCGTAACATAATTGCTTAATTTTCTCTGGTTCTTTTCTTTCGCCGACGTTTTTTTTTTCGTTTTGCTTCAAGATTGTCAAAAGACGTCTAACCCCGTGAAAGAAAAAAAAACAAAGAACTGGTGCAGCTTGTGCGCCAGTCATCTTCTACACGTGCCATCGTTCCAACGTGTCCTTTACGGCCCATCTGTGATGACCGCCATAAATTTCCGAACGCCTCCGAAATTATTGCCTGCGCTCCTTTGTGTGTGGAGAAGAGATCTCCTTTCCTTGGCTCGTGACCGGTCATTCAACAGTGGAATGCGTTTTTTTTTCTTGTTTTGCGCTTCCACCATCTACCGCCCATTCCATTGGTCATTGCCTTTGCCGGAGGAAAAAAAGGATCTCTCTGCGTCTATTGATAATCGTTGTGGGCGGTGGTCCTTTGATGTTCGTCCGGTATCGATTGTGTTTGTGTTTGTCTGCTGCTGCTGCTGCCTGTTACCTTATATGGATGTAATCTTCGGCAAGTCCAGCGACGCGAAGTCGCACTTTTACCTGCAGCTCATGCGAATGCATAATGTATAATCTTCCGTTCGTTATTTATTCAACGGGAAATTCTCGGGTTTCCGAAGGGGGTGATCGACTCTAGCGAAATCCAGTTGGCACCGTTCGCCGACGCATCAATAATTCAATGCCGGGTTGATTTTTAGCAAAACATTGTAAAACTCTTACGGAAGGGCGCTCACTTTGTACCGGTGTCGAACGCCGCGCCGTTGCTGGCGCGTGGAAAACAATTTTTCTATTTGTCATCGCAAATTCTATCATTTATCTTGTATGCCATTTTTATTGTGCTCTGCGAATAGAAAGATACGGCACATATTTTCTCGGAGTCGGAGGCTTAGGGAGAGATCGGTTGATTTGTTTTTAGCTGATGCTGTTCGCTGTTCTAGCAGGAGGGTTTTCAAGTGTTCTAACTGATTAATGATGTAGAATCAATTCACCACTTCCGTTGGTATTGATGAGGTTTTGTGTGTCAAATTAGCGTCATCCGGGTACGGAAAAGCAATTGTATGTGGGTAAGTTTTATTGTTTAAACAAAAACGAATGTAAAATTTTTTTCCATTAACTGTTGATTAAATTATAACTGACAATCTCAACAATTCAGGTACCCTTGTTTTGATTCTGAATGCGCTCAAATTTTCTTGCTGCACTTTTTCTTTGCGAAATTTAAGGAATTGAAGATCAATCTTTCATAACTTTTGTTCAGTGTGTGCCGAAAGTTCATACAGGTACGTTGTATTTCTTCTTCTTTCGCCCGCTCTAGATCGGACGTTGTTTTGAGCCTCCCACATAGGGAACAGAATCTTATTAGATAATCCAAGAGTAGCTTTGAATTGAGTCTAAACTTGTTAAAATCGTCTTCGACATCTCCGAGAAAATCCCATGAATCTTTAATTCCGAAACTGAAACATAGATCTAGAGAAACTTACCATCTTTTCTTGCGTTTTGTTTTCGACTTACCAATGCTTAAACAGTTCATATAAAATCGCTATTGCTTCTCTGCAGTTGAACAACATCGCTAAGCCACTATTGTCTAAAAGTGTGTGTGCTTTATGTGAAGTTGTTACTTTGGAACCAAAAAAATACAAAATGTAAGTAAATTAAATGTACTGTCAATAAGACCTCCTATTTCCATCCTAGATTTCTAGAGACTCTTTGGAACGCTATCGGAATCGGATATTGATACCGAACGAGCGCGTATGCAGAGTTCAAAACTGAAGAACTGTTTAGGGGAGACCGGGGCTAGACGTGGTTAAACCGTACAGCTTAAATATCTTATAAACCTGTTATAATTTCGATCCCTGGTTTGATTTTAAAAACGCGCTTTAATGGGATAGATAGACGTCAGTTAACTGGAGATTCGGGACTCAATTATATTCTTGCATTCAGTCTAATTTGCACCATAATAAGTTCGGTTTAGCTCTGCGGTTTCAGAAATATTGGTTTTTGAGTTAATCAGTTCCGCGTGACTGTGTGCGAAAAATAATACATACATTTCCAAACCACAAACTGGGAACTGTGCCTGAAACTTTGAATCCAAACAACGGTAGAGATGACTTGGGTAAAAACCTAGTTGTAATAAATGTGTTTTTCAATTTCCAAAAAGAGTACGGTTTAGCCCTGGTCTTACCTATATTATAAAAATTCTTTTCTTTAGATATTTAAGTCAATTATAAAATGAATGAATTCCTACTAACGATTTTAAACAAAAAATTTTTCCAGTGATTATCCATACGTATGCAAATTGAATAAATACAAACCTGCCGCGCAATGGAACTGCGAAGCATTTTAGGGTGAAGAAAAATGCTATGCTTCGCAACAAAACATTTGGTTTGACAGGTAATATGCAGCTGTGGTCGAGCATGCCAAAGCTTCGTCACTAGTGGAACGGCAAACAAAAAAATATACCGGGAAGGATGCCCAAAGAAACGATTTTTACCGCCGGTATTTCACGAATAATGCCACCAGCTCATAATCCACAACAAACAGTAACTTTTTTGGGATGCATTGGTAGCACTTGCTATGCTTCTGGTTGGTCTTCACTCTACAATTTTGTTTGTTGACGTATCCATTCAACCAGAAATGAGTTTCGTCGCTGAAGACAATTTTTCGATAAAAAAGTTAATCTTCCTTTATCTTTGCCAGCACCCATTTATGATTAAATTATAGAGCAATCGACGATTCATAATAAAATTATAGACTAAACTGAACAAGTTTGACAATGATACAAGACACGATTCAGCCGTGATCTGTCAAAAACAGTGTAGTCAAAAAGATACCAGCTAAAAATCACCCTCTAATAAGGTCGTTTTCAGGGCCGTTTTTAGAAGTCTTCATTTGTTTGCGAAGGGTAAGGGGGTTCTATCCAAAGTTTACACGTATTCTTATTTGATTTCAAATATTTTTTTTTGCTATGGCCTGAAGCCGTAATAACCCTGGTGTTATACAATGAAAAACAGATTCGGAAAAGGTAAATAATTGGAATTGCTTAAATTTGAACTTCAGGCTAAAATTTTAAATGTAGCCTAAACTCGAACATGTAAAATTGATCATTAGAACTATTTTACTAGGACGCACATTTCCTTTCCTATCGTTTAACGGGTAATGAATATTGAGATGTATTGAGTCTTTTTGCCACTTGCTTATCTGACTGAGAATTCGTGACGTTTCAAGATATGATAACAGACGTGACGTTTCAAGATATGATAACAGATGACAGATGGAATTCTTTGAAAAGTTCCAAACTTTAATGATGGGTCATGATTCCGGTATCCGAATCACACGGATTGCTGATACCCTTCTAAAATCAACGTTGGCGATGTAGCTAAATTTTCACTAATTTTTTTTTCTCTGAAAGAAGTGTCTTTCTGAATTTCTTTCGCTAAAATGGCGAAAAGAAAATTATTTTCTTTTTGTTTTTAAAGTGTCAAAAAATTACTTCATAAACTTGACGGGAATTCCAAAATAAGAAAATAAACGAAATCGCTTTGTAATTTTCTTTACTTTCAAGAAATTGTATGACCGCAGCTCAGTTGCTAAATTCGTTGAGAAGAAAAGATAATTTTGTGAAGAAAGAATTTTAAGACATTTTAAGTTTCTTCTCTACAAGAAAGTTGTGATAAATTTCGGGAGCGGGTCATTTCGCCGAAAGGGTTATTTTTTACGAAAGGGTATTTCTGAATGCATAACATAATTTATTAGGAAACTGAATTCTGGTTATTCATCAAAAATATCTATTTATTTTTATATCTCGAAGCCAAGATGGTTCGGCAGCGGTCTCTTGCATACCAACCTGTAACCGCCTCGTTTGCCCGGTCTACTCGAAGCAAAACGATGTGGCGAAGCCGCATTAGATATTTTTTTAATTTGCACTCAGTTATTGGAAAATACCGCACACGATTGCCTGGTAGATGCACTAATAAAGTCAACAAGTTTTTTCTTGGAAATTCCGTAATGAGGATCATGAATACCTACAAAAATTATTCAAGTCTCTGGATCATTTCAGAAGTACGATTATAGGTCAACAAAACGGGAGTAAACATAAGGAGTGTATCGATAAGTAGTTAGCAACATTCAAACAGTTATAACTCTGAAACGGCTTAATTTTTTGCAGCGTGTTTTGCGGTGACATGTTTGTTTACATGTCAATAACAGCTGCGCCATCGATTGGTTTCGGTACGGTTTATCGTTTCAATGATGAGTCGAATTGATCGGGAAACGCGAAAGAAAATTCTGCACACTTGGTGCTCAGAAAGTGGTGTCACGTACAACGAAATTGCAAAACGGGTGAAAGTGCACCACACCAGTGTCAAAAATATTATCGAGAAGTTCGGTAAGACCCTTTCCATGAAGGATTTGCCCCGATCCGGTAGGAAAACGGGTTCCAGCCAGCCCGGCCGGGACTTAAAAGTGGTTGAGTACATCAGGAAAAACCCATCGACGTCGACGCGGGATTTGGCCAAGCAGTTCAACACCAGCATCGGGATGATTCAACGGATCAAAGTTCGGAACTCCCTGAAAACGTACAAGAAACAGAAGGTGCCGAAAAAGTCCCTGGTATAGCAAGTTCAGGCCAAAACAAGAGCGCGAAAACTGTATAACCGGATTCTACAGAATAAAGACGGATGCATCCTAATCGACGACGAAACCTACGCCAAGGAAGACTCTCGAGCGCTGCCCGGACCGCAGTATTATACGAAATCGGTGTACCAGGACCTGGACGACGCTGACACCACGGTGGCGATGGAAAAGTTTTAGCAGAAAGTGTTGGTCTAGCAAGCAATTTGTACCTGTGGTTTGCGGTCGTCGATTTTCTTCACGAAGGGCACAATTAACGCCAAGGTGTACGAGGAAGAATGTTTGAAGAAGAGAATGCTGCCACTGTACAGAAAGCATTAGGCTCCTCCTCTTTTCTGGCCGGATTTGGCTTCAGCCCACTACGCCAACTCCGTTCTACAGTGGTTGTCAAAAATAATGCACAATTCGTGGAAAAGGACATCAACCCACCGAACTGCCCGGATCTTCGGCCAATCGAAAGGTATTGGGTAATTGTCAAGCGGCACTTTCGGAAGGAAGGTACAGTGTTCCAAAACATGCAGGAGTTCAAAAAAAAACTGGACAGCTGCCACCAGGAAAGTCACAAAAGTAACTGTGCAGAATTTAATGAAGAATGTCAAGTCCAAAGTGCGAGCGTTTCACAGAAACTAGGATTTTCTTCAACAGAATCAGTGAAATGCATAAAAATGTAATTTTTCTACAATATATCGAAAACTGATGTCAAAATATGTTTTTTTTCGCTTTTTTATTCAATAATCAATGTTGCTAACTACTTTTCGATACACTCCTTAATCATTTTTTATTTGTCTCTCTTTATCAATTCCAATCACGATACTAAGACTAATGAAGAATTTGACGAAATGACCCTTTCGGCGAAGTAACTCTGTCGGTGAAATGGCATTCGGCGAACCGGCTTTCGGCGAAATGACCTTAAATTTCTTCTGCCACCAGAGTTCGACTGCGGTTATCGTTATCGTGGATATCGACGTGAAACGTCCATTTCCAACTCCTAATTGTTGGAGCCGTTTCTAAACCACTTATCTTGAAAGGGGTTTTTAGGAATGTCGATGACAAGTAAGTCGCCATTTCGAACTTTTACACAGTTTAGGCAATTAGCACGTTTTTTGCATGGCTTCCATCGCGGTGTTTTACCGGTTCTCTTCTTCGGTCGCTCAATTTCAGAAGCTTTTTTCTGTCACATTTTCACTTGAATTCCTTAGTTCAATTCCTTTCAAGTATCAAGACTTATTTGGTATATGTTTTATTATTGAATTGATTTATTTACCAAATGCATTACACTCAATCAATGTTGCACGATTTTTGTTGTTGAATGTATCACTCATTTACCTACATTCATGAACCACCTGCCAAATATAGTCATTTTCTTCGATCAAAGTTTTTGAAAATGAAGGCTTGCTATTCCATCAATTACAGTAAAATCTGTATGTTTATTCTGCTTTGATGTCAAATTCAGGTCAATTAACAATGAAACTAATAACATATGTTCACATATTTTGGTATGTAAATTTAGATCGTTTGCTATGCTGCTTTTATGTATGTGTGCTCCGCGATGATATTTGTTGGCGACAAAATTACAATTTGAATTCTTGATTATTTGAAGTTTTTTTTCAAAAACGAACCCTACATTTACACATTTCGTCAAACGACTTCAGTCCGGTTTGTTTTGTGGGAAGGAATCCCACAGTGTAGGTGTAGATACCTGCCTATACCTTCGATCCTCCCAAATCGGATTACCGGCAGACACAATAATCATCTGCTTATATGGTAATCATTGAAACAAATACCGAAACGTGCTTATATCTTCTACTGAATAGATTCACCAAACCGTTCCGCTTCTAGGTAACCTGTTCAAGGTCCAAGAGGGCTCTAATCCCTACGTGTAATGTGTTATGGTTTTGCTTGGGACAATATTTGCTTTCAATATAGATTTAAACCGAAATAGAATTTACATACAACCGAACGGATTGAAACAGGACGACGAGAATTTAACTGATTTTGTTTTCTTTTTTCCTCTCTTTTCTTTCAGGTTAGTAAAACAGTGTCGGCCTATTGAATGAGCGGTATTTTGTGCTGAAGGATATTTTGTTCGGTCGAAAATGAAACCTCTCATCGATGAATTTCTGTTCGTCTCAGCTAAAAAAAAGCAACTGTCAAAAGTTACCGTTTGTGATGCCACGGCGAAAGAGGTATGTTATCTTTAAGAAAAATTGTCAGAGCTTTCAGAGCTGTCATCAGTTCACGTAATTGGGAGGATCCGTACCCTAAATGATGTAATGTTGCCTTCACATCCCAGCTCAAATCAGTCGAATTATATTATTAAACCATTCAAACCCCGAAATTACCCATGTCAAATCGAACCGATCTATGATACAATCCGAACAGTTCCTTCTCTACTTACGGCACGTAATTGGCGAAATAAAAAGGCACTAATTTCGCTAGGTAGTTAAACTGGTAAACTGGTACTCAATAGGTGGTGGTTGCATTTAACTGATGCTTTATTTGCGATTTAGTTCATAGCAATTACTAAAATGGTTAGCTTGTAATGGAGGTAAACTTTTGACTCAGTTACAATTGTAACAGATTAAAATTTGACTCTTCTTGAGTACTAGAAAACAATATTTTCCCACCCTAATCAACGGATTCTCACGGCTCTCCATGTCATAAACGGGATCCTACCAAACTACCAAACTCATTTCTGATCGCATTCCAATGACAAGACAGTTCTCAAATTCTTCCCATTACTCCTTAATAAACCACAATAAGTGCAATCAACTGCTGACTGTGCAAAAGTCACTGACCGGACAATAAAACTCTACTCTAATATGCCCACCTATTAAAGTGAGATGCGAGTTTGTTCCCAGCTGACGGTACACAATGTTCTGAATGGCAGCTCTGATTTTAACGATTCATTTAAGAAGACGCCTTGCACACTCAGAACTATGGCCTTCTTCCGACAATAACCTAATCTTTACGAATGTGGGCACACATTCAGAGGGCTCGACCAGCAGCCGTAGTTCCTCCAGAAAATAAAAACCATAAAGTGGTCGTTCGTTCGTTCCCGGCATTGCCCCGGTTGGAAGGACATTAAAAAGTCGTAAAATTGTGACGATTGCGTTTTCTAGCTTGCGTTCCTTCCGGTGTTGGTGCGTGCGACTCAACCTGGCACTTTGCCATCCTGTGACAGACTCAAGAGCGCCTGATGCTGCGGATGCTAACTCCGCCGAAAACAATGAATTTTATAGCTTTTTTGAGTGAGGTTCTCTTCTCTGTTGTTCAATAAACCCACTGCAGGGCTCGTGATTAGGTCTTTGAAATGGGAAAAATACTATAAAATGTCATTAAAAATCCTAGCTTTGTGCAGCACCGCAGCAGAGTGGTGAATCATATAACGGCGGCGACTGTATACTGCAATGCAATTTACTTTCAAAACATTCGATCATCGCTGACTGTGTCCGATGAATAAAATTAATATAATTGTTTTTGATACCGTCACCGTTAATGAATCATTCCTCACCATCTTTCGAAAACAACGAGATTAAAATTTTGATTTATCCTCCATGCGAGAGAACAGTTAGTTAGTTAACCAGCATTTATTTGCGTAGAAACGAAATGAATTTACGTCACATTTCTCAGTAGAAGCGGCGGAAAAAGTTCAAACTCTGCACAGACTATTTACTTTCATCCCCATCAAAACACAGACTTGGTAAGCACGTTTTATTTGCACGAACCAGTCGCCTTCTTATTCTTTGCCACACTGTTGCCACCCCAGCAACTTATCGTCACTGTACGGAGAGGAAGCAAGACAGCAACCAACGCGTTAGTAAAGCATGCTTTGTGTGTGTTCGTTTGCCATGGAAGAGTGGCTTTTCCGTCTACTCGGTAGAATCAGTACGGTTACTTTTGTGCCTGGAAAGCATAAGCAGAGTGGCGCAGTGGAAGCGTGCTGGGCCCATAACCCAGAGGTCCGTAGATCGAAACTACGTTCTGCTATCCGCGGTTTCTTTTTTTGGGCGATAGCAGTTCTACTATTTCGATGGTACGGTTCCCCCGATATTGGAATTACTCGTTTCTCTTTGCTGTGGTGCATGGAAAAATTTTACTGATTCATGTTGAACTGGTATGGTGCAATATAAACTGCTTTGCACTGAACAATCTAAAACGAAACATTAAAAAGGTTGAATAGTTTCTGTGTCCGTTTTGACGAGGAAACATCTTACTTTACAATGGGGCGCATGTTTCTAAGATCGCTAAAATTGTGAAATAATGGAAAGAATTTAAACGTGAATATCTCGAGTTGTACTAAACGCCACAACCTTATTTTTTCTCCATGCCATCAGAAATATGCTCA
Organism: Malaya genurostris; assembly: GCF_030247185.1. Lineage (NCBI taxonomy): Eukaryota > Metazoa > Arthropoda > Insecta > Diptera > Culicidae > Malaya > Malaya genurostris. The sequence goes on along the minus strand of NC_080571.1, from coordinate 320,904,881 downwards.
GCAAATTATGATTCAATTTTCAACAGTTTGAGAAAACTTCAAATAACTCAAAATTAAGCTTTCTCAAATTTTTGGAAACAGTGAGAAAAACTTGTCACGCTTTCCCCGGACGACGGTTTTCAGTTAGTCTGGCAAATATCAGTCCCGATGTTCAACTTCAGTGCTTGAATTCAGGGTAAAATGGTTAGAGATGCCGCGCTTTTCTTTAAATTAAGATAAAATGAACAAAATATAACTGTTAATCAGAGAAAAACTAATAATTCTCATAATAAATTATTAGCAACAAAACAATATTTTTTTGGGAGAGATACCGCTTTGCAGTGTGATGTTCCACTTGTAAATTAATTCGAGGTGGTAAAGTAAAAAGAAAGTATTCGGTATTGATTGCCAAAAAAACTGCTGTAAATATATTTTTATTCGTTAACACAGAATGTAGGACGATAATTGAGAAGAAAAGAAAATTAAAATGTCCTTTTTTGATACATATAATGACTGCTTCTTAATTATACTAGCCTTCCTTTTCTATTGAGTAGGCATTCTGCATGCAGTAAATAAACAAAACATTATTCGATCAATTTTTTGAGTATTGTTAGTTGAATTTTACGTCACTCGTTTCTTATTGAAAAGACGGCATTTCTCCCATAGTTTTTGTACGGTGTCTCTACACGCAAAGACCGAAATCAGCATTTTTGCGAAAAAATTAGTTGATTTACTGAATTTAGTTAGTTATTTTTTAGGACAACTAAAAAAATCTTAATATTGCTAATTTGGATTTGTTAACTCTCATTCCCTTAAAAATGCTAAATTATTGGTTGTAATGGCTATTTTTTTTAGTTAAATTTGCCAATTAAACGTGCTGTCATTTCTTAGCTACGACACACTCCATTATCATTCAACTAATTTTTCAGTTGAATTAGCAAAATAAAATGTTATTTTCAACCAATTTAAATTGTTAAATTCAACAGAAGGTATTTTCAAATTCAATAATATTTCTGTTTATTTCAATTGATAATAACAGGTGATTTTAGCAATAATATTAGTTGATTTTGTTATTAGTTCTAGTGATTACACCTAATTAAAAATGTTGAAAGTAACTAAACTCGTTATTGATTTCAACCAAAAATATTCTGAATATCTGAATAATATATAATAATATCTGAACAATATTTGAAAAATATTTGTTGATTTAGACAGCGCTCAGGGTACTATTAGTTTTGATGAATGGGTAGTAATAGCTATAGTTATTGATTTGAAACCAACAAAATGATAAGATGATATAAACAAACTATGCAATGCTTTCATTATTTTGAGTAAAATGGAATGCGATGAATTTTATTTTCTTGCTCCAAAACTATGATAGTTTTATGCGTAAATATTGGCAATAATAATTCAAATATGTTGTGAAACAGGTGAGAACTTACATTTTCTTTTTTTTTTCGATGTAAACTTTGGCAAAAATTAGGACCAACTGCAATATTGATGATTGGTATTCACAATTTTCAATTGATCATTCACATTTTTCAATTGATCATTAGGAACTTTGAACACCATTAGTAATCAGCATTCTATACATAGAATGTAAAAAAAAAGTTCACAATCGCTTCAATTGTCCACAAGTTCTGCAAAAAAAAAACGTTTTTCACTGAGTTTACCACCATATCATACCATACCATTATATACCGGTCATTCAGAAATTCAATAAAGTATATACCATAGCACATATACAAATATCCAAACAATTTCAGAGCAATTTCAACAGAACAATCCTGTTGTTGTTTTTTTTTCTAATTGCTTCTACTTTAACACTTCTTATGAGTTTTTAGCTAATAAACTTGTTAATTAAACAAAATCCATTTCTATTTTATTTGTGCTGTCTTTCAACTGCTATGGTGACAATTAAACAGCGTAATTTTTCTTTGATTTCAACTACAAAATTAGTTACGAACGAGAATTTCGTATTCAATTAAAATTGTACTGGTTTGTTTCTAGGATTTTTGCCAACTAAACAGATTCACTGAAAACAAAATTTTTTTCAGCAAAATAAATTCTGAATTTCAACTAATCTATTGGTTGATTTGTCAATTTTGTTGTTAAAATTAACTAATCCAGAAACAGAAATGCGAATTAGGCGCAGAGCTAATTTCGGGCGTTCCGTGTACCGATTTGTAGGTATAGACGCTGCTGAATTCCAAATGACGATGAAAAAACAACTTTGTCTGTGATTGACAAAATATCTTCTGTCACGAAATTAGATATTTCGATCACTACAACGGAACTAACAATATACTACACTCAGGTCTCTTTGTACGCGGGAGATACGTACCGCGTAACTTCGGAAATCCGCCCAAAAAAATCCGCGTAAAAAAGCAGCGAAAAAATATACATAAAAAACCACATAAAAAAGGCCTCAGTGTATCAGTAATAAATATTTCCCGATTAAAAATAATTCGCTACTTTTAGCTACCTTTTTGTTGTCTCATGAGGTGAATTCACACTGACGCTCACAACTCTAGAGCACTTCTATAACTACAAACTCGAAAATGCGGCGTCTCACCGCACTCTCACCCTACATTAGAAATTCGTAGTAAGAACTCTGATTAAGGAATTCAACTGCAGAATTCTGGAACAAAATTCATGATATGAATGCTAAATCTGGATTCTGGAACAAGATTGTAGATCTTAACTCCGAACCAGAATTTCGGAACTTTGGAACTTCTAAACCAGAATTTAATTCCTAAATTAAGTTTCAGAATTCATTTCTAGAATTAAGAACCTGCATGCTGGAATTGAACTCAGAATTTGCGTTCTGGAACTAGATGTTGGAATTGAATTCAGTTTCGGAATTCAGTTATAGATTTGAACATCAAGCGTCTCCACAGTAATTGAATACTGTTTTTGCCACTTACAAATCGGTTTCTTCTGCACTGACCTGTACAAGCAGATTGAAAATACAGGAAGTTGTTTTTAATTCTAGAATTCTAGAACTAAATTCATGAACTGAATTTTTGATCTTCGATTCCGAATTTTATTACTGAATTCAAAGCCCTGGAGTCCCGGGTTTATTATTATTCATTTTGTGTCCCGGGTTTCAAATTCAGTTCTTCAATTGAGTGTTCCTGAATGTTCTGATGTAAATGGTGGTAAAATGTACTTATTAGAACATCGGATAAATTTCACAAATCGGTTTTTTCAGAACCCCAAAAAGGGATGCAAAATTCACACAAGCAATCAACCTGATTGCTTAACAATTATTATTGGGAAGTATGAGAGAACCATGTCAGTTTTATTTCTTTTTAAGTCCTCCAGTTATGTTTTTGACATTACCCACCCGCTTTTTCATCATTTTTGACACTCACTTCGGCTTCAGCTTCGACTTCATACATCAGATCTTTTTTTAAATTTTGTAGCACTAACGTGATACAAAGCTTAGTAAATCGTAAACATATCTCATTATGTCGGAACCTTCTATACATCTTTCCTGCGAAATGTTTAGTAATACACGAAAACACAATGTCATACTTTCCCATGCTAATGATAGAATCATATTCTAGGGTGTAACATTTTTGTAGTCACTTTCCAGTACGACTGTAAATTAAAATCAACTTATCTGATGATATTAATTTCGTTGTTATTATCCAGTTTGGTTCACACAGAGCATCTCCAAAGGTGTTTCAATTTAAGATATATTTTGAATAAAAACTTTTAAAATAACTTTCAATAATTATTTTCAATCCGAGTTGTTGCAAAAAAGGTTGGCATGTTTGCAAACTGTCATCGTTAAGTCATTTCCATATACGAATTTGGGCTGATTTCTAACACGAATTCAGTATCAATAATAACACATTTATTGGTTATTTTCTGAAAAAGTGCAGTTTGTCGGATACGTCACTTATACCATTATATTTCCGGAAACGAATATAACAGCCCATTGACCGTCGAACTTGGTTTAAAACCAAATAGTTGTTTTCAAACGAGCTTAAGTTTGTAGAAATTGGTTAAGCCGTTTCCGAGAAAGTTGAGCGGAAAGAAGCGTTTTGTCGGTTTCGTCACTTATACCGATATCTCTCCGGAGCCGGATATGACAGCCACTTTATTTTCGAACTTGATTGACAACCTAATAGTAGCTTCTGAACGAGCCTAAGCTTTGTCATTTCGGAGAAAATAGAGTGGAGATAGGAAAATGCGTTTTGTCGGCTACGACGCCAATAGTAATATATATCCGGAACCGGGAGTGGCAGCCACTTGATCTTCGAACTTGATTCATAACTCAAAAGTAGCTTCAACGAGCCTATTGAAATGGGTGCACACACAGACATTTTCTGATCTCATCTAGCTGAGTCGAATGGTACATAACACTAGGATTCTCCGAGGTAATTTTATTAACTTTCTATACCAAAAGGTAGAAATGATGTAAATACTTTACGCAGTAATGTCGAGAAAAATAAATGCTTTTTGATGAGGCGTTGGTCGTAAAACTTGATTCGGAAAGAGTGAACTCTGTTCGTGAACGTCAAACCACTTTTAAACTATTTATCTCCGAAGCATCGTCATTCACTTTCCCATCTTTTTTCAGCTTGATCAATATTTATCGATCAACTGAGGAACAGAGAAAAAAATGCTGGCACTTAAAACTTTTATATAACATAATACCCTGTTGTCACGGTACCAATGAAATGTCTCTCGACTGTAGTGGCAGCTAGTCAAATCTTCCCAAACTTTACAGATCCTTTGTGTGCTTTGATAAGTGGTAGAATACGTTTTTCTCAGGCGCTCTTCCTTGTAGAGTTTCAAGGTTATAGAAACGAAAACTTGAATATTTGTTCGTAGCTGCAAATCTCTAGTCAAATCAGAATTTTTCTAGCGAACTCATCCGTAACAACATATTAATATTAATATTTATTGGGCTTTTGTTCGGGACATCTGATGAGAACCTTTCTATATAACAGATCGGCTGAAAAGTTCGTATCGTTTCTATGAGAGGGCGCCACTAGAATTAAATCCATACCATTTTCAGTTAGCACCACCCTTCAAAAGATACGTGTATAAATTTGACAGCTGTCTGATTATTAGTTTGTGAGATATTGCATTTTGAGTGAAGCTACTTTTGTTATTGTGAGAAAAAATGGAAAAAAAGGAATTTCGTGTGTTGATGAAACACTACTTTTTGATGAAAAAAAGTGCCGCCGATACCAAAAAATGGCTTGATGAGTGTTATCCAGACTCTGCACCGGGCGAAGCAACAATTCGTAAGTGGTTTGCAAAATTTCGTACTGGTCATATGAGCACCGAAGACGATGAACGCAGTGGACGTCCAAAAGAGGCTGTTACCGATGAAAACGTGAAAAAATCCACAAAATGATTTTCAATGACCGTAAAGTGAAGTTGATCGAGATAGCTGACACCCTAAAGATATCAAAGGAACGTGTTGGACATATTATTCACGAATATTTGGATATGAGAAAGCTTTGTGCAAAATGGGTGCCGCGTGAGCTCACAATCGATCAAAAACAACAACGAATTGATGATTCTGAGCAGTGTTTGGAGCTGTTATATCGACGAAACATGGCTCTATCACTTCACTCCGAAGTCCAATCGACAGTCAACTGAGTGGACTGCACGCGATGAACCGAACCCAAAGCGTGGAAAGACTCAACAATCGGCCGGTAAGGTTATGGCGTCTGTATTTTGGGATTCGCATGGTATAATTTTCATCGACTACCTTGAAAAGGGAAAAACCATCAACAGTGACTATTATGTAGCGTTATTAGAGCGTTTAAAGGACGAAATTTCAAAAAACGGCCTCATTTGAAGAAGAAAAAAGTTTTGTTTCATCAAGACAATGCACCGTGTCACAAGTCGATAAAAACCATGCTGAAATTGAACGAATTGGGCTTCGAATTGCTCCCTCATCTACCGTATTCTCCAGATTTGGCCCCCAGTGACTTTTTCCTGTTCTCAGACCTCAAGAGAATGCTCGCTGGTAAAAAAAAATTAGAAGCAATGATAAGGTAATCGCTGAAACTGAGGCCTATTTTGAGGCAAAGGACAAATCGTACTACAAAAATGGTATCGAAAAGTTGGAAGATCGCTATAATCGCTGTATCGCCTCTGATGGCAATTATGTTGAATAATAAAAACGAATTTTGGCAAAAAAATGTGTGTTTCCGAGAAAGTTGAGCGGAAAAAAGCGTTTTGTCGGTTTCGTCACTTATACCATTATTTCTCCGGAGCCGGGTGTGACAGCCACTTTATTTTCGAATGCTTTTTAATGAGGCGTTGGTCGTAAAACTTGATTCGGAAAGAGTGAACTCTGTTCGTCAACGTCAAACCACTTTTAAACTATTTATCTCCGAAGCATCGTCATTCACTTTCCCAGCTTTTTTCAGCTTGATCAATATTTATCGATCAACTGAGGAACAGAGGAAAAAATGCTGGCACTTAAAACTTTTATATAACATCCACCCTGTTGTCACGGTACCAATGGAACAGTCTCTCGATTGTAGTGGCAGCTAGTCAAATCTTGCCAAACTTTACAGACCCTTTGTGTGCTTTGGTAGAATGCGTTTTTCTCTGGAATTCTTCCTTGTAGAGTTTGTAGACTCGAAACGAAAATTTGTACGTAGCTGCAAATCTCTAGTCAAATCAGAATTTGTCTAGCGAACTCATCCGTAACAACATATTAATATTTATTGGGGGCTTTTGTTCGGAATATCTGGTGAGAACCTTTCTATATATCATCCAAGCTCGGTTTTTCGAATATTTTCACGAATATGCAGGTTCGACAAGAATGATAGCCTTTGTATACATGGACTCTTCGGATGGTATTTTAGTTTCAATTGTTTTGTTTTCCGTCTACAATGTAGTCTTTATTTAATCTAATTACGTGGGGTTTTTCACGAGAGTGTCCAAAATGTATTTTCTTTCGTTCGACTTAAGGAACAAAATCTCAAAAAATAATTTGCTAAGGATTTTTACTAGAGGAAGCTTGAAATCAGATATATTCCTTAACTGTAAAAGGAATTGTATTCTTTATGTTTCATCTTCGATTCGTCAGTGCATAGCAGTTTATGTTGAACTGTTAAAACACTCAGCAGTTCCACATAGACCGCTGAGCATACATAAAAATCTTGCTATTTGCAGATCACTTTGTTTGTTTGCACTGTAGTTTCTTAGCTCACGTCACGAACGTAAGCTAGTTTAGTAATGTTTGTTTAAGTTTAGTAATGATAATTCGTGGTATAACTGGTTGAATTTCTCTTATGCTAAATATAGTAGAATTTGTTTGCCTAAAAACTTTGAATGTAAATAAAATATGATAAAATTTCTGCAGGGACGATATAAGAGATTCAGTTAGTCACTGGAAAATGAATTAGGTTCACTCTTCATTAATACCGATGAGAAACAGACCGAGAGGAAGAAGAAACGCAAAAAAAAAGAAAATGTGCCGAAAAGAATTCCAGACCAAAGAGAAATCCAAGCATTCAATTCTTCACTACGAAGATGCTCTACGAACTTAGTTACGCTAGTATATTTGGGAACACATTTCAGAATGCATCTCGATACAACAGTGGTTAGCTGTGGCTCTAAACTAACAGATTCTTTCAAAGCGGGCATTGTCGAATAAACTGCAAAATTATGGGACCTGCTCGATTTCGCAATTTTGCATCATGACAACGATCGGCCACATGTTGTGGTCTCTGTCAAAATATCTGGTATTAGAATAAACTCGTAGCGTTTTTTTTTGCAAAGTTTCGTGATTTGTTATGAGAGTATCATTACAGTATCGTCACTCAAAATATTGTCCATCGTTATCCACTACTTTTTGACATCTTTCTGATAAAGCTCGGATACCGCATTAGAAAAAGTCTACAGCTACGGGTAAGCCGCTGTTGTGTGCCTCTCTCTCATGAAGAACCCTTTCGCAAAGGAGATCCCGTTGTTTTTTAGAACTTTCGATGAATAGCCTGTGATGACGAAAATTGCAATTAATTTTCTGTATGCGAATTTTTTAGGAATTCGAAACCAAACTGTTTGGCTAATTTATCTGGATAACTGCATGCATTTTATTTGAAACCACTCACATTGACTAGTATTTAGCCTAAACTAGCATTCAATTAAACGATAGTGATTGTTGCAATCTTAAACTAAATAAAACCCGTGGGTTTCAAGCAGTGTTTAAATCAGTGCGGTAAAATTTCATTTTCAATCGAATAAAATAAGATGAAAATGAAATTTATGGCCGCTGACAGTCAGCATATCCCTACTAATTCATTTGACTTTTGCTGCCATTTTCAAGTGAAGCTCCCGGAATTCATCGTCAGTTGATTAATCGTACCTAGTCATTTGAAGTTTTGCTTGCTCAGTTTCGAGTGACAAGTAGTCTACCTGCTTCAATACCTTCGCTCTTGGTAGTAAGCAGATTCGAACGAATAGAATTATAAATGGAGTAAAGTATTAAAAATGAAAACTGATGGAGGAAACAATTAATTTATGTGTATTCTGTGATTGATATTTCAGCTATCTGGTTTGTCTTTTATCTATTTTCTTGAACCAATTCGAATGTTTACATGAACCTCATTTGAAGGCCGCTCTCACACTATAGAAAGAGAGATTTTGTCATTTCAAGAGATCAACTGACGGTGGTTAAACTGTGCCTCGATTGAAAAGAAACGAATGATGAATTGAATGCTGCCTGTTCGGGCCGTCAGCAAACATTGTGTGTGTCAGAGAGTGAAGTTTACTGCATTAGAGAGATCGTCAATGTGTTCCACATTCAGTTTCAATTGAATTGAATGAAGTTTTACAGCACTGGTTTAAATAGGCTTGATTTCACAACCATACGGAGTTTTAAATTTATTATTCCGGAAGTGTAAGCAGAGTGGCGCAGTGGAAGCGTGCTGGGCCCATAACCCAGAGGTCCGTAGATCGAAACTACGTTCTGCTATCGATACAACATTTTTTGCGGGTTTGAGGAACAAAATTGAAAAATAAAAACGGCTTTTTTAGTCTGATTCATCAGACCAGACGTAGTTATCGTCCGTTCGTCAATTGACATGGTTATTAATTTAGTGAAATTGGATAACTGTTTTATTTTCTTCTGTCCTAATAGTGCATAAATAACTTTTGTGAACTGTATGCACATTAACAAGTAGTTAAAATTTCAATTTTACGAGTGCTGTAATTGAATTTTTGGTTGAGTGCCTTGGTGAAATGTTTTATGAATCAAACCGGTGAGAAAATTAATCGATTTCCTTTGAATCTAGGAGCAAATGTATAGACTATAACAATTTTCATTATTTAAATACTCTTGACTGTTTCGTTTTTCACCTACTTCTCAAAGGCTACTTTAGTGTCTAAAATAAAATGATTGAGAGAATAAACATGAGAAGCTAATAAATGTTCTTTGTGAGTTTCACTTGATAAAATGATGTTTATTTGATACAAACATACTCTAAACAATTGATACTAACAAATTTACAGTGTTGTTTTGTGTTAATTTTTTTCATTTTCGTTTTTGAGCTAAAGATAAATAATTGAACAAATTATAAAATAATTGAACAAATAATAAATAATATTAAATCGCATTGTCAAAAAAAATTCCGCCCCCGGGTGGACTCGAACCACCAACCTTTCGGTTAACAGCCGAACGCGCTAACCGATTGCGCCACGAAGGCAGTTGTTTCAGGTCGTGTTAATTTATTAGCATTTAATTTCGTATAAACATTTACTTCCATTTAAACAGCTCCACAATCAGAGATAATAGCTCAATACTCACACCCTGATTCTGCCTCGGACCGAACATTGACCCCAACTCAAGTCACTAGAGGTAGATGGTATACAGTAGAGCAAGAAAAAAAAGAGGTGAGAATAATTACCACATTACGAGAATAAATGAACAAATCTATGGCACCTAGTGTTCAACCGGACGCAATTAATCCGAGCACAGGGCAAAGAAGCTACGAGTCCTTACCCAACTGGCAAGCGGTTACCATGTGCTACTTGCTAGGTGCTATTCATCGGGGTGGGTGGATAGCAGATTCTATTTTTTTCTCCTAATGAGTTTACAGCTTTCATGCTGAAAAACAGTTGAATTTCCGCACTGTACTCACTTTAGATCTTCTTTGTTTGGGATAGCCGCCTCTGATTACACAATTTGTATCCAGTTGAAAAGCTTCCAGGCATCTCTAGAAAAAAAAAACCAGTGAATCTGTGAAATGCGGTTAGTCACAGTATATTGCTGCTCCTCGTTTTGTTGTGCTAGTGCCCGATACCAGAACAGGTGAAGTAGCGGAGCTTGGCGGTTATCATAGCAAAGTTGGCTTGCCGCTTTCAGTCCAAAAGCTAGTCGAGAAATGAATGAGACTTTAAACTTTCAACTTTGGCCTATATTTCTGTGGATGAGAACGAACGAGGTTGTCTTACCAACGTTCTTCGACATTCAACTCAGGGCTCTTATAACGTGACCCGACTACCGAGTGATTCATCGATGCTGACAGTGGAGCAGCAGGAATATTGCATCGAAGGGGTTTCGATTTGTTTGTTACTTGTTATTTCAGCGATGGTCGTATTATAGGTAAACAAACATTGAATTGAAGAAAAATGCTTGAACGTATTGTTCCACAATTGAATCGGTACAACATGGCTACTCGCTTGAAGTAGTAGTATCAATACAATACAAAACTTTTGTCATGAATGTCATCACCTAACACAAAAGTTCCACCTTACAGAAAAGCGACAGTGGATAGTTCTCGCGACAAAGGTGTATCGGCACCGCGCAAAATCCCCGGGCGATGGCTGCTCTATCCTGAGACGGAGATTTTATTTCGCAATGCCAGAAACTTACATTATCCAACACCCGGCGTGGGTGCCGAGAGATGCTGAGTCAGCCGAACGAGGATGATGCACCTTTTGGAAATCAGCAGGTCGGAACCGAGCCAATATCACCCTGCCACAGATCAATGAACAGACGCCCGCCGATTCGTTGCACTCACTCTAGCCCCGATCGAACGCAACATCATTGAAAGCGAGGGAAGGCGTTAAATAAAAGATGATTTATATGAGTCTGTTTGTGGTGCAGTAAAGTGCTGGATCGTGTCGAATAGTAATGGAAATGGAATTTTTTTTCTTCGTATTTTTTCGCAAACTCCAAATAATAAAACTTTCATGATAAGTTTTGGACTTTATTCGTTCAAGAGTTTACACTATTGTAGATCACGAAACGTATTTGACAATTTGATTTTTGCAATAAAAGAGGTTTTGTGGAATTCATTGTGCATTAATTTCCTGATAAAATGGAAGCTCGATAGCATTTACCAGTTTAGATTGCTTTTTCGAGATCAGTTGATTGTGAACCAACCAATCAGTAAAATAATGACTTTACTCGGTTATTGACACAATTGTCCTATGATAAACTTTTTATATTTGTTCTATGCTACTGGTTGAGGTAGGTGTCATGATAAAAACGTGCTTAATCCATCTAGCAGTGAAATGATACCTTTTTTTTGTCATTCCGCGTGTGTTTTTTGCATGAATATTCTTTGGTTTTTTTGTTTTCATGAAATTATTTTTATGACTTTTGTTTTAAATGACAGTTTGAAAATTAAATCACTCATTACCCTGTAATTTCGGAACTGAAAGTCGGATCCAAAAGAGAAATTGTATCCATGAATATAAACGTGTGACAATCGATTTAAATTGGTATCGTCATCTTCTATGACGGTTGTATTTTAAAAACTCATCACCTTGTAATTCCATAATCGGATGTAGGAATCGGATAAAATTCACCGATTTTCTATGTGACCATAAATCTTTCAATTTGAATTTTTGTTTGGCCTTCTTGGCGTTAACGATTCAGCTCCTCTATTCTGATACTTTCGGAACCGGAAATCGGTGTAGCCGAAGTCAGTTAAATTCACATAAGGGATTGTAAACCATTTTTGCCTTTCTCATATAGAAAGGTTATGCAATCACTGTGAAAATCGACATTTGAACCGAGGCCCGGATGGCCGAGTGTCATATACCATTCGACTCATTTCGTTGAGTACGCAAAATCTCTCTCTCTCTCTCTCTGTGTGGGGGGGACCTGACTTCCGGATCCGAAAATATTGGGTAAAATGTGTTAAAAATTTTATACCATCACTGAAAAGGGCAAAAAACCGTAACAAAATTCTAAATCGACCTCAAATCTTCTCCAATTGATAGTTATTATCAGTAGACGGTCAAACAAACCGATTTCAGTTATTCTTTCAAGAATCGAAAAAAATTATTTTGAAGAATACCACAGTACTATATATGATAGTATGATTGATATCAGAAAGGCCACATTACACCACTAGGTAGATTAACACAGGGCTTTTTATTTTAATACATTTTTCGGATTACTTCCAGGATCGAAAATTGAATACCGGTAGAACTGAATTAAGTTTATGTGGTCGTCGACTATCAAAATCTGCAAACCCGTTGAGTTTGTGTGAAATTGACATTTTTATACTAATCATCCTGTATCTCCTGAACCGGACGTCGAATCTTACCAAAAAAATAAGAAGTTTTTATGGGGTACTGAAACCTTTCATTCAAATTTTAGATGGAGGAAATCGGTTCATCCATCTAGGAAAAAAATGAGTGAAATTGTTTTGACTTCATTACACATATCATCCCGTAGCTCCGGAACCAGAAGTCGAATCCAAGTGAAATTCAGGAACCTTGTATGGGAACCAGTGCACAGTGATTCAAAAGCCCAATTTCAAGCTCTTAATTCATAACTCATTAAAAACGTGGTTTTCGAGGTACAGTATCTTCAGCAAAGTTGCTCAGAATGATAGACACCATCTTTTGGCAAATTTTATTTTTGTGAATAATCCCCCCGAAAGTGAGATAGGAATATTATTTCAGCTCAGGGTCAACATAGGGGCTAAGTTGCTTCGTCAAAGTTGTTCAGAAAGTTATTTCAAACAAATTTGCTGAAGGTACTATTCCCGTAACTTGAGTTTTATTCATGATATAATTTATTTTCTGATTAGGGTGTCCTAAAACCAGTTTTTGTACGAAAAGACATATATTTTCAATTTTAATGAGTTTTTCATGTTTTGCAAAGTTTTTTATCATTAAAAAATCAACAGCTTTCTCAAACATACTATGCTGCTGTCATTTCAGTTTGATGAAACAGAGCCATTTTTTAAGTTTTTTAAACAAAATTCCAACTTGTCTATCGTCAAAAGGCGCAGAAAGGTGCAGATGACACTACTTCAAAAGAGCTTTCATGCAGTGGTTGAATTACTCGTCTGCGATCGTCTGCAGGCGAGAATTGTTCTTTTCAAATATCCTTGTCCTTGACATTTGCAATGATAAGGTTCATTGTATGTCAGATCAGATTTCCGTATATATTCGTTACCATGGTAACTCTCACAATAAATGATTATTATGGAGTTATCAATTAAGAGTGTGAAATTGCGCTTTTGAACCACTGTGCAGTGCAGTAAAACGTCATTCAATTCCATTGAAACCGAATGTGAAACACATTGACGATCTCTCTACTCTAGTAAACTTCCCACTCTGACACACACAACGTTCGCTGACGTGCCGAACGGGTAGCATTCAGTTCTTCTAACGATTCTCTTCAAATCTAACCTTAATTTAATCACCGTCAGTTGATTTCTCGAAGTAACAAATATCTCTTTCAATAGTGCGAGAGCGGCCTTCAAATGAGGTTTATGTTAACATTCAAATTGGTTCAACATAATAGATGAAAGACAAATCAGGTAGCTGAAATATCAATTACCGAATACACATAAATTAATAGTTTCCTCCTTCAGTTTTCAACTTGCTCACTACCAACAGCGAAGACAATGAAGCAGCTAGACTACTTGGCACTTGAAACTAAGCTAACAAAACTTCAAATGACTATGTATGATGGTTGTAACGACTGGAAATATGAGTTTATATAAGTATTGACGGCTTTCTCAGTCCCAAATCACTAGGCAAATTCTTAAATTGCCCGACGTTTCGGCCGTTTTTGATGGCCTTTTACAAGGGAAACTGTAAAGTTGTGTTTTTATTATTGTCAAAAAGAAAGTACAAAAAAGTTACATAAATACAAAATACTACAAACATATTTCCGCGAAGCAACTAAAGCCGTTTAAAATTGTTGAACTTCTTACCGTTGGCAATCAACGTACTAGACAGAAACAAACTGACTAAAGTGAGTTTGAAATATGTTTGTAGTATTTTGTATTTATGTAACGTTTTTATACCTTCTTTTTGACAATAATAAATACACAACTTTACAGTTTCCCTTGAAAAAGGCCATCAAAAACGGCCGAAACGTCGGGCAATTTAAGAATTAAATCAGTTGCCTAGTGATTTTAGACTGAGAAAGCCGTCAATACTTATATCAAATGACTAAATACGCTTATTCAACTGACGATGAATTCTGGGAGCTTCACATAAAAATGGCAGCAAAAGTCATATGATTTTGTATATCAGCATATCGATGACGGTCAGTGGCCATAAATTTCATTTTCATCTGATATCTTTCGATTGAAAATGAAATTTTACCGCACTGATGGGAACATAGGACTTTCTGATTCGAATGGTATATTGGCTGCATTCAATTACAGCTTGCGAAATTCTGAACCTTATATGCGTCACGTGTTGAAATGTTGGGATTGCTGGGGTAATTACATTCAACCTCCATTTTTCTGCATATCTGTTCCATAACAAAAAAGGGAGGAGGTTTTCGAAACTAATGAAAGTGGGTCTGGGTCATTTCGCCGAAAGTCGTTTCCCCGGTAGTCGTTTCGCCGAAAGGGCCATTTCGCCGAATCGTACAATTGACTTAAATAACAGTTTCTGTTCTTGTTCCTGTACTTTCTGTAGCTTTTTCTGTATTTTCTGCACATGCTTATGTATCTTCTGTATCACTTTCTGCACTTTCTGTTCCTTTTCCAGCACTCTGTTCCTGAACTTGTTTCTGCACTTGTTCGTGCACTATCTGCACTTTCTTTATCTGTTCTCATCTTTGTACTTGTTGTAGTACTTTCTGTATGCTCCCAATGAAAGTATTCATTTCTATTGTTCTCTACAGTGCAATATATTGAAAAACTTAAGCACGATAAAAAAATAATCAGTGTAATCACCACCACTATTGAGAACAGTCTGGTGAAGCCTTGTTAGAAGAGAATACCTAATCTTCCGCATTTCCCGAACAGTTGTAATTGGTCTTACGTTCGGTGATTGGGATGGCCATTTCAAGGTGGTGATGCAATTTTTCTCTGACATTTTTATCAATCAGCATGTGTTTTTGGCGTGAATATTCTTCGCTGTGCTTAGTTTTCATGAAATTATTTTAATGACCGTCGTTTTAAATGAATTGTAATTAAAATTTTGGATCTGCAAGACGAATCGAAGATAAAAATTGTGAAACATTAAAATTATGCCTTTCAATCTAAACGCTTGACAATCGATTGACATTCCATGAAGTGTAGAAGTGAGTTTCTCTTTAAAGTTTTTGTCATTATTTATGGTTTTATTTATTCCAGAAACGGTATTCAGAGACCAGAATAATCCAAAATAGGTCGTATGTACATGAATTAGTGTGACGAATGAATAGATATAGTTGTGAGCCCAACTTTGAAGATTTTTGGTTATCGTCATCTTATTTGATGGTTTGAATTTTAAAAACTCAACTAACCTTGTAATTTTAAAATTGGAAGTCGGATCCCGATAAAATTCACCAAATTTGTGTGGGACCATAAGTTTATTTCAATTTGAATTTTTGTTTATTAAATTCATTTTGACATTCTTTTAGCTTCTCTATTCCCGATACTTTTGGAAATCGGTGTAGCCGAAGTCAGTTAAATTCGCCTATTGGATTGTTAACCATTTCATTAGATTTTAATTTTTTTTTAAATTAGTGTAGCCATCTTAGAGATATCGTAGTGCGTTCCACATAAAATTTTTGGGGACCTTCCGGGATCGTAAAATCGAATACCAGTAGAATTAAAATAAGTTTATTTGATCATCTTAAAATCTGTGAACGCGATAAATTTATGTATCTTCTGGATCGGAAGTCTGATCTGATTAATAAACTACGACCTTTCATTTGCGACTAGTTTAATCAAAATCGTTCCAGTCATCTCTGAGATCTCGACCTCTTTGTTGACAACACACACACACGGACATTAGCTCAATTCGTCGAGCTAAAACGATTGGTATATGACACTCGGCCCCTTGAGCCTAGAAATTTCTAAAGTTTGAGCGAATTCTAGACCTATTATTTATATTTATTATATTTTATATTTATTTTTGTATTTGCCCTTACAATAACTTAGTTGATAATTCCTTCTAAAGTAGTTATGGTTAAACTCGTAATATTTTGGACGATTACAAATATCAAATGAAGTGGAACAAACATAGCCGTTCTCAGTGAAACCTAAAAAGTACCAGTACAGAATCTATCAACTTTCAATTATAAAAAAACCTACAATTGCAACACTTTGTTTTCTATCCTTCGGTTCTGGTACTATTGCAAAGAAATTAAACATCTTACAACATATTTACTTCCTAAACAATCCAAAAGGGTTACGAAATTCCGTGTACGAATCCATTTCAATCCCATATCCGTGCGAAATTACAAAAATGCCGTCAAATGCAGAAATTAATTTCACGCATGTTTATTTCCCCGCAGTTGTTGAACTTCGGTCTGTCTTCGTGATAGCCGTTTTCAAGTTTCCGGCAAGAATTTCATCAGTTTTCTTTTCGGGCACCTTCGAAATCTGACTGCCGTTGCGTGCGAAAAAAGTTTTCAGCCACGTTCAATTTTCACGGGGTTGTAAGTTTGATAAGCGTGTAATTTAATTGAATTTTCCTGGGTGACATTTATTGGAATTTATTTACTTGCAACTTTGGTCTGACGAACCTCAACCAACTTACACGACCAATCAATAAAATGTAGGCCAACAACTACTGAACGGGGTCTCATCCCGAATGAATGTGGATGCTGTTCAGACGGCGGCCTGAGTTTTCCTCAGCAGACTACAAGCCATAAATTGGTGGTAAAATAAGACGACCATCAGTACTTTGCAGTGTGTCGAGAAGCAAAGCATTTTTTTTTGCGATTTGGTGCAAAGTTGACATCGTACGAGTTTCCTTGCGGAAGATTATTTCAAATTTTCACAGTTTCATGTTGAACCATAAAGTAAGTTGATTTACAGAGCTACCAGAGCAGATCTGCGCCGGCAAACCGTCTTTCCGACCGTCCGTCGAGATCCGGTAAGTTTATGCTGGGGAACATTCTCTAGCGCCGCCTGTAGTAACTTTGATGAAGTTATGAGTAATGTTAAGCCGAAATTTTTACGATATGGTTTGACCTAATTTCGAAACTCGTTGCGCTCGTAACCAGTAAAATAAAGTAAGAACAAAATAGTTTAACCGATGGGTAAACATAAAAAAGCCAAACTTTTACGAACAATCCTTCAATTATGATCGAATCTGGAATGAAATCTATAAGATTGTGATTAGCAAGAAGTAATAAAAAATAAATGATTTCAAAGTTGATAAAGAGGCATTTCTTTATATATTTTTGGTATTTCTTGCAATTTATTTTTTTTAATTATGAATTTGCACAGATTATTACACATTCGTAATTATTTGGTTTGGTTTACGTTATTTTCCCCGAAAACTTTATACAAAAAACACAATATACCAAAACTGGTGCACGCATGTTGAACTAATAGATGGCATAATAGTTCAACATCAACTGTTTTGCACAGACGAGTCGAAGATGAAATGTAAAGAAAATAGACATTTTCGTTCATTTTTCATTCATTGTAGAGATGGCTACCTTGTATCGCATAGTTGACTTTCTAGAGCACAGAATGTAATGTTATTAGAAGAAGTAAAAAAAGGCAGGTGGGTAATGTCAGAGACATAATTACATGTCGTGAATACGAAAACAACTGACATGTTCCTTAACACTTCCGAATATCAATTAGTTGATCAATTGTATAAATTATGCAAGCATTCTCCTTTTTCACATTTTTCGCAAAAACGAAGGAGGCTTCACTTGATTACTATGAATTTCACACAGCGAAAAATGCGCAGATCGAATCAAACTGTTCTGGATTTGCACTAAACTGAGAATATTTACCTTCGATTTTCGAGCAAGAAATCCTAATAGTTCTTCAGAAAACTTTTAGAGCCATTAGAACGTCCTTTTTTCGTTGTTTTTTCACCAATGCAAACAACTGGCAGCTGTGATGTAATCGCTCTTGTCGGAAGCAAAACTAGCTTTGCAAACGACACACAATACATTTAACTGATCCAATTTTTGTTAAAATGTTTCTTTTTACGTGATTTCGTTTGTAGCTTTTCCACTAATTGGCGGTTATAACGGCTATAAAAATATCAGCATATAGAATTTTTTATAAAAATAGCAGCATATAGAATTTTTGTTGACATGGGCCAAATGAGACAAGTTTTTCAATAGTGTACTATTTAAATACTTCAATGCTGTTGCTATACACGTTTAAGTTGAAAAATTTCGATTCTATTGGTAGTTAGATTATATAAATCCTTTCACAGATCACTGAGCTATGAGCTTTCAAAATACGAGAAAGGTAAATGCGCCTTATGGGTTATCCTCTTTGATACTCGTTTATACCAAACATTTAATAAATGTTCAATTTTGAATGATTTGAGATTATGTCACACAACTGAAAATTTTATCATAAAATTGTGATCATATTTCCGATGGCATGTAGCAAAAATTATGTTGATTCGTTAGATACAACAAGAGATATTCACGATCAAAAACTTATCACTCTCTCAGAGGGTAAATTTTGAAAAGGCGTACCATAGTAAAGTAAGTCGTATTCACGACAAAAGTCTTCTCAACTGCTAAAATACGCTGCAGTCGCATTAGGAACGTAGGCACATTTTGGAAGCGTGCTTAGCCATGCTTATGCCGAATATACGAGTGCTTCGAAGCGGGATTGAAATAGTCATGACATACTTTGCTTGGATAACCTCGAAGCAAGGATAACAGTTGACAGCGACTAGGGTTATTGTATCAATAGTCATCTCCGTCGCCATATTATTTCTACAATTTCTCGTTTTTCAATCAACGAATTGGGAGAAAATCGAGTACAATATCTTTGCGTGGACTCTAAGAAGCAAAACCGCAGAAAAAATAATTCGAAATTTGTTCAATAATGCTGTTATAGCCACACGAATGCACCTATTTTCATCTTACCTGTAAGGTAAATGTACCAAACAGAACAGCAGATCTCACTCTAACTAATGGTTTTCGTATATGAGAAGACTACTAGAACCTTTACCCTATTATTACGCATTATATGAGCGATTAAAGGCCGTTATCGCTGTAAAACGGACTTTATGAAAATTAATTTTATAAGACAACGAGCCGGCATACAGAGCATCACGGCTAAAATTATCGACCTGGGGCTTCCCCCATTCACCTTATTTGCTGGACTTATCTCTCATCGACTATTATCTGTTCCCAATTCTGAAAAGATAGGTTATCAATGCATAATTTACCCCGCGAAAGTTAGCAAAATACTGATTTCGAGAAATTATTTTTCAGGCGGGATCAAATAGTTGAAAGATTACTTGAATAAGTTTATCGACCTTTAAATTGGATATTGAGCATTGATTGAATTTTTGACAAACTCTTCCCAATCCACCTTGTTTGCTAATGCTATTCTCTTGTCATTCAAATGACTCTAAGAAAATTATGTGAATAGTTTGTCGGTTACGTCACTTATACCATTATATCGCCAGAATTGGAAGTGTTTACAATGAGCCTTGCAAACTTATCGAGTAACCAATTAGTAGCTAATGATCTAAGATTTGCAAAATCGGTTCAAGCATATCCGAAAAAATTTAACGGATGAAAGAAATGGCAGTTTTCCGGTTATTTGATTGAAAGATTATATTTCCAGAACCGGAATTGTCCCCAGTGATTC
Source organism: Malaya genurostris (assembly GCF_030247185.1). Classification (NCBI taxonomy): domain Eukaryota; kingdom Metazoa; phylum Arthropoda; class Insecta; order Diptera; family Culicidae; genus Malaya; species Malaya genurostris. Next base: position 320,884,899 of record NC_080571.1, on the reverse strand, counting down.
CTCTGACCTTGACCAAAAGCCTCATAAGGAGTGTATAGAAAAGTGGTTAGCAACATTGATTAATGAATAAAAATGCGAAAAAAAAAACATATTTTGACATCAGTTTTCGATATATTGTAGAAAAATTACATTGTTATGAATTTCGCTGATTATATTGAAGAAAATTCTAGTTTCTGTGAAACGCTCGCACTTTGGACTTAACATTCTTCATTAAATTCTGCACAGTTACTTTTGTGACTTTCCTGGTGGCAGCTGTCCAGTTATTTTGAACTCCTGCATGTTTTGGGACACTGTACCTTCCTTCCGAAAGTGCCGCTTGACAATTGCCCAATACTTTTCAATTGGGTCGAAGATCCGGGTGGGTTCGGTGGGTTGATGTCCTTTTCCACGAATTGTACATTATTTTTTGACAACCACTGTAGAACGGAGTTGGCGTAGTGGGCTGAAGTCAAATCCGGCCAGAAGAGAGGAGGAGCCTTATGCTTTCTGTACAGTGGCAGCATTCTCTTCTTCAAATATTCTTCCTCGTACACCTTGGCGTTAATTGTGCCATTCGTGAAGAAAATCGACGACCGCAAACCACAGGTACAAATTGCTTGCCAGACCAACCACTTCTGCCTAAACTTTTCCAATGCCACCATGGTGTCAGCGTCGTCTAGGTTCTGGTACACTGATTTCGTATATTGCGGTCCGGGCAGCGCTCGAGAGTCTTCCTTGGCGTAGGTTTCGTCGTTGATCAGGATGCATCCGTCTTTATTCTGTATAATCCGGTTATACAGTTTTCGCGCTTTTGTTTTGGCCTGAACTTGCTGTACCAGGGACTTTTTCGGCACCTTCTGTTTCTTGTACGTTTTCAGGGAGTTCCGAACTTTGATCCGTTGAATCATCCCGATGCTGGTGTTGAACTGCTTGGCAAAATCCCGCGTCGACGCCGATGGTTTTTTTCTGATGTACTCAACCACTTTTAAGTCCCGGCCGGGCTGACTGGGACCAGTTTTCCTACCGGATCGGGGCAAATCCTTCATGGAAAGGGTCTTACCGAACTTACACTGTCACTTTGCAATTTCGTTGTACGTGACACCACTTTCTGAGCACCAAGTTTGCAGAATTTTCTTACGCGTTTCCAGATCAATTAGACTAATCATTGAAACGATGAATCGTACCGAAACCAATCGATTGCGCAGCTGTTGTATGTAAACAAACATGTCACCGCAAAACACGCTGCAAAAAATTAAGCCATTTCAGAGTAATAACTGTTTGAAGGTTGCTAACTACTTATCGATACACTCCTTAGTAGCTTTCAAACTAGCCTTAGTTTGTCGGAATCCGTTAAGCGGAGAAAGTTAAGCGAATAGTGAACTTATCGGTTACGCCACTTATTCCATAATATCTTTGAAAGCGAAATTGTTCACCATTGCTCTTTCAAACTTGATGGCTTGATAACGGCCTACAAACGAGTCTGATATAATCGAAATTGGCTTAGTCATCTTCAATAAAATTTTGTGTACAGTAGAAAACGCAGTTTGTCGGTTATGTCACTTATGCGATAATATCTTCAGAACCGGAAGAGACTGCCATTTGTTTTTTTGAACATCATCAAGCTGTCGAACGAGTTTAAGGGGCGGGTAGGGTCTAATACTTTTACAAAATCATCTATTTTTTTTTTCTTTGTATTTTCTGATAGTAAAACAATTCAAGAATATTCTTTGAAATTTTCAAGCCTATCGGAACAAAAAGTTCAGCAAGTTATAGGCATTTATCTTTGTTTATCTAATAATGCGAAGAGGTAAGAGCTCGGCACACAGGCCCAAGATTTCTGCTTCGATTGACTTAAAAACTTGACAAAATATTCTTGAAATGTGTCATTAAAACAATTAATAAAAGAAAAAAATATGATTTTTTAAAAATGTTAGACCCTACGGCCTTCCTTGAGTAATAAATTGTTTCCATTGATTTTATAGACAAAAAACTTTAAACGCGTTTTCCTCTAAAACTGGTTTTGAAAGTCCGTGTCCATCGTCATTCAAAAATTACTAATTTTTTTTCAAATTTTGCACACACTTTCTACATATAAAAAACCAGAACCCATCGTTTTGCTTTTCGTTGTTTGGTACTTTGGGGAGGTTTTACAACTACAAAATGACGGATTTTTTCGTGAAAATCGTAGTTTTCACTTTGAACAACCACCAAGAATTCAAAAAATTAAAAAAAAATCGAACAGAGACGTTGGGGTCTAGAAAAACTTCTACTCTAACTTTGATCTGTTCACATCTGATCTGATCTAACTCTATATAACAGCTCAGCATCAAACGCTTAGTAAGTAATGATGTCACGAGGTTAGAACGAACCATTGTGGTTTCTAATATAACTTTCCACTGGCTTTATTTCCAATTGAAGTCTCGTGGCAATGAAATCATCAAAACTGAATTCGTTGGTACGCTTTGTGGTCTTGTCCGGAAATGAGGCATGGTTGTTGGCGGTAGTAATTTTTCAAGTACTCATCATCTCATATTGATTATTTCAATAATGTGGAGAGCCAACACTGCCGGCCTCACCATCTTCATTGTATAGCGAAGCAAAGCATGTTGATAGACAACATTTATGCTTCTTCGCCCACTTAACGGAAGGACAGCGACCCATCAGAATATTTCATAGTATGGAAGGGAATTGAAATTTGAAATCCTGAGGATCTATCTATGATTCGCTTTAGGCAAATGATGCAGCCGAAGAATTTGGTTTTATTAGGTGTACAACTTTGCTTCCGCCGTTTTTTTCCAAAATTTAAAGCTTTATTGCGAAAAAGTGCTTACAGATGTATTATTCAAAGTATCTTTCCGGAAATTTTCGGATCCCGGCTCGAAAAAAGGAGTCCTTTTTTGGCGCTATCCATGAAGCAATCCATTTTTCCAACTCTTCGAAGGATTGAAAATGTTGATCTGCCAGGCCGTGTGCCATCGATCGGAATAGGTGGAAGTTAGAAGGGGCGACATCTGGGGAATACGGCGTGTGGGGCAAGACTTCCAATTTCAGCGTTTCCAGGTACTTTTTGACCACTTTTGCGACGTGAGGCCGAGCATTGTCGTGTTGGAGGATGACTTTGTCATGCCGCTCTTGATACTGTGGCCGCTTTTCTTTTAGTTGCGTTCGGTAGCGATCTCCTGTGATGGTTTCACCCGGTTTTAAGAGCTCGTAGTAAATTGTTATTCATCTTTGAAGGTTTTTTCTCTTCCACCATCATGTTTGTCTTCGACATCGAAATCACCATTTTTAAAACGTTGAAACCACTCCCGACACGTTCTTTTACTCAGAGCAGCATCACCGTAAGTTTCTGAAAGCATTCGATGCGCTTCAGTTGCATTTTTTTCGAATTGTAACAGAAAAGTAAAACTTCCCGCAAATGGCGAGAATTGGGTACATAAACAGACATTTTCGAGCGTGAATAATACGAAAACAAGAACATCTGTCACTAGAACGGCGATGACAATTCGTTAGGCACTGTACACACTCACTTTAAAGGCATTATCATCTATGTATTTTAACCAGCCTCAGCCGGTACAGCCACCTATCGGAAAACGGCGGAAGCAAAGTTGTACACCTGATACTATGTAGTATATTCTAAAACTTCGAGTACACGGCGCCTCGAAGGAAACTGAGGGACTTCTATTTTCCCTATATATTTTAATTTGGTACCGTGCAATGCGACTACGACCACGTTTGAAGTCAGCAAACGGTATTTTTAGCACAATAACTCACAAACTAATGAATTGAGTATCGTGAAACTTTAACAGCTGTCTTGTGAAGGTTATTATTAACTGAAAAAAGTGACTGCAAAACTAACGCCATCTATGAGTTAGGCCCGGGAGTTTTCAGCCCATGTTTTATGTTACTCACTTGATTTTGAGTGTCAACATAATCGTCAGGAGCAGAAGGTCATATGTCACAAAGAAATGTAATGATTTCATTATATGGTTTGGTTAAATGCACAAATTTCGTATTGGCTTCTAATCTGTCTAGTTTTACCTTTTCTATATTTTTTCCCAAACCGTATCAGACATTCGCATTGAATAACATGGTTCACAAATTATATCGATTTAGAAAACCAATCAGTCATCGAACGGCTCATCGTTCGCATCATGAGCGATTAAGTCTCAATTATTATCTCATCCAATCCAGTTCCGGATTCCATTCACCCAAAACCGGACAGCTGCCGTATGACGACAATTAGGAAAATTACCATACTCAATCAGTTTACCGCAATTTCCCACCTCTCTTTTTTTTGTTGTTGCACGCAGCCATCATCCGCTCTTTCGCTTCGTGGACCATCGCATCGGATTTTGATTTGCTGAAAATCTGGGGCAGAGATTAATGAGCCAAATGTAAATTGGCTGGGATGAATCATCAATAAAATCCTGCTTTGCGAATTTGAATACAAGCGAGAGCGGCCTTGCGAAAAAAAATGAAACGGCAGAGAATCAAGTTCCTGAGATATGATCCGTGAAATTTGTTGTATTTTCTCTGTAGGTACATATTTCATTGATTTCGTTCAGGATGCGAATCGAACGTTCGACCAAAAATAGACCGAGGAAAACCAAGAAGGCTTTCCCTCAGTTCTGTCCTCGGAAGACAGTAAGTGCTGAATCGGTGTAACGTGCACAAGTCGCATCGAAGACAGCTCGGTCGACCCATCGTTTCGCCGCGTCTCGGTCCGTGGTGTGATTATTATTTATCGACCAATAAATTATAAATAAACAATAATAAGTACCGAATCTATAGAAGAGAGAAGAACATTTACAAGAGCGGAGGACAACATAAGAAGAAGAAGAAGAAGAAAAAAACCGAAACAAGCGGTTCTGTTTCTTGTCGGATGCCCTACTTTAAGGGACACTAGGGGTGTTACGGACGTCCCACAAACCGCTGTTATTATGTTTGCGAAAATTGTAAAGCCTTACAGTCCCCGCTACAAGCAATCTATCGAACTAGTACATAACTTACGGAAAAGTAGCCCGAAGAAGACTAGCCTCGGAAATTTCCATCTCGAGGGCAAATCGTAACGGCGTCGCTGTCGCTGCCGAAGCTCAGAAACGCACCAACATGAAACGCTTTATTTATGCGATAACTGCGACTAATTGGAGGGTTTGCCGGAAAGCCATAATATTGGTTGATATCTTGTTTTTTTCTTCTAGCTTTGTCTGTATTTCTCGGTTGGCGGCTGGACGGACGGACGTCACATGGAAGAAAAGCTGCTGGTTAAGCAGAAGACGAAAAACAATCGAACAATGGCAGCCTACCATCAATTGTTCGACAGAACACGAATTAGCAAAGTTTTGCCCTCTTCTAAAGACTGCGCCTCAATATCGACTAATTATAAGTTTCGCAATCATCGTAGAAAGACGCTTATTATTAGAGATTTATTGGATCAGTCAGCCAGCCAGTCAGAGGAGAGGAATAATTGCATCACTTTTACTTTCCTTCAGTGCCCCCTTGCATGCGTGCATGCTAAGAAATCACGCGAATCACCGTAAACAGTTTTGCCAGCAGTTGCTTGGAACAATAGGCACCGATGATCCCACCCCACTCTCTGCTCGTATAACTGCTTTGACTGGGCTACTTCGGGGTTGTTCCTCATGCTGAGAGAGAGAGAGAAAGAGATGTGTGTGCTTTCTTGTAGTGTGCGGCCTACCTGGTCTCTGGTTCAATGCAACCGGTAATTATTTTGCGTCTTACGCTGCCTAAAAACAACCGCACTCATTACTCGTATCGTGTGATTATCACAGTTTTGGACGCACCACCGATATTCGAAAATGGGTACCGTTAGTTTCCGTATGTTCCTGAAGTTGGTGAAGCTCAGAAAAAAAAACTTTCTGGGTAATGACATAATCGACGCCGGTTTTGACTAGGTTTACTGCTACTTTGATATTTTTCGCCAGGCACGTCGTTTAGAAAAAATGTTGCATCGTGCTTTAGAAAAAAATGTTGCAAATCTGTAATTCAACCGTTTCAGAACTACTCAATTTTTCAGCGACACAAACGCGAAGCAGGAGATAAACCAAGAACAGTTTTTATCTAGTGTGCCAGTTAATACTACGCGGGATGTTTGTTTATGGAAATGCAAGCTAATTGTAAGTAATAGGCTCATGATACTTCTCATCTTTTGAAATAACTTAGTTGTGAAGCCATTTTTCTACATCTTCATAATTAGTGAATTCTGCTCAGCAAGTGCAGGAGACATCGATGAAAACAAATGATAGTCGGAAAGGGCCATTTCTGGGAAGTATGGCGGATAGGGTAAAAGCTCCCATCCGAGTTCAGAAACTACGTTTTTGGTCTCTCTCATGCCGTTTAAGGCATTATGATAGGTTTTCGAGCAACTCTGGATTCAATTTCATCATTTTCTGTCGGTAGCATTATTGGTATTCACAGTTTCCCCTGGCTTGAGCACCTTGTAGTACAAGACATCTTTATGATCCCATCAAAAGCGCAGCATCGTAGAGCCTTGATCTTTTGCGTTTGGGATTAACAAAATAAATCCTTTAACTAACCTTAATTCTTTAACAAAATAAATCCTTAAACTCTTTGTTCCAAATGCAAAATTTCGTCTAACATTCAGCTCGGATGTCGGATGTCTAACATTCAGCTCATAAAGAACCCATTTTCCCACCTTTTGAATTATTTCCACGATATGGCTTGGCGAATAAAACTTAACATTTGCTCCGTCTTTTGCTTTTAGCAATTCGGCATCTTTAAATTTGTTGGGTTAATCTTTTCTCGTTTTTTTTTGTCTTTCACAACTCAACTTTTAAATCTGATAGGGTAAGTTCTCTGTAAGCTGTAACAAAAATTCAATGGGATTCAGCAGCACTTTTTTTTCTGTAAAACAACATAATGAATCAACACTTCCCGCAAAAGCTCTAGGAAAGAATTTCGACACGTTCACTGGTTAGGACACTTCAATGTCTATGACACGAATGTGCAATTGACAATACAGTAATGGGTTTTTTATATGTGATTTGATAACAAAATAATCTTTTCCTAATCCACCTAGTGGTGCGATAATGCCTTTCTCTTTTATTGGGATAGTCTCATTAAACTTGGACCTAATTTGGGTTCATTTTTGACACTAATTTATTCAGATTGATTCGAGTAGTTCTTAAAAGCAAGTTTCAGCGTTTATCTCACATATTCGGTATCATTTCTCAAACTAAGCCACAGCCACTTGATCTTCGATATTGATCAATGGCCTAACAGTAGCTTTAAAAAGCTTTTTTCTAGGTTAAAAACTTCCCAAACCGAGATCAACAACACACGGAGCGACCGAAATTAGCTCTGTGCCTAATTCGTATTACTGTTTTTGAATTAGTTGATTTTATCAACAAAATTTCCAAAATAACTATGAAATTAGTTAAAATTGAGAATTTGCTTTGCTGGAAAAAACTCTTACTTTTAGAGAATTTGTTTAGTTGGCGAATATCCTGGACAAAAACCAGCAATATTTCAATCCAACACGAAATTCTCATTGACAACTAATTTGTTATTAAAATCAGAAAATTTGTTTCTATTTATCTATCACCATCATTACTGAAGGACAGCACAAAGAACACAAAAATGAAATTGGTTTAATTTACAAGTTTATTAGCCAAAAACCCATGAGAAGTGTCAAAGCAAAACAATCCATTAAAAAGCTAAAAAGGACAGTCTTGTTGAAACTGCTTGTAAATTGTTTAGATGTTTTTCGTATGTGTTACGATATATCCATATATAAATTTCTGATTCGATTTGTAAAAATAACGTAAACTCTTAGTGGAAAGTGTATTTATTCAGGATTTGTGCGCATTTGAAGCGATTGTGCGAAATAATGTTTTTGCGCGGAACAGTGAAGTGAGTTTTGAATGTTGCACTCTAATTGTATGAATCAAATGATGTTTTTTGTATTTTCCAACCTTCCGGGCTACGCCGTCCGATGTATACGGTTTTTGTTTTCAGAGTGCTCAAAGTTTTCAGTGAGAGAGAAGAATTTATTTAGATTTAGAAGAAAAATTTTCAAAAAGAAGTTTATGTTTCGCTTATATCTTTGTCTCCAATACAACATCGTATTTATACCTGCCAATATAGAAAAGACTACCGCGACTGAAATATTTTTCGGTAGTAGTGTGCCATCTAGTGGCTAGTAGTCATTACGGTTTTAACGTTTTTTGGTGACAGTGCGACATATAGCTGCAAATTGCAGAAGCCAATTCAGCCATTTATGTTGGTTGAAAACAACGTTTTAATTCTCTAATACAACTAAAAAATTAGTTGAATGGAAATAAAGTGTACCTTAGCTAAGAAATGACAGCACGTTGAATTGGTGAATTCAACTAAAAAAATAGCCATTTCAATAAATATTTTATTATTATTAAGGGAATCAAAAATAAAAAATCTTAATTAGCAAAAGTAAAATTTTTTTAGTTGTCTCAAAAAATAACTAACTAAAATCAGAAAATCAACTAATTTTTTCGTAAAAATGCTGGTTTCAGTCTTTCCGTGCAGCAACTGTTGCTAAAGCTTGTTCTAAAAAGATGTTGAACAAATGCCAGAACTGATGTTTCGAACCGGAAATAATAAATTCAAATTGGATGATCGTCTCAAAAAAAAAGTAAATTGTAGAGATTCGCAGCAGCGAAAATGAGCTATCACATTCATTTTGTGGAATTTAACAATTATGTTTCAACAGACCGTGCAGCCGGTTCTAAATGTTCAGAACCATTGCATGCACTCTTAGAAAAAATGAAATTTACGCTTGACGTAAATTCAAGCATGCAGTAATTTCTTCGGTGATGTCACAATATTACATCTATTAAAATGTAAAAATTAATTTTGCGTCTGTATCGATGTAAGCTTTAGCTAAATGAACTGTAAAGTTAATGATATGACTTATCTTTACATGCTTTGATTTGTGAATGTAAGCGAATCGCGATGCTCATATTATGTGCATTCATAAAGATGTAAATTTTTCTAAGCTAGCCACACTTAGAAAAATTTACATCTTTATAGGAGCGTCGCCGTACTTTTTCGATACTTTTAACACTACACATCCTTCCGTATTGAGGATCGAACATACGACAACCTGCAAAAAGGGATTAAAATGTTCGTCACAACAGGCAATAGCAAAATTACTATTTTAGTGGAATTTAGGTTCATGTCACTATTCTAGTTTATTTAATTTTTAATGATTAATGATTTAATGATTTGATTTGCAATTCCAGAAGTCGATAAAAACCTCGAAAACAGGGCTTACTTCGGTTTCTCAAAAATGGTTTTGCCGATTTTCATAAATTTAGATTTAATTTCAAATAAATAATCCTATAGGACAAATTTCGCCCCAAATCGTATTCAAAGTTTCAAGCATCCTTTCAGATTTTCACTTTGTATACTCTGTTTCTCCTAAAAAGATTTAGATTATCTTTTGAAAATGGCAAATCTTCATTTCACAATTTGTTTTTTTTTTTAAACGGCTATAGTGGAAAAATGACAAATCCTAGCACACAGAATCTTTGCATTGCTAGTGCTACGACTCCAAGTCTGGGCTACAACATACCCCAATGCCCTCTGCATTGAAGCGCCTACCCAGGAGAGCATCTACCCAAACTGTATTTTAGGAGAATTAGCTTCATGCCACTATTCTAGTTATTAGTTTTTATGTATGAGAATGCTTTATCTAATTTTTATGATTTGCAATATGTTCGTGCTTTACTGTTTTCGCAAATAGTCAAAAATTCCAAAAACGGAGCTTACTTCGGTTTTTCAAAGATGGTTTAACCGATTTTCATATATTTAGATTCAAATTCAAATAAATCGTTTTATAGGACGAATTTCGCGTCAAATCGTTATCGGATTTGGCAACACCCTTCCCGATTTTTATAAAACTTTCTGGGCATGTGCGAATGTCTAAAAAATCCACATTGCATTTTTTTTTCAAAATAGATCTAAACTACCTTTTGAAAAGGGCATATCTTCATTCTACCATTAGTTTTTTAAACGGCTATAGTGGAAAAATGACAAGTCCTACAAAAAAGTATTATACTAGAGGTGCTCACAAAATCAGTCTAATTTTCGATAAAAATATATTTAAAATAATACTAATCGAATTCTACACTGTAAAAAAAACTGTTTTAATTCACGTAGTGAATCTTAAATGAAAGGAAGGAAGTTCATTTAGTCATAAAACGGCATAGATTTTTCAATTTGAAACGGTGTTAAGTATTTCGCTCTTAAAACACGGCTTGAAAGTTTAAGCCCTCATTACCTTGTAATTCCGAAATAGTTTTAAAGTTTAAGCCTTTTCACTGTAATGTCAGAATTGAAAGTCAGATCTGGATGAAATTCAACAGTTTTGTTTATGGCCATAAGACCTTTCATTTGAATGTAAGTTTAGGAAAATCGGCTCAGGCACCTCAGAGAAATCAGAATTGGGAATATTGGACAACTATTTCCGGAACCGAAAACTGGGGATTGGTATAACCGAAGTGTTATTATTTAGACATTTGCTAACATCTTCAAACTAGAGAAATCTATGAAAAAAATAGTGCACATCATGTGTTTCCGGAACCGGAAGTTTGATTCAAACGAAATTCAGGAACTTTGTATTGGACCACAAAACCTTTCATATAAATTAAAATAAAATAAAATCAGTCTAGTCATCGCTGAGAAAAGTGGATGCCCATATTTTCATTTCTTTTGCACTAATAACTCTGTATCTCCGATACTGGAAGTCGGAATTTAATAAAATTGAGGAACTCTGTGGGACCACGAAACCTTTCATTTGAATATAACTTTGTGAAGGTCAGTTGAGCTATCTCTGAGCAAAGTGAGTGCGCAGAAATTTTACATAAATACATACACACAAATACACATTTGCTGATTTCGACGAACTGATTCAAACTAAAACTAAAACTAACTCCGGATCTTGGCTCAGAAAATCGGGTTTCACACTGATTGCATAACCTTTCTATATAAGAAAAGGGGAAAATCGATTTAAAATATTTAAAATCGAATTACAAACAACATAAATTTGGTTTGAATGAAAAATATGTTATGGTAATTATTTTTTATCAATTAAACATTAGAAAATGATTTTATAAACCAAAAACCAAAAACCAAAAATATACCTTACTCCCAAGAACGGTTACTCCTGAGAGATATTTAGACAAGAATTTATAAAAGCTCAAATTCTTGATGAATTTAGCCATTCTTTTCAATTCGCTGTAGCTCGGGAACTGTTTGTTGTACAAAAAATGGTGTCGAAGAAAAGATTGTAGAAAATCAATAGGATACTTTAAAAAAACACTGGAAAAAATGGTCCAATACTTCTTCAAGAAATAGCATATTGCTGAAAAAAAAAAACAAATTAATATCAAACATCTGTTTAAATTCATTAAAATAATTTTATTTTAAGCTTGGACTTATAAAAGTTAGCGTAATTCAATGAAAGTCTGAGTTCTTTGATTTTCATTTCATTTCATTTTTTGAATTTATCCTGGAACCGACTACTTCTAGGAGGAAGGTCACTATGAGTAAATCGGGAGAGCCATATTCTATTACCTAAATGACTATTTTTCAACACGAGCCTAAAATTAGGAAAATGTCTAAGAATTGGTGCAGCTGTAACTTCCTTACGTGAAGAGATGATTTTTGTTAAATTGAATTTTTCCGGTTAGTTTTTCAATTCTTCAAAAAACTTTCAACTTTTTTCTCGATGTATTTCTTTTCTTAAATGTCCAATCGATTTCCTATAACTTTCTTATGGACATCATTTTCGTACCATTGACCGTTTCCAAGCTACAAGTGCCTATAAAATAATTAGTCCTTTTTAAAAGTTTCCATTAGTTAGCAATTCTGCTGCAGGACGGATTTATTTTGTTCTCAGTTCGCAGTGCGAGTTTTATACAAGGGCAATCACATCAGCATTCCGCTGCATTGGGATTTTTACAAATCGGTCCTTTTAAGGGCTTTAAATGTTTAAAAAAAAGCACAAAAGAGTACTTTTAAAGAAAAAATAGCTTGTTTTTACAAACAAACAGGAAGCGAGAACTATGTCTTGCAATTATTTCTCATACTCATACTCAGGTCAGAAACTTTTGTTAATGTTTTTTATTTTGTGTAAGTTACTTTTTACTGACTTCTCAAATGTACTAAGACAAAAATTTCATCTTTCTTATGACATGGAAAAGAAAAATAACAAATGTAAGATGATAGTAACAATAATTTAATTCAAATATGAGATCGTCGGGCCAAGTTTCACATTGCCCTGATCATTTGTAGATTTGTATTTTAGCAAAGGAATATCTCTTCATACTCTGCTAACAGTGCTGCCAATCCTACAGATATACGGATGTCAGTTTTTCTACGGATCTTCGGACGAATCACATTAAATCTTCGGACTTAGTATTATTTTTCCAGAAGTCTCTAGATTTTGCATGGAAAATAACTAAACATTATTAGATCATTTCCATAATATCTTTGGCATGTCCCTATCTTGCCATGTCCCTAATTGCCCGTATTGGCGGTTTAATGCATAGGGCACTGGCCTTACAAGCCAGTTATCATATGTTCGATTCCTGACCGGGAAAGTGGTATTAGAGATCCAACCACCACCCATGCAATGGTACTGTACGCTATGAATCGGCTGCAAACAGCGATGCCAACCCTACGGATTTACGCATGACCCTCTCGAAATCTACGGATTTAGTCATTCAGGAGGTTTGGTAACTCGTGGGTAACCAGTTTGTGCAAAGTATACATGACCTTTTTCATATTTTTACATTTCGTCTTCGACTCATTAGTGCACCAACAGATCTGCATAATCTGCTAATGTACGGTAATTTGTATAATTTCTCCTGATATCTACGGAAAACAATAGAATCGCGAGTTCTTTTTCGGATAACATTCAATAAACTGGTCTACATTCACTTTAAAGAAAGATTCTGTATAATTCGGCGTTCACCGAAAGGCATTTTTAACATTAATTAAAAGGAAATATTTTATCTTTCATCTGTTCTTTAAAATTCGCCTATTAATCACCGATCACACATTTTTGGAAGCTTGTCTTTATGGCTTAGAGCTCTGCGCTGTTAATTTTATGTAAATATTCAATTAGGAGTACACATGAAACCAAATCTACGGATTTGACCTCAGGGAAAATCACTGGTTGCGAAGTCTGTTGAAACAGAAGGTCAAATTCCACAAAAGGAATGTAATACCAAGGCTTTTGCTTTTATCGATTAGAGCTCCAAGTTGTTAATTTTGTATAAATTTACAAGTATGGGTTCATTTGACCTGTAAAAGTGGAATCGCTGTCTACAAACAACCAAATCTATTTGTCTGAATGTGTGTATGGAAAGAGAATGGAAACTGTCCTAAAATAATGTGCCTAACTGAGGTTTTAACACTTGGAAAATATAAATGGGCAGCCTACAAATTCAGTTAAAAGAGAATAAATTAGAACTTCGAACGATAACAACGATTCAAGTATATGATAATAAGACTAACTATAATCTCTGCCAACGCCAAGCAATTTGTGTTTTCTGAAAAATAATTCAAAAAAATTTTGTGTCTTAAAAAATCAACTTTCACTCCCACGGAACGAATTAATTTAATAGTAATTCACAAACAAAATTTTCTCACCAACTTTACAGTTGATTTCAACGTTGTTTTAACCCGGCTAATGACCGCAACTTGGTTAAAGCAGGGTAAATAAACGATAAAAAAACGTTGTTTATTTTATTTAAAATTTACTTTTACATGTTTTGAGCTCAATTAACACCGGCTTCTGAATAAAACAGTAACCGGTTCCTTCATTAACTTGCGAAACATTCACAACATCGAAGTTAGTTACTGTAGCAAATTATCTAATGCTCAAACAGCTAGCCATCCAATTCAATCTAATATCTGGGTCACAGTTGACTGTCAGAATCTGATCATGTAATTAGCCCTCCCCGACAATCATGTCGCCTTCTTGAGCTTGAGCGTAGTTTCTAGAGTCGTCGGTAGCTATTGCACCGTTCCGGTTGATGAATCCCCAAGTTCGCGACATGCACCACCGAGCCACCAGCCCAACATGAACCTGAGCGCTAGCAACGTTGGAAAATTGTAATTTGCCAACCAGGTAGTAAAGCGCAGTTCGAAGCCCTCGAATCGATGTCAGCGTGGCCATTTACGACGAATGTATTCAGTATGGTCATCTACTTTACGGTGCCGCTACTTGACTGTTCAATCTCGCCGGTAGGACCGATCAGCTAGCGTGACTAATTGACAGTTTCGGGTTGTTGCTGTTGTTGTTCCTATTTTGAATGTTGCGTCAGTTCGTTTCTGCTCAAGTACACACGCAGCAAGCACTTCGATTCTCGGCTTCTCCACGAAACACGGGTCATATTTAGCCACTTTCTAATAAACAAACCTTTGTTCCAAACAAGTGTTTCGGCGCTTCGGCAGAGTCATCGACGACGCTATGAAGAGAATGGATCGCCTTATCGCAATCCGTTATCTAATACCATTTTCGGAGAACCCCGAAAAGCACGCTTCAGGTACTTTTTGGCAAGTGCAGTCTGTCCCGATGGGCACGCATGCCGAATGACAAACTTCAGAGTCGACTGCTATCTGCTTACAAAATTAGTCATGTAAGGCAAAGAAATTATTAGGTACCATAAAGTGAGTTTCCGAATTTCACTCCCCCGAATAGCACGGAAGAAAGAAAGAGCCCACGTAAAGAAAATCGAGTACGTGCTACTTCCTCACCGACGTTTTCTGATTTCGGTTTTATTACAATCACGCCATATCGCCAAATTGAGCGTCTTCATACCGGTGTGACCCCAAAAAACATAAGAAGTACGAAAGCACACGAGCAGCATAAATCAAGCTTCCGCTCATATCTGCTCTTCCGAAACAAAGGAAATCTAGGAAGCTAACTGCCAATGCCGAAGCCCATTTTGTTAATTATCATGGGAAACGTAGTAAAATGCAGAAAGTTACGTATGGTTCGGTTATCTTAAAGTCTCTTCCGTGCGGGGCAGGGTTCAATTCAAGCTTCTTTCACATTCATCTTAGTCATATTACGAAACGCGACTGCGGGTTTTGTTCCGAGCGGCTCAGAAGAAACGGAACCATTTTCCTACCTCGTGGATCTTGCCGGAAAATAAATTTGATTAGAGTTGAAATACTGCCGGCACGTGAATGTGTCAGTCGATGAATGAAGTCGTTCGCAGTTACGAGAGATTATAGTGGTACTCGCAGAGTACACAAATGACAATTGAGTTGTATGATGAAAAAGGGTTTTGGTAGTAATGAATCTTCCACTTTTGTTTTTATTCTTTTGTTCAACTGTTAGTGAATCTACAACTTAGTCCAATTCGTGAAAATGATCTGTGCCATTTAAGCTAGTCTGAAACGAATTAGGAAATATTGAATAATATTGCCAAAGAGCATATAATATCAGGTGTACAACTTTGCTTCCGCCGTTTTCCGATAGGTTGCTGTACCGGCTGAGGCTGGTCAAAATACATAGATGATAATGCCTTTAAAGTGAGTGTGTACAGTACCTAACGAATTGTCATCGCTGTTTCAGTGACAGTTGTTCTTGTTTTCGTATTATTCACGCTCGAAAATGTCTGTTTATGTGCCCAATTCTCACCATTTGTGGGAAGTTTTACTTTTCTGTTACAATTCGAAAAAAATGCAGCTGAAGCGCATCGAATGCTCTCAGAAACTTTCGGTGATGCTGCTCTAAGTAAAAGAACGTGTCGGGAGTGGTATCAACGTTTTGAAAATGGTGATTTCGATGTCGAAGACAAACATGGTGGTGGAAGAGAAAAAACCTTCAAAGATGAACAACTAGAAGCATTGCTTGATGAAGATTCGTGCCAAACCCAAGAAGAGCTTGCCGAATCGTTGGGAGTGAGTCAGCAAGCCATTTCAAAACGTCTCAAGGCCCTGGGTATGATTCAGAAAGAAGGAAACTGGGTGCCGTACGAGTTGAAACCGAGAGACATCGAGTGCCGTCTATTTGTATGTGAGCAACTGCTTCAAAGACAAAATCGTAAGGGGTTTTTACATCGTATCGTTACCGGTGGTTCGATTCGATAATCCTAAACGCAGAAAGTCATGGGGAAAGCCCGGGCATGCTACTTCGTCGAAGGCAAAACCGAATATTCACGGCGCTAAGGTGTTGATTTGTATTTTGGTGGGATCAGCTCGGTGTGATTTACTACGAGCTCTTAAAACCTAGTAAAACCATTACAGAAGATCGCTACCGAACGCAACTGATGCGCCTTAGTCGCGTGCTAAAAGAAAAGCGGCCACAATATCAAGAGCGACATGACAAAGTCATCCTTTAACACGACAATACTCGGCCTCACGTCGCAAAAGTGGTCAAAAAGTACCTGGAAACGTTGAAATGGGAAGTCTTGCCCAACCCGCCGTATTCCCAGATGTCGCCCCCTCTGACTTCCACCTATTCCGTTCGATGATACACGGCCTGGCAGATCAACATTTTCAATCTTTCGAAGAGTTGGAAAAATGGATTGCTTCATGAATAGCGTCAAAAGAGGACTCCTTTTTTCGAGTCGGGATCCGAAAATTTCCGGAAAGATGGGAGAAAGTTGTCGCTAGCGACGGACAATACTTTGAATAAGCACTTTTTTGCAATAAAGCTTTTAATTTTGGAAAACATGGCGGAAGTAAAGTAGTACACCTGATAGCAAATGCAATAGTGCATTTGGTTGTGGAGACATAGAAATTAGGAAAAGTAACTGAAACAATGAAGGACTAATCTTTTGTGTAACATACGTAGATGTTTGAAAATGTATTCAATATCAGTAATCAGTAATATCATTGGTCTTCAAAATACAGAATTGACATTTGTGAATGTTTTGTATCAGGCGCATGAACATAGTGTTAAGTAATTAGTAATTGAAACTAGTGGAATCGCAATTCGTTCAACCCATGAGTTATAGCTAACATTTTATGGTGCCACGAATAAGAAACTGGAACAGAAACAAACGAGAAAAAACATCAATAAAATTGCCAATTGTCTCTACCCGACGAAAGGTAGACGAAAAGCTTGATTCAATTTACCTAGTCCTAGTCTCAAGGTGAAATGCAGCGGAATGCGCGCTACGAGTTTGAAAAATAGCGTTTGAAGCGAAATTTCTAAAAGAATCCGAAAAGGCAACTCAAAATTTTCAAACTTTAGCCGAAATAACATAAATTTAAAAAAGTTTCAATTGAATTTCATAAGCTTTTCATCATTTTCTGTATTGCTTGCTGGCTACTGTTCCGTATGATGCTGGTGTGAGAAATACACGGTGGGCTCGACGTTATATGATGAGCAAAAATTACATATAAAATAATGACACAAATTTTTGCCGCATTGGCTTTGGTGTTGAAATAATGAGTTGAATGCAATAAAATGAGTATTATAAGAAATCGTTCATTTTCTCAAATAACGTTTATATAATGCTAGTAATGTCCAACTATGTTTAGCTCAATTTATTGGTGCTAGACAAGCTACTGAATGAAATGAATACAAGCCAGGTATTATCGTTCATTTAGAACATTGAAACATATAACACTCATATAACCTGGTACCAGAATCACAATTAAAAAGTATATAAGGACATCTTTCGTACTTATTTGGTACATTTCGTTGTCTAGTGTAGGTCCAGTAATTCCTTATTTGAATAGTTTTTCAATCGATATTGAAATTCGACTGCGCTGTCTTATGCGATGAATTACTTTTTGGTACTTGTAAAGAAACAGAATATATGTACTTGAATATTATCTTGTTTTCAATCGTTCTTCAGAAGGAGCTCGCTACTAAACCCAGGCATATACATTGTTAGCATGTTAGACAATACTTATCGTAGTTCTAGTGTAATACTAATCAATAACAATAAGGATTGCATTAGGAAATATTCACAAATCCATTACGAATCAAATCAAAAACAGTCTCTTTTTACGAGCATTCGAAACGTGTGGTAAGCCCACTGCGCTCAATCACTGAAAATATTCCTGGTTTCGATGTGTCGATTTTGCCTGTTATGCTTTGTGCGATGATTCGTGCAACTCAAGCGGCTAAAATTTTGCGCTCATTTTCTGGCACTACATTTCACCTTAACCAAAGGAGATGAAATATTAAAGAAGCTAGAACGGGTTGCATACGATTTCTTAAATTGAGGTTTACAAATCATATTATTTTTCGTTATTTTGTGGAAATTATGAATGTTAAAAACCATTAAAAGGGTTAGATTTTTGCGATATACGAGTTACGATGCGTCACCTTGAAGGAAGTTATAGGTGTTATGAAGTGTTATATACGTCGCTCTTGTATAAGTTATAGACGTTACGAAGCGTTACATGCGTTATTTTTTTAGTAAATTATAGACATTGCGAAGCGTTATATGTGTTACCATGTACAATTTTGCGACTTCTGCTCTGCAAGAGAGTGCAAATAGATAACAGTCGGATGGTGCGTGATCTAGACATTACGGTGGGTGCGATATTATTTTCAAATTAAATCCATTTCACCAGTTCCACCAGTTTATCGACCTGGGAAGGCACGTTACCGTATTGCAAGACAACTTCACCATGTCTTCAAGCTCATTCCGGTCGTTTTTCGTTCAAATGGGTAAATCGAAAAAAAACTATCTTTTAATATAACCTAATATGGAAATGGACGAGTCAAAAATTTGTCGATGGAAAATGATTCTACCAAATATAACGAAAGTCTAAGAGATCATAGCGTTGTAGCGTATTCCAAGGCCGACTCCCTAAAGGACATCGACTTAAAAAGTGTTATTTTGTTTAGAACACATGTGAATCTTTTGAAGAAAATAGTTATCTACATTTTAAGCCTCTGTATATGTCATTCGAATAGTAAATATTGTAGTTAATGAAATTATAACAAAAATCGACGATTTGGTCGTTTTGAAAAAGCATGATCCGAAACCGAACCCCCCATGGTCACATTTCGACACCAGATTTTTTATAAGCACAGTGGTTGTAGACTAATTTTATATTTATAGTTTTATCTTCATTCAAACTTAATGTAACTTTAATTATTTTCACGTAACGGCGAACTGCATGTTTTTCGCTTTACTTGTTTTTTTTTTCTAGTTTATCTCTTGTTGCTTCTTATGCTTTTCTTTTTCTTCTGTTTTCGTTTTTGAGATACTACTTTTTTTTCTTTGTACATAAGTTAAGATTGCAGCAAACCCATCCGCGAGTGTTTATTTTATTTTATTTTTTCAGTAGTGATGTGTCATCTTGCGTTGTTTACAGCAATGTGAATAGGAGATGCGGGATACTGGTGGGATTGTTCCTTAGAGATATTTTTTCATATTTACAATCTTGTTATATTTCTCCTTACTAGAAATCAGGCTAGATTAAACTCCGTCGACTATTCGGGGAACGTTTGATCAATGGATCTATTTTTCTTCGAGTTAAACGCTAAGTTTAAGAGGCGCGCGTGAAGTTTATAACCGTGCAGATATTTTTTTTTGCGGTCGTGGTTAACTAGGACGTAGGTAAATGTAGTTTAGACTGCAAGGGGGATTCATTTGGTATTTTTTTATTTTGCTTATGTCGTTTTCGCTTGAGAAAACTGAAACTGACCCAGGGTAGTTTCATCAAACAAACACTTTTCACGAAACTGTGTTGATTTCGCACTTAGCAACGGGGGTTTGAGTAAAACTGATTTAAAAACCAGGTTGGAAACTGACTCGATTTTCAGTTCAACAACGTTGAAACTAGGTTCGAAACTGACTTCAAACAAACGGTTTGACAGCAGTTAGGGTGGAAACTGGGTTAGGTTTGGCATCAAGCGAAAACAACATTAGAAAGTAGATATCGACATTATTTCGTATCTCGTAATGCGTTGTTGATGGATTGATGATGATCGGATGAGGTATCTTGCCAGTATTATGGCTGTCTATTTCAAAATAAAAACAGAACACAATGAATTAAATATATGAATTGATAGCGAACCTCCCGACAGCTGACTGTGCAGAGTGTTACGAGCTTCGGAAGAAATTTCATACTTTAGTAGGAATCACATATTAATACAAAACGCGATAAAATTGCAACGTATTCTCGGTAGTCGGCTACCCAGAGAAATAAACACATGATAATATTATAAATAGTAAGTAGATCATATTATCTACCAAGACAAATCCTGATCATTCCCTCGCCCCACTAACACCACTCCTTTCCTGTGACAGTTGTGGTGGTGCAGAGAATTCCTCGGTCACTAGTAGCAACAAGTGTTAAACTAACATCCCTTCCCTTCCCAAATTGACCTGCATGGGCGTGGCCATCTACATTATTGATCTGTCCATGTTCTAAGTCAGTTTAGGTTGCATGTTGAGCATGACCTACGACTCCCCAAGTATCATACAATTGGTTCAATATGCAATTTCAACCGATTTCTGATCAATCACGGGAAACTCACGGGCGGTCAACAAATCTAAGCTAAAACTAAGCTATTTCTTTTTTCTTTGAACTCGGCGACCGATATTAAAATTGATGCTTTGGAAGTAAATCGATCTATTTTCAAAAAGAATAATTTATCTTTCTCCCACAACGACGCAATCTACTAAAACGCAAAGCCACATTTTATGGTCACAGCAATGAAAACTAACCTTCGGATTTTTTTTGATAAGAAAATAAGTTTGGATTTATTTTGATAAGAAAAAAAAGATAAGAAACTGTCAAAGCATGAAATACTCGGAAAACATAAGGGAGGGAAATGGTGGCATATTTCCAAATTGTCGGTAATATATAAGCTTTTAAAAGCTACCACGATTTTGTGAGAACATCGGTGTGTAGGGTTGGGACCACCGGTCGGAATGGGAAATCCCTACCATATATCGTTTTCTAATGGATGTGCTGCAAACTCAGATTAAAATGAGATGTCTTGTGGTCCCATACGAAATTATTGAATATTATTCCAATATGACTTCCGGATCCGGAATTACAGAATGATTAGTGGCATTTGAGTTTCAAATAATTTACTCACTTTCCTCAAAGATGGCGTAACCGATTTACACATACTGACTTTACCGCGATCGGACCGGATTGAACGAATAATATGATTTGACCAGTATGCGAATGTTCTTCAGTATCCAGTGTTTCACCACGATCTTAAGACAATTTGATATGTCGGAAGGTTAAATAAAAAATTTGTCTCACTGGCGGTATTTTGTTTTTTTTCAATTCAATTTTCTGTCCGGTGAGTTATGCGTCCGCGATCGATACCTTAAGTTATACTTGAACTTCAGTACACTGAATAAAATGAACTTTCTCTCAAGGGAAGACATTTCTGATTACTAATAACATTTCCGTCGTAAACTTGGACACGTTTTCGCTGTGCTTAAATTGGCCATCCGAAACGATAAAGCCATCCATCAAAATTGTACACCCAAAATCGTCCCCGCAAACGTTGACAGACAGCGCAGTGCACATTTACGTTGCGAGCCAATTGTCATCGGTGTCACTGGAACAAGAAAACTTATTCATTCTGCCAAATGGAACTCACATCAGCCTAATTTCCCAATCCACCAAACCTACGAGTCTACGAGATCGTTAAACGTTCACCGCGAACACAATCGCAAATCGTAGAACATAAATCAAACCCGTATCGGATTTGTGTCCACGGCTCGAACGTATTCGAACTGAAACAAAAACAGAAATAAGCCATTTGCTCGAATGGATGTGGCCTCGTTGGCGCCAAACCGAAAATCGAAAAGCTTACTCGAATGAACCCGAAAAAAAATGCGCACTTTGGCTAACCATAACAGCCTTAAACACTAACAAAACCTGAATACATATAAAAAAATAAGTGTGGCAGCAATGAACCGATCAGTTATCACACTAAATTTAAATAATTACGTATTCCGGCGTAATATTCAGTGGCGATCGGTATTGGAGCGTGTTGTTGTTGGTTCCAATGTTTGAATGTATTCTCCGTGAAGGTTAAATATTTTCTGGTTGTTTGATCAGATGCACCTGCGTTCGTTTTTTTTTGTGTAGACTAAAAACACGATCAACATCTGAAAAACTGTAGTACATTCTATTTTTTTTAAAGAACCAGACATCGCATCGATCGTCTGAGCTCAGTCTGGCACGATTATGAATGCCTGAGGGTGTACTTTTTCCCGACCACAATTCCCAGAGGCAGTTTGTCTAACGGGGGATCCTCTTTCAACAGTTATTCATGAACCAACCAAGCTCTTCGGTGAATTGATTTCATGTAGTAAACAAACGGAAACAGCACGTACGCGCAGGCAGCGATGAAGCACGGTCAAGCCACACTATCGGCCGGTGGATGAGCTTTTACGTTACACTGGTTGGCGTGAAAAAATTCTCCACTGTTTACTTAATTGAACACAGCCTGCGAAGACATTAAGAATTGACGAGTCTAGCTGAACTATTGTTTGCATTTCTGAACGCTTCGTTTTAAAAATCCGCTTCAGAAAAAGTTTCCAAAGAAAAAAATCTTTTTTTTTTGCTGGCCGCTGTACCGAACACGGAAGGAAACAAAACACTCCAACGCTGTCGATAGGAGATACCTACATACATAGTAGCGCAGTCGGCTCACAGCTCATACTCAGCAGCTACTGAATAGCAGGTACATTTGCTTGTATCAGCATGATGTTGGTCGGCTGAAGCAAATCACCCGGCACATAAACATGAATAAATTGCATCGAAATTCAGCACCACGCTAGGCTGGTGCCTACTTCTTCTGCTAGGTGAAGCGAGCAATAGAAAACAACTTTTGAAACCCGGGCTCTGCTCGGTTTCCAAAGTCTAGCGCAGAGACCTGACGGGTGTAAAAGCGGGAATGGTTCACTGATGAAACGTGATCACATGATTCCGATAATCAGCAAGCAAATGTGTACAGCAGTCTGTAATGAATAATAATGAGCTATCGCTTCTGTGTTGTATTTTTTTCTAATTTTAAGTTTTAGGAAGCAATCATTGCAATAGAGACGTTTTACTTCACGCTAAAATCATTTTCGTTAAGTGAACCAGCAAAGGAGATCGATGCTGCTTTCCACGTACACAGGCTTTTGTGATGTTAATCGATATTTGAGGATCGTGGTGTCGAGAATGCATTCCGGATGCATTCACGACTTGAAGTATAACTTACGCCGCTTGGTTATTCAAGACCTTCGATAGCTCAGTTGGTAGAGCGGTGGACTGTAGAAGAAAGTGCTTAGTAAACGTGTTAGCTAGCAGTAATCCATAGGTCGCTGGTTCAAATCCGGCTCGAAGGATTATCTTTTTTTATGACTTGGTACTTGTTTTTTGTTTTGTATGCATACACGAATTGTTTTGCAATGATCGTTTTTCGGTGATTTCGGCACATATTTCGCAAGGCTGTGGCGAATTTGCGGATGTAATGCCGCGCGGTAGAACGATTTTAGCACTACACGGAACCACCCGCGATCCCATTTCAACCAGAATATTAGTTGATTTTCTGAATTCGATTGGTTAAAATTTGGTACAACTAATCGATTGTTGTTTTAACTAAACTGTCATTTTTGTTTTTCGATTAGCAGAAACGATGGTTGAAACAACTAATTTAACTGTTTGAAAAAAAAATGCTTTCAATTAGTGAGGACACATACCTTTCAATTTCAACAAATATTTTAGTTGCAAGAACTGGTGTTGTTATTGAAACAAAATTCTGTTAGTTGAAAAATAAATCGGTTTTATTTGTTTTAGACATGAGTATTAAAAGTGAAAAAAAATGAGTATTGAAAGATGATGCCTTCAAACGGTTGAACTAAAGTTATGCACTGATAATTTTAGTCAATTTATATGAGCTTGGGTGCTTCAACCGCTGGGAATTGGAATTTTGCGACGACAATTCAAACGTCCCATTCAATCGCAGCGCGTTCTGTGTGTGTTTGGAACCCTTCGCTCCTGTTACTTTTATAAATTAAATTCATGTCAAAAAGCGTTTTATTGGTAATGCATGAACATCATCATCGGTATCAAACAGCTGGAAGTAAAACAGTCTGCTGGAAGTAAATCAATGATCGAATTTGAAGCATGAAATTTTTGCGCATACCTGAAAGATTACGAGATGATCATTCATTAAAATTTTCTAATTTGTCACCAAATCTTTTTCATCTTAAACAAGGTTAACTTTATCACAACACCGCTGTTAGATAAACACTTGCTATCATAAATTTCTCAAATCGAATGAACACAATTTCACCAAACGCTTTAACCATCGATGTTGTTTTCATTGACATTTTGAAGCGACGCGAACAGATTTCAACTAGAAAAGTTGTTGATTTTGCATTGCGATTGTTATTTTGCTTTCAACTGTCTCCGGTATTTGACAGCATTCAAAACAACATATTTTTCAACTACTTGAATATATGCAAATCAAAAACCATTTTGGTTGAATCAAAAAGAAATTAGTTAAATCAACTATCGCAAAAATCAAAAACTGCGATATCGCAATTTTATGATCGAAGGGTTCTCCGTGTACTTGATACAATTTTGGATCTATTGTTCTGGGATATGTTTTTACCAGGCTATTTTCAATATTGATGACATATCCAAACACTTTGATATTGTTCGTTTCCAATAGAAATTTATTATACATGTTGCTACATGGAACGAGGTTTGATGAATTAATAAAATTTCATTTATAGACTGTTAGTCTCACTTTAACATTACAAGTTGTCTCGCTTCTTGAGATGGACTGTGTCGAAAACATAATACACCCAAATCTCCATTTACGTAATACTCGGGGGTTCGTAAATCGAATTATGACGTAAAAAAAGTTAACGTTATTTTGAATTTTCAACGTGAAAAAAGTTTTCCTTATGTATATGTATTATTGGATATGTATAATATATTGTATAATTATGGAACGAGAATTATCAGTATTTGCAGGAAAAGGATGTTCTAAGTAACACCAATTTCCAAGATGGCGTCTTCCGGTTCATCCATTTTCGTTACAAACCATCAGAATATGGGTATTTTCGGAACGAGTTTGCTGAGTAGATGTCGGAAAACGATGTTTGAGGTGGTTCTGAATCCCAAGATGGCGACTTCCGGTTTATTGATATCCCTTGAAAACCCTTACAATATGAGTATTTTCGGAACGGGTTTAATGTCGGAAGACGATGTCGTTCTGAAATCCAAAATGGCGACATATGCATATTTTCGGAACGGTTTTCGTTAGTGGGCGCTTACATTTTTGAAGCAACAACATAATATCTGCGGCAGATCTAAATTATAGTCGGATTTAGTGAAAAAAGGATTAAAATAGTAGTCAAATCAGTTTCAGATTAAATTAAATTAAATTAAGATTAAATAAAGTCAAATTCTGGATACAAAACACTGGTTATGCCCGAGAGTTTCCAAGGAATACCAATGAACCGGAAGTCGCCATCTTGGAATTCAGACCTACCTCAAACATCGTTTTCCGACATCTTCTCAACATACCCGTTCCGAAAATATCAATATTTTAGTAATTTCCATGGAATATAAATGAGCCGGAAATGATTTTCATTGTAAGCAAAAATCTCTTTTCACGAAGTAGGTTCGTAAGGAAAAGTTTACGTTATTTGGGATTTGGTTCGTAAAAAGACGTACGTAAAAAGAGGTAACGTAAAAAGATTTACGTAAATGGAGGTTTGGGTGTAAGACTAATTATCAGTGGTCATACCTTATGATCAAAAAAAGAACCGGAATTTTCATTTTAAAATTCCCGCGCTTGTCCAATCGGTAAACTTTTATTCTCTCAACGTTGGCAACACTTTTATACACATTCTGTCAAATTTTGACGCATGTCGTACGATTAGTTTTTGTTTGGCCTCTATACAAAGAAGTTGAAAAATTTTCGTGTGGCGATTTTTAAAATGGATGAAAATTTAGAACAACGTGCGTGCATCAAATTTTGTGTTGCAAATGGATTTAAGTGTTCCGAAACGTTAAAAATGTTAGAAAAGGCCTTTGGTGAATCGTGTCTAGGAAAAACACAGGCATACGAGTGGTATACACGCTTCAAAGGTGGTCGTACAAGCTTGGATCACGATGAGATCCCTGGCCGCATAACAACATCTGTTACTGAAGAAAACATTGAATCGGCGAAGCAAATCGTATTGCAAAATCGTTCTGTACCGATTAGAGAGATTGCTGTGTTGTTGGGCATCTCTTATGGACCAGCCGAACACATTTTAACTGATGTTTTGGGTTTGAAACGCGTCGCTTCTCGGCTGGTGCCAAAAAAGCGTCGTGTTGATGTGGCCAAAGAGATGATTTCCAACGCAGATAGTGACCCCACATTCATCGAATGCATCATAACTGGTGATGAGGTGTGGATCTATGAATATGACGTCGAAACCGCACAACAATCGACCGAATGACACTTCGAAGGTACGCACGTTGTTCTAAACTTTCATCCATTATAAAAATCGCCACATGAAAATTTTTCAACTTCTTTGTATAGACGCCAAACAAAAACTAATCGTACGACATGCGTCAAAATTTGACAGAATGTGTATAAAAGTGTTGCCAACGTTGAGAGAATAAAAGTTTACCGATTGGACAAGCGCGGGAATTTTAAAATGAAGAATTCCGGTTCTTTTTTTATCATAAGGTATATATCATGTAGTACAAAGTCGGTACTGATTTCATCATAAATAATTTTTATAATTGAATAATCATCACATCGAGCTGTGTGTATGTGTATGTGTCACATAAAAAAATATGTTTTCATATATTTGATTTAAGCATGAAAGCAACTTGATATCAGGACTCTGATAACACTCTACTCAATAAGTCGTGTGACTAATAAAGACAATCATTCCAACGCTTCTCTAATTGCTGTATGTCGTGCTTGTCGTTTACCCCAAAATACGCTTCACATTAGGCAATTACTTCTCCATTTCAGTTGAATTTCTTATCGAAGAGCATTTTTTTTTAAGATCAACAAATAACCGGTAGTCACTGGGAACCAGATCTAGACTATACGTTGGATGAGGAAGCAGTTCTAAGTGTATTTCAGTTCAATTTGACCATCGTTACCATCGATTTGTGAATCGGTGCATTGTTTTGGTGAAATAGTGGTTTTTTATTCGATATATGAAGTCGTTTTTCCTCGATATTTGCATTCAAACGATTTAATAACGCTATGTAGTATTCGCTAATGATTGTTCCTCCTTTTCGAAGATAGTCGATAAAGATTATACCATGTGCAATACTGAATCCATAAACAACGCAGCTGACTGTTGTGCCTTTGAACGCTTCGAACGTTGTACACCGGCTGCAGTTCACTCAGATGATGATGATGATCGATTCCGGAGTGGAGTGATGGATCCATGTTTCATCCATTGTCACATATAGACGCAAAAAAACTGATTTATTACTTGTAAACATGGTCAAGCACTGCTCTGAATTATCGACACGTTCTTCTTTTTGATCGACTGTGAGTAAGCGCGGCACTAGCGTGGCAAGATTTCCATTCGTAATTATGAACACTTTTTTGTGAACTTTTTTTAATGTTTTATGGAACAACCACCTCACGTTCTCCATCATCAGTGTCTGTACGACCACCAAACCAATTAAAAAAATTTCTTTCCGAAGGAGCAGAGTCGGATAATACTTTCGAAGCCTTTTTGAGCTTGTACAGTATTTTTATCATACAGAATCAATGATAAATTAACACACGACATTGTTTTGAATATAACAAAGGTTTACTTAAATGCAGTGGCGTTTCGTGAACAAATTTCCTAGTTGTGCACTGTTTATGTGGTATAATATCAGATGCAATAGTTCATTGTAATTGAAAACTAAAGATTCAGGAATGGAGATTCGCTTGTGTTTTCCAATACAATGAAATAACGACATACTTTCGGATGGGAACTTGTTTCGTATCATCGAATTTAGAATTTAGAAAATCTTTCAATAACTTCATTAATAAAATCGCTTCGATGTTGCAACTGAAACAGCAATTTGTTTTCAACTGCCATAAGCATAAGCACTGCCACACGTAGTCTTTTGAAAATTGGTATTTCATAAATGTCAAAACCGTCGGATTTGACCATGACTGCGCCATTTGTGTGTCAGTTACACGATTCAATCG
Organism: Malaya genurostris; assembly: GCF_030247185.1. Lineage (NCBI taxonomy): Eukaryota > Metazoa > Arthropoda > Insecta > Diptera > Culicidae > Malaya > Malaya genurostris. Next base: position 320,856,761 of record NC_080571.1, on the reverse strand, counting down.
AATTCCGGTAATCTATTTCGCAAACAAAAAACGTGTTCCATAGACCATCCCCGTCTAAATGTAAAGTTGGCATCAAATGGATTCAAAAATTACGGAGAGTTTTTCGATCTCTTGCGGAAGGCAAGTAAATTTTGTCGCTTATAGTTCTGAAGATATGAAAGTGTTTGTGCTGTAGTACAAAATGCTGTTTTTCTCTCCGCATAATTTTATATTGGATGGCTAAACCGACAAATTTAGACTCGTTCGAAAGCTACTGTTGGTTCATTGATCAAAGATCAAATTCGAAGATGAAATGGCTGACACTTTCGGTTCCAAACATAAAATCGTACAAGTGCCATATTCGACAAATCGCACTTAATTTTTTTATACGCTCAATTTTCTCAAAGATGGGTAAATCTATTTGTACAGTTTTAAGCTCGTTTGAAATCTAAAATACTTTTTTTGAACAAAAGTCGATGGCCACACAAGAGCTACAAATTTAGAAGATTTCTCATTCAATTTGCGTTTCGATAATTCCGAAACCGGAAAAAAGGACAGACAACGGGAAGGCTTTTTAATCTTATTTTGTAGAAATCTTTCCATTCAGCTTTGAGAAATCGACGTATGATTCGTTTTGGAGTTTTTTGACGCTTCTTTTGAAACCTTCAATAAGGAATAATTTTAAGTTTAAGAAATGTTTCCGTTATTTGCTTCGTCGTTTTGAATGATGGTTGAAAACGTTCAACACTCATAACTCTTATAATTCTGGTGCCGTAAGTTGAGTCTCCATGAGGTTGAATACAAACTAATGGGAGGGATTATAGGACCTATCAATTGAACCAAAGATTGTGGAAATCAGCCCAGTCATCTCCAAATCGATGTAATCTATTTTGGGGATTTTGACCACATAGTCGCACTTTGTTTGACAAATAGTTAATTTTGGTAAATTATGAATTAAAAATAAATTCAAAAGTGTGCAAAGTGCAAAGTGTACATTTCTAGTTTTACTTGCTATGCACTTCGTCTTCGACTCATCAAAGCGTTAGCAGTTTAAATTGAACTGTTATCGCGAGTTAGCAGTTCGACATAAACCGCTTCGATAACGTAAAGCTAATGCCACTTGCAAATTTTTTTACATATTTGCGAATTACAATGTCTAAGCTGACTTCTTGGACGAAACTAGTTTCGGCATACTTTATGGCACAGATTTAGGTAAGTTGGACGTTAAACTTGAACCAAAAATTGGTACTGCTATGTCACATTCACATTCTTTGTATTTAAGCTAATTACTGTATATTGCTTGGAAAATAACGTAGAGATTACATGCAACGAGAAAATCGTGTAATTTTACGTCATGTTAGATGTTTGTTTTACTGTCTTGTCATTGACTTTACAGTTTAGTACTCTAAATTGGTCATAGAAATGAACACAATTATAAATTTCTCGTTTCAGCACATGATCAATTTCAGAAATGCGTAACAAGTCGTTAGACCTCACATACTCTGATTTAAATGAAACTTTGTACTTCAATATGACAAACCATTCATTTTTCATGAATGTAGAGACCGATCCGACTTTTTAAAAGGGTGAGTAATTTTGGTATGCCCTTTCCCCATATCATATTAGCCAATAGCTGATGTCGAAGAAGTAGTTCTTGGAAATCGATTAGGCACTCTAAAAAAAATATATACACTGAAAAAAAGTCAAACACTTTTTCAAGAATCAAAAATATTACAAAAAAAATTAAATTGAAACAAAAACTTATCTTCAACTTTTTTGTCGAATAATTTAAACTTAAAACTTATAATAATTTATAACGCCGCATTTGTCCAAATCATTCGATGGTTCGGAATTCGATGCCGAATGTGCTATAGAAACGTTTAGAAACGTACACACGTTGTCAGTAATATCGTATTTGTGATTATCGATTTTGCCCGACATTTGGCGATTTTGGGACAATGTTGTTGCTACGTACTCGAAAATTATGTAGCGCTTTATAAAATCAGTAAGTTTTTGTAAAAAACAATAATAAATTTAGAACTCAGACCGTGTCAAGTGGCCATTTTCACCCCACCAAAAAGTGACCATTTTTGCCCCACTTAAGTAATAAAATATGAATCTATACATAAACTTATTCGTAGTTACCGTTGTCGAGATATTTAGACATTAAATGACAATTTATTCGGCGATTCGAACCATCAGTCGAGATGATCTTTTCCTGATGTATGCTGATTGCATACATTAGGTTTAGAATTTAGTTTACAGCATTCTACAAACGATTGCGCCACCCGTAGATTTCGTACGGAAATGTCGGGATTTAAAAGTCGCATAAGAAATTAGAAAACTGTGAATATCATTTCATCATTATATTAGTGCAAGCGTTGAGACCCATGTTCGCGATTTACGGGGGATGCATCTTCTATACATGATTATAACTGAAAAGCGCGATTAAGGCCTATCAACTACTGAGACAGAATTAATTGTTACATTGACGTGCCGTGGTTCGAAAGTAATGATTTTAACGTTTAAGGTTCGATTTTTTCCGAACACGAGTAATTGGAGCCTTTGCTGCATGAGCATTCATGCCAGACACAAAAGTGTTCAAAAATATGAGCTCGTCCAAAAGGTTGGAAATTGGGTGCCGTAGTTGATGAATCCTGAGTTGACAGTCTTACAAGTGAGAAGATTTTCATGTCGTTTTTCATTAATTCCACTCGCTCGGTGGAAGTGTTTTGCCCTGACAGTTGATCAATGAAGCGGTTTTGTAAAGTTTGGTTTGCACTCTTGCTGCTCTGAAAAGGAAAAGGCGCAAAATAGTTGCCCGCGAATTGCCCCGAAAGTGCATTTTTGTCGTGAATACGACTTACTTTACTATGGGGCGCCTTTTCAAAATTAGTCATATGGAAGAATGGGCAGAACTTAATCGTGAATATCTCGACTTGTATTAATGGCATCAACATAATTTTTTCACTCTTGCATCAAAAATATGATTAGGAATATAGGATAATATTTTGAACAGTGTGAGATAATCACAAACAATTCAAATATTAAGTTTTCTCAAAATTTGAAAACAGCACGGAAAACTCTGTACTTTTGCTTGGGTTTTTCGCGCAAGGACGATGATTTTTAGGTAGTCAGGCACATATCTTCAACGTTATAAAAAGGAAACCGTGGTCAAAAATCGATCTTTTTTTCTTGTGCTTTGGATGGAAGCAGATGTCGGGGCGAGAAGACTCATTCAAACAGCGGCATCGGAGAGCGCACGTCGGAGTTTTCGAATTACTCGATTATTTAATAATCGAATATAATTTTGAAACTAATCGATTGAAATTTATTCGATTATCTGGGTTATTGATCGATTACTCGATTATTAATTAAATATTACTCGATTATTTAGGTTAATAACCTTCTGCGTAGTTAAAAACCTCAAACGTTCATGTCGTAGTTCTCATTTGCCTACCGGTCGTCAAGGCGAGAAGACACATTAAACCAGTTTCGCATCATTCGGCACTGCGAGCGGATGTGTCAGTTTGTTCGCAAAGCTAGTTTCAATTCAAGCAAAAACGATTTCATCAGACAACAGAGTCGCTGGTCGTTTGCATTGGAGAGTAAGAAAACGAAAAACAAAAAGTGGACAACATTATATAAAATCAGCCGTTCTAATGGCTCTAAATGTGATCTAAAGAACTATTAAGATTACTTCTTTGCAAGTCGAAGGTAAAAATCATCAGTTTAGTGAAAAAAAAAATAGATTTGCTTCGTGCACGTTTTGCTGTGTGAAAATCGTTCGAGAAAAATGTTCCGAACTGTGCCAAATATCGTAGAGAATTCCACAATTTGATCCTTCTAAAAGGCAGAAATGAATCCTGTAAAGCATCTTGATAGTTTCTTTTTCTTTCAATGAAATATGCAAATCTGAAATGAGATAATCGACGTCAAAAATCGTTTAAAATTCCAGTAGTGAAAAGGGGGAAAGTTTCACAATTCACACAATCGATCAACTATCAATTCGAATTCGAAAGTATAACGAAATCGTGTCAGTTTTTTTTCGTATTCACGACATCCAGTTATGTCTATGACATTACACACCCGTTCCTTTTTCGTGCGGTGCAAATCAATGAAACACAGTGCACTTGTTTTGATTGCCCGACTGCACGAAAAGTGCACGAATCGAGCAAAACACTCCACGAGTGTTATCAATTAAAAACGACATCAATGTCCATATAATCATATGCTGCGTTCTCTACGTTACCAGCTGTCTACGGAGTTTTGGAACCAGAATGATCAACTTCAACGCAAGGAAATGAACTTTTGTTTTTGCTGAAAGATATCCATAGGTTACATGTCCTAAATGCTTCTAAAGCGACATAAGAATGAGTCACCATTGCAACGTAAGACTGTAAGAGTTTGAATAATAGTAGATGAGAAATTCTACCTCACTCGCCGTATAATCCAGACTTTACACCGTGCGACTATCACATGTTATGATAGATACAGGAAGAATAAACCGGAATACGCTTCTTGGAGGATTTCTTTGATCTTGAAAAATAGGAAAAAGTTGTATTTTCCAATGAATCAAATAACAAATATGCAATTAGTTCATAATAGTAAATCCTAAAATTTTGGAATAACAATGGAAACTTATTTCTAAATCACATATTTTTCTTATCACCCATGTATCTCATTGAGTAAATGTCTTCCGAAAAAAGCAATTCTTCTGAATAGTTTTCGTTCTAATACCTATTCGACCAAAGTAAGTAAGTCAGTTGTATTCAATTCAATATTGATAGATTTTCGCATATATAAGTTAAGCTGAGCTGAGCTGAAGTAGATCGCCCGTAGTTGCACTTCGTGATTCACCGAATGAGTGGAAATGTACAATGAACCAAGAAAATGAAGCTTGGGAGAAACAAATCATTTTCACTGTACACACCCACTCACTCCTAACTTTTTATTAAATGATCAATAACGACATTGGCTACGACCAAAGGCTGTGCTACTGAGGGAAAGGAAGGAATGTTAGTCCGATATTCGTTGTTTCTAGAGACCGCGGGTACCACTGTATCTCCTCGAGCATCACGGGATAGGAGATTTGTTAGTAGGGAGGGAAAGATATCCGGATATGTTTTGGTAAACAATATGATCTCAACAAACCCTGATTTTCTATACTCAGGACAAATATAATAAGTAAGAAAAATATAAAATAACTCCAAGGAACGATCTCACCAGTATTACTTTTCTCCTGCTCACTCTGCTGTCAGCAATGCGAGATGAAACACGACCACTGAAAGAATAAAATAAAAACACTCGCGAATGGGTCCGCTGCCGAGCAACACTAAACCTTCAGTCTGAATGACACGATCGACTTGTAAACTTTCACATATTCCATAGAAATCCAACAACAATGACATGCAGACGGCGCTTCGATCGGTTAACAGGTTAACATCGTTGAGTTTTCAAGCGGTAAATTTTCAGTTTCCGCCGCTTGAGCATCTTCTGATTCGCGGATCAATATTATTAAATAAATAGCACTTTCACTACAAAACACACATTTGCTACACCTGCACTATCACTCAAAATAACTATTTTAACCTAATTTTTAACTATACGTATCAAACATCGCATAGAAATTATACTTTTTGAGAGCAGCACCAAGACACCGCATCACACTCCCAGTCTGATAGATTTTCGCATATATAAGTAAAGCACTAAAACTATAGGGAAGACCGGGCCTAGTCGGGACACAGGGTTCAACCGGACAGATGTGTTGCTAATGTTCTCTGGTATGCGTGGGCCGATCTTAAAATGATTTTTTTTGTTCGAAAGGTGACGGTAATGCGGAGGTTTTAGGCTATAGTACAAAAGGAACATCCTGCGGGAAAGTAGAGAAAAACTAGAAAATTGGTTTGTTTAGAATTGTAAATTTTCCACTCAATGCAAGCTAGATCTCCGATGATTGTTTGGCACGTATCGAGTTATGCAATGTTGCTGCCCGCTGGAGAGCAAAATATGAATACTAGATTATTAATAAAACCGTTTGGCACCAAACGAGCTGATTTGTGGAAAAATTTCACTGAGCCTACTTGATTCACGTGCTTCTTTATTTCGAATCACATGTCCAATTAGGTAAGAGCGCCAAATGAACAGCATTCAGGTTTCCATTTTCCGATATATAAATTTGGGTTCAATACCGTGAAGTCAAATTATAAAACGACTATAAGAAAAGAAAGTGATTAACGTTTTTTTATGATTCGTTGTTTTCTAGAAATGTGAATCTTATCTCTAGAAATGTGAATCTTATCATATTGATAGATATAATTATTGCTGTCACAATGAGATTGAGGTGTGCTGTCACTTCAAATTAAGACCGTTAATTCAAACACCAAAACTGCTCGGCTCTCTACTTTTTGAAACAATTCCATTAGCATTAGAAGGAAATTTTCTCGGCCTAAACTTTTTAATAAGGATTTTAAATGCTATACCTTTGAAGGATTTATTGGATGAGATTTTGTGTAAATTTTTCTGGAAAGACCTCCAAATTTCGTCAATTGCTTCAAATTGCAAGTTCAGTTATTTATTTGAATCCAAAAGTCTTCAATTGGCCTAAACGCGGTCCAAATTATATCGACCCAGAGTACTTCGGAATTTCAAACTATTTGGGTTTGAGTGGCTAAGAACAGTTTCGTCCAATATACTCGAACCATCCCGTTTGCCTCCTGTTATTAAATTACATCGATAGAACCGAGATTTGGGAACTCATCGACATGTTTTACATATTCGAACGAATCACTCTCTTGCTCATAAACTGTCAAACTGATTTTGATTGTATTTTGCTTAGGTCATTTGGGACTTTTAAGAGCAGGAAAAAACTGCTTTAAAGTGTGAAGTGTGCTTGTATACCTGATTTGGGGAAAAATGTTGAGATCGAATCAAAAACAATTGTCAGATGATTCATTTTTGCAGAACATTCTACCATTCTACTTCACTGATCGCGAGCAATTATGAGGGTCGTTCGGTTATTCTAATTTAAGAGTATTCGAAATAATTTCCATCCAAAGATAATTTTTGAGTTGTGGGAATTCATCGGGATAGCTACAGGTACAGAAATAAAACGAACAAGTACAGAAGCTAAGCTCAGGAAAAAAATAAAGAAGGTACAGGAACAAGGGCAGAAAGTACAAAACCAAGTACAGAAATGAGTAAAACAAGTATAGGAAGTACTGGCACAATTGAGTGCAGAAAAAGGTACAGAATGTGCATGATATAAGTACAGAAGTTACATGACCAAATACAGAAAAACGTGTTCTGTTACCGTCAATAATCGTTATGAGTCAGTAGCGTGAATTTACAGTTTTTTTCAGATGATAAATTTTACGCTGCCTGTTTGCGTTTCGGAAAGCCATCGGTTTTATATATTTTGTCCTGTTGTCCGCGATATAAAAAGGTTGGGCCCTATCATAGAGCATTATGATGATATTTTTCTTCAATAATCATTAAAATTGACAAGTAGTTTGGATTTTCTACATCCAATCTAATATTATTGCGCTACGAAGTGTGTAGGGGTCCGCTAGTATCTTATAAACCAGCCATTATTCCGACCCATGGATGGACTTTGTAAACGCGCTTACATGTGACAAACAGACGTCAGTTAGCTGAATGACGCTGATGCAATTCAGTTTGGCGTCAATCGTGTTCGTGTCAAAACTTGCAGATTTTTTTACTGTTTTTTTTAATTTTTCGATTTATTGGGTATATTTGAGTTGTGTTCATTCTAATGACGGTCTAGTTAGTGCATTAAAATGTTCATTTTGTGCTGATTCCAGTGATTATAAAGTGCTTTTGATTACTTGAAAAATAAAACTATTATTGCGTCTCGAAAATGAATTGACTGTACAGACGAAAAAATGGGACTCAACCGGACACAAAATTGTTGACTTAAAAGTCTTAACAGATTCTTGGAACAGACCTAAATATTGATATGTATATTTCTATTCTACTTCTTATCACTTATTAGAACTAGATTTGCTAAAAATTTATGTAAATTCATGCAGGATCTGTATGGAAAAGTTTAATAAGAACCTAGCCGCACTGTAAGTTTTTTTAATTTTAAAGAAGTGTCGCTTTTTACGGAATCTAATGCATATTTTTCCAAGTTACAAATCGGAAATGGTAGCTGAAAGTTGAAGCTACACAGCGGTATAGATAACTTAGTTAGAAACCAAGTTCTAATGGGTGTTATATTTTCAATTTCCAAGAAGTGCCCGGCTTATCCCCGGTCTCCCCTATAAAATTTTTTTCATACGGGATTTGAACATTACAATGTTCATTACTATGCCCTTTCACAAAAAACAATAAACCATTCAAGAACAACTTCACTTGCAAAAAAGCGACCAACTCCTGGAAGCGTTCGAAAATCCAGGCAAACCGAAATCAGAGACACGCTCCTATTTCCCATAATTTTTTTTCACATTCAACCGAACCACAATAAAACCCGCTACATAAAAATGCAATTACCATATCGGGACCATCCGGAGCCAATTCCACCCACGCAACATCTTGACGCGACGTCGTAATTTTTCTTCTCCACTGTCCGAGGCTTTCTTGGTTCTTGGTTGCGAAGCACTGCACTGCAATGTAGCAAAGAAGTGTGAGAGAAGAAATGCAGTGGCCAAACTGGGGTCATATGCGTGGGCATTCCTGTTCTTCAGTATCGCTTGGGGTGCTACGGTGTGAGTCCAAGCACAAATCTACACAAACTTCCTAATTCATCTCCCGGCACCGGTCCATTGGACTGCTGTACTTATATCAATGAATGAACGATAAAACGCCCATTTCAATGGAACAAGTTTTTTTTATTTTCTTTGACCTATGAACGAAGGAAGGGTTTGAAGGAAAATAAAAGCTGCCCCAACCAAGCAAGTAACCAGAGTACCGATACCGACGTGAAAGACCTCGCACACCGCAACAGTGACGTAGATAAACGGCTGATGATCCCGTCCAGGTCTTTATCGCTACGAATTGAATGGATGGAAAAGGATATGTGGGTGGGTTGCTGAGAACACGGGAAAAGGGTCACATCGAGCTTCGCTGCCGACTGCATGGTCACCCGGTACTCTATGTGACATAAATGGAGGGGAAAATACTAACACAAACGAAAGTTCGCCGCTCGGCCGTAGTTCGGTTGTTATTTTCCTCCGTCCCATTCCATATGCTACTTCGTTCGGTTGCCGAGTGCAAACCGAACACGTCGAGTCATTTGCCGAATGGAAATGGTTGCAGGCTTTTTCAGTTCAGTGTGTATTCTGGTGCGCTATCAGTCGGTGGTGTTCTTCGTGAGAGTTTGAAGCTGCCAGCAGAGGCTTCAGAGCGTTCGTGAAGTGCTCGCGGGACAACGCGGTTTCCGGTGTGTTAAGTAGTGGACGGTAGTACCGTGGGAGCATTGCGAGGGTGAATTGTATCAGTGCGGTTGCACTTGCCGAAGAAGGATAGTAGTATCTGAGGTGCAGTGAAGTGCTACCTTTTCGGCGAAAACTTGTGCATGCCCTGAATGCGGTGACCGAGTTTTCGCAAGGATAATGCAATTTTGATTATGAATATGGAACAGTCAGGCGTTTGGTTTGGAGCTAGTAGGTTGTGCGGTGTCCAGCTGCCACAATGGAAAGGATAATATGAAACAAAGTGAGACAAAGTTGGAAAAGAGATCCCGTGAAGAATCCTAGTACCAAAGAAAAAAAAAGTTTGTGTGACCGAAAGGAATCCAGCCACATCCGTACTATCTCAATCGTTGTACATAAAGTGTAATTTAGATAAGAGCGCCTATGTCGGATAAAATTCTACATTCATAGGCCCCTTTAGAAGCGCATATACCGTGTCAGGTTCTCAACAGTAAACGATACCGGAGATTCCTTGAGCCTCCTACCGACCCATTTTGGAACGCAGCACGACGATGACTATGCTAGCGGTGAAAAATTTCTTCCTCCCGGAGAGGAAAGCCCCACCGGAGGCGGCCAAGTTCTCCCGCATGCCGGAGGCATTCCTGCGCTCGATCCGGCGCCGCTCGTTGCGAATCAAGCGACCGAAAACCGTACTGGTGGAACGCGAGAAGCGGAAATCGGGTAATTACATTTGTTTGTGTTTGATAATCGTGGGAGAGGGATGGACGTAATTTGCAATGTTGTAATGCTACAGGAATGCTAGGGAAAATAAAACCGAGCCGAGAAATTGATTTATTTTGTAGTTTATTGGTACCCTAGAGGGAGTGAGTGGAATCCTGCGTCGCGGGTAGAACTATGAAATGAATTAATCAGGTCTCGTGTGATCTTCTCTCGTGACACTGACGCAATCGTCTCGTTTAGCAAATGTGACATTATGCGTGCCAATGTCGTTGGCAGCAGCTACAGTGGCACGTTGCCATATGCGAATGCGAATGCGAATTTCTCATGCGAACTACATCATCACCGCATCATGATTAATCACCGCCGTCCGTGCTGGTGGTAGTCACACCAAAACGTCATCGCTCGTTTGGACCACTTTGCTTATCCGCAGCAGCTGACTCTGTCGTGCACTGTCACTTGTATGTGACCGTCGTCGCACTGGGTTTTGCGTGGATTTTTTTTTTTTTCAAATTAGCGTGATGACGTGATTGAACGCAGCAAACCGCGACTAGATTGTAGAGGGAGAAAGTGTGCCTGGAACGTAGAGTGCCATGAGGTTCATTACCGGGCCAAACGTTGAGGGCCTGGGAACTACTTCAGAAACGGAAACGAATGATTGTTCGACCTTACGCGGTAATCGACCAAGTTTGTTGTGATTCGAATTGTTCCAAATGTGCTCATCGCACCGTGGGGTACGGCACATTCTCGAAAGGAAAAGCTACCCCGATGGTCTTATCTTGATTGTAGTGCATTGCGTCCGGAAGAGTGGCAGGTTTGGATTCGAGTAGAAAGGGAACAATTATTACAATACAAAAATGTTTACCGTCTTATCTCTGTGTCGCATCGTTGGCTAGCAAGTTTTGATCCACGCTCAAAAATGTAAATTTCAGAAAATTGACCATCTTTTCTCTTCCCCGAACGCTTCGGTAGGTTATGGCAACGGGATCACTTTTTTTCTGCGTGCCAGGGAGTGTATAAACCGGGGATATTTGCTTTTGATAAGCCTTATCAGTGAATGTATGTTATGATATGACATGTTTTCGCCTAACTTGTTAGGCTTAAAAATTGTAATTTGACAGTTTGTGAAAAAGGTTTAAATTAACCGAATTTCTCAGATCGAATGAAATTTTTTCTATTATTGTTTTAGCGAACATTTACTGAATTTCTGTAATAGCTTATATCTAATCGTAGCGCACTAAATAATTTGATCGCTCGAATCATCGATACCGAATACTGCTAGGTCAATCTAATCTAATGATTTATGTCGAACATTTCAATTTACGTAGCTTGCTTAGAGCGGAACTTTTTATAATGGCGCTTCAACTTCATAACCATGAATTGAACACGTGAAGGGAATTGGATAATTGTGTTTGACTATGGCCACACATGAACCAAAACCTAAGCCTTTTGTTTAAACCTTGTTTCACTATTACTAATGCGCTTCTGTGATACATTTAGGTGTATAACAAATGCAATCGTCGTAATTGCAACTTGCTTGCAACGGCTGGCTTGTGCGGTGAACAGGGTCATTTTTTTCTTCACCAGTTACATCTTTATTTGATTACTGCCAAACAGTTCAAATTAACTTGCTTCTGCCACTTAGTGGTTCGACTGGGACGGCTAATTTGATACGTTGTGCCGATCCGGGTTTACGTTTCAATGCATAAGGCGCCGGTCTTACAAGCCTTTTCTCGTATATTCGAACTCCGGAAAACACTATTTCTTCTGACATCTCGAAAACGAAGATTCGTTATTTTTTGTTCCATTAGTAGAGTGCAGTAAAGTGTTTCACGCTGTGGTCACGGAGCACAAACATTGTTTTCAATATGTGTAAGAAATCTAACTGCTGATTTGAAAAGTGAAAGTGATAAAATGGACCAAGAACAACTTCACTGTACATTTACTTATTATCCTAGTCTTAAGTACAGTTAAGAAATACTCTCGGAATCTTAGAGCTGCTTTATTAAATATGTTGGTAAATAAAATAAAGAAGTTTCTGTTTCATTAGCAGGGGGCCAAAAAAATTTAAAAAATTGGACTTAAGTGAATATTTTCTGAATATTTTTCAATGTGTGGAAGAAATCTAATTGGCAGCTCACTTAATATTAACTTTCCAAATTTAACTATCGCTATTTGACGGTTTTGTTCTTTGCTTTCTGATAACAATAAAAAAACTAATTGAAAAAAATGATTCAAAAATTCAAAAAATAAAAAATATGTACTTTTCTGATGGCTTGAAAATATCAAAAGGCTCTTCGTGTGGTACAACTGATCACTAATGGGTACTTGTAATATAACTTGCATGCAACATTGCACACAGTAGTAACTTGTAGTCAATCTTCAAAATCATATACACTGAAGTCTTTTTTATGCGAGTTTACGTACCGCATATAAAAAACCGCATAACTCTGAAAATTCGCATAAAAAAACCGCATAACTCTGAAACTTCGCATAAAAAAACCGCAGAAGAGAAACCGCATAACTCTGAAAATTCGCATAAAAAACCGCATAACTCTGAAACTTCGCATAAAAAAACCGCATAACTCTGAAAAATTCGCATAAAAAAAGTCGCATAAAAAACCGCATAAAAAAAAGACCTTAGTGTATTTTGAGGAAGTTTTGGATCTTGTTTGACCAACTCAATGTTGATTCTAGGTAATAAACAGGTTAAAGGAACTGAGTAGTTACAAATTTTACCTCTTATTTTTCAACACCTTGTTAACTAAGAGTTAAAAAAGTTACATACACTCAAATCGTGTTTTGATGTCTCAAAAATTCGTGAAACGTCAAGAACTAGTATCATTTAGAAAAACAGTTTTCTTGTATCAAACATCGAAAATTTTCAAAAGGTTGACATAAAAAAAAATATTTCGACGTTTTGTGCAAAAAATAAAACAAGAGAACCGCAGATTTTTGAAAATTTGTATTAAAAAATCCACATAAATTTGAAAATTGGGATTAAAAAAATCGCATAGCTTTGAAAATTTGCATTAAAAAAGAGCCGCACAACTTTGCATTTTTTGCAATAAAAAAAATCTACACATGCTTGAAAATTTGCCTTCAAAAAAGTTGCATAATTTTGAAAATTCTTATTAAAAAATGCCGCATAATTTTGAAAATTTGTATTGAAAAATCCGCATAACTTTGAAAATTTGCATTCAAAAAGCCACATAACTTTGGAAATTCGCATTAAAAAAATCCGCATAATTTAAAAAATGCGCATTCAAAAAAGCCGAATAATTTGAAAATTCGCATTTAACAAATCCGCACAACTTTGAAAATTTGCATTAAAAAAGCTGCATAATTTTGAAAATTTTCATTAAAAATATGCCGCATAACTTTGAAAATTCGTATGAAAAAATTCGCAAAACTTTGAAAATTTTCATTGAAAAGGCATTTTGCATTAAAAAAGCCGCATAATTTTGAAAATTCGCATTAAAAAAAGCCGCATAATTTTAAAAATTCGCATTAGAAAAAGCCGCATAATTTGCAAATTCGCATTAAACACATCCGCACAGCTTTGAAAATTTGCATTTAAAAAGCTGCAAAATTTTTAAAAATTGCATTGAAAAAATTCGCATAGCTTTGAAATTTGCATTGAAAAGGCACATAATTTTGAAAATCCGCATTAAAATAAGCCGCATAATTTGAAGACTCGTATAAAAATTCAGAATAGATTTGAACATTTGCATTAAAAAAGCCGCATAATTTTGAAAATTCGCAATAAAAAAAAGCCGCATAATTTGAAAATTTTCATCAAAAAAGCTGAATAATTTTTAAAATCTGCGTTAGAAAAAGCCGTATAATTTGACGATTCGTATAAAAAATCAGAATAGCTTTGAAAATTTGCATTAAAAAAGCCTCATAATTTTAAAAATTCGCATTAAAAAAACCGCATAATTTAAAAATTCACATTAAACAAATCCGCACAACTTTGAAAATTTGCATTAAAAATGCTGCATAATTTTGAAAATCCGAATTGAAAAAAGTTGCAAAGTTTGAAAATTCGTATTAAAAATTCGCATAACTTTGAAAATTGGCATAAATAAGTTGCATTAAAAAACGAATAAAAAGAGACTTGTGTGAACTTTTATAGTTCAACGCTGAAGAGTTTCTGCGTCGATTTGTTTTTGAATTAAAACATCTGCTTATCATAAACTAAGCAAATTTAGTTTTCCTCGTTGTTTATAAATACCGGCACCTATTTTAATTGCTTGGGATATTTCTAAGCCGTTCCTCGAATAGAATTACGCCTTTAAATAGATGTTTATTTTGAAACTCATCATTCAAATCATCACCGGTGTCTCCAAAGTTGTCATCTGAGAGTAAGAAATGTACAGTTTGGCTTACATTATGTACCATTTGTCGAAATAAGAACATGACAATTTTTACAAACATTTGTATTTCTTAAAATGGGAAAATCTAAGGATTTTTTTTGTCGTTTAGCAAATCATATAGATCGCGATTGATCAATAAGCATTTTTCTCGCATAAAGAATCTTTCTGGGTATGGGTGCCATTGAAGCGTGCCTGGTTGTGAAACAGTACTGATTTTCGCCTACTGTCAAACATCCGGTAAACGTACATGTTTGGGAGTGCTTCTCTGAGGGATTAGGTTTCTTGTAGTGTTTCACGCAGAATTTGAATGCGCCACCTTCAATCTTTCCTACCAATATTCCGGTGTAAAGTTTTGTCAAAAAAGTCTGGGACAGAATGAAGAGCAAACATGAAAGAAATGCATCGGGAATTATGGAAGTTTCTATTAGTCTCAATAAGCTACAGTGAAAACCTTGTCACATACTCAGAGTAAGTGCGGTAAAATTTTATTTTCGAAAGAAATTATTTTAATGAAAATGAATTTTTTTGCTAAATTCAGTTCAATTATTTTCATAGCAAAACAAATCGTCTACTTGAAAAAACAATCTCATTCATCGAACAATCAATGCATTCCAATTCAGTTTTACATCGATAACAGTTTAGTCTATTTCATATTACTGTCGTTTTGCATGTCGTGTAAATTTCGTATTTATTCTGTTTATCATATGTATCAATGGTGATATTTTGGAAACAAATAGTTGCAGATTGATGGAAACAAAGGAATTTTTTTCCTTATAATTCAAATTTAGAAAGTTTATCTGCACTTGAACTGAACATGTTGTATTCTACTTCGTTGGTTCAAAATATCTTAACTGGAATGCTATCGATGCGCAGAAAATGCGCACTGTTTTGCCGGAGTATGACAGTTCCATATTTTATACCTATCTGTGATTCATCAGCAAATGAACGATTAGCTGGTTAGTCTTCTGTGACACTTCATTAGTGGGATTTGAAAACGTGAGGTGGCTCGACTAGCTCAAGAAAAAAAATGGGCTTCAAGAAAATTCCCTAGACGAGTCTGGCTGGCTTCCCAGATACTTTTGTAAGCTACAAGTAGGGTACCAAAACTTCTAGCGTTTGTCAAAGAGTTGAGTTGTTTTTGGTTAATTTTCATACGAAGAAATTGGAAGCTTTTTTCACACTTAGTCATGTCTTGTGTTACCAAAAGTTGATTAAATTTTCAGTTTTTCGGTTTCATATAGTTAATGAAATTAACAGGAGCATATAACCGGAACTGAATTATTGGATCACTACCAGTTTATCAGATTTATACAGATACAAAGTCAGTTGAAGTAAATAGTTAAAGCGAGTAGACTTGATGTGAAATATTGAAGCAGTTTACTTTTGTCACCGCATGGGGAATTTTTTTTCCAATAAGTACTGTTCTGAGCAAAATTCAACATTCCGTATCAGGAGCAGTGTTGGGAGATTCGAAGTTCATTTCACTATCAGTTCAGGAGATTTTCCAAAAAAAACTCGGTGACTGAAAAAATCACGTCCGATATTTTCATTCGTGAAACAAGCATTCACAAAATTCTGAACATCGAAGTTCACAAGTGATTTTTTGTGTCAGCGAAACTTCATAACGAATTTTCACCCAAAGTAATATCGCTAAAGAGATAATCGAAAGGGAGAAGAGTCTCCGATGATACTTCGATGCTAAATTTCCACTACGCTTCAGTTCGACATGGAAGTGATTCGTGCAAGAGTCACGTGCAGAGTGCCGTAACTGAGAAATTATGACTGCAATATTTTCGATGCACGTAAAGTGGTTAATATGAACAAACAATTTTTTCCACATTCCAAATAGTGATTATAGCGACGAATGGCTGCTTTAATTCCAGCTGGCTGATTACACTGCACTATTTATATTAAACCCAATAAAACGCTATTTAGCATGAAATTGATTCATAAAAGTAACAGGAGCGCAGCATCGTCAGCAAGTCTCGAACACACAGTAGGCGCAGTGTTTGAATGGTGCGTTTGAATTGTCATAGCGGTAGTCTGCGCTCCTGTTAGTTCTGCGTACGTTATTCAAGCTAAATGGCATGACATGGCTAATATTTTGTAATCAGCTGCATAACATGCTTTGTGATTGTTTTTATTATCATGACAACTATTATTAATCACACAGCACTTGCTGCTTTTATTAATGATGTAGAGATCCACTTATCAACCACCCTAAGTACACTGAATATTTTCAGGAAGGTAAGGTTTTGGTTCATCGGCGAATTTATTCAGCATATATTCTGCAAAGGGTTGAGATACAGCGGCTATGAAAATTCGTTTCCCAAAAATCTTCTGTTCGAGAATCATATCAGATATTTTCAATGTGCGAACTTTTTTCTTAAATATCATCGAGCAGAATGTTCGCTAGTGAACTTGTCACAACTGTTTTTTTGCCATGCGAAATCAGTTTCACTGAGTATCGCGTTGTCAAAAAATCAGTACTGAACTTTTCTGCAGTGAGTTTTCTGATCGATGATTTTTTTTTGTCTAAAAATCACTTGTGAAAATTTTCAGTCATTTTAGTCAGTGGTCAGGAACTAGAAAATATTTACTTCTACTAAAAAATATTTGGTAAAATTGAGTCAATGAGGTGAGTCGTTGAAATGAATTTTTGATACCGAACAGATTTTTCTGTTTTTCATTACTTCACTTCGCAATGCTAGAAACGCTTTTCTTGCATAAAGCATGCAAGGAACTCGGTTCTAATGTGGGACATAAATTTTTGTTCAATTGTCACATAATTCAATAACATGATAGTACAGCATTGAAGTAAGCTTCGATTCATTGATTTCCAACCAAATCGGATCGGCCCAAATCCCACGGCCGTTTCGTACATTTTACGAACTGAAACCTCACGAGCGGAACCGTTTTGAGAGAAAGAAATCCACTCGACATCGTAACCTCTATCAATAAATTGGCAACAACTCAATTCGTTCCAATTTCCACTTTTTCCCACTGCCGCAGTCTGCTCTTGAAACCAATTCAATTTATTGCAGCAAAATTTTAGTCATTGTAACCACCACCAGCACCAGCACCGTCACTACCACCGCCAACGGCGCTATTTCCCATCTGCCCCGATCGTTGGCGGGCCGAAAACTAATGTAGAATGAAAACGGCATCCATAAATATATGATATTTGCTAATGGTCGAAAAATTTCACGCCTTTCAGAGAAGCGGCGGTGTCGGTCGTGAAAAACGAAAGATGCTCCAGCATCATCATCATCATCAGCTGTCCGAACCGTCACTAATTCGATCGGAACCGGACCGGAAAGAAGCGCAATCTTTTCTTTCCACAACCGGTCAAGGTTAGACCACAGACAAATCCCGGGGTGGAGAAAGGTGAAAGATTTTCTATAGTGCGAATGTTTTCTATGGTATTTGGCTTTCTTTGCTTCCGAATCCGTGGATATTAGAGCAGAAGTGGAGGAAAACTTTCGCGCATTACTCCTTGTGTCACCGGCACAAGGACGTCGTCGTTTTAGCGTTCAACCTTTGGGCCCAGCTGGGACCGGCATGTTCGATCAAATAAGTAAGCAATAAAGTGGAAACCACACGACCCAGACAAGAACATGTGGTACGCGATGCCACCGTGAATGGAATATGGAATTGTGCTGCGGTGGTTCTCGGCGAGGTTGTGCAGCTAGTTTATTCGAGATCCAACCGAACGAACGAACGAATCAATTTCGGGAAGTGCTTTCCAGTCAGTCCCTTTCGTAAGGCGGGCGGGCGACCGTTATTAATTGTTCCTGCGGAAAGAAAAACCAAAACCGCAGCCCACCAAAGTAGGCGGGCTCCGAGTCCAATGAACAGGAAACTTTGAACAGAACATTTCCTGTCTCAATGGCGTTGTGATAATTGACAGAAATTTACTGATTTTCTACTTACTCGCATTGTTGGAGGATGTCACTTTCAAAACTTTTTTACACTTGACTGCAGTCTTTAAATCCTATGGCGCGGGTGGAAAAATGCATGAGTCACGTGCTCCCACTCGCCGGTATGATCCCACGCTCGTTGAACCTAACTTCCAATCACGATCCTAGTACTTCGACTAAGAATACATGTGGAGCTTCCTTGTGATTCGCACCGTCACGATTTCGATTGATGTCTGCAAATAGAATGTGGCCTAATTGAATTAGGTATTTAGCGAATTCCAACCGCTTCACGACATCGGCTCCGTAAGCCGATTTCAACCCACTCGGAAGCCGCTAGATTTCGCAACCGACGCGGCACGATTTTGCCCTCCGCCTGTAAACAAAGGGCTGTTATTTAAAATCTCAATTTGCTTCCGACCGACCGACCGAGTGATGACAGGATGTAAACAAACTTACACCTCGGTGCGCTCGGTGCGCATAAACAATTGTTGGCGCCGCGACGGAACCTGCTCACTCACCGCCTACTGATGTGGAATGGGATGTTTTGGCATTACGAGTTGGTTCAATTTTAGGTTACGGCGTAAGTGCATAGTTCGCCGAATTCGATTGCTCACTGTACGTTAACCTGTGTCAGGGTCGGTGGAGTCTTCTTGGCAATTATAGTTATAGCTCTCGAAACTGCCTACACAACCATTAAATCATCAGCAAAAAAAAACAGACAAAATATCGCGACTGGAGTTCAAGGTGACGGACTGTACTGTCACTGCAGCCAATAGGCGACGACATTCGGTGACGGAAAGATTCCCGCAAACTCCACCCCTTTCGTTTGTTGGGTTGTGTTTCGTCAGCTTTGCCAGTGTCAAGCTAAGACGCTGTTCTGGTTTGCGATGCAACCGAAGATGCACATTGCCAGGGGAAAGACCCTTCTTCCTCCCTTCGTTGCGAGTCTCTTGGTTTGGTGGAATCGATGATGGCTTTTTTTTTTCGGGAATGGGTTTTGAGATCTGTTCTCGCGCCATTTTGGGGTGGTCGGATTTGTGGCGTGTCTTTTCATGGTCAAACTTTATTTCAAGCGATATGAATTTGTGTCACATGTTGGTTTGACATTAGCAGTTAGTGCCCACACCAGAGAGGCACAATATAGCGATGTAGGCGTCGATGTCTATGCTGAACTAAAATCGGTATTATAGCGGACGAATTCTTCGCAATTTTATAATTGAATTATTTTTTAGTTTTTTTATTTAATTATCGAAGTTTCAAAGAAATGCTTCTGTGAGTTATTCTTAGGACTTACGGAAGCACTCAGAATTGCACAAAGTAACCCAAGCAACTGTTGACTGTTGGTTGCCTCACAAACAAACATCAGCAACAGACAAAATTCTAGCTGAGGTGTGGATGGTTTCATAACATCATCGATAAACAAACATTCACGAGCTGCTGCATAACAACGCCGCGCAGCTGTTGGACCAATTTAAATGCAAATCGTTTCTACGATGTGGAAGAATTAAGTGCTATGTGCCTTTCACTCTTTCGGCCTGAGACGCCCGAAGCAAGCACTTTTTCTTTCGTTTTTTTTTTGTTTTGTGGTTTTCTCCGAGTGTGGTCACATTAGGTTTTCATCCCTAGACCAGCAGCACACCTCAAACGGTTCCGCTGTCACTAGTAGAATAACTCCTTTTTTTTTGTTTCAAGAAATGCCCCGAATTCACCCTTCATTGCCACCGTTTCATCAGCTCAAAAAAAAAACGAAAAAGGAAACCCGAAAAAACAAATTGATAAACTCGTCACGCTGTTGATTTCGCCACCCCCTGACTCTGACTCTCCCACATTTTGTCATTTCTGGTTCTAATCCCCAGCCGCCTTCTAAGCACTGATCCCGGAGGCAACGAAATAAACAGCGTTAAACAGATTTAATTTGCGCCCACCGAATTGCCAAAGCAAGTTGCAATTTTCGCTAGCAGTGAGGTGTGACCGAGAGCCACGAAACAAGTCTTATCGTTTTACTCCACGTCAGCATCAGCCAGGGGGCAATAAAATTTAGATTTCAGAATGGAAGCCTTCGAAAGGAAAAAAAAAACTCAAACTCACAACACCGACCGATGGCAATTTGTTGATTGGAATACCGAGGGTTTCTTTTTTTTTTGCCGCGGAGCTTGAAACAGAGTACATCAAAATTGCATCGAAATTATAATAATTCCATAATAAGCACATTTATGAGCCGATTTAGTGCCGCCGAGCTTGCGCGGAGGGGTTCGCAATATGTGTGTGCGCTTCCGCAAACCACGCCAATAAGCATTATGGCGAACAAAACGGCCGATTGAATTGTGTCTGCAGTTTGCAGAATTATATGACATTTATGTGCGGTCGCTTATGGAAACAAGGGAGACAAATTACTTCACGGCTCGAGGGACGAAACAACGAGCTGCGGCGCGCGAGCCTACAGTTCAGAACATAGAATTAGGAACGATTGGTCAGACTAGTAATTAAACTACGCCTGTCCGCGCTGACTGGAACGATTTGCGAAAGCAGGTGACAGAAACAACAGGGCAATTTGACAGTTGACAGATTTCACTCACTTCACTTCACCTGGAATCACTTTCACTTTCACTAGAACCGCACTACCACAAAAAGTTACACTTCTACATTCTACATTCTTCATCAAACTGATGTCCCGGTGGAAAAAAATTGGATGCGGGCATACCAAACGCTGCAAGTAACTGTAATCATCCTATCAAGCAGGATCCGTTAAAGGACCAGTCTACGTAGGGGGAAAAAGTGTGTCGCGCTGTTTGAAATATGAGCCAATTTCCCGCACACTTGCCTATCGTCAAAATAACAATTAGACACGCTGTGTTTGATGAACCGGTGATGTCTCGTTTCCTTACACATCAAAACCAAACATAAAAAATCCCGAACCAACGAATTATCATACGAAACCATCGGTCAGTACCGTTTGGGATGTCATAATTTTCCGATTGATACGCGACATCATCAATTACCGGAATGGTGTTCCACTTTCACGCTGTGACAGGCTTACAAGCTTTGATGGTTTCGGGACGATTGGTAGGATAATTAAAACCAATGATGATGTGCAGCTGCACGCGTCTGCACTCCAGATGGAAAAAGTGACGGGCCCAAACCCGCAGCACTTCTTCCTGAAAGAAGCACAATTTCCTCCACTTGAAATCTAATTAGAGTAGGTTAAAATATTTCAACGCTTCCGTTTAAATTTATTCAACTGCATTCTTCAAAAAGTTTCTCTCCCGGACTAATTGAAATTGATGCACTCTTGTAAATACACATTAAACAAAATCGTAAATTGTTGCGCACTTACAGCTGCGGGATGCAAGCGATTCCGGGTTCATAAATCTCCGAATATCAATCGATTTTGTCCTCGTTCTAAACTTTTACGATGTTTACACTTTTATTTAATTTTATCGCTCCCAGTCCCATCCGTTGGCAAATTCAGATTCGACAGCCCCTTTCCGAATCGTTCAATTGACGATTTCGTCAATCTCCGCCTCGGGTAGATCGACACGACTGTTGGTGATTAACTTCAATTAGCGGACTCGATTTGGAACGTCCGTTCCCATCGAGTCGGACAGGGATCTGAAACTGAAGAAAAGGGTTGACAATAATCGATAACAATCGAACATCCTCTTCCGGACTCAGATCGGATCACCGATTAGAGATAGATGCGGCGATAGATTGACTGAATTGACAGATTGACAGATAGGGTACTTACCTTGTAATCAGAAATCCGCGGGCACTTTTTCTCCATCACTCAAGTCACTTCGAGTGAACTGGTTTTCCTAGTAACTGCCGTACATCAATGATGATGTCCCGTGAGAAAATGCCACGTTCTCAAACTCGTCCATCATTGAACCCGCTCTGCGTGAGATGGTTATTCCAAATTTATTAACCTCTTTTCTATTTGTTCCGAAAAGAAAGCTACTTTTTCAAGCTGATCACAATCGATCCTAAATCCTAGACCATTGTCACGATTCATCTTCAGTCAGTAGCGAAAAACAGACACTGAAATCAATGATTGAAGAAATGTCCTACTTTTTCTATCACCCTGCACCGATGTCTCCGGATGCCGAAAAAAGATTGGCAGACGCACCCTTCTCGTCCGTCCATCAATCCATCCGTCCGCCTAACCGTTCAGTCAACCAGCCGGCAGTTCAATTGGAAAAGGATGAGTAGAAAACAACGAGCGCTCGCATCCCGAAGGCGCTTGGATACGAAACGAGCAACAAACTGTCACATAAATATCACCGAGGCACAAATGGGTATCGATTTTCCTGCTCTCCTCCGTTGACTGGAGTTCCTAAGGCGCAAACTGCATTCAGCCTCCTGTTCAGACAGCAGGATCAGTTTCATTTGGCTGTTGTTCCACTTTTCGAATGCAATGTTTAACATCGCAACATGGTGGAATTCGAGCTGCTTCGGATTGTGGGACAGACAGACAGACAGACAGTCGTACAAACAGATACAAACAATATCATGTAATAATTTGACAGCTATTCTGTTTTGTTTTCGCTTCGCCCGGTTGAGAACGTTCCGGTGTCGGACGATCCCGGTCAGAAGTCAGCGATGGGGTTCCCGGTTTGGTGTTTGGTTCGGAAAAAGGTTTATTTTTGTCTTGTATCTGCTCTTCGTTCGCCATGATTAGGATGTGTAGTTTTCAGTGGTGCGTAGTAGTTCGGGAAATTGAAACGAAAACAATGCTGCCTTTCGTCAGCAAGCAGTTCCGGCAGTTTATAACTTTTGCAGGCAGTATTGGACAAAGCAACTCTGTGTTTCGAAACCAATCCAACTAAAAACCAAGAGTTCGAAATAATACAGACTTTTTTCTTGTAATCGTGGAGTAAAAGTAAAAATCTTAGTCAAGTTCCAGTCAAATCCCAGTCAAGTCCTAGTAAAATCCCAGTTAAGTTCCAGTCAAGTCCCGGTTGAGTCCCAGTCATGTTCCATTTAAGTTCCAGTAGAGTCTCAGTTAAGTTCTAATCAAGTCCCAAACAAGTCCAGTTAAGTGCCAGTCTAGTCCCAGTCAAGTCTCAGTCAAGTCCCAATTATGTCTCAATCAAGTCCCGGTAGAGCCCCAGTCATGTTCCAGTTAAGTTCCAGTGAAGTCTAAATTAAATCCCAGTCAAGTTCCAGTCAAGTCTCACTCAAGTCCCCGTGAAGTCCTAGTAAAATCCCAGTCAAGTCCTAGTAAAATCTCAGTTAAGTTCCAGTCAAGTCCCGGTCGAGCACCTGTAATGTTCCATTTAAGTTCCAGTAAAGTCCCAGTTAAATTCTAGTCAAGTCCCAAACAAGTCACAGTTAAGTGCCGGTCTAGTCCCAGTCAAGTCTCAGTCAAGTCCCAATTATGTCTCAATCAAGTCCAGATAGAGCCCCAGTCATGTTCCAATTAAGTTCCAGTGAAGTCCAAATTAAGTCCCAGTCATGTTCCAGTCAAGTCCCAGTTAAGTTCTATATAAGTCCCACACAAGTCCCAATCAAATCCCAATCAAGTTCCAGTCAAGTTCTAAATAAGTCCCAAACAAGTCCCAGTTAAGTGCCAGTCAAGTCACAATTATGTCTCAATCAAGCAGAGATGCCAGATCTGCAGATTTCATACATAGTGCTGCAGGCAAGTTTTGTTGTGCAGACTTTTGCAGACTTTTTAAAATCGAGTTTTTCGCAGACTTTCCTCAAAATTTACCGACTTTTGAAATTGTCGCGACCTTTTTTTTTTGCTCGCCACGTCAGTTTAGCGTATCATACATTATAGCGAAATTGCTGCCAGCAAGACATACTTGCTAACTGCAGATTTTTTTTCGGATATACAGACTTTTGCAACCCTGTCTGAAGGTATTTGAAATTTTTACTTGGCATCTCTGCAATCCCGGTCCCGGTAGAGCCCCAGTCATGTTCGAGTTAAGTTCCAATGAAGTCCAAGTTAAGTCCCAGTCAAGTTCCAGTCAAGTTGCAGTGAAGTCCCAGTTAAGTTCTAGATAAGTCCCAAACAAGCCCCAGTCAAGTCCCAGTCAAATCTCAGTCAAGTTCTAGATAAGTCTCAGTCAAGTCCCAGTCAAGTCCCGATCGAGTCCCAGGCATGTTCCAGTTAAGTCCCACTCAAGTCCCAGTTAAGTTCCATTCAAGTCTCAGTCAAGTACCAGTCGAGCCCCAGTCATGTTCCAGTTAATTTCCAGTGAAGTCCAAGTTAAGTCCCAGTCAAGTTTCAGTCAAGTCTCAGTCAAATCCCAGTCAAGACCGAGTTAAGTTCCAGAAAAGTCTCAGTCAAGCCTCAGTTAAGTCCCAGTCGAGTTTCGGTCGAGCCCTAGTCATGTTCTAGTTAAATTGCAGTAAAGTCCCTGTTGAGTTCCAGACAAGTCTCAGTCAAGTGCCAGTCAAGTCCCAGTCATATTCCAGTTAGTTTCCAGTGAAGTCCAAGTTAAGTTCCAGTCAAGTTTCAGTCAAGTCTCAGTCAAATCCCAATTAAGACCGAGTTAAGTTCCAGACAAGTCTCAGTTGAGTCCCAGTCGAGTCCCGGTCGAGCCCTAGTCATGTTATAGTTAAGTTGCAGTAAAGTCCCTGTTAAGTCCCAGTTAAGTTCCAGTCAAGTCTCAGTCAAGTCTCATTCAAGTCCCAGTCAAGTACCAGTCGAGCCCCAGTCATGTTCCAGTTAGTTTCCAGTGAAGTCCAAGTTATGTTCCAGTCAAGTTTCAGTCAAGTCTCAGTCAAATCCCAGTCAAGACCGAGTTAAGTTCCAGACAAGTCTCAGTCAAGTCTCAGTTAAGTCCTAGTCGAGTCCCGGTCGAGCTCTAGTCAAGTTCCAGTTAAGTTCCAATCGAGTTCCAGTTAAGTTCTAGATAAGTCCCAAACAAGTCCCAGTCAAATCCCAATCAAGTTCTAGATAAGTCCCAAACAAGCCACAGTTAGATGCCAGTCAAGTCCAAGTCAAGCCCCAGTTAAGTTCTAGTTACGTCTCAGTCAAGTCCCGATCGAGCCCCAGACATGTTCCAGTTAAGTGCCAATAAAGTCCCAGTCAATTCTCAGTCAAGTTTCGGTCAAGTCTCAGTCAAATCCCAGTCAAGACCGAGTTAAGTTCCAGACAAGTCTCAGTCAAGTCTCAGTTAAGTCCCAGTCGAGTCCCGGTTGAGCTCTAGTCAAGTTCCAGTTAAGTTCCAATCGAGTCCCGGTTGAGTGCCAGTCAAGTCCCAGTCAGGACCGAGTTAAGTTCCAGACAAGTCTCAGTTAAGTCCCAGTCGAGTCCCGGTCGAGCTCTAGTCAAGTTCCAGTTAAGTTCCAGTCGATTCCCCGTCGAGCCCTAGTCATGTTCTAGTTAAGTTGCAGTAAAGTTCCAGTTATGTTCCAGTCAAGTTTCAATCAAGTCTCAGTCAAATCCCAGTCAAGACCGAGTTAAGTTCCAGACAAGTCTCAGTTAAGTCCCAGTCGAGTCCCGGTCGAGCCCTAGTCATGTTCTAGTTAAGTTGCAGTAAAGTCCCAGTTAAGTTCCAGTCAAGTCTCAGTCAAGTGCCAGTCAAGTCCCAGTCAAGTTCCATTCAAGTCTCAGTCAAGTCTAAGGCAAGCTCCAGTCATGCTAGATACAACGAGTAAGATTGAACAGAAATTCACTGTGTACTTGTACGGTACTTTCCTTTTATAGAAGTCCTTCTGAGTTATGGATTCGCCACATCGCTAGAGTAACTAACTAACAGAGCAGTTTCACAAATATCATGTTGAAGCCACTCGGAGCAAAAATGATTTTCTGGCGAAAAAAACCATCCACAATACCTCAATCGAATTTGATGGCTCTGAGAAAACTCCCGGTCCCAACTGTACGATGAGAAATTTTCCCTTCGTTACCAAGTTCACCAAGGTTCCCGGGCAATCTTCTTTTGTCAGTGACCATAAACCCGTGAACCGTTCGGATGCTGTGGGCAAACAAAATCTAACCCTTTTCCTCCAAGAAGCAAAACCATTCGCAAACAACTGGTTAAATTTGTTACAATAATTCAATTATCTCCAATCTCCCAGCACGCCCGTTCCTTTTCGTTCCCCATCCGTCAGGTTTGTTCCATTCATCGACTCAACTAAGAACTAATCAAACGCCCCGAGGCTAAATCTGAAATGAAATTGCATAAACTTTCCGTCGCACGTTGCTCGGCCCCTGTGTGTGCGCTACTTCGCGGCGAGACGACGCCGGTAGATTTCATCCGTTCATCAAACTCTCGTCATTCTGAACTGCCAGGATTTGCAACAGTTAAATGTCCATTAGAAAAAGGCGCGCGCGAGCGAGCGTCCGTATTTTAAATACCGGTTGTTTTCGCCTTCGGTAGCCGAAAACTGCAACTTCTTGGGTATCTTGAAAGAAGAAAAAAAGCGAACGACGAAGAAGACCGAAAAACAAGTATCTCCCAACCTCTGAATCAAAATTTAATTTGCGAAAAATATAAATTTCAAATTAAATTGCTTCAAGCCTTTATTTTTTTTTGGCTAGTTCCACGCGGTTGTACAAATTCAGGGGCTCACGTGGGATGTTCTCGAGGGAACGAGGTGGCTACAGACGAAGACGAAACTTGTTTTCTCCGTTCTTCCTTTCTATTTCTGTTATTGCTTGCTTGGTGGCTTGCTTCCAGGCTCGACTGTGCAACATGATAAAAAAAGGGAGCAACATTTCATTCGGCTAGAAGAGGAAACATACGCGAAAATTGGGAACCTCCGAATTTCCGAATAGTAATTATCATAATGCATTAATTTGAACGCTAAAGATGCGTTAAATTGCGAGAATATATATATATAGCTGGCAAATTGATAGGGGAGATTCCGGCGGATATAAATTACGTGCACACCGGTGAACGCAAAGTGGGTTCCATCTGGTGGTGGTTGCATGAACTGCCCGTCGGTATGTTCTCTTCATCTAGTTACCATCGGATACCAACAAAAAAAATTCATAACCAACCGGTTGGCTACTGCCGGGCCTCTCGGCAATTACTGTCGCGAAAGGCCACAAGCGTCTTTGGAGTTGACCTACAGGACGGTGCAATGTGTCACTCAGCGGTGGTGCACCGTTCTTGTAAACAAACCAAACCACTTTTTGAAGTGAGCTGTCTTATGCTGATGGATTTTTTTTTCTCTCTCTTTTTCCTTCTCGTTCCAGGTAAGTGCAAGGCGTGACCCAGATTGTTGACTGACCAGACGAAGTTCTGCATCAAAATATTTGCATATCGTCTTTATCGCACCGGAGAGAATTCAATCAAGATCAGATTCCCTGACGAGATCTAAGTCGCCCTAGATCGCCACCGACGGAACTAGTTCCCAGCGGAATGACCGTTTTGCAACATAGGCGTAGTCCTCCGAACAACACAGAATTTGTCATTTCAATTAGAACAAGCTCAAAGTGGACAATCGTCAAACTGCATGAAAAATGATGGCCGAGGTTGGACTGCAGAACTGCAGGGGGCCTCTAAGTGGCTCAGCGGGGATCTCGTACGGTGTCTGATTCCTGGTTCGAAGGCACATGACCCTCCCCGGTGCCGACAACATTGTCACTGATACTTATGTTTGTTCCTGTTGTTCTCGCCGAACTCGCTTTCCTACTCGCGATGTGATGCTGCTGCCGCCGATGGATCCGATCTTGAGGCGCTAGCGTCTTCTTCACCGGTGCGGCCCCTTCCGAAGAGGTCACTTCTTTTTTCGGCTATGAATATAATCGCCTCGACACCGTTGTATGCGAAAGGGCGAACCCGACGTTTACATGACGAGGGTCCTCCGGATTCGAGTTGCACTGGAGAGACACGAAAGGAAAACAGATCAACGAAATGTGTTATTCAGCATTGTTATTATTCGGAGGGTCTCCCATTGTCCACCGGTTAAAATTTATTATTGCAAATATTTTCGGTTATGCGAAATTTGCTTCTTTGTGGATGTTGCAGTTGTTGTTGTTGTTGTTGTTGTTGCAGTGGTCGTGTATTTTCTTTTACATGCCTGTTTCCGAATGAAACCAGTTTCGCACCAGGATCTGCATTTGACCAAGATTTCACTGCAATTATCTCTTCAGAACTCCACCTCTTTTCACCATTTTATGTAAGGCGACCCTCGATTCTGCAACTCAAGTGCATCCGTTACTGAATCTTAGAGGTTCCGGCGGTTCATGAGGAATTGGACTGTAAGATCGAAATGCTTTTTGGGTGAGTTAAGGAAAAGTTTAAAACCGACATCGAATTGCGTGACTCGAGCAAATCAACAATCCCAGAGTTCATTGGCTGTACGACAATGCATGCGTGATGGAGACCACTTTGCGGTATCTGTTATGTTATTTTCTAGTGTTTCCTTTTGTTTCCGTGAGAATTGTGAGTTATGCGTGGCGGTAACAAATTTTACTTAGTAGTTGGATGTATCTACTGATAAAAAGACTGGTTCCGGTTTTGCTGAAAGCTTGTGCCATAACTATGATTAAAATCACTTGTTATGAAATAGGGTTTTTCCAAAAGTTGTTGGGGTTTAGAAGTATACAATATTTTGCAAAAGATGATACCACTATCTTTCAGTTGATTCAGGACAGGGATGTGTCATATTCGCCCTTATTCTGAATAACGACGTATTGGTTTTTCGATCGAATATGATTCGGTCGAATCCTAGCTACCTTTGATTTTGCTAGCTTTATCAGGAATACGAATGAAATACGATCGAAAAAACGATACGTCGTTATTCAGAATAAGGGTGATTGAAAACTTGAACATCTGCTGTGAATTTCTATCAGTTCGATTCAATTTCAGAGTCTGCCCCTGAGTCCTATAATTTGTTCTTGGAAACTTATGGGGCGGAAAATCGGCATATCGCGAGAAGTTCAAAAGTATACCACTGTGTTGACCTCGAAGTCACGAAACTCTCCGGAAAATTTAAATTTATTAAATAAATGACTGATAGTGGTGTAAAATCATACGTCAAGTCCGATAAGCTGGGAAAATGATCGATATGCACCTAGGGTAACGATACCCCATTCAACTCTGCTCCAGAGTCATCTCATATACAAAAACTATTAGTTAAAAAACAGGTGTAATAAGCGATTTTATCACAATTCGTCGATTGAGTTAGTTGAGTAATCTGTAAAACAACATGGCGGTTCTACTAATGGGATGACTATTGACATAGTTACCCTAGATAATCGCCCTTATTCTGAATAACGGCGTATTGGCTTTTCGATCGAATATGGTTCGGTCGAATCCTAGCTACCTTTGATTTTGCTAGCGTTATTAGGAATACGAATGAAATACGATCAGAAAAACGATACGTCGTTATTCAGAATAAGGATGAACATTATGCACAAAATATGACATCAAGAGGATCGCATAACATACTAGGATTTGCTTCCGAATGGTAAAATTATTAAAAGTTACCATTATCTCAATCCCAACTAATTCATTTAAAGCGAGAATCAAATGGACAGTGTAGCCAAAATATAGGACAGATTAGTGATTTTTCATCACGACTACGCTTGTCCAAATGAGG
Source organism: Malaya genurostris (assembly GCF_030247185.1). Classification (NCBI taxonomy): domain Eukaryota; kingdom Metazoa; phylum Arthropoda; class Insecta; order Diptera; family Culicidae; genus Malaya; species Malaya genurostris. The sequence continues at coordinate 320,826,869 of NC_080571.1, read as the reverse complement.
CAGCTTCGGTCAAAATTTTTTCGCATATTAGTGGATGAAAAATTCAGCCCTACTCGCAAATACGGTTTGGATTAACTACAATTCGAATATCGTTCATATCGATCATTGCAGAATGGTGATACTAAAAATATGCTTTTTACGTTTATCGTAGGCTCGATCAGTTCTTGAGCTCGAAAAAAAGAAAAGACGTTGAACCGGAATTCATAACCTGCCAGAAAATAAAGGAGAGGTTGCACGATGTTCTCAATACAAAATGTGGAATCATTTTTTTTTCACCATAAAAACATTTGTATCTGAAAAATAAATGTTGTCGTTTATCTGAGCCCGAACATTATAAAGTTATTGTTGCCAGTAGGACACTCTTTTAAAATGTAGGAGTATTGAAGTGTTGGTTTTATTCAACATACAAGAGTATTTCAAATGTAAATGAATATGGCTTTCCCAGTCTAAAATGTTTCGAACTGACAATGTGTTTGCGGAATTGCCCGACGTTTCGATCGATTTTGACGACCTTTTTTAAAGGATTTTCTTTATTTATTCCATTTTTCCTCATTAAAATTTACAAAAGTGGAGCTAAGATTTTCTATACACTGAGGATTTTCATGCGTGACATACGTACCGCATAAGTTCGGAAATTCGCATAGAAATATTAGGTGTACAACTTTGCTTCCGCCGTTTTGTTCCAAATTTTTTAGCTTTATTGCGAAAAAGTGCTTACAGATGTATTGTCCGTCGCTAGCGACAACTTTCTTCCATCTTTCCGAAAATTTTCGGATCCCGGCTCGAAGAAAGGAGTCCTTTTTTGACGCTATCCATGATGCAATCCATTTTTCCAACTCTTCGAAGGATTGAAAATGTTGATCTGCCAGGCCGTGTGCCATCGAACGGAATAGGTGGAAGTCAGAAGGGGCGACATCTGGGGAATACGGCGGGTGGGGAAAGACTTCCCATTTCAGCGTTTCCAGGTACTTTTTGACCACTTTTGCGACGTGAGGCCAAGCATTGTCGTGTTGGAGGATGACTTTGTCATGTCGCTCTTGATACTGTGGCCGCTTTTCTTTTAGCGCGCGACTAAGGCGCATCAGTTGCGTTCGGTGGCGATCTCCTGTGATGGTTACACCCGGTTTTAAGAGCTCGTAGTAAATTGTTATTCATCTTTGAAGGTTTTTTCTCTTCCACCATCATGTTTGTTTTCGACATCGAAATCACCATTTTTAAAACGTTGAAACCACTCCCGACACGTTCTGTACACACTCACTTTAGAGGCATTATCATCTATACATTTTAACCAGCCTCAGCCGGTACAGCCACCTATCGGAAAACGGCGGAAGCAAAGTTGTACACCTGATATATCACCCTTATTCTGAATAACGACGTATCGATTTTTCGATCGTATTTCATTTGTTTTCTCAATAACGCTAGCAAAATCAAAGGTAGCTAGGATTCGATCGAAACATCAATACGTCGTTTTTCAGAATAAGGGTCTGAAACCTTCGGAAATTTGTATAAAACCCAATAACTTCGGAAATTTGCTTCAGAACCGAAATCGATGAAAAATTGTGTATACTTAGAAATGCGAGAATCGTCGAGATCTGATGTGGCAGAAAAATGGCAGAAAAGTCCTAGAGATCCAATTTTTTCGAAATAGTCACAACCCCTGATTTCAACGATACATAAATTTCTAGAACATTTTATATAAAAAATTGAATGTTTGTATAAAAACACATAACTTTTGAAATTTGCATAAAAACCACAAATTTGGAGCAGGCAATTGAATGGAAATTTGGAGCAGGCAATTGAATGGAAATTTACATTATACAGTCTCGTTCAATGAAAAACTGAATGAATTTTAACGTAATTTTACATCAATCATGGTTTTAAATCAGATTTTCGTTTCAACTGATGTCTATTTCATAGTACTATTGGTTTACATGTCGTGTAAATTTAATCTTGGAGCGAAAACAGGTTTTGGAAGTATTTTAGGATAAATTCTATTTCCCACACACATGAGTCAGATCAGAAATATTTCACCGAAAGCCGTTTCACCGCATTCCATTTCGCCAAAAAAGTCATTTCGCCGAAAGGGTCATTTCGCCGAATTTTTCATTAGTCTTAATATCTTAATTAGATGTGATTTAAATGAAAGACAAATCCAAAAAGGCTTGAATAATTTTTGTAAGTTTATTTATGATCCTCAGAAAGGAATATCCAATAAAAAAACTTGTTGACTTTATTAGTGTATCTACCAGGCAATCGATTGCGGTATTTTTCAATAACTGAGTGCAAATGAAAAAAAACCCTTCTTAATCCACCTAGTGGTGTGATAATGCCTTTCTCTTTCTTCGAAGCAGTCTCATGATTTTTTTATCATTTTATGAAATAATTTCTGACACTAATTTTGGCTCATTTTTGACACCAATTAATTCAGATTGATTCGAGGTGATCCCACAATTTTGGCACCCTTATATATATATAAAAGCGGTAAAAATCAACGTGATTTGTCGGTTACGTCATTTATACCATTATATCTCCGGAACCAAAAGTCACAGCCATTTGATCTTCGAACTTGATCAATGGTCCGACAGTAGCTTTCAAACGAGCCTAAGTTTGTTAAAATCGGTTCAGCCATCTGTGAGAAAATTGAGCGTTAAAATAGCTTCGAAAAGTGTGCACACACACACACTCAGAGAGAGAGAGAGAGAGAGAGATTTTCCGATCTCGTCGAACTGAGTCGAATGGTATATAACACTATGGGTCTCCGAGGCTCCGTTCGAAAATCGATTTTTCCAAAATTCTAATACCTTTCTATAGAGAAAGGCAAAATATCCAATGCGGCTTTGCCATCTCGCTACCGCTCATTCGGACCTAACTGAAGCTAAGAAACCTAGCTTTGAGTAGACCGGACAAACAAGTCGGTTACAGATTTGTATGCGAAAGGCCGCCGTTTCCGACGGCGGGTCGGCAAAATGACCTATTCGCGCGAAACGACTTTCGGCGAAATGGCAAATCATTCAAAAATATTATGATTGTAGTCATTTGCTGGCTTGGTACCTCTTGGGTAATTTTATTTTTTCTACTTTTCGCACTCAGCTCTTCAGTGCATTAGCTGGTTATGGTAAACTGCTAATGCCACCTCACGGGTCAACAATTAGCGTTGCAAATAGCAGTAACTTTACGCCTGCTTACCGGACGTTATTTTCATAAAATTTGTCAAATTTTTGTGTAAAAAAATTTGAAATTCCTAATCTTACGCTGCGAAAAGATGGACTTTCAAAACGATTTACATGAAAAACACATTCAAAACTTTTTCTTGCTCTTTACTGATACTTGCTTTTTTCTAAAAAGTTCCCATCTTGCAATTTTTGAACGATTGATAGAGAACCTAACTACCCGCCTTGGGATAAAACTCGATCAAAAGTATGGGACTCGATTAGAAATGTTATCAACATTTTATTTCGAAAATTCGATTGATTTTGTAAGCATTTGGCACAATTTGGCACGAGAGGGCCCTTTTTCCGCTGTATCGAATGAGTCACGGAAGCGAACCGGATTTCTTAATTCATATAGACGTATGAGGCGAAGGCCTTAGAAGTCAATTGTCATATGTTCCAGTCTGAATTTGGAAGGATTCTTAGTGCCAAAAGTGTTGTAGTAGTCATGGTATGGTTCTGTATGATTAGAAATGACAGCGAAGTCTGTGTCAAATTCCACAAAAAAAATGTTTTATCTTCAAAATTTTGTTTTTCATAGTTTTTTGACTAATTTTTTTCAAATTGTCTCATTGAATATATTTTGTAGTCTATCCAAGTCAGTACAAAGATCCGGAGCGTCGGATCTCGAAGAATTCTGAAAGAGTACATCGAAACAACGGGTGGAGTCGGTGTCTTCTATGATTTATTCCAGACTGAAGTCAACACCCTTCAGTAAGAGGTGCTGTGTTGCAATTCCACTAGCAAAACCAGCTCCAATTTGTAAATTGATCTTCGTAGTTTGGAGGGTGTCACCGCTCTTGTCGTCACTAACGAGCAGCAAACGAGAAAAACACTCTGGGCGGAAAAGGAAATTTATTCTACCATAAAGGCTGCCTTCAGAGTATCTCACACATTTGTCTCCGGTGAATGGAACCGTCACTCATTCGATAATTTTCAACCAATTCCACTGTCAACCATCAGCGACTAGTCACGTGCTCCTTGAACCGATCTGCACCGCGATCTGGCGGCGAATTAATGTGTCAAACGACGCCGGTCGTGCCCACATCGCTATTTGCATATGTTTGCTCAAAAACAAGCTCATTTCCTTCCAATCATCCAATCATCATCACCATCATCATCATCATCATCATCATCATCACAATCACCATGAGTTAGTTGAATTGCTGGCCAGTTCGTTTTGTTTGACAGAGCACAGATTTTGAAACATTCTCAGATCAGTTGCTCCAAACGAAACCCCGAAGAGGTAGTTCATAGAAATACAATGCGGTTTAGACACTTGACGGACGACACGGAGGAACGAACGGAACCGATGGTGATGTGTCAGATCATTGAAACAAACACCGTTAGACACGTGTCGAAGCCGGTGAAAACCATATCTAAAAATATTCATATTGAATTTTTCGGCCACTTCGAGCGGAGTGGAGTGAACGATCTACGAACTAGGGAGTAGTGAAATTTGAAGTTTCCCAGCACGGGAAGTTTTTTTCTCCGCAACAGAACAAGGAATCTCGTGATCGTGTTTTATGAGTTTTATATTGACGATTTTGGGGATGCCTAGCAAGTGTGTTTGACATCGTCTGGTGAAAAAGGTCACCGAGTTCAAGGTTACCGACGAAGTGTCGTACGATTGACGGTACCCATATGTTTATGCAAATAATCTAGGTTCGAGAGAGCCTACTCGAAAAAAAAACCCAAGTCAGAAATGTGGGAAACCATCAAAAATACCATCTATGAATGACCTCTCTCGCATACTTAAAATACTGACACTAGAGAAAGAATGGGCTCCCTCGAAACCGACTGAATAGTTGGTAATTGAAAATAATGGACTGGAAAAATGCCGAACGCGAAACGGGTTCGAAAGAAACAAGACAAACCCATCAAGAATTCACAACCAACTCAGCGCGTATTAACGTGAGCATAGCAAACGAAAGAATGGTTAGATAATCAATCGATCGGAAAGCATGTTCCGTCCGAATAGACTGCAGTAGGGCCACCACTCGGTCCTCCCTTCATCGTTCGGCGGAAAGTTTTTTTTTTTATTATTTCCAACAGTTTCCGCTATTACATCATCGAGTTTCGAAAATAGCTCTACGCGTACAGGGCCTTAATTAGATATTGAAGAAGTGCAATCGAGCGATGCGACAAAAGGGTGTTTGTTGTTTTGCTTTCGATTTTTTTCTCCCACGGGACGTTCGAGACGGCATGAGAATAGTGCACAATAAACTGTCAACTATGTCAATAATTTATTTGCGCAACTAGGTCATTTGTCGTTAAAAGCGTTAAAATGCGACAGGTATTTTTCGTGCCAAGCCGAGCAATGCCGTGACAGCGCCGACTAGTGGTTCCATTTGGAATCGTTCCCGCGAAATATCTGCCACTCAAAATCACTGCTTCGGTCCCTAGCAACAACTAAATCACTACACGAAGCCGCAACCGGTTCAACCACCCACCCATCGATCGAACATGATCCGTGCATGCACACCACACCGCGTGCTGTTCCGAGTGCAGTGAAAAGCAACCAGTTGCGCAAATGCATCCCACCGTCGAACTGGGTCGCGGCATGAGGTAGAGTAGCTGCTGTTGTTGTTTTTTTTTTGTTGCTGCTAAGTAGATTTTCGGTTTCTTCCCTCCGGGGCATTGGAGGAGAAATTCTGAAAGTGCCTGAATGCAGTAAAAACTAAAATAAAAAGCAAGCCGGTTAAAAATTGCACACTGTCGTCCTGGGTCCTCGGTGTCAGTTCGAAGGGTAACGAAAAGGTGGTGGTGGTGGCAGAGGCCATGCGCCCGCATAGTCCTGAAGAAGAAAAAAATTACCGAAACGCACTGCACAATGTCCTCCCAGAGGCCCGTCGTCGAACCGACCCGATGAATAGGGCTTTGTGCTCTAGATTAGGCTTATTTGGAAAGTCTCGGAGAAAATCTAAAACGAATCCATTGTTTTGGTAGCAAACGTGCAGCTGGTGTTTGGCTTGCACCTATCGGGTGAAACGAATCTGCTGCTGCTGCCAAATCGTGCCAAGATATCTGTTGAATGATGAGAAGAAGCAGGAGGAGAAAGCGAGTGGAAAGGAGTAGGTAGAAGCTAAACAGGGACCTTATCTTCTTCTGCGGAGGTACGTGTTGAACTACCGTGTTTGCAGGCCGGCTTGCTGCATCCAGGGCTCGCTCGCAAAGGATTTATGCAATGTTTACGCAGTTCGGGTGATCGCTGCCGTTCTGTCAGACAAACAGAAGAATTTATGTCATTTCTGTTCCGGTCCAGATTCTCCGGAGCGAATAATGTCCGTGCGTCGGACAAACTGATTGTACGTGTTCCGGGCAAGACACGCGGCGAAAGAAAGGAAAATCCGGTCGGCTAATGAAAGTACAATGCGCATTTAATGAAGGTGACAATATTTGTGCAGTGTTGAACGAAAGCACTGCGGAAGCCAGAACGCAGTTGCTGTTCTTGTTTTTTTTCTTTTGTCACTGTTGTTGTTGTCAGCAAGATGCACCGGAAGAAATAGCTTTTCTGCAGTGTCATCCATTCTTGCCGCAGCTTTCTCAAACGGTCAGTGGACTGTGAAACGGTTTCGTCATTAGTCCACCAGATTCGATTCGCCGGAATGAGTAGCAAAAAGCAAAACCGTTTTAGACTCCTGGCTACGGAAGGGTTCCAAAGACTTCTGAAACGAAAATAATTTTGTAAGTGTTTCAACGTCGTTGGACTGCATTTTCGAACCTAATTCTTATACCGGGTTTTCTCTCACACCCGTAGCTAAGTGCGAATCTAACTCAATTTCATGAAAACTGTTTGTTTGATGAGACTAGCCCGGATCAGTTTCAGTTTTCTCAAACGATAACGACATACGAAATATACTTCATACTGTTCATTATGCATTCAACACAATAACACGGTGACGGATCTCCAACCGGCTACTTTGATTGGATGGTGTGCGTTCACAGAGTTCGTAGCAAATGAAATAACCATCAGACATAGGCATCAGGATTGTGTCTCACCGACAGAAACGAAACTCAACTCAACTCAGCAACCGACGAATTATGTACACCGCACTGCGACACTGAGTTAAGGCTCGCCCGTCTGATGATTAATTGCAAAATAAATACCGCAGCACCGAGTTCCTGCCTTTCGGTGCATAATCTGCAATCGTCTGTCTAGGCGGTGCTGGAAGAAGAGCAGCAGCAACAACAACGGAATTACTCACTGGCACTGGTATTCATTTTTTTCGGGTTGTTTGGCTAGTGAAAACGCTTACCGGCTAAGGTCATCCGGCCAAAGTAAACATCCCGGCAGTGCTGGAGACATGCTGGCACAGAAAAAAAAAAAACAAAGCGACCTCGAAACTCCCGAGAATCCCGGACAGCACGGATGCAGACGATGATGATTGATGCAAGACCTCCTCTAATTTGTTTCGCTCCAGAAGAAGTCGACGGAAAAACTGTGTTGGTGCGCTATGGTTTCCTTGCTTCCTTCTTCCGTCCGTCCCAAATGGCGTCATCTCCTTGATTGATGGTACGTTGACGGCGACGGTAAGACGACGGACGGAGCATTGCAGCCATCCAGCAGTGCAAACATAACCTCAAATCGACCAAACAATACCTCGGCATTTACGGCGCTCAGCCCGGAAAGAATCCAAGATTGATTGCATGTAAATTAACACTATTTAGAGCGGGTTCTGTTTCGTTCCCTTTTTTCCCTCCCCGTTGCTGCACCACTCACCAACCGGTGGTGTCTTGAAAGATTCCCACTGTTCCGAGCTTGTTTTTTCTTCTTTTGTTGCCGGCATTGCAAAGTTCGAACATCCTTTGGACTCCAATTAGTCAATCTCTAATCTCCGTATTAATCACATGGTAATTTTTCTGGCTTCCGAAAAACGGCCTACTGCTGAACCAATGTTTCACTGATAAATTACTAATTGGGACTGGTCTAAGCAAGCAAAGGCAACCGTCGTTTGGTCGATGGGGATTCCAATTATCAACTGACACTGGAAACATGACGACACACGACACACTAGAGTTTTCCTTTCCAAGCGACAATAAAATTGCAACATTCGGAACTTCAACGTTTTGTCATGTTTAGTTTCTAATCTTAAAGAAAATTCTTACGTGGTTTGAAATCATTTTTCAAGTACTACGAAAGTAGGATTTCAAGCTTTAAAAAATTTTGTTAGTCGATTCTACATCAATTTATCGTAATATTCAAGTGGTTTCCGTGGTACTGCAAATCGCTGGCTAATTCATAAGTTTTCCTAGAATATAGCAAGCACAAGGACCGAATTTCGATTCTACAAATGAGCAAAACGTGAAAAATTCAAGGAAAAGAATGAATTTTCATACTATGATACGCCATAATTAAAAAATCTCGAAGCATGAATCGCTTTGACCAATTTCGCTGAAATCTAAGCGTAACGCATCTTACAATGCTCTTTCAGTCATTTGTTGTTTTCAGTGAAAATCCCATAGTATGCAATGTCGGTATTCAACCGAAGCTTTGAGAATCGAAAATGACAGAAAAAGGTTTCACAATGACTTTTACTTGTTGGTGCTCGAATTTGTAGTAGTTTTGGTTTCCAAAGAGGTTCTGGGATGTAATTACTTCGATTTGTCATATTTTACATCGATGAAAGAATGAGAATTGATATTCTGTTGATGCTCCCTGCAGACGTTAGTTCGGTTTCGTCTTGTCATATACGAAAGAGTGACGTTGGCAATTCTACTTTGTCTCTTTTTTTTCAATGAGAAACGAAAATGCTTCGTCTCTCTTCGTTTGTTCCTGTGTAGGTCATTTACGAATGAGACAGAAAAATATTGAAAATGAGGTTGTTGGAATGGTACATTTACATTTATATTTCTTCGGCGCCAAGCTCGCACATGTATTGGTATGACGTGGACTAGCCGTCGTTGAAATTCGTTCTCGAGAATCTCATTTCATCCCACGGGTGCGTTGAAAGAGAGTGCAATGTGCAAAACACGCACATAAAGGTCATACAATTACGGCACACAGAAAGAAATAATACACGACATGTAAATTAATAGTAATTGACATGGGTTGAATCGAAAGTTTGGTTGAAAACTAACGACGATACAAAATTAAATTGGATTACATTGAAGTTTCAATGAATAGAACTGTATCTTTCAATTACCGCTTAGTTGTGCGATCAAATTATATTGAATCGTACAGAATTGTAAAGTAACTTTTTGTTCAATTTCCTGCTCCAAATATGTGCATGAAAATAGATTTAAATTTACAGAATATTTTTTTCTGTGCATGCTTGGATTTACGTCAAACGTAAATTTCATTTTTTCTAAGAGTGTAGAACTATGTCACCTGTAAAATTCATAATTTCTTTCTGTGTATTAAACATCATATGCAATAATTTTCTGTTTACAAGAAATATCACAGATAAATCACACGTTATTACATCAAAACAACGTATTGAGTACATTACATCACCTTAACTGAATACTGTATATGATTCTGATAGGAAATTATGCATCTTTTCGTGTAATATTACAACCTTTAGAATGAAATTAGAAATTAGAAATTTACAATCGAACTCTTATCGTTTTTGCTTAATACCAAATCTAACCCAGTTTTTCCACCCTAACTGCTGTCAAACCGTTTTTTTTTAAGCTAGTTTCGAGCCTAGTTTTAACGTTGTTGAACTGATGGCAAGACACAAATCTCCAAATATCAAGGGGAACGTGCCATTTGAGCCAATTTGTTCTGATTCCTGATCCTGATTCTGTCAGTCGGTGGATAAAAGCACCGTTAGTTTGTAATTATTGAATGTATGTTTCTCAGAATCAAGTGAACTTTTTAAGTAGGCCGTGTTTTCCAATGTCTACTTTTCGTCTTCCTTTTAATCCATTAGAAAATCTATCATATTATCACTCGGTTCTGAAGGTATTCAAGGTAGAAAACTGAAGCTACGAGTTTTGAATGAAATACATTCCTAAAATAACGAGTTTTCTGACCATGATTAATTTTCAACTTTTTGTTCTTGATTTGGATTCTTTTGATCATAATCATCATCATCATCATCAAAAATTATCATGATATCAGGAAAACATAAATTTTTTGACGATTTATTCAATTTAGTTGGTTTGACGTAAAGTCGCCATAACTAAGTTCAGTTTTTGCAATGACTTGAGTGGAAACCAAGTCCAAATGATGAATGAGAAACTAACAGAAAAGATGATTTATTGGAAAATAGATTCGCTCAGAGACAGGACTCGAACCTGCGTTCTTATGCATTCCGTGCATACGCGCTACCATTTCGTCACCCTACGCCTTGTGATAGACACAGCTGGGTATGGTAAAGCGTACGTCGAATATCGTCTAAATCCTAGCCGCCTCACGACCGGTATCCCATATCCAAACATCTTCTCTGTTCATCAGACAACAAACACTAGTCTTCTCGCTCTATACCTATACTTCCGCTCAAGCAAGGGAGAGTATATTTATAATCACTTGCTACCTTCTCTATTGTGCCAGTCACTGGCTGACTACCGGCAGCGACAGACACTTTACCATATCCAGTCGCGTGTTGAAGCTGTGTCTATCACAAGGCTTAGGGTGGCGAAATGGTAGCGCGTAAGAACGCAGGTGCAAGTACTGTCTCTGAGCGTATCTTTTTCCAAAAAAATCATACACTGAAGTCTTTTTTATGCGAATTTACGTACCGCATAACTCTGAAAATTCGCATAAAAGAAAACCGCATAACTCTGAAAATTCGCATTGAAAAAACCGCATAACTCTGAAACTTCGCATTAAAAAAAACGCATAAAAAAAGACCGCATAATAAAAGACCTCAGCAAGTCATTTTTTATGCGAGTTTACGTATTGCATAAAAGCAAAGCCTTGGCATTACATTCCTTTTGTGGAATTTGGCCTTTCTGTTTCAACAAACTTCGCAGCCGATTCTTAGCGTACAGAATCATTGCATGGCTAGTACTATGGATTTTACTGATACTAAGAATCCTTTCAGGTCGGGGCTCGAACATACGACAACTGGCTTGTAAGACCAGCGTCCTATGCATTGAACCGCCAACCCGGGGGCGTATCGCATTTTTTTTATGCGAATTTTCAGAGTTATGCGTTTTTTTAGGCGGTTTTTTTATGCGTATCGCATAAAAAACGCATAAAAAACGCATAACTCTGAAAATTCGCATAAAAAAACGCATAACTCTGAAAATTTGCATAAAAAATCCGCATAACTCTTAAACTTCACATAAAAAAGTCGCATAAAAAACTGCATAAAAAAGACCTTAGTGTATTTGCTGTGAGTTTCTCATTCATCATTTAGCTTCTCCCATGTATGTTTCCACTCAGTCATAAAATTTTTGGTTTCATGATTTTCTAATCATGACAACAGTAACGGATTTCTTTCCGTGTATTCAGATAAAAAACATTCTCTTTAGGAATATTTTGCAGATTCCAAATAATTTTTTTTTCGTCCCGAAAACAAATAGAGCCTATTTTTATTCTCTTTTTTGAAGCGAAGAATATTCCGGTAAGATCGGAACAAGTTTTTTGCTTCGATCGAATGGCACGGAATCAGGACTATAAGACATTTGAGAGAAAAAATATCCCACAAATCCCTATTCTGTACTTCGATCGAGTGATGCTTTTTTTTATGGAAAATTCGAACTCGATCGAGACGCAGAATGCAAAATTTCACATTCGCCCGAAATATTCCGATTAAATTAAAATTCGGAATAGGAATGATTATTCGAATTATTTTGGACCGGAGTCTTAACATGTGGACATTCGTTGTCCTGATGAAAAATAACTCGTGTTCGGTTTTATATTTAGGCCGCATTTTCTGTCAACCCCAAAAGCTAACGTTCATCGAGAACACTGCAAACTATTACTATTCCAAGACTGAAGACAACAAGAGTGCTATTTTGCTGTGCTGAGATGAATTCTTGTAAATCTTTTTTTTTGCCGTTTCGAGAACGATCTTCGATATAAACACTGCATATCCGAGACTCTGATGTCCTAACTGCTAGTAAACCGTTCGGTCGAATCCAGTTTCGAGCCTAGTTTCAAAGCCATTCAACTGAAATTCGAATAAAAAAGATGAAAATTGAAAATGAAGTGGTTCGGATTAACAGGAGTGTGTGGAAACTGGGTATCAGAATCGAATTCAAAACACTCCCGTTTTAGTGCGGATCCCGACCAGTTCAAGATAATACCTTAGGTCAATAGCGGTACCCTCATGCGAAACCATCATAATTTTATTTACGGATTTACGGACAGTTGTAGGTTCGAATCCCGTCATAAAAGTATATTTTTCACACATTTTCATTACGACTGTTTTTGTCATCGATCTTTTTCAAGTCTGTTTTCTCATGTGTTCTAACAAAGGTCAAGAATATCGATTTTTGTTAAGCCTTTTTTTAGTTCATATTCGCGTTTTCAGTCGAATGTTACTCTACACTTTCGAAAGAAGGTCGCATGCAGCTCACTAAATCTGAAGTTATTCTCAAAACTTGATACAATCGATAGTTAAAATGACTGCATGAAAGTTCATAACCAGGTTTCATTCGAGTTAAACATTCAATCTATAGTTTTGCAGGCCGACCTTCTTCTGCTCACAAAAATTTAACTAAGACATTTAGAAAACTTGATACTCAAATAATCGATTTCACTTAGCTTCAATGATATTCCTCTGAACTTTTAACTATCCCATTTCTTTCGCTTCTCGTGAGTTTGGTTCAATTTTCCAAAGAAAATTGAGCTCTTGTACACAAAACTGCGTGTTTCGCTTTCAGACAGTTACGTATTGTCAATTTCAACATCCAGTACCCAGTGACCCAGTGCGTAAACTTTCCCTTCCATCACCGTCATGATCGTTTTCTAACAACATAATATCCCTTATCTGATTGCTAATGGATCTTGTAGAACCCGAAGAAACGTGACCGATCGGCTCCTTTCGCTTTTTTTTGCCCTCCGGATAATAGATTGCACATTCGTTGTCGATCACGGATTTTCGATTTCGGACAGATTACACAATCTGCTGCTGTCGAGCGTTTGTCGGTTGAATGACACCGTCTCAAGTTCGCTGACGACGGCTGCTGCGTAGGCAACAACGATGATGATGATGATGATGAAATTGACGATGGAGCAACGCAATGAAGCTTTGAAAAGTGAAAAGGCAATCAATCAGTCTCCGATCCATCCACTGATTCGGCTGATCGGTAAATGTGTAATTCATAAACTGCAAACAGTGAAGCAATAAAACAAACAAACCGTACCAAATGAGCGATAATTAGGCTTGCCCGGTGCAATTGGTTCAGTTTGCGCCTGCAGGCTATGCAGTTTCCAGCTTCGCACCGCGTGTAAACTATTTTGCAGGCGTTATGAGAGCCATATGACGGTCGTGAGAGAAAGTCAATTAAAACGTTGTCAATTGCACTATTTTTGTTGAAGCTATTTTTATTTTGATGTATTGATGATTTATTACTTTTCGAAACGTGATGAGGATTTGTTCCGCTTCGAGTAAAAATAAATCATTACAGACCGAGAAAATTAGCGCACTAAAACCTGGAATACTGTCAAGAATCCAGATAGTCATTCGGAACGTCTGCAATGCGCAGTCCGTCAAATCCTTCGTCGGATTGGTCTCCAATGAAGAGGAACGACGACGGATTGTTTGATTTCATCAGCAGATGTCTCCGCGCTGTGCAAAATTTACGAAGCTGTCCTGCCTGCCAGTGCAAAGTCGTTAAAGCAGTTAGTTGCTATAGATCGGATCAGCAGGAAATCCACACACTTTAATGTTTGTTCGCCTTTTAGTGCGGTACTATCGTACATTGTTGCAGCAAAATGGTGCAGCAAACGTTTCGAACCGAGCTTTAACTTATCCCGGATGGATTAGAGGTAGCTGACCTGAAAACCGGTTCAGAGCAAGTATTTCTGGCGCTCGTTAATTGGTTTGGGAAGCGCCCGAGAATATTGGAATCATATTGGACTTGAGATTGAACAAAATGTTGTTTGGGTAGTTAGATTTGTTTTATGTCACTTCATTCTGTACTTAATATGAAGTTAATGTTAAAAATATTGCGAATTTGTAGATAAATTGGGAAGACAGTAAAAACATTTATAAATAAAACTATATCAATGCACCAAAAAAGAAAAATCATAAAAATAGAAAAATTTAAAACATAAACAGGACTGAATGAATGAATGAAAACTTGATAAATAGTGAAAAAAAAACACTAATAATAACTAAAACATAAAAAATTGCAAAATATGAAAAATAGAAATTAAAAAAAAACAAACATCAGATCAACAAATACATCGAAATCACCCTCCTTGTCACTCATGAAAAGAAATCAAACTTGAATAGTATAATAAGCACATTCTGAAATACTCGAAAAAAACAATAAACATATTCGAAACACTGAAAACTTAGCGAAAAGAAAAATATGGAAGAAAAAAAATAGAAAAATAACAACTGTAGTCCAAACTGCAAACGTAACAAACTCAGTCGAAAATGTAGAGAAAATCAAAAATAAAGGTGAGGTGAGGTGAGTACCAAAAAAAATCAAACTTTGTAGCAAGACTCATATTCAAAACACTGAATAACTTAAAATATGCATAAAATAGCAATGATTAAGTTGTAAAAATGACACACATTATACAGCGAAAACTAGCAAATGTATATTGTTTAAGACTAACCAAAACAAGATATTTAATAATGCAGTGAAGATATATTCTAAAACAACAACAACAATAATTGCAATAAAAGGTTAGGACTATATGGCCACATATAGTCTCATCGATGATGCAATTTACATTTACATTTAAAGGTCCTTTGCATCACCGGCCTGAGATGTTGCTCACAGCATTTTCAGTGTTACTCAAAGGCAGAGCAGTTTCATGGATTCGATGTTTGCCAGCTGGAAAGCGGAATTAAAACTACAAACATTATGGAAGTTTGAAAAATTCAGATATGGTCAAAATTATAAAAATTGCTTTCATGGTAAAAATATCTACGGATGATAAGCTATGGCAAATTTAAAAATGTCTCTACTAGGCGAATGATATTGTTAAAAAAGAGGCAATAATTTTGTATTACTTTTCTGAGTTGTATTTCATCTTCAGAACAGTATAACAGACAAATCGTTTTTCCCGAATAGGAAAAGTTACGGGTTCGAGTCCCATCTCAGTGTAAATTTTTTCATTTCTGCTCTTTCCAGTCCTTAAACAGTTTAAGACGATTTATGCGCCTTAACAAACAAATTGAAAATACAAGCTGAAAACCATTTTATTTCTGTTTCGATCGAAAAGGCTCTAACCTGATGGTCAGATAAGTTATCTGATTATAACAAAAACTTCGTTGATTTAAAACAAACGAAAAATGCCTCAGCACCAAAACGAAAGAACAAACTCAATAGAAATCTTTGTCAAAAATTTCGTTTCTGTATTAAGCGGTGGAAATTTGGAAACCTGATGGATTTTTTTCCATTGCAAATTTAGTTCGTGTCCTTTTGATTAACTTTTATTGAACTAAAAATATCTATTTCCATTGAGATAATGGAAACAAATCATCTAATAGTTATTTTCTTTTGTTTTTATTCCCTATTTCTAAACAAAACGCGTAATGTAAAATGTACTGCTTTATTCCAAAGTCTATGTACAGTGTTTTCTTCAGGTTTGCAATGACTGAGTGGAAACACATATTGGAGAAGCCAAATGAATGAGATACTCGCAAAAAATACCATCTACGCGTTTACCAGTTATAGCTACTTCATGCCAACCAACTAAAAATTAATAAATCAATATTTTCTTGATTTTTCCGTAAAGTGTTTTCTTTTTTCATAAAAAAAATACGAGCGAAAGTAAAAACTAAATCTTTAATGAAATGTTCTTGCTTTTTGGCAATCCCAATCTGCAGATTACTACAGAATTTTATCTAAATTGGATCTGTTTTCGATACTTGTGAGAATTTTTTTCTTGTTTTAGTTACTAACGAGACCAAATTTATAACAGAATTTGTTTCCAATATTTGTTTCGATTATTATTTTTTTATATCATTTATTTTACCCCGGCTTTGAATGTTACGATTATAAAATTTTGATTACTTGCTGCATAGATTTTTGCAAAAGATTCCAGTCGTATTTATCTGCCTAGTGTGTTCGAGATAAGAGAATAACGAAACAATTTTAATACGAACAGGTTAACGATTAACTGTTGCTCGTGAGTAAATCGAACTATGACAAGCCGAAAATGGGGTCATCTGGTGCAAACGGTCCTAAGGGGCTGCTTTGTAGATATACCTTGCATTGTTTTTGATGGTGTGACTAATGTTTTTGAAAAGCTCTTTGAAGCGTGACCTCACCCGCTTCACAACTCACTTCCATGTTCCCTTTATCCTTCCCTTCCCATCAGGAAATTGATGAGAAACCACGGCAGGGCACTATTCTCCAAATAACTAGGGGAACGTACCACTTGAGCCAATTAGTTCTGATTCCTGTGACGAAACGAAAAAGTTAGTAAAATAGTCATGTTTACTTTACAAAAACCGGCTACCCATGACATACCAAAACCCATAAATGAATACAGATTTAAAATGTCCACAAAACACTTATCTCTGACAGCCCCCCCCCCAAAGATAATAGTCTAACGGCGTCAAATCACAGCTCCGAGGCGGCCAAACGACATCCGAATTTCGACTGATAATTCGATCTTCGAAAACTGTGCGCAGAAGATCGATCGTAACGTTGGCTGTGTGGCACGGAGCGCCGGATTGTTGGAACCAATAGGTGTCCGAGTCTTCCTCTTCAAGTAACGGGAAGAACAAATCTCTATTCATGGCGCGGTAGCGCTCGCCATTGACCGTGGCGGCGGCTCCTGCCTCATTTTCGAAGAAAAATGGCCCAATGATGCCGCCAGACCAAAATCCGCACCAAACCGTCACTCTCTGAGGATGCATCGGCTTCTCCATGATAACGTGCGGGTTTTCCGTCCCTCAGATGCGACAATTTGGCTTATTAACATACCCGCCGAGATGATGATTTTTTGGCAAAAGTCGGTGTCTACTTCAAGCTAATTTTCAAAGTAAAACTGCACTATTTGCACGCGTTCCTTAAGCGTATACACAACCATTTTCGTTCAGCGGAAGGATAAAATTAAGTTTCTGTCAAATCAGAAGGAAAAGTAATTTTGGCAAGGGGGCTGTCCGTACACCGCTGCCAGTAGCAGGTATAAAATGAAATGTGATGTGAGAAATAGCGTCATTTGAGTTAATGCAGCTACTCTGAACTACAGACTCTCATAGTAACAGACTGGCGAATACTTCTTTGGGAGCCAAACGAACCGTCAAACTCCCATGCTCTAGCATAGGTTGGCTCCCAAAGAAGTATGCGCCGGTCTGTTACTATGAGAGTCTGTACTCTGAACGTACGAGACATCTCGCGTTCTGATTGGCTGGTGCTGTCATGGGTTAAATCAAACAGGTTTTTCAATAGTGTACTATTCAAAAACTTCAATGTTGTTGCAATACACGCTCAAGTTGAAAATTTTCGATTCTATTGGTAGTTAGATTATATAAATCCTTCCACATATCACTGAGCTATGAGCTTTCAAAATACGACAAAGGCAAACGCGCCTAATGAATTATCCTCTTTGATACTCGTTTATACCAAACATTTCAGAAAAGTTTAATTTCCAAGACATATTGGAATAAAGCTTTTAATTTTTAAGTATTTTTCGAAATAAAGTACAACATATTTGCTACCCGTGCAGTAAAACTTCATTCAATTCAATTGAAACCGAATGTGAACCACACTGACAATCTCTCTACTGCAGTAAACTTCACACTCTGACACACACAACATTCGCTGACGTACCGAACGGGCAGCATTCGGTTCTTCAATCGATTCTCTTCAAATCAAAGTTCAGTTTAACCACCATCAGTTGATCTCTTGAAGTAACAATTTTTTTCAATAGTATGAGAGCAACCTTCAAATGACGTTCATGTATACATTCGAATTGCTTCAAGATAATAGATGAAAGGCAAACCAGGTAGCCGAAATATCAATTACAGAATACACATAAATTAATGGTTTCCTCATTCAGTTTTCATTTGTATTACTTTACTTCATTTATAATTCTATTAATTCGAACTTGCTCACTACCAACAGCGAAGACAATGAAGCAGCTAGGCTACTTGGCACTTGAAACTGAGCAAGCAAAACTTCAAATGATTAGTTACGATTATTCAACTGACGGTGAATTCTGGGAGGCTCACTTGAAAATGACAGCAGTCATATGAATTGGTATCAATATACTGACGGTCAGTGGCCATAATTTTCATTTTCATCTGATATCATTCGATTGAAAATTAAATTTTCGTTCACTGCTTGCTACATATTTATGCTTTTCCTTGATTCTCGAATGGATTGAAATATTCTGTGAATATTACTATAAGTAGCAAATAAGGTAAAACTTCCATTCTGATGAGAAATCAAATTCCGGATCATCAGATTAGACGCCCATCGGATGAAAAATTATCACTAGGATCAAAATTAGCCCACTTAGAGAAAACCATGCGTATCTCCTACGCATCGTAGATCTTTTAGTACTTTAGGTAATTAGGGAAATTTTATTTGATTATTTGATAAACATAGTTACGAATGTCGACGAACATTTTTAATGTTTTGAGTAATTGTGGTAAAGTCTAATTCGTTAATTAATATTATTAAAATTATAGTCAATATTGCTCGATTGGAAAAAGCCAATCAATCAATTAGCAATTCTCATTTAAAACGAACGGCTCAATCAATATGAACTTATATAACATAGAACTGAATAATCTTGTAAACATTCCTCAATTTCAAATAGCCCCCATTTCAAATAGATTTGCCCCATTTAGAAGATAAAAGTTCACAGCCGAGAATGTGTTCGCTGTTACGACTGATGCAACACTATAATCGCTATCGATTGGCTGGCATATCCTACTGTCAATTTCTAAGTAAATTAGAAACAACACTTTCTCTTCTGTCCTATTTCCGTTGTATAAGGCAGTCGCTACTTTTACTAAGAAATGTACCATCCATGCTTGCTGATAAAAGGATTACACTGTCTGTTTTACTGTCCCTTAAAGGAAAGACCAGTGGCTTCTTTTCGTACAAAGAAAAAGAGAGAACTTAATGAATATTGACAGTGTTATCAGATGATGCATTTCGAGTCCGACAGCTTCAGAGAATTTTACAACAGCGTTTGCAAGGTTTGTCGATTAGGAAGTAGATACCAAATGTTTCCCCTCCGCCCAGTCGGAAAGCCATGAAGAGTTTATTGCCGGTCAACTTTTCGTTCAACCGCAGTTTCATCATAATTTATGACTTACCTATCCTAGCTTGCATTCGAACTTTTTAGTTGACAATCGCTGTCACGTTTTCGAACCCACGGCATTTGGTGTAATCGTACTCTAATTGGCGCATACCCGGACAAAAGTTTTCTCAAAAGTTTGCTCCATCATTCGCAGCCGGTTCGATTTCGAAGTGGGTGCCAATTGACGGTAGTTGAAACTTTTGTTTTATTACTTTACGAAGTTGTTAATGGTTTTACGACCACCAAGCTTCTTCCCGTCGTAACGACTTTTCCATTTCGGTCGTCCTCTTGACGTACCGTTGGGTTTTCTTTTTCTAACTTCCCAAATCTTCTGACGAAAAAAAAAACAGAAAACCAGAACAAATTGCTTGACCACTTTTTTTCGTTCGGCCCTTCGGCGAAACGTCGAACTTCAAGCATCATGTTCCCTAATTTCCGCTTCATCCATCACAGGACGGATGCTGCGAAAACATAAAAAACACATCAAAACATAATATAACTTTGATTAACTACATGTAAACTGGTTACCTCGGTGTCGTTCCGAACTCTTGGGTTCGGTTCCCCAGCAAAGGTACAAGGTTGAGTGAAAAATACCGAACGTGTGACACGTTGAGATTGACACTTGAAAAGAAGTGTTAATGAAACTTGTTTCCGCCAGAGCCGGGCATTGTCCGAGGATTTTCTCCCTGTTCGGTTCTAATGAAATTATTTCAAAGTCACCGTGTTCCTTCATTAACACCTTGGTCCTCACGGTGGATTCGATGGGGGAAAACCTGTTTCCCGAAAACGAAATCCCTGTTATTCGGTTATCTAAAATTTTTGTTTTCTCCTATTTCGTTTCCTTGCAGATTCCTTCGTCAACAGCCAGGAGTGGACGATCTCACGGTCCGTGCCGGACATTCGACTCGGTATCGTCGGCAGCCTCAGTTCCGGCAAGTCGGCGCTGGTTCACCGATATTTGACCGGGTCCTACATGCAGGAGGAATCCCCCGAAGGTGGCCGCTTCAAGAAGGAGATTCAGGTCGACAACCAAAGCTACCTGCTGCTGATACGGGACGAGGGTGGCCCGCCAGAGATGCAGGTTAGTTAGCAAGCAAATATACTAAAAAATCCTTGACCACTTGAACGTCAGTTAATTAGCATGTCATCACCCGATCACTGAGCTGAGCTTCACCGCGAACACCCGACCGTATCAAGTGTCAACACTTAAACGCCCCCAGGGCATATTGATGTCATCGTCGTGGCGCTCTAGTTTTAACGCTGAATACATTTTCCAGCAGTGGCCCACTCGTTTCGCTCGAGACGTATCTCCCGTCATCATCATCAAAGGTGTGCCACACCGTCGTAGATGGGTTAAGCGCCACTTCACACTAAGTTCTCAGAGCTAGCCGACGCTAGGCATTTCTCTGTGGTGGAGAAACAATTCGAAATTATTCATTCGCTTTAGGGTACAAACGACTCTACTCGGACGCCAGCTCACCTGAGACAATATTATCGTTCGAATTGCCTATTCAAAAACGCCGAAAACCGGTTTTGTTGTTTGTTGAATTCAGAAGTCACCACCGACTGCGCTTGTAAATAATTTATATTAAAATTTTTTAATTAAACCGTGAGTGAGTGAGTGCGACCTTTCGGCAAACGAAGTTGATCTAATATTCATTACCATCGAAACCGGAGCAAACGAGATTCTCCGTTCTAGGAATGTAGGTCACTCAACCCACAACCGAGGGTTGATCCGGGCGTTTTTTCGGTAGCCATAGTTTACTACTATGCTTCCCCCGAACGCAGCAGGTAGGCAGATTTAGGCGGAAGTAGAAAATGCGTTGCTGGGTTGATTGCCGGAAGGAGAGTTCGGCCCGAAGTCGAAAGAACAAATGAATCCATACCCTTGGTAAACAGAGAGCAAATTAACGTTGAGATCTTTTTTTTCATTTTTGTGCGGGTTTCGGCTGCGGTCGGTGAAATTATGCGCGTGTTGCGCCGATTATCGACATCTGGAGTAAACGCCCCAATCATCATTTTCGGTTTCCGATTTCGGCCAAGATGTTTTAACTTATTCTTTTACGGAACCATTTGTTCTAATGGTTCGAAGGGAAAACGTGTGCAATTGTTTCTGTTCTGTGATATGACAGGAATAGGTACAATCCCCCTGTCTAAATGCCGGTTTGGATAGCTAATAACATCAGTAGCGATGAAACTTGACACCCACGGGGACGATAAAAGTTTTGACCTTCACCCGAATGATCGCTTCCAACGCTGAAAATGTATGCGAATTGGTGCTTTATGATGAAAAGTTTACCGCAAAAAAAAACCTGCTCGTCATTCTGATATGGTTCATTTTTTTTTCGAGTACGTGAATTTAAAATAATATAAACAAAATATATTTCATGTTTCGCAGCATTTTCACTATATTTTCGCATCTAAGTGTTCGATGAACAAAAGTTTTCCGTTTTATTTTATGATCATGAGTACTCTATTCCAAGTACACCCCTGGAAATGCGCCAGAAGAAATTTGTTCGAGACCGCCGGAATAATACGATAAAAGTTTGCAACAAAATTTTAGCACCTGTGACCAGTACTGTAAAACTTCAATCAATTCGAATGTGTGCACACACTGACGATCATTCTACTGCAGTGTAAACTTTAAATTCTAACACACAACCTTCGCTGTTGCACCGAATGGGTAGCATCCTGTCGTTCATTCGTTTTTCTTCCTACTGAAGCTCAGTTTAATCACCCCCAGTTTATCTCCTGAAGTAACAAAATATCTCTTACAATTGAATGAGAAGCATGTTAACATTCGAATTGGTTCAATATATTGGATGAAAGGTAAACCAGTCATGATAACTAAAATAGCAATTACAAAATAAATATAAATTACTTGTTCGCTCTTTCAGTGTTCATTTTTTAATATTTCGAAACGCATCTCAATACATTTCAAACAGTGGAAATTATCGATTTTAACTTGCTGGTGGGAACCGCCACCCTCTGCCTATTCATTCGCACTTGCTCACTACCCACAGTGAAAAGAATGAAACAGGTACACTACTTGGCACTACAAACTGAGCAAGCAAAACTTCAAGTGACTAAGTGCGGTTATTCAATTATTTTCAATAATATTTTCACCATTAAATATTAGTTTTTTGTAGTTGGTTTGTTCTTTGTAATCAAATGGCGCTCTTTTTGATGGAAAATGTTACTAGGTTGGTCCTCATTTAGATTGAAATCTGAAATCTAACTTTCTTAATTGAACTCAAAAATGATTTTGTTGTACAATAAAGTTGTAGGAAATTTTATTTTGAGCAACTTTGCTGAAAAAAGCACCTCTCTAGCTTTTCATTTGATAGAGTTACATCAATTTTCCCGAATAAAAGTAGGGTGGCTCCTGAAAATTCACTTTTTTTTGTTCTAACTTTTTTGTGAAACGTTCTACGGAAAAGTTGTCTTAAGAAGAGTTGTTGTACTAATCATTGCGCACAATTTTGCTCAACCAAGTTTTTTCATATGAGCTACCGGTAAAAAGTTATGATTATTTTTTCCGATATCAAATATTTTTTGATACCAAATGTCTTAAGAATGCATGAAACGTCGAGATCTTGTGTAATATTAAAAAAAAAGTGTCAAAGAGTTGACTTAGAACAAATTACGGTATAACTCCAGATCTTGACGTTGCATATATTTCTAAGACAAAACAAGAAAACCGGATAACTGAAAATTCGCGTAACTTCGGAAATTCGCGTAAAAAAGGTGCGTTAAAACCGCATAAAAACGCGTGAAAAAGACCTCAGACCTCGTAAAAAATAGTAAACAAAACAAAAGAAGATACTATTTATCAATTTGTAGTTGGATTGACGAAAAGTCGCAAAACTAAAGTCAGTTTTTCAATGATTGAGCGGAAAACAGATTGTGAAGTTGAATGGAAGAAATTTCACAGAATCGATAATTTCTTTATTGAAAAAAAGATAAACGCGTATTCATTCAAGAACGCAGGTTCGAGTCCTACCTGTGGGTATATCTTTTATCCAATCTTTTCTGTGAATTTTTATTTATTCCACTTCTCGATCTGTCATAGTGAAATTTAAGGTAACTTTCATATTTTCTACATCTCAGTTGATGTAGAATTTTATCCAGATCCGGCTTCCGGCTCTGGAATTACAGGGTGAAGAGTTTATGAAATTGCAACCCGTTATGTACTTGATGCTCTACAATGTGAAAACAGAAAAAAATCATCTAAATTTGATTCAAAATTGTTTCATTTTCTAGTTGCTGACGAAACAAAATTATCACAAACTTAGACTCAAATCAAAGGTCTCACAGACTAGTATTGACTTTTGTTCGAGTTCGACTTCCGGTTCCGGAGCAACAAGGTTAAGTGTGTTAAAATTTGTAAAGCTTCATGCAGAGCGAAAATGAAAAAAAAACGAAGAATTCCTATAAATTTTGCTCAAATCTGTTTATTAATTGAAATGGTTATGCTAGTTTATACAAAAACAAATCTTTTTTTCTTATTTGATAATCAAAGAAATTTTGTTTTTTGATGAAGTTCTTAGTAACATTAATGAAACCATGAGTTATATGAGAAAGGCATCACTATACCGCTAGGTGGCATAAAACAGTGTTTTTTTGGAAAAAAAATCAGTTGTTTTAGTGTAACAAAAACTAACTGATATACTTGATGACACATTTGTATCATTTAAATCGTCTTCAATTTTCATTGCAGGGAGGCCAAGTCATTTTTTCAAAAGTCACTGTTCGCCACAAAAATCAGTATGTGTCAAATCGAAGTCCATTTCGCTTAATAACATTGTAGAACTGGATCGTTTTTATGAGCAAAAAAAGTCTCGTCCCGTTCGAGCGCATTGGTCGAAAATACATTTTTTCTCCGGCAATCATCGTTCACAAGAAAGTCAGATTGTAGACATGTACTTCAATAGAGACAAATCTTGCACTCATCAAACGGAACCCCCTACGCAAAACTGTCACTCCTCCCTACCATATCATCCCGTTATCTGTCAATCTGAACAAAAATTATGAATTCTCAATTATCTTGTCAATAACCGAGCAAAAATTTCGCATTAAAAAGCAGTAGCAGTAAGGACAGACGAAAAAAAATTCAACCAGCTGTGCAACCGGAAGACAGAACCCGGGAAGGAAGTAGCAAAAGAACACGAAAGGATTCATCCAAGTCGCTTCGGGGGTAGAAGTCATCATCGTCATCATCAGCAGCAGCAGCAGCATGTTCTTCAAATTGAGTGTCAAAGTGAGGGTGCAACCGGACAGCCAACCCTGCCGCCGGCAGTCTACGGCGCTAGTGTTTGTGTGTGTGTCCCTGGTTATGTTTTGAAGCACTTGAGACTCACGCGGCACCCTTTTCAACAACTTCCGCCGCCGCCACCACAACCACCGACACCGCCTTCTTGAAAGAAAGGAAATGCGACTAGGTGTCACCTTTCGCAGTGCGTCAAATTTTAGACAGTGGCAGCAGAGTTTGATGTGGTAAAGGAGGTGGAGAAGTAAGAGCCTTTTAATCACTGTTCGGCAGATTGGATCGTTGCATGTCAACCTGATGGTAGCGGAGGTTACACCGCCAACGGTTGCTGCGAAATTAGATTTCATTTCAATCAAGAGTAAAATGATTAAAGTGGTGTGGTGGTTTTTCTAGGGAATTTTCGCAACTGATCTTATCGTCACAAAGAGAGATATTTTCTAGTTCTAACTTTGTTCACTGATCTTTCAGTGGTTTTATGGAGCAATTCCTAAAAAAAAATCAGTCACACTGAGCACGTTCAGAATCGTTAGTGCTGACATCCATACGTCATTGCTGATACTAACTATTGCATGAAAGCCGGCATGAAATAAATTGCACTCAATCGAAAGATATACATACACTTCCACCTCTCAAACTAGAAACCATTCCCATCTACTTTTCTTTCGGGACGTCACATTCAACGATGCTGCAGGAAAAATTCACAGTATTTGTCTTACTTATTCGCAAGCTCGCTTGCCGATGCTTGGATCCAGCGCCGGGTCTGCGCCTTTACGGGAGTTCATCTACGGTTTTGCAATTAAACTGGATTGCCTACAGGCATAAATAAATCATCTATCCGAAGCTTAATTGTTTTTTCTCTTGAAATTTTACGAGATTGAATCGAGCAGGTGCCGTCATTTCTTTTCTTCATGAAATGACGACCCTGTGTCGGGTGACCGATACTATGAACCGTTGGATATAACAAGTATGTCGCCATTTTTTTGTGTGTGTTTAAAATGGCGGCATACTTCCCGTTTTGTTTGAACTGAAACAATTATCCGAAGCTTTGATGAATTCAGTTTTATCAATCAATTCAACAAATCATTTTTTTATTGTACTAATCGACCTGAGTTGATCCGAAGCTGTGGTGAATTCGGCTTCGCTAACAAATTGGGCCCGCCATTTTTTTCCCTTCTGCTATTAAAATGGCGGTTCTTGTGTAACCTGAGCTGAAACGATTATCCGAAGCTTCGTTGCATGCTATTTTTTGTACACAATGGAAATTTTCATCGTATCGCAGGAGTTGCCATTTTTTTCATTGAAAATGGCCTACTGCGATACGAAAGCTAATGCGTATGATTCAAAAGTAACGCGATTCGGGGGTCCATCAATGATTTCATGATAGCTTTTCGTAGCCTGGAGGTCTTTCCCGCGGATCCACAGGAACAAACCAACACAGTTAAATATATCGTTTAAAAAAATGATTTCACGATAGAAAAATTCTTTCAAAATGTTTACTACTGTGAATCAGACGAGTAAGAAAAATTTTGAAGGATAATGCTTGGAATGAAACGCTAGTGCGATGAGCTAGGCATGTCATTAGAATGCCGGACAGCAACCCAGAGAAAATGGTTCTTGAATCTTGAAAACGAGCAAAGTGGGTGATCGATCAAGGAGAGAGGGATTTACGAAGTATCCGAACCTTGAGTGGATTTTATTTTCACAGGATTTTTTTCACTGTTGTGTAATTTTTTCAACTAATTTTTGTACCATTTTTTGAACAGTTTTTCTAGCAGTTTCTCAGAGACGTTTTTCAACGAGCTTTTCGAGAAATTTTTCAGAGCAATCATTCTTAGCAGCTTTTTGCGCTGTTCACCTCGTATGAGAGGCAATCAATTGCATAGGAATTCTGGTATTAAATGCAGCTTTTTATAGCAGATTTCGAGGAACTTTACGAGAAGTTTTTTAAGGACTTTGTCGTGTTGTTTTTATGATTATTTTTTTTAGTAGTATTTTCGAGTAGTTATTTTCAAGTAATTTCTCGAGCAATTTATCGAGTATATTTTTGAAGTAATTTTGTTGCACCGTTCGCCTCGTACAAGGGGCTCTGATTTTTATGGCGATTCCGCTCTTCAATGCAGTTTTTGAGCAATTTTCCAGCAGTTTTTCAACAGCTTTTCGAGCAATTATTCCTAGCAGACTTTTCGAGTAGTTTTTTTGTGGCGCGGTTCGTCTACTACGAAAGGCAATCTTTTTTATAGGAATTATGCTCTTGAATGTAATGTTTAAGCAATTTTTTCTAGCATATTTTTCAAGAAGTTTTATGCATCGTTCGCCTCGTACAATGAGCAATGATTTTTATAGGAACTCCGCTCTTCAGTGCAGCTTTTTAGGATTTTTAGAGTGATTTTGTGGTAGTTTTTGAGCTTTGTTTCAGAGCAACTATTTCTAGCTGACTTTTTGAGTAGTTTTTATTCGCCGTTCACCTCCTACGAAAGGCTATCTTTTTCATACGCTCTTCAATGCAGTTTTTAAAGCAATATATTCGAGCAGTGTTTACTGCTTGAACGATAGACAGCCATTTTCATTGGAATTCCGTGCTTCAATTCAATTTTTTTAATTTTTTTAGTTTTCCAAACAATTTTTTCGAATAACTTTTGTCGCTGTTTTTGAGCAAATTTTCTAGCAGTTTCTTAGAGCCGTTTTTTGATTAGTTTTTTTTAGCAGCCTTTCGAGCAATTATTTTTATCAGTTTTTCAAGCAACTTTTTTGCGCCTTTCGACTCCTACGAAAGGCAATGATTTTTATAAGAATTCCGCTCTTTAGTACAGTTTTTGAAGCATTTTTTCGAGCAGTCTTTTCGAAGTGCTTTGATCGAGTTTTGCGAAGTTTGCCTCGTACTAGACGAAGGCAAAGTACGAAGTTTGCCTCGTATTAGACAATGATTTTTCTAGGCATACGTATTTCAATGCAGTTTTCTCTAACAGTTTTTCGAACAGCTGTCCTGTCAGTTTTTTTTCGAGTTGTTTTTCTAACAATTTTTTCAAATCGCTATCTTTAGCAAACTTTTCAAAAAGCTTTCTGCTTTTTGTTCGCCTCGTATGACAAGGCGATATGATTTTTATAGGAATTCCGCTCTTCAATACAGTTTTTCGACTCATTTTTAAAGCAATGTTTGGAATTGTGTTTTCGAGCAGTTTTTCGAAACGTTTCAATCGAATTTTGCCGAGTTTGCCTCGCATGAAAGACAATGATTTTCATATGAATGACGTTTTTATACAGTTTTTAGCAGTTTTTCCAAACAATTTTTTCGAGCAATTCTAAATACATTCGAGCAGTTCTAAACAGTTTCCATTAATATTTTTGTAGCAGGGCTTGAGTAATTTTTCGAAGTTCTTCAGAGCAGTTTTTTTAGTAGTTCTATTCAACAGTTTTTCGAGCATAATTTAGAGTAAATTGTTAGAGTAATTTTTTAGCAGTTTTTGAGCAATTTTTTCGAGCAGCATTTAAAACACATTTTTCATTAAATATTTTTGTTTTAAGCAATTTTTCGAACTGTTTTTCAGAGCAGTTTTTTTTCGAAAAGTTAATTTCAAAAATTTTTTTTGGATTTTTTTATTTTTTTTTTTGACCATTTTTTAGAGCAAATTGTCGGAGTAATTTTGTAACAGTGTTTGATCAATTTTTCAAGCAATTATTTCGAGCAGTATTAAGAGCTAATTTTTCAATTAATGGTTTTGTAGCAGGTTTTGAGCAATTTTTCAGAACAGTTTTATTTCAAATGTTATTCGAGCATTTTTAGAGCAAAATGTTGGAGTAATTTTTTAGCAGTTTTTGAGCAATTTTCCAATTTTTCAGAACAGTTTTTTCAGAGCAGTTTATTTCGAGCAGTTTTTCGATCATTTTTCAAAGCAAATTGTGGCAGTTCTTGAGCAAGTATTCAAGCAATTTTTTCGAGCAGTATGTAGATCAAATTTTTCGAGCAGTATGTAGAGCAAATTTTTCGATTAATAATTTTGTAGGTGGTTTTGAGCAATTTTTCTGAACAGTTTTTTCATAGCAGTTTTTTTCGAGCAGTTTTTCGAGCAAATTGTTGGAGTGATATTTTAGCAGTTTTAGAGCAATTTTTTCGAGCAGTATGTAGAGCAAATTTTTCGATTGATAATTTTGTAGCAGGATTTTAGCAATTTTTAAAACAGTTTTTTTTTTCAAATGTTTTTCGAGCATTTCTAGAGCAAATTTTTCGATCAATAGTTTTGTAGCGGGTTTTGAGCAATTTCTCAGAACAGTTTTTTCAGAGCAGTTTATTTCGAGAAGTTATTTTCAACAATGCTTCGAACATTTTTTTAGAGCAAATTGTTGAAGTAGTTTTGTAGAAGTTTTTGAATAATTTTTCAAGCAATTTTTTCGAGCAATATTTAAAGCAAATTTTTTGATTAATAGTTTTGTTGCAGTATTTGAACAATTTTCGAACAGTTTTTCAGAGCTGTTTTTTTCGACTAGTTTTTTTTTCGAGCAGTTTTTTGAGCATTTTTGGAGCAAATTGTTAGAGTAATTTCGTAGTAGTTATTGAGTAATTTTCATGTAACTTTTTCGAGCAGTATTAAGAGCAAATAAATCGACTAATAGTTTTGTAGCAGGATTTGAGTAATATTTAGAACAGTTTTTCAGAACAATTTATTTCGAGTAGTGTTTTTCGAACATTTTTAGAGCAAATTGTTGGAGTAATTTGGTAGCAGTTTTTGAGTAATTTTTCAAGCAGTTTTAAGTGCAGTTTTTTACCAGTATTTCGAACAGACTTCGAGCAGTTTTGGTGCCGTTCGCCTCTTACGAGAGGCAATAATTTTCATATAAATTCCGCTCCACAAAGGTTCTTTATAACAGTGCTTTGGGCTTTTTTGTGAGCAGCTTTCCAAGCTGTTTTTCGCTATGTTCTAATCGAGTAAAATTTTCGACTAGTTTTTTCCGAGTAGTTGTTGATCTGCAGTATTTTTGAGAATTATTTTCGACCAGTTTGTCCGTTTATAGTTTGTTACGCTCTTCAATAAGTGTGTGAACTGTCACTTTGCCAGAACTGGTATTGAACCGACTTTCACTCTGTAACCGCTACTGTGCACATCAAGGAGTGAATTTTCTGCGAATTATGTTATACGTCGTTCGCTTCGCACGAGAGGAAAACTGTTTCAATCAGAACTCGGCTTATTTTTCGAATCGAGAAAAATGCTTGATCTAAACAAACACTGTCTTTTTCATGGCATCCAAAATTCCACACTGAACTGTCTTTTTCAGGACATCCAACATATTACAAGATTTTTTTTCCAAAATATATTTCGCCTAAGAATTAGTTGTGATTGTGACAACAGTTGTGTAATACTACGTAAACAATTCGAACAACCCCATAGGGTTATCTTTAGTTTTTTGTTTGTGTTTTTTTAAATTTTTACGTTTTCTCTTCACAACAACTTTACATTCATTGTATTTCAACTCTAATTTTATCAACTTTCCGGAGCTCGCTGTTTCAAAACTAACTTTACTTCATCTCATCATTGTCTCATAATCTTAGACAATTCTCTAAGCTCCTCAAAAGTAGTAGAAGAGTAACAATCGGTTCACAAACAGCCTACATTCTTCTGCATCTTGAACAACGAGACGCTTAAATTACAGAAAACAAAATTACGCTTTTCTTTATTGCCTATCATTGGCGCAGTCCAAATTCACACCCCATTAAATTGACGCATTTTTAAGTTTTCAATGAAGCATGCAGTAGCAAATCTCCAAGCACTTTTCCGATTTACATATCCGAATTGAACCAATCTATTCAAATAACAAAATCAATCGACTGATTAGCATCTAAATTGAAAATTTATAGCCCAGCCTAGAATTTTTCTATAATCCCTTTCACAGTGCCATTATCGAACCTCTCTAGAATCAATAAATCGTGTTTGAAAAACATACAACAAACGTTCATTGTAAGTAATGAGATTGAGTTTTGAAAACCTGGTTGTTTGCTACAGTTGCCCGATTCCACCGGCACCCTTCCGCCCAACTGCAACGCATGTCATGTCGAATGAATCGACGTGTGACGCCAAATGACACTGTTTTTTTTCCTGTCCTCCCATTTCACGCCGAACACGCAGCAATGATCGACGTAACGACGCCAGATCAACTGGAACCAATAAACTTACCTTAATCTCTGCGGGTCGGGCTGAACTTTTCGCGACTATGCCAAGCTCATCTGCAATTCTAATCAGTGCCACTGTCCCCGCCGATGTCGGACCACTGCTAATGAGACCGAACCGAACGTGCCGCGTTGCATCGCAATCGATCAATTGAGGGTGAGGACCGGTCCCGGTAATAGACACAAATGCAGCCAAATCCAATCGATTATCAGATCATTTCCAGCGACAGCTGAAGTTTTATTGCAGCATTGCCTAATGGCACTGGCTGTGTGTTTTTTTATCATACATGCAAATCATGACTCGAGGAAATGATGGCTAATTCGCACAACCGGGACAGTATGCAAATTAGGTATGTCGGTGCGGATGCACGCGTGCCCGGAAGGTTCTGCAGTCGGTATCGGGTCCCGAGCGGAGTGACTCCCTTGTTTGTGCACAATTAGGTTGCAATTTTTGTATTATTTTCACTGATTTAAATGACTTTTTTATTGTTCTGCACGCGGGAACAAAGAATGCCTCCTCTCCGGAGGAGTTCCCTAAAAGGGGTGCTATTGCGGCACGACAGAAGAATCCTGGCCCGCGGATGATTATTATTATGCATAGGTTGGTTTGGCATTGTTCGGTGCACTCTAATGAGGTGCAAAGGTGAATTCAACGACTGCTGTATGCAAGAAAATCGGAATTATTCTCTAACTGATTGCGTGTTCGGGATTCAAAAAATGAAAATGTATTGCTTTTTGCTGGTAATGGGTGTTTGTTCCAGGCTTGTGGATAACTACGAAGAAGTTTAGTGGGACGAAAAACATGTAAGCGTAGTATAATTTCTGAGTTAAGATCTCATTTGCTGGATTTCTCTATCGACTAACCTAAAGTTCTATGTGAACTACAGAGCTAATAAAAGTCATTTTCATCGACTCAAAATAGACGAAAATGACGAGAAATTGATGTCACTCTCAACTTCGCTTGCAAACTATGAGAACGAAATCCATGTCCCGTCAATGACATAAGCAAAACAGTAGTTTCAAAATTGTGTTCTATCTTTCATTTGCTGTTTTCAGTGAAAATCCAATAGTATGCAGTGTCGGTATTCAACCGAAGCTTTGAGAATCAAAAATGACAGAAAAAGGTTTCACAATTACTTTTACCTGTTGGTGATCGAATGTGTAGTAGTTTTCATTTCCAAAGAAGTTCTGGGATGTAATTACTTTGATTTGTCGTATTTTAGTCACTCTTTATATTATCTTTACGTTTCGTCTTAGACTCGTCAGTGCAGAGCAGTTCAAATTGAACTTAGACTCGTCTAAGACGAAACGTAAAGATAGTGAAGTTGGTTATGTGACCTAGCACAAAATATGGTTAACCCCTCAATGACACTCTTCATTGCCACGCGTCACAGATTTTCAATACATCGATGAAAGAATGAGAATTGAAATTCTGCTGTTGCTCCCTGAAGACGTTAGTTTAGTTTCGTCTTGTCAGTGGAAGGAGGAAAGAGTGACGTTGGCAATTATACTCTCTCATTTTTTTAATGAGAAACGAAGATGCTTCGTCTCTCTTCGGTTGTTCTGGAGTCGGTCATTTATGAATGAGACAGTAAAATATTGAAAATAAGGTTGTTGGAATGATTTCTTTCATTGAGAATGCGTGACAATTTTAAGCTCTGGTGAAGTCATTCATTCGAAAATTATAATTTTGCAGCACACGAGAAAAATGTTCATGTGTTTATGAATGTTTTGCGCTTAAACTAGCTAAATTGTTACATCGATTTCATCTTTTTGCACAGAATTTACAAATTCTGTTGTCTTCATTAGGTTCATTCGAAAAGGTTACACTGACAGCAATTGTCAACCAATGCATTCTGGTTTCATACCGAAGCACTCTACAACCACAAATTTGCTCTCTTTTGGTATAATCAACCACGGTCGTTAAATTGGACATACTTGGATTCTTGGACATTTTTCGTTGGTTTTAGTCATACCTCAGGAATCGTCGTTTAGCAATTAAAATTGGCTGTCACATTTCCTAAAGATTCCTTCGCATCATCTGCAATTCCGCAGGGAAGCCATCTCAGACCTTTAGTGTTTTTAATGGACTTCAACGGTTCCATTTATTCTCTAGTAGGTCTTTGCCTATCGTTTCCCAGATGATTCCAAGATCTACTAGATTATTCGCAACTCAGAAGTCGCAACCATTCTTCAGCGGCAATTGTAAATCTTTGCAGAATGGTGTAAAGAGAATTGTAATTCTCGTTAAGTGCTCGACCGTTACGGTCACAAAGAAAAATATTTATTTCATATAAGATTTTGATAGAAAGATCGAAGATTTTTGAATTATCAGGTGTACAACTTTGCTTCCGCCGTTTTCCGATAGGTGGCTGTACCGGCTGAGGCTGGTCAAAATACATAGATGATAAAGCCTTTCAAGTGAGTGTGTACAGTGCCTAACGAATTTTCATCGCCGTTTCATTGACAGTTGTTCTTGTTTTCGTATTATTCACGCTCGAAAATGTCTGTTATGTGCCCAATTCTCGCCATTTGCGGGAAGTTTTACTTTTCTGTTACAATTCGCAAAAAATGCAGCTGAAGCTCATCGAATGCTCTCAGAAACTTACGGTGATACTGCTCTGAGTAAAAGAACGTATCGGAAGTGGTTTCAACGTTTTAAAAATGGTGATTTCGATGTTGAAGACAAACATGGTGGTGGAAGAAAAAAAAACCTTCAAAGATGAATGACAATTTACTACGAGCTCTTAAAACCGGCTGAACCCATCACAGGAGATCGCTACCGAACGCAACTGATGCGCCTTTGTCGCGCGCTAAAAGAAAAGCGGCCACAATATCAAGATCGACATGACAAAGTCATCCTCCAACACGACAATGCTCGGCCTCAAGTCGCAAAAGTGGTCAAAAAGTACCTGGAAACGCTGAAATGGGAAATCTTGCCCCACCCGCCGTATTCCCCAGATGTCGCCCCTTCTGATTTCCACCTATTCTGTTCGATGGCACACGGCCTGGCAGATCAACATTTTCAATCCTTCGAAGAGTTGGAAAAATGGATTGCTTCATGGATATCGTCAAAAGAGGACTCCTTTTTTCGAGTCGGCATCCGAAAATTGCCGGAAAGATGGGAGAAAGTTGTCGCTAGCGACGAACAATACTTTGAATAATACATCTGTAAGCACTTTTTCGCAATAAAGCTTTTAATTTTGGAAAAAAAATGACGGAAGCAAAGTTGTACAGCTAATATCTAAAGAAATTATAAATTTTATCCAAAGAATCGCTAGCATTATAGTACGGTATAATCGATAAAAGTATAAGATTAAATATATAACTGAATGTTTTGATATTTTCAGTGTGTGAAATACAACAGCGTTTCCCATTGCCGGTGTAAAATCTAAATAGACAAGATGTATGTTTGCCTAAACCGTCTTGTATTTTTGCCCAATTTTTAATTTTTGCCTCTCTCATATAGAGAGGCTATGCAATCACGGTGAAAACCGACTTCACTACCGAGGCCCGGAGGGCACAGTGTCATACACCATTCGACTTAGTTCGTCGAGATCACAAGAAGTGTGTATGTCACCAATAACGTCACTTATCTCGGAGGTGGCTGAACCGATTTTTACAAGCTTAGATTCAAACGAAAGTACTTATAGTCCCATAGCTTGCTGTTGAATTTCGTCGTTATCTGACAACCGGTTCCGGAATTACAAGGTAACAGTTCGGCTGAAAATTCGTTTTTATTATTCAACATAATTGCCATCAGAGGCGATACAGCGATTATAGCGATCTTCCCACTTTTCGATACCATTTTTGTAGTACGATTTGTCCTTTGCCTCGAAATAGGCCTCAGTTTCAGCGATTACCTCTTCATTGCTTCTAAATTTTTTACCAGCGAGCATTCTCTTGAGGTCTGAGAACAGGAAAAAGTCACTGGGGGCCAAATCTGGAGAATACGGTGGATGAGGGAGCAATTCGAAGCCCAATTCGTTCAATTTCAGCATGGTTTTTCGTTGTTGTTTTTGGTCGATTGCGAGCTCACGCGGCACCCATTTTGCACAAAGCTTTCTCATATCCAAATATTCGTGAATAATATGTCCAACACGTTCCTTTGATATCTTTAGGGTGTCAGCTATCTCGATCAACTTCACTTTACACTCATTGAAAATCATTTTGTGGATTTTTTTCACGTTTTCATCGGTAACAGCCTCTTTTGGACGTCCACTGCGTTCATCGTCTTCGGTGCTCATATGACCAGTACGAAATTTTGCAAACCACTTACGAATTGTTGCTTCGCCCGGTGCAGAGTCTGGATAACACTCATCAAGCCATTTTTCGGTATCGGCGGCACTTTTTTTTCATCAAAAAGTAGTGTTTCATCAACACACGAAATTCCTTTTTTTCTATTTTTTTCACAATAACAAAAGTAGCTTCACTCAAAATGCAATATCCACAAACTAATAATCAGACAGCTGTCAAATTTATACACGTATCTTTTGAAGGTTGGTACTAACTGAAAATGGTATGGATTTAATTCTAGTGGCGCCCTCTCATAGAAACGATACGAACTTTTCAGCCGATCTGTTAATATGGGCAAATCTATGAGAAAATGCACTCTCCATTGTCTCGGAAATTTCTCACCGATTTCCACAAAATTATATGCAAATAAAAGGTCTTGAAATTCTTTAAAAAGTCCCCGAAAACTCGATCCAGATCCGACTTCCGGTTCCGGTATTACGGCGCAATAAGTGAAAAAATTTCATTCTCATGAGTATTTTTCCACAAGTGATGGCGAAACGAGGTGCAATTTTTTTTAAACTTACTCGTAAATTCATTTAGTTAGCAGATCTTGTTAGTTGGTGGTTACATAAACCTACTTTGGGACTACCAGTCGCCGGTTTCCGGGTCCGAAAGAAATTCTCTTCAATTTCTCAGCAACGGCTAAACCAGTTTCTCACAAATCTTCGTTCTAGAATAAAGCTCTCATTGTCTTGAAAGATACTGTGCAATTTCGTCCAGATCCGACTTCGGGCTCCGAAATTATATAGCGATGAGTGTCAAAACTTTCAAACCGTCATACGAAATGACGATGCAAAACCTTTGCGAACGACAGCGTGCTTGTACAATTTCGTGTAGCGTGCGGTATTGTCACATTTAAATCTTTATGTTTCATGAGAAAGATCTGTAAATCCGTATCGGGAGATAAAAATTCTGTATTAAAAAACTGTATATGAAAATGATAAGAAATAGCACAGCGCAAATAAATGATAAATACTAAAACTATACGATACTTTTTGTTTAGAGATAGCGTTTAATGTAATGTAATTGGCAATAGTTTTTTTGAAGTGGGACTACGTTTTTTTTTTCTAGGTTGGATGCATTCTCAAAATTTCACAACCCGGAAGTTTAAAGAAGTTACTCTAGATTTGATTTCTTAATAACTTTCTCCCTGTTTAAGTACGATCTCTAATTCTTTCACGAAAGAAATGGAAGAAGGTGTAAGGTTGTTGTTGATACCATGTTTATTACGTAAATATTGTTTAAAAATAGGTACAAAAACGAAATATCAAAATCAACTTTATCTAAAAATAGATCCTGTTGCACGTTTGCTAGCTTCAGTCTATGAAAATTCATGAGCGGAGACGCATCGAGTGCGCAGACCGCCAACTATGTCAGGAAAGTGGAACTACACCCGGCATTATTCAACTTGTGCTTCAGTTAATGGCGAATATGAGGTTCCGTTCCTCGAGCCTAAACGCAGAAAAACATCAACAAGTTCTTCTGTGAGCATATCTGCTGCTGGACATTCGCAGTGTGAGTTTAAAGCAAGAACGATTGCTTCATCCTGCTACTGGTTGTTTGCATTGGAGGAACAGAAAACGAAAAGTGGACAACGATGGGGAACAATATATACAGTCAGCCTAATGGCTCTAAATGTTATCTCAAGAACTATTAGGATTACTGTACTACGCTGATACACGTACTATAGTTGAATCACCTTCCTTCTTTTATATTCATAAATCGTTCGTTCTTTCACGCTTGCGAAAGTCGAATTGTGTATTTTGAAAAAAAAAAGGGAATCATTTTCTGACACAATAAGCATTCAGCCGATAAGAAATATCGGTCAGATTTCAGGTGATTAAACTGACTTGTTGACAATCGTGTTGAACAATATTATACTTAAATAAGAGCTTTATTGTTACATGAATAAATAAAACATTGAATATTTAAGACAAACTAACTCTTTAAGACAAAAACGCCGAAGCGCAATGTGCTTTTTAATGTTTAGAACGCAAGCAGTGTACATTTAGAGGTTTTTTTTTTATTGTACTACTAAGTGGCAATAGCAGTGAACTGCTGAAGCACTAATACGTCGAAAAAGAAATATCATGTTATTGTTCGATACTATGAATGTAAACTTTCCGCATTCTAGATCAAACATCTACAAACCTTCAACTGTAACTCAAGTTTTGCTCCCTGTTATTGCTTAAAAGCATTTGAAGAAGCTCACAATATTACACTAGTTGTCAAAGCAAAGTCAATGCTATCCATCGTCATCCATTCACACCCTCAACAGTGCAACCACGTTCCCGCTAACGAGCCACTCCAGTAGAGATGTCCTAGCCTTGGTTGACACTTTCACGTTAAAGAAAGTCATGCCAAACTCGAAAAACAATAAAGTTGTCCTGTCGGCAGTCTACCTTTCAGGCGTCCCCTGAGCTGTAAGTACCATCTCGAGAACAAACTTTTCCTGCAGATCCGTCTGTGCCAGGACAAATGTGTGTGCATACATGCAATTGCTCCTTGGAATGGCAACTTTTTCTCCCATTCCATTCCCATTTGAAACAGAGGAATGTCGTAAATTTGATGGAAAAGGTGCCAGAGCGCCTGCGCTCTATGCAAATGTACGGCACAGCAAGAGCAACTGAGTGGCTAGACTTTACTTCCGCTTCTGCAGTCAAGTTCAATGCTTACGAAAGTGCAGTTCTCCGGGCTGTTGTGAAACCAGTAAGAATTATTTCCCCGCAGCGAAGGTAAAGTTTGTTACGACCGTTTTAGTTCCTTAAGCCATTAGTCTAACTTATTTTGGGGCAATTACGTTTCGGAAATCGGCACAAATCGCACCCATTATCGAAACAATTGACTGCCGGGGTCAGTAAATCATCTCCCGGAGACAGCTCGCTTGGGGTGGAATGATTTGTGATATTTGTTTTGAGGTTATTTTTCCAAAAAAAATAGTTGTTACAATTTGCTATTTTTTCGCTCGACTGTAACATCTCTATACCGACCGGATTTCGCCCTCGAACCGTTCTGACGCTTTGTTGTTCCACCACCGAATTCGATGATTTACGACGCGCGAAAGCAGACGCACCGCGGCACATTCGGCCAACAGCAGCAGCAGGGTGTAGAATAGATGACTGCGACTGGGCGATGATTTACGGACTGCGAAATCCGATTGTGAAAGTTTGTTTTGGCTAAAAGTTTCCGTTCTCATTCGGTTTTGGTCGGGCATCTGTAGTTGCCTAACAGTGCGTAAAAACACTGACCGTCACCATCAGTGACGGTATATTGTACTGTTGACACACCCCTCGGTCGCCAAAATCTCAATCCAAACGTCATTCTGCAGCACTGAACAGCTGTTGAAATTGGTCTAATGCGAATTACCCTTGAATTTCAAATTTTTTTGTGTCATTCGTTCGAGTCATTTTTTCCACTTTCAGCATTTCAGCGACTCCCCACGCTCCCGCCAAACGTTTGTATGATGGATCAAAATAATATAATTAAATGGACAGCGACGGGCTGCTAGGGGTCTCTTCTGTTTTGTTCCACCGTCAAAAAAAACAAAAGAACGAAATCGGATACTGCTCCTAGTTTGTGGATGCCAACAATTAACTCAAACCCCTTGGTTTGCAATTTTTTTTTCTCTCTGTAGTTACTTCAATCCGCAGACGGTCGCCCTTCCAATCTTGATGAGTCCGTGAACGATGGAAATTACTTACGGATCAAGAGTTTATTTATAAGCTTTTTTTTTTGTAACGGTTTTCGAGTTTTTGGATCAATCAACTAACCCAACACGATATCAATCAAAACTTTCTTCTTCAATCGAGAAAAAGGAAAAGCAATTGTGCACTTTTTTTTCTTGCTATCTTTCGTTTCGTCTCGGGGACAGAACATACGACACGGATACCTCTCAAAGTTTCCTTTGTCATTTAGTTAATAATGTGCAGAATTTGATTTAATGTACTTCCCCCTAGTATTTTGAAAAAAAAAAAAACGGCAATGCATGACAACAATAGGGTGAAACCTGAATCGATTTTGGGTTCATATTTTCAAAAAAAAAAAGGATTTCTTTGGCTGGTTTGTGACAGATACGGACGGACGGACTGTGTATGTTTATGATTAATCGTCCCACCATGACAAATCAATTACGGTGACGCCTTAATAGCTGACTATTATTTCGAGCGCAAAAAAAAACATCCCCGGTATCGAGTAACTTAACCTCACATGTTTGTTGTTCTTTTTTCGCTTGCAGTTTGCCGCCTGGGTCGACGCGGTCATCTTCGTGTTCAGCCTGGAAAACGAATCGAGCTTCAACGCCGTGTATACTTACTACACCAAAATGTCCCACTACCGGAACAGTGCCGAGATCCCAATCATCCTGGTAGGAACGCAAGGTAAGACGAGATACTACTACGGAACTGTTAGAGTCGGGGGTCGGTTACATTTACGTTACGTTTGTATTTTCAGATGCCATCAGCGAACGATCACCACGTGTCATCGATGATGCCCGGGCGCGAAAGCTGGCCCTAGATCTGAAACGGTGCTCGTACTATGAAACCTGTGCCACCTACGGTTTGAACGTGGAACGAGTCTTTCAGGATGGTGAGTTTCTTCTAGAGTCAAGCAGATTTTTCCCTTTTCAGTCGACAATTATCAAACAAATTCGCTTACGGTACAGATTAGCCTTCTCCCGAACAATTTCCTTTAGGTCTTTCTATTAGAATCCATTCCCTGTTGAGTGTGAAGCTTAAAACCAAACCTTTGGATTACCAAATATGTTATATATCAATATGAATCACTTTAACGAATCCAATACAAATCGAAAAAGACATCACAGTAACATCATCTCGTGAAAAAAAAGGCTATCAGTTCAGTCATGTTTAATAGTTTGCGTTTAGCGTGTACCCAGACGTGTAATGTCAAAAATAATTGAGCACGATGCCCACCAGCGCTGCCAACTATACCGATTTCTCGGTATTTATACCGATTTTTGGACTCGATACAGGAATACAGATATGCTCCAGTTTTTGTGTTGGATTCCATATGGGTTAACCAGGCGACCTCTTTTTTTTTTTTTTTTTTGGTCGCAAAATCAGTTTCCGCCCTAAACCGATGTTTGATTTTTCGAGAAAGATTTTGTACAGATAGATTTTTCCGCCAAATACAGATTTTTGGAAAAACCAGTTGACAGCACTGATGCCCACATCCAGGTGTGAACATTTTTATATTTAAGTGTGTGTGTTTTTTTTTTCTGACGAAAGTAAATATCGCCTATAATAAATAATGTAGAATTACGCTTTCTTAGGCCTATCGT
This sequence comes from Malaya genurostris, assembly GCF_030247185.1. Lineage (NCBI taxonomy): Eukaryota > Metazoa > Arthropoda > Insecta > Diptera > Culicidae > Malaya > Malaya genurostris. The sequence goes on along the minus strand of NC_080571.1, from coordinate 320,786,294 downwards.
CTTCACTTTCAAGAATTAGGAACTAGCATTCAACTTTGCTCATGAATGTTATGAATATTTCTGAAAAAATGAAACTTATAGCCTGTGAGGGTTCATATATTAAACGATCTGCCCTTTGCTGTGAACTGCTTTGTGAATAGTTTGAACTTTCAGTCAAAACTTGAAAATTCGATTTTTTTCTAAAAAGTAGTTGAATTTCACTCAACAGGCGAACCGTTCAAAAATTCAACAAATAGAAAGTTCAATTGATAGCTCTCGTTGATGTGAATTACAAGTTACGTTTTTTTATATACTAAATTTTTTTGTTTTGAAGCATTTATTTATTTATTAAACATTTTGATATTGTGTATTTATATCACTGGAACCGTAATCTTTATTACAGTAAACATGAATACAAATGGATTAATTTTTCAAATCAAGAAATTGTAGTACATAATTCGGAACTGTTGGCAGAATTCTAGAACTAGCATTAGGATTAATTTGATTTGTTCTGCGTGCACATTTCGCACACACTTACGTAAGTAGAGATTTTTATAAAACAATGTGTTCTCCTCCGAGTTAGTATCAAATTGCGATTCTAAGCCGTATTCACAGCTAATTTTTTCAGGCAATGTATATCGAGAAATATTCCATATATTTGGAGTTGTTTGGTTCAGTGTACTGATTGGGAAAGCTGTTATATGAGCATTTAAAAAAATGGTAGTGTATTAGTAACCTTTTTTGCCACCGCACTTTACTGTGATGTCCCTCGTGAATCGCAAGAGTGGTCCATATTGATATATAGTATATTTGGGATTACTGCCATGAAACGACAATCAAAACTTATTTTTCTCAATATTTCAATTACCTTTTCTTGTGTTCTGGTTGATAAAAATGATACAATTGAAATATTTGCTATTAGATTTCTATGGTCTCGGTTAGAAAATGATTTTCAACTTTCGGTTGAATCTTATTGGATTCCGTGTCAGTTAATCATGTGATGAGGTTTGTGTCTTCACTAGCGAAGACTCGCCCCGCCAATTTGGCAACCGGCAAGGGTCCTTGCTGTCGTTGGCTGTTTTGGGCTTTCATCCTTGCCTCGTCTCGCCAACCGCACGCATGCATCATGCACAACACTGGCTGGCAGACGTCCCCCTGGCGACGGTACCAACAAACCGCAGCAACCCTTGCGCAAAGCACACGAGTAAATAAATAAGCAAAGCGAAAGAAAATCTGGTACATAAGTGGGGGAAACGATGCACATACACAAAACAACAGACCGTGTATAATTCGTAGAACGTAGAAGCAGCAGCAGCAGCATCAGCGGCAAGCAAAAGCTGTTCCTTTTTGCGTACCAACATTGAGTTGAGGCAGGGAGAAGAAACCTGATTGTACCTTGCTGTGCGCTTTGTTTGGTTATGTTTTCAGTGTTTGGATCGAGTATTTTTTGCCATCGAAAATGCCTTTCTATCGAAGATATTGTAATAATAAGTGCCATTTTTTTCGGTTGAAATCATTTACTAATTATTACCTTCACTCATTGCAGCCTGCCAGAAGATCGTCCAGCAACGTTTATCGACCGGTTCGAACATCACACCGACTAATTCACGACCGACGACGCCACAAGGCACCCGGCTTGGAGTGGCCAGTTTTCATGCATCCGTTCCTAGCCCAACCAATGGGTTTTCGTCTTCCACCGGAAGCCCGGCTAGCGGTCTGACATTAAGCAGTTCCTCGCCAAGCCATCACAACAACCAACAGCAGCAACAGAACCAGCAGGGCAATATGACGCTACCCCATCGGCACCATGTTCTGTCCGCATCGAGCCACCACATTCCGATTAAGCTGAGCTCGGAAATGCTTGCCAGCGAGACCGGTCATCTAATTTCCCAGCGAGAATCACACCCACCGCAGAAATGGGGTACGATTTCCCACGGAACTTCGCAGCAAACTCTGTTGGCCTTGACCAACGAGAACAACAACATCGCTAAATTTGTGCCACCTACCCATCCCGTATCCTGTGACGGGTTACAACCGTTGGGATTGATCCCCGGTAAAGATTCGGGAGGAGGAACCAATGGCAGCGGAAAAGACAAAGAACTTCCGACACCAACCTCAACGCCAACCACATCCCGCAAGAGCCGGCGAAGATCGAATCTGTTCATTCCTTCCTCGTCGAAGAAGGAACAACAGGATAAAATAAAAAATGGTGAACTTGGAAGTGGCCGTGCGATTCCCATCAAGCAAGGTTATTTGTATAAACGAAGCAGCAAATCGCTGAACAAGGAATGGAAAAAGAAATACGTGACACTTTGTGACGACGGCCGGCTGACGTATCATCCGTCGCTGCACGATTACATGGACGACGTTCATGGCAAGGAAGTATCCCTGCAGTATGTTACCGTGAAGGTTCCAGGTCAAAAACCTCGTGGCTCCAAATCGATCATTACCAACAGTGCACTGACGGGAGCTAATCTTCCGCCACCGATGGCAATGAATGGAAAATCCAACGGTTCCCAAACCGGCAGCAACAACAGCAATGGACTGACGGAAGGCATCGGTGGTCTGTCACTGGCAAAAGATCGAAAGCTGACGGAAAAGGTGCTTCTAACTGCGTTTGATACTCTACGGGAACCGGTCAAGTCTAATCCGCAAACGAGTGGCGACGAAGGAATCGTTATCAGCAACAGCAATTCGCAAAGTTTCATCGGTTCGGATGGCAACACCAGCAAGTTGGATGCTCAAACACCGAACGTGAAGAAACGGCACCGGCGGATGAAGAGCAGTGGTGTGGGGAAGAACAACGAGTATGAAGGTACTTGGTCGTTGGTCCGTTGATATGTGTGAACATGCGATAATCTCAGTGTTTCCAAAATCTTTCAGATTCCGATGGGTTCGAGTTCTACATTGTTTCGCTCGACAACAAACAGTGGCACTTTGAGGCTTCCAACTCGGAAGAACGGGACGAGTGGGTGTCCGTGATCGAACAGGAGATCTTCAAATCATTGCAGGGTATCGAATCCTCCAAATCGAAACCACTGAATCCGAGTGATATCGCCTCGATGCAATCGATCCGTAGTCGGGTTCCGGGCAATGGGTACTGCGTGGACTGCGATTCACCGAGTAAGTGTTGCTTGTTCAATTGCTCGATTGTTCGATGTAGGGTCAAATTTTGATTCATGTTTTGTTTTTCAGATCCTGAATGGGCCAGTTTGAATCTGGGAGTTCTGATGTGCATCGAGTGCTCCGGAGTGCATCGAAATCTTGGCTCACATATCAGCAAAGTTCGGTCACTCGGATTGGATGAATGGCCGTAAGTATTTCGATTGTTCCTTTGTTTCGATTGCAATGATTAAATTAACAATCTTTCACCCTGCCAACAGACCTGGTCACCTCAGCGTGATGCTCGCCATCGGTAACAGTCTAGCGAACTCGGTCTGGGAATCGAATACCCGCGGACGCGTCAAGCCTACCCCCGCCAGTTCTCGAGAGGAGAAGGAAGCTTGGATTCGCAATAAGTATGAGGCTAAAGAATTCCTACCCGCCTTCAACCCATCGCCTCCGATCGGGCAGCAACTGCGAGAAGCAGTGGTTCGATCGGACATGAAAGCCATCATCATCCTGCTGGCGAATGCCTCCCAGGAGCACATCAACTCTACCGTTAGCAGTCGAGATTTACGAACACCGCTGCACCTAGCGTGTGCCATTGGAAATTTGGCAATCTCGCAACTGTTGATCTGGGTACGTTTGAAACTTTCTCTCAACTAAACGATAGCAATGCTAACTTTTGTCCACTTTTATTCCAGCACCACGCCAACCTGAAGCACATCGACCACGAGGGCCGATCCTGTTTGACGTATGCCAAAGCGGCCAACTCACTGGCCGCGGCACGCCAAGCTAGCAATACGCCGCACCACGTCAACGTGGAAACGACGGTCGCCCTGGTGGAACTGTTGACCAGCCTCGGTTGCACGGATCCTGCTCCGTTCACGGCCAGTGGCACGTTACCGCGCCGAAGGGAAACCATCGACCAAGGAACATTCGAAAAGTTCTCCTCGAACATAATCTAAGGGACGAAACAAATGATCTGCAAGTGAAACACAACAAATCTAGACTTAAATTATATACGTTCAAAAAACATTGTGATCCCTCTATTTAAACTGACATTCATCAGAAGCAGAACGAGCGAAACTAGTAGCAAACACACACACATACAGAGATAGGAAAGCGCTAGAAATTGGTTTTATTTATCCTTTGTCGAAGGCAAAAACATTTATCGAGTAGCGAGTAGAAGAGAGAACTAATAGTTAACTATTATTTAAGTTGCAATGGCTGAAACCTAGCGATACATACAAGCACCACCCGTTTGTAAGATACCTGATTCACGAAAAATTCAAAAATTTGTTTTTTTATGTATAGGTCTTTGTATTCTATGGTACTAATTTTATGCTTTGATCCCTTGTATAAAAAAAATCCCTCACTAACCGGAAAACGGTTTGTCTGTAGATTCGATTATTCCCTACTTAGATTGAGAGCCAATGTTCGTTTTTAAACCATTATTATAGGAAAAAATGCACCGTTTACTTAAACAAACAAACAAACAAAAGAAACTATCACCATGCAGTACACTGTTGATTTATTCACTATCTCCATTCTTTATTTTGATTGATTTTAGGTTCAATTTACTGTTACTTTAGATTGTATCACAGTTTTAACCCCAACAAACAAACAATAAAATTCCTATATTACACTATGCTCGTTCCATTACTTAATACGATATAAATAAAACAGAAGCTCATTTCACTATGTACTCCCCCCAAAGAATGCCAAATTGTAGCGTGCTGACTAAAAAAAATGTATCAAAAACTTTAAAAAAACGTGCTTAGAATCCAGCAAACTTCGTTCACTCACTGACCCTTAATAATGCCGAAAATGTAACAATTTTTGCAGACCTAATACAGCGATTGATATCCTCAGATAAAAGCACTAAAATCTGTTTAGAAAATAAATCAACCAACGTGGATAACAACCAGTAGCATAAAAGAAAACGGCGAAACGCGACGATTCGGCATTGAAATGCATTAAACCAAAAGCAACCTAAATCGATATGATAGAACACACAGTAGAATTCTTTGGAATAGTAAAACTAAAAAAACCGACCGGTAGCGTAAATCTCAGTTAATGTAGTTATACAACGCCTGTCAATAGAACCTTAGCTAAATGATGATGTTTAGAGACCAGCAGTCGAATTGAATCCTCGGATCCTACCGAACAACCGCTATTGTACTATTGTGTAACCACGTCACGGCACAGTCAGTCCCGTCAGTAGTAGCATTGTGGTAGGATAGTAAAGAGCAACAGTTACAGACTATAAGATAGTACGAAGAAATGAACATGTGGGAGAGAAAATGGCTGGCGCTGGCAGGAAATAAACGAAAATTGTGCGGAATGTGAGCCAGTTTGTTTGTGACACGGTTGTGAGCTAGTTTGAAGAAATCCTAATGCGTTATTTAGTTGTACTAAACCAGTGATTCCCGAACTGGTCCCTACCGCCCACCAGTGGTCAATAAGTCTCAAATAGCGGTCATCACCATTGAAAAAATCTATATGAATAGAGGACCAAGAAAATGTATTCTTGTAGGGAAAATTTTTCATAAAATCATTGCTAAATTACGTCCTGGATCGAGCCAACATATTAGTTGCAAATATGATGTGAGTAGTTAATTATTCAGCTCTTGTGAGATTCATAAGAAATTCAATAAAGTGGGTTTTTTAAAACTTAAAAGGTGCTACAATAAAAAATTGGCCGAAGTCTCTGATAAAATTCAAACCTTATCTATATCGTTCAATTCAAACAGAGCATAGAAAAACTCATGCTTCCTTTTTGAGCAAAGGCGAATATCCAGGCCTTTCGATTGACTCTTTCCATTAAGTTTTGTACCGTTTGCTTGATAACTTTCCTCACCACAAGAACTGCATCTTGTCTGTTTGCCTTGAACTGCATCCCGCTGACAATAACCTGTAGCTTGTTCATGGGTTTGCGCTTGGTCAATATCCAAATATTTCTCTTTTGGGTGTAGCTCGAAAGTCTTGAAAAATGATGCCAAGATGACTAATCCGGCTAAAACAGAGCGAAGCACTTGCACAGGTTGAAGAAAAAAAACAAAAAATTGATTGAATGTTACATTTGAATTGCCATTTGAACAGATTGCTTACCACACTAGATATTTATTTGCGAACTTCGACAGCTCAAAGTACTAGAAAATCTCTCCTCCGTAATCTGGCCGTAAAATATTTCTGTTCAAAGTCTCCATGTAGGTTCCATCATTCTGTACCTTGTAGTTAAACTTCTCCAGCTGCTTGCTTACATATGTAGTTTGTTTGATAAAACAAATAATAAGGATTAGCTAATCTATTAATAATGCAAGGAATATTACAAAAGATTTTTATGAAAAGATAACAAAATTAAGTTAAGCCGAAATACTTAATCTATTTGAATATTTCTTAATTTTCATATTTGAAAAGAGTTTTTACTTACAAACCAATTCGCACCCTCTCATTATGCTACTAATGCAGAAGGCGATGGGTACTCAGTCAACGCCGTTCCATTGACCAAATGTCATCATAGACACACGAGGAGGCATGAGATAGCAACTTGTGAGCACTTAGTTATCTCACCGTTGGACGACCTTCTGAAATATATTTACCAGATCTAAGCCTATTCTCAGAAAGAACCAGAAATACTTCCAGTGGTATTTAAACTAAGACTAAAAAGTAAAAAAATGAAGTATTTATACTATTTTGAGCGCCTAGATCGGGCACGGGGTTGAATCGGACAGCTGGAATATCTTCTAAAGCAGCGATTCACCCTTATTCTGAATTTCGATCGAATCGGATTTGGTCGATCGAATGTAAAAATTTGCATTCTCTAATTCGATCGAGTGATGCTTTTGTATGGAAAACTCGAACTCGTTCGAGATATAGATTGCAAAATTTGGCATTCGTTCGAAACAATCCGATTCGAACGAAATACAGAATCGGGGTGATTATTTCGATCCAAGTACACTGGAACCACAATTTACGCGCAGAGCTGGGGGTGCGTAAATTCAATAAAATATTGCGTTATTTCCAATTTTTCTCGCACAAAAAAGGTTTTTCAAATTTCATTTGATTTTAATGTAAATAACATGAATAATCCTACTACGTCCGATGCTTTAGCGTCTGAGGACCCTCTGAGTATGTTCTGAGTCTATGGAAATGCTTAAGAGATGTTCCAATATCCGAGAACTACTTGAAGCATTGGCCTTAGGGACACTTACACTGTGTCACAGCAAGAACTACAACGGCTAATGCCTTTTCTGTTTGTGGTTTATACTTTTAGAGCTACACATTGCTTATTTGTCTATTTATAACTGATAGGTTCTCAGTCGCCTTAGAACTTCGGTATAAAACAGGTCTTAAGATCTACTCGAGCATTCAGCATCGTATAGTTTTTCAATGCTGTTCGTATTCGTAGAACCACAACTCTAGGTAGTTTTTGGATGGCCTAGAGCAATCACAATTGTCCTGTTGATCGCATGTGGCATCATGAACATGGTCCGAGAACGATAAGTTCGTTAATGCACTTGCGTTACATTGATAGATCTCAAGGCCTGAACTTCAGGTAGATGGATAATCGGTTACGTTGGTAGACCTTAAGGCCTTTTCCAAGGAGGCTTTGGATGTGCAAGTTCTTCTACAGATCTTATTACAGTATGTCAATTTTCTGTGGATAGTACTACGAGTACATACCGCACTCAATAGTCATATAAAAGTGATTATATACAATATTTGCTTTCCAGATAGTTCTTGGATGCCCACGATGTTATTTAGATTCATTGAAACTAAACAATTCATGATTGTACATTTCACAATATTCAATTCACTGAAGCATGCTAGATTGTTTTGTATAAGCTATTTCAAATAAAACGCGTAAAAAAGTCGCGTAAATTAAATTCGCGTAAATTGGGCGTCAATTTTTTGTAAACGCCCCTTCTTATGACAGACAGGCGTCAGTTAGCTGATTGACGCTGAGTTATGACGGTCTGGTTAGTGTTTTTTTTTCGAAGGTTCATTACGTGTTGAATCCAGTGATTGTTGAGTGCTTTCAATTACGTGGAAAATAAAATTTTTATTCCGTCTCGAAAATGAATTGTCTATGCGAAACTAAACCGGGCACATAAATTGTTACAAAAATTTCTAAAACATACCTAAAGTAATTATCATCGATCAGTCAAATTCGAATGCAATCTAATCTAAGACGTAACCCACGTAGTTTCTGGCGGTTTGTGAACTCTAAAAGGAAATGCTCATCCATTCCGGCAAATGTTTTTCTTCATAATGAGGTTGCATCGTCAGTTTCAGAATGCTGCGAGTTGTTTGCAAAACACTTCGCAGGTGTTTACTCACTAAATTTGACGTCTTTAAATGAGGCTGAAGAAGCTACTACCTACGTTCCCGTGGATATGGTGAATTTGAGCACTTTTATCGTTACTCCAGAGTTGGTTGAAAAAGCTGCAAAAGAAATTGAAATGCTCGTTCGCTCCCGGGCCTGATGGATTACCCGCTGCTATTTTAACTCGTTGTATTACTGCCTTAGCAGAACCGCTTAGCACTATTTTCGATCGATCGTTTGAACTAGCAAAATTCCCACTTGTATGGAAGCAATCATTCATGTGCCCCGTATTCAAGAATGGGGATCGACGAAATGTGGCAAATTATCGCGGGATAACCTCTCTGCTTCTTCAAAACTTTTTGAAATTATCGTCAGCGAGGCTATTATGGATCGTGGTTCTCTCCCCTACTTCTATGTATGAGATTCGATGCGGACTCACCTGATGGCGACATGCTCGCAAAAAAGGATGTTGCCAATGATTTGTTCGGGAAATGTGAGAGCTGGATATCTCGTTAATATGATGTCTTTGGTTTATGCCAGGACGATCAGTTACAACTAATTTAATGACGTTTACGTCAAAGTGCATCGCTTACATGGAGACTTAGGCACAGATGGATGTAATCTACACGGATCTTAAAGCTGCTTTTGACAAAATTGACCATAAAATACTGTTGTGCAAATTGTCTCATCTCGGGTTTTCTGCTCAGCTTTTGTCGTGGTTAAACTCGTATCTTTCTGGCAGAATTTTACGAGTAAAATTGGATAATTGTACGTCATCGCAATTTTCGAAAAGTTCTGGAGTTCCACAAGGCAGTAATTTGGGACCATTGCTATTCACACTGTTCTTCAATGATGTTTCATTGTCTCTGGGAGATGGTTTCAAACTGATATATGCAGACGACTTAAAATTGTATGTCGTAGTTCCAACTGTGGAGGATTGTCGGCGATTACAGCATCAACTACAACTCTTCGTCGATTGGTGCTGCGTGAATAAACTTTTTATCAACGTTTCAAAGTGTCAGGTGATGACGTTTCATCGTAATATGCATCCTGTTAAATTCGACTACTGTATTGGTCGTTCAGTCCTAACTAGAGTGAACCTGGTGAATGATTTGGGATACCAAATGGATGAAAAATTGACATTCGATTCACTTCGATCATTAATAATCACGAAAACGTTACGTCAATTGGGACTCATTACTAAAATCGCTAAGGAATTCAAAGATCCACACTGTTTGAAGGCTTTGTACTGATCACTGGCTCGGCCAATCCTTGAGACCGCGTCAGTTATTTGGTTTCCTCATCAAATTTCGTGGTACATGCGAATTGAACGTGTTCAAAACCGCTTCGTTCGTTTGGAACTGCGACACCTGCCGTGGCGAGATCCAGCAAATTTGCCACCCTATCCTGATAGATGTAAACAAATTGGAATCGATACTTTGCAACGTCGCCGAAAAATTCAGCAAGCATTGTTCGTCGCAAAATTGATCAACGGAGAGATTGATGCACCTGAGTTACGTTGTGAAATGAATTTTCGGGCACCCAGTAGAACACTGCGAAATGCAACTCTGCTTCAGCACAGATTCCACAGGACTCTTTTCGGATATAATGAACCGATAGCCGCTTGTATTCGAACGTTCACTACAATCGAAGATTATTTTGAGTTTGGTGAATCCTCTAGTCGCTTTGCTAGTTAAATTAAACGATGTGCCATTATGTTTTGACAATGTTTTACAATATTTATTTTTTATGTTATTCATTTAGTATGTAGTTAGCCGTTTTAAGATTATTGTAGTTGTTTTGTTCTTGTTTTTGTTCCTGTAACTGTTTTAAAAGATGGTGGTTTTTACGCCCGTATGAGAATGACAAACAAGACTCAACTCAAATGGGCTTTTTCCCACCCTATCTGTCCATTTAGATTCGTTTATCCGATGGACATAAACAGAAATAAATAAACAAATAAATAAATATTCTTGTCTATATTTCAATGCTACTTCTTATCAATTATTAAAACTAGATTTACTATAAATTGAATCAAAACGTTCATTGTATGTAGCGAAACAATCAAATAGTCTTCAATAAAAAGTTTCAACATCACTTATTTCGTACTACAGGACGTAGTTTCGAGACAATACCTATATTCCCAGTGAGCAGGACTAAGTCTCACGCAAGGTTGAAACCAAAGACAATCCATTCGAACACGAATTTCACTTCTTTTGCGCTCACTAAGTTATCTTAAGATTTGGCACCCTACTTTGTAGTCCGGTTTAGCGCCGCAGTTCCTAATAAATAAAATTCTGGATTTTTCTCATCAAAAAATAATACCTGTTTTTCCGAGTTACTAAATAGGAGTTGTAGCCTAAAATTCAAGCTACACATCTGCATAGAAACAAAAAAAACTTAAGGAGCGGGTAGGGTCTAACACTTTTGAAAAATGTTTTTTTGTGTATTTACTTATAGAAAAACTGTGAAATTTTCAAGCCTATAGGAACAAAACTTAGCCAGTTATGAGCCTTTATCTTTGCTTATCTCATATTGCGAAGAGACAAGAGCTTGGCGCACAGACCCAAGACTTCTACTTCGTTTGACTTAAAAACTTGACAAAACATTCTTGAAATGTTTCTTTATAACAAATTATAAAAGAAAAAATATTATTTTTTGAAAATGTTAGACCCTGCGGTCTTCCTTGAGTAGAAAATTTTTTCCATTGATTTTATAGACAAAAAACTTTCAGCGCGTTTTTCTCGTAAGCAGGTTTTGGAAACCCGTGTCCATCATCATTCAAAAACTAATGAACCAATTTTTTTAAAAATTTACACACACTTTCTACATATAAAAAAACCATACCCCAATGCTTTCCTTCTCGTTGTTTGTTACTTTGTGAAGGTTTTACAGTTACAAAACGGTTGATTTTTTCGTGAAAAATCGTTGTTTTCACTTTGACAACCACCAAAAATTGAAAAAAAAATAAAAAAAATCAAACATAAATGTTGGGGTCTAAAGAAACTTCGACCCCCTATAACTAACCGTCTGAATCGTACAAAAATGTTCTGAATAGTTACCAACATTACGAATGTCGTCACACTTGTTATAGGCACTTCACAGTGAATAGTAGTACAGAAATCTACGCACACTTACATTTTTTTATTTGGTCCTCACAAAAGTAAATTCTCGGGAATGGTAATCCCTCTTAGAGAGCAAATTTTTGATAGAAGAAGAAGCTTCTCAATGAACAAATCAATCACGAAATTGTCCTTTTTATCCTTGCTAAAGTTTTAAAACGCTCTCCGTGGTGGAAGTTTTTGCTTTTAGACTCTTAGATCGAACTAGTACAAACTTTTTCAAACAAGCTGTGTAAAGCATACAAGTGAAAATCCATTAAAAATCACCGTTCCGTACGACTTTGCACGCATTAATTACCATTGTATGGAAACTCGAACGCAAGAGCCCATTAGCAACTGCTGGGCTGCTCGAAACGCCTCTACAGGAGACTTACTACTTGGTGTTTGCTTTTTAAATTGCTTACACACATTGAAATCTCTACTTGGATGTCTGTTCTCTGTGCTTAGACCTCTTACCTACAAAAATCTGCTGTCATCAAATATTTACTTGTACTGATATATCAGTAGAAAAGGAACGGTTGTTCTAAACTCGCTAAAAAATAAAAAAATTACCGAATAAAGTTTAGTGTTTGCCTCGGAGGGTTTTTTCTTCTTCAAATTGCCATTTTTTTACGTTTCGTCTTCGACTCATCAGTGCGTAGCAGTTTATGTTTAACTTCTAGCGCGACCTAACGGCTCAACATAAACCGCTAGGCATTTTCGTTATTTTCATTTATCAGTCGTTTTCTAGTGTGTCTTTCGATGAGTATTGATAAAAAGCTGTACTTGACGACTGTACTCCAAACTTATCCAGTTTGTAGATGCTCGCTTGCGATATAATGCTGTATCTTTAGCCTCCAAAGCCTCAGTTCAGTAAAATTATTTCACAAATTAGAGATTGCAGGCTCTGGGGTTTACTAGATTTAACAAGATAATCTATGATCTAAACAAAATTCGTCCGTGAATGGTCCATTGCTACTAATGATATCGACAACTGACAACTGCACAACAAAGCGAATGTACACAAAACATTCTTGAGCTTGAGCTTGAGCTTGAGCGACCACCCCTGGTTGCTACTCCGTTACTGATCGGGATTAGCTGAAATTGTACAGGGAATTTCTAGATGATCCGACCTGGGACTGGTAAATCATCCTTCAATGTACATCTTCTGGTAATCCCAGAATTCATTGATCAGTACCGGCGCCGGCCAGGCCCGAACGAAGATCGTCTAAGGAATGGGAAGGGATGTTAGTCCAACACTTGTTGTTACTAGAGGCCGTATATACTACTGCGCACTCCACAAGTGTCACGGGAGAAGGATATTTGTGAGTAAAAATTTCAGTATTGGTAGTATTCGCGCGCGACTTAATATGTTCCGGTTTCAAGATGCTCGGATGCACCAGATTAAAACTCACTGACTTCCCGAGCGAACGTTTCAACAATATCCTATATTGAAGTCCCGGGAAGTCTTGATTCACAGCTCTTATTTGAGAAAACTGAAGAAAAATTTGAAATACTATCGCGTACAGAATAAAAAGTACGTTATTAAAAATACGTGATACAAAATAAACGAGAGAATAGAATTTAGACAAAATAGTTGATTCATTGCATTGACATATTCTAAAAAGTTGTTATGAAATCATTTTAAATCAACAAATAAAGGTCAACAGATTTCACGCGCGTCTTGATTCTGTATTATTTCCGCTTTATTATTTTAATTATTTATTAAAATTAATAATTGGCTATATTGGTTGATCTGGGAACCCGGCTATCGAGAAAAATATTAATTTATTGTTTGAATATAATTGTATTAATATATCGAGTGTTTTTTTTTACTATGTATTCAATATATTGATATATGTTATCTCTGTTATTAACTTTGTAATATCAACGGATTTGCGCAATAGTTATTTTTATCATTTAATTTATAATCCTGAAAGACAATCAATAACATGGAAGAAGAAAACATTCCCAATAAAACTTTTCTCCGAAGCTAGACGGAAATTGATAGGTTGAATGAAGAGATAATTTAGTAAAATAGAGTAATCAGAAGTGAAACATTGAAAATATCTGATAACTGAAAGGAAAAAGAAGCTCCTGCAATTGTCGCCTTTTACGACATTGAAGCAGGAACCCAGTGGATCTATTCTTGGTTCATTTTTTCCGCCGGATTCCACAAGGCATCTAGGCTGGTACTGTCCGGAGAGAGCTAATAGGTACTATCAATCTCCTAGTGGACCCCAGCCCCTCGAATGTACACAAAACATTCTGGAGAAAAACTAAACCTCATACGATTAATTTCGATGAAGAGTTACACAACTTTTTTAGGTCTTGTTCTCAAAAGATATGTTTAAATCCATCGATTTAATCCGCTTAGACTGCTGTAGACTGTTATTTTCCAAGCAGTATAAATGTCATTAGTTATGTGCTCTGCAATACTCAGTAGAAAACAATGCCAATGTCAAATTTCTTAACAAAGAAGCAGGGATGTCAGGTTCACAGATTAATCTGTGTTTCACAGATTTTGAATTTTCTGCACAGTTTTTTAAAATGACACAGATTTTCACAGATTTCTGAAAATGATCACAGATTTTCACAGATTCTGGAATAAATCACAGCGTGTTATTAGTGAACCTTTTTTTTTCGCTCGCTAAATTCGATCTGGTATAATGGTACGGAAAATGGGTAGCGAGACCTTTTTTTTTTGCTCACCAAATTTATTTTGAACTGCTATTGGGGTACGGAAAACGGTCCCAGATTTTCACAGACAGGTTTTAGGTTTGATCACAAATTTTTGAAAAAATAACCTGACATCCCTGCGAACAAGCTAAATTTTAAGCACAGACTAACAGACAGGACACTCAAATTAGATTCTTCAATCATTTTAACGGTCATTTCGAATATTCCTTTATTTGGGACAGTACTCACATGTGTCATGATGGCGCCACGTTACTCTATCAAAAACATCCTGTCTGTCATCTAGACTTTGTTTATTTTTTTCATTTACCAACAGAGTTGCCATTCATACAGAATTACCTGTAATGTATTGATTTGTATACGTCCATGCGAATTTCATGCAGGATACAGATTTAATACATATTGCCAAAACTATACACATAATTGTGCCTACTTCTCATCCTCCAACGCAATACAAAATCGAACCCGTTTTGTTACAATATTTACTTGCTTCTGGTCTGCCGTGGTCTGTTTTCGGGTGAAAACTACCAACACAATAAAAATAGTCTAGATGAACAACGTTGAGTCAAATAAATGGTTACCTTCCAACATCGCGAAAAAGTTAAATATATTATCAACGTTATCCAATAATTTATTGTGACGATTCATTTTCAAATATTTTGATGAAATCAGGCATCCCTGCAAGCAGCTGATCGGTGTTGACAAACGAGGGGAAACCAACTAGTAAAAAAAACTTGTACATAACACAAGGGGTGTACAGATAGTAAATAGTTCGCGCAGTACAATATAGGTGGAACTAGTGCATAACGAAAAATTATTTTTATAAGAATTTACTCATACTGTCATGTCTGTTAGTCTGTGTTTTAAGCGCATGGCCATGATTAGAGCACAGACTAACAGACAGGACACTCAAATTAGATTCTTCAATCATTTTAACTGTCATTTCGAATATTCCTTTATTTGGGACAGTACTCACATGTGTCATGATGGCGCCACGTTACCCTATCAAAAACATCCTGTCTGTCATCTAGTCTGTGTTTATTTTTTTCATTTACCAACAGAGTTGCCATTTATACAGAATTACCTGTAATGTATTGATATGTATTTGCATTTGTATGCGAATTTCATGCAGGATACAGATTTAATACATATTGCCAAAACTATATACAAAATTGTGCCTACCTCTCATCCTTCAACGCAATACAAAATCGAACCCGTTTAGTGGCAATATTTACTTGCTTCTGATCTGCCGCCACTTAATTTCGGGTGAAAATTACCAACACAATAAAAAAATAGTCTAGATGAACAATGTTGAGAAAAATAAATGGTTACCTTCCAACATCGCGAAAAAGTTAAATATATTATCAACGTAATCCAATAATTTATTGTGACGATTCATTTTCAAATATTTTGATGAAATCAGGCATCCCTGCAAGCAGCTGATCGGTGTTGACAAACGAGGGGGAACCAACTAGTAAATTAACTTTTACATAACACAAGGGGTGTACCGATAGTAAATAGTTCGCGCAGTATAATATAGGTGGAACTAGCACAGACTAACAGACATGACAGTATGAGTAAGTTCTTATAAAAAATAATTTTTCGTGATGCACTAGCTCCACCTATATTGTACTGCGCGAACTATTTACTATCTGTACACCCCTTGTGTTATGTAAAAGTTTTTTTACTAGTTGGTTTCCCCTCGTTTGTCAACACCGATCAGCTGCTTGCAGGGATGCCTGATTTCATCAAAATATTTGAAAATGAATCGTCACAATAAATTATTGGATTACGTTGATAATATATTTAACTTTTTCGCGATGTTGGAAGGTAACCATTTATTTGACTCAACGTTGTTCATCTAGACTATTTTTTATTGTGTTGGTAGTTTTCACCAGAAATTAAGTGGCGACAGACCAGAAGCAAGTAAATAATGTAACAAAACGGGTTCAATGATGTCTTGCGTTGGAGGATGAGATGTAGGCACAATTATGTAAATAGTTTTGGAAATATGTATTAAATCTGTATCCTGCATGAAATTCGCATGGACGTATACAAATCAATACATTACAGGTAATTCTGTATGAATGGCCACTCTGTTGGTAAATGAAAAAAATAAACACAGTCTAGATGACAGACAGGATGTTTTTGATAGGGTAACGTGGCGCCATCATGACACATGTGAGTACTGTCCCAAATAAAGTAATATTCGAAATGACCGTTAAAATGATTGAAAAATCTAATTTGAGTGTCCTGTCTGTTAGTCTGTGGAACTAGTGCATCACGAAAAATTATTTTTTATAAGAATTTACTCATACTGTCATGTCTGTTAGTCTGTGATTAGAGTAGCTCGATGGTTGTATAGTTCTACAACCAATGGATTCAAGTTCATTCATTGGTTCGAAGACTAGCTTTGAGTTCAATCATTTACATCAATAGATAGCTGACATAATCTGTTGTTATTCTTTTGCACGCCGAAGATGATCCCAGAAAACAGACATCCAAGCGAAAGCATTTAAATATGTTCCAATTTTGATTATATCACTATTCTATGCAAGTTGGTGACGAAGCATTTTTACGTGATTACGTGATGAAGCATTTTTTAATGATTAGTTTATATACTGCCGCTCTACGCATAATTGTCCCATATTCTATAGGATTTCCTATATATATGAGACGATTATGCGCAGAACGGTAGTATATTACTAGAGTGAAAAAATTACCATCTGTTTTTCTGTGAAAAAAAAAAAATTAAATCACTTTCTTCTCACATTGTGTCCCCAACTACAATGTGTATGTAAGAACTTTGAATACAATCAACCGATTTACGCCTCGGCCAGCTGATTCGTCCGTAAGTCTGGAGGCTTGCTCTTATATACGAAATCCTTATCATTCTGCGATTGATGCATTATAATACCGTTACTCGAGTGTTTCTGTATATAAGATCATTATGTTCGCCGTGTTCTCTTCAATACGACGTAGTTCCTCGGTTCGAGTAGTGTACGGCAGCTAAGTTCCGCAAAAAAATGGCTCGTTACGAGGAAAAATCGAAAACATGGTACGGCCCGATCCGTCCCAGCATCCTAAATCCGGAGGCCAATTTCGGTCAAGTAATTCTTCACCTGTTGGCCCGAGCACCGAGCAAAGTAATTCAGATCAATGCCGACACCGGCCGGGAGATAACGTGTGCGGAAATGAGACAGCTAATCGTTCGAGTGGCCTTGAACCTACCCAAGCAGGTGGACAACCTTCGGGTGGGCGAGCTGGTTTCATTAGTTTGCTGCAACAGTGACAATGTGGTTCCGGTGTTTGTTGGTTGCTTGACGATTGGATTGGCCGTGAATCCGTTGGCGCCGGTATTCAACAAGGAAGATTTGGCACATATGATGAAACAGAGTCAGTCGAGGATCGTGTTTTGTGATATAGAAAATCGGGCCGTTGTTCAAGAAGCCATTAAACTGGCAGGTATTCCTGGAGCTAAACTTTTTGTCATGGGCAAGGCAAATGGGAGTGCTAGGTCGGTTGATGATTTACTTGCACCAGTTGACGGAGAGAATAGTTTTGAGCCGGAATATTTGGGTGATTCGAAGAAGCTAACCGGTATGGTACTTTGTTCTTCTGGTACCACAGGACTTCCGAAAGGGGTATGCTTGTCACATGCCCATCTGCTCGAAGGAGATGTATTTACCGAGTAAGTTCGACATAAAACCGTTTCTAAATGATTATTTGATTAACCCGTCGCTTTTTGTAGTGATCTGGCAGCTGGACCGATTTTCAACTTTAGTCCACTCTTTTGGGCAACGGGAATGTTCGCTATGCTCACCTCTCTGTACTGTACCCGACCACGTGTCATCACCACCAAATCTTTCACCGAAGAAACTCTCATCTCCATTATCGAAACGTACAAAATAGAGGATATTTTTACGCCTCCTTCATACATTTCGGTACTGCAAAGTCATCCCAAATTCCCAACTGCGAACTTCGGTAGCATCAAACGTTGGTCTATGGGAGGAGCTATGGTTTCGGAGGAATTGCGTACTTGTTTGGGATCTAGATTTCCCAAAGGTATCGCCAAACCAGTCTACGGGACATCGGAAATTGGTTTCATAACATCAGCAAAGGGCTCATTTATACCGGGATCTGTTGGTACACTAGTTTCGAATTTACAAATGAAAATTGTTGATGAAGACGGTGTAAGGAAAGGACCCGGAGAACCCGGAGAAATTCATGCCAAGTACAAACATAGATTTCTGGTGAGTACATGGGACAATGCAATGCAATCGTGTTAGCTATAATGTACACTTTTTCCCTTCCAGGGCTATTTAAACAACGCAGAAGCAACGCGGGAAGCTTTCGACGAAGATGGTTTCTTCAAAACCGGTGACATTGGTTACTTCGACCGGGATGGGTATCTGTACGTCATTGATCGAATCAAGGACATTATAAAGTACAAAAACTACCAAATTTCACCCTCTGAATTGGAAGCCATCATTGAGAAAATCGATGGAGTGAAGCAGGTGTGTGTCTGTGGTGTAACCGTGGCCGATCAATCGACAGATCTACCAACGGCAATGATTGTTAGACAGCCGGGATCTACTCTGACGGAGAAGCAAGTCATCGCAATCGTTGATGGTCAGGTTAGCGATCACAAAAAACTACGCGGAGGTGTTTATTTCGTACAACACTTGCCAACGTCGGCTGCTGGAAAAATTTTACGAAGGGCCGTCAAACAGTTGATTTTAGATAACCAAGTCAACAAATGATCGCATATTTTGTTCCATACTCAACACTGTTTCAGTTATAAATTAATGGAATCAGACTACAGTAGATTGGGTCTCGTTAAGATGATGTTCCTAAGTAGAACGAGCTTAGAGCAATTTCGTTTTAATCTTGTTTATACTTCTGTTGTAGATAAGATTAGGTATCTTAAGCTTTGAGAGAAATACTTTATTTTTTGGAGATATTGTTGTTCACAATACATTATTGTTTTAAAAATTTATAAAAAAAAATAAATTTATAATTTTCAAACCGGGGTTTGTATATTAAACGCAACTCGAATTTGCAATAAACTTTTTTTTTTACTTGGACAGCCCTATGAGATTGTTTGAACTATCGATATGTAACCTAAGTGAAACAATTTCATTTAAACACTCCTACTAGCCTATTGATATTATCGCTTTACTCTTCAGTCTGTACTCTCCAATCTTTGCTCCTTACTTTACTCTTCAATTTTAATCGTTACTGTTCATATTCCGTTCTTTGTTCTTTACTTTTCAAGCTTCGTTCTGCACTTCATCTTTTCTCTTTATTCTACTATTTTCGTTTTTTCTCTTCCCTCTTTGCTTGTTGTTTTTCTCACACAAATGTATTTCACACATAAAATCCGTTTTGTAAGCAAATATCTAGTTAGTTAGTTCAAATTTTTAGATTTTTTTTACGTATTACGAAGATTGTTATTTCTTATTGTTTATATATATTATTGTGAGACGTATTAAGTTACTGTGTTCGGTATGATGATGATGGATTTTTAGTTTGTTTGAGAGTTAAAAATAATGAGCAGTCTACAAACGTTTGAGCCTCGCGCGCGAAGCAGGTAGTGACTATTTGGAAAGCGAACAGAACTGGCCGAAGGGGCTGTCCATAAAAGACGTCACGCCGCAAGGGGGAGGGGGGTGTTTCATAAAACGTGACCTTTTGTGACAGGGGGAAGGGGGGGGGGGGGGTTTTTGGAATGTGACGTCCAATATTTTCAATGAGCGCATTTTTGAAATACATAATTATATTACTGCTTTGCCCTATTTCCTGAAAAAATCTCCACAATAAACGTTTACATTCTATAGAAAAACGTGTATTTGTTGATGTAAAAGCTTCTTCTTGTAAGTTCGGAAATGAATGATTCAGCAAAAGTGCACGGAGGAGCGAGTAAATTAGCGAAATTATTAAATTTTGCCTAATATGAGTAAAGCAGAAAAAGATGCCTTCAAACGGTTTAACTTAAGTTATGCACTGACAATTTTTTCAGTAATTTGATTTTCTAGCATTGATAATAGTATATGAAAAGAATTTCTCTTATCTGATTCTGATGCAGTTTATTCAATTGTACTCCATTTGAAAAAGGGCGGGAGATCAACGATTTCAGACGTAGATCATGTCATTTCTTATCTTGATCATATGTGATTTTCCTCCACCAACATCAAAGCTTATCGAGTCTTCCAATGATTGAATTTACATAAATCAAGAATCATTTTATCTCAAAAAAACTACCCATTGCGTGACGGAAGATCAGTACCGATATTGATCGATGTGATTTAAAATTCACTGATCAACTGATCTTGAAAAGATTCTTCGGCAGTGATCTCGTTTTGATGTGGTTTTGGTCTTTATTTTCTCAGCCCTGTATGCTACACTAAGGAAATATTATTGTTTAACTAAAACAATAATATATCTGTGTACCCCTAGGAGGAATAAAACAGATGATTTAAATGTTTCTTCAATTCCAACCAAATACTTTTCATTATTTTTACGTTTCGTCTTTGACTCATCAGTGCAGAGCAGTTCAAATTGAACTGCTTAGTGCTAAACTCGGCAGTTCAATTTGAACCGCTAAGCAGACGTAAAGTTTCTGCTATTTACAGAACACTTTTTGTTTTGCAACGAAGTGCAATGTCTTTTCTGACGTGCCGAACGAAAACGTGTTGTCGACTATTTCTGGCCGATGCAGGTATGGTCATTTAGGGGTTAGCCAAATTTTGTGCTAGGGCACATAACCGTTTTCATTATTTTTACGTTTCGTCTTTGACTCATCAGTGCAGAGCAGTTCAAATTGAACTGCTTAGTGCTAAACTCGGCAGTTCAATTTGAACCGCTTTCGTTCGGCACGTCAGAAAAGACATTGCACTTCGTTGCAAAACAAAAAGTGTTCTGTAAATAGCAGAAACTTTACGTCTGCTTAGCGGTTCAAATTGAACTGCCGAGTTTAGCACTAAGCAGTTCAATTTGAACTGCTCTGCACTGATGAGTCAAAGACGAAACGTAAAAATAATGAAAACGGTTATGTGCCCTAGCACAAAATTTGGCTAACCCCTAAATGACCATACCTGCATCGGCCAGAAATAGTCGACAACACGTTTTCGTTCGGCACGTCAGAAAAGACATTGCACTTCGTTGCAAAACAAAAAGTGTTCTGTAAATAGCAGAAACTTTACGTCTGCTTAGCGGTTCAAATTGAACTGCCGAGTTTAGCACTAAGCAGTTCAATTTGAACTGCTCTGCACTGATGAGTCAAAGACGAAACGTAAAAATAATGAAAACGGTTATGTGCCCTAGCACAAAATTTGGCTAACCCCTAAATGACAAATACTTTTGTTAATTTATATAATTGATATTAATAAAATAATTCCGATGATTTTGTAGTTTTAGGGATATTTTTCAATCTAATGACAGGATGTAATTAATAAATCGATTTTCCCCTCATATTGTATGGTTTGTCATACATATTGAGAATGTATTGAGATGAATTTTATTTATTTTGAATTCGTCACATGTGACATAGGGGCGGTGGGGGGCCTTTGCTTCTGTGACAATTTGTGACAAAGGGGAGATGGGGAGTCAAAAATCGTCAAAAAAAGCGTGATGTCTTTTATGGACAGCCCCGAAGAGCCTTAGCATTCAGTGTGTTAAGTTTGACTCTCGACCTTGATCGCAAGGTTTGATTAGTAATTTAAGGAAAAGATTCGGGAAACTAATTCGGATCAACGGTTGTTGATGGAATCTGCTCACACCTTTGTATGAGGTGGGACCATCATCAGCATCATGTGCAAAATAGAGAAAATATATACTTTCAATTGTTTTACGTTTCGCCTTTGGCTCACCAGTGTATTATCTGATTATAAAGGTAAAAATATCCAAAACATCGGTGTTTTTTCATAAGTAAACTATTCAGAAAAGGAAGTTATTCGAATTTGGTCTTTAAACTTGTCAAAAACTTAATTTGATTCCTCATAGATGCCTTCCCGCTCCGTCGTTATGGAACTTACTACTGTGGGTAAAAAATAGTAAGACTTTGTTCATAATTTCAAAATTCTTTATTTCTTCTTTCAAACTTATTTCGTCCTCCTTAAAGTAATTCCTCCCGGCTCCAATACACTTGTGCCAATGTTTTTTCCAATCATCGAAACAGTAGTTGCAGTCAATTTCCGGAATAGCCTTCAATGCGCATAGCGATTCACGTTTGATGTTTTCAATTGACTCAAAACCGTTTCCCCGTAGCGAGGTTATTTGAGTTTGCTGAATAGCTAGAAGTTACACGAAGCTAAATCAAGCGAATACGGTGATTGCGGAACGATATTGGTTGACTTTTTAGCGAAAAAATTACGAATAATCAATGCAGTATCAGAGATGGCATTTCACCAGAGTTATACACGCTAGAGTCAGATTTTTGCCACACCGAGGATGAAAAAAACGAAGCACCGCACAAAGAGGAAAGCGCACTTCTTCTCAGTGTCGAATAGACAGCATTTGAGTGTGTGCTTGTGGTTAAAGCAGCTGGCGCGAGTGAAACACATTCTCTTCGCATGAATCGCTCACACGCGCTCTCGTCTAAATACACCCAAGTGACCACTGGCGCGTGATGGCAAGCGAACACTTCTGTGAACTTCAATTAATAGAGAGTAGATCTGGCCTTGCTATGAAAAATTTGCAAGGAAAACCGAAAATTTTACGATAAATTGTTTTATTTTGCTGATTTTGCGTATCCACGCTTCATCTACGAAAACCATACAGCAGAGTGCTCACCGGCGTGTACACCTCTGTGAAAGTATCTGCATCCACCTCAGAGAATTTATTAGCTAATGCTCTAGCACTTTGGTGCGATTCAGTGGAAGAGGTAAAAGGAAATAAACAAACGCACCCATGATGCGTGCACACTTTACATTAACAGTGGTGTATAAATGTGAAAGAGAAGAGCTCTCGTTGAAGTTGTCAGTGCGAGGGGAGAAATTTTGCTTGCTCTTCGTCACACAGAGGAGATAGACATCTCTGTGCAGTATGCGACGGTGCATTATCGTGGCCCATAATTCCGGCCTCTTTTTACGAATAGCTTCGCGCAAATGACACATAACACTCAAATAATATTGCTTATTGACAGTTTGATCGGTCGGAAGGAATTTGGAGCAGCGTTGCCAGGTCATTTTTCCAAAAATCTGTATGCGGCGCAAAAATCTATCGGTATCAGAATCTCATGAACATTAGTTCACGGAAATGTCACCAAAGCTCAGCAAAAAATGAAAATCGGAATTTATCTGTACGATCCGTGAATTATCTGTATTTTGGGAGTACATATCTGTATTGCGGTATAGAGGTCAAATATCTGTATAAATACCGATAAATCGGTATACCTGGCAACGTTGATTCGGAGTGCATCACACCTCGATGAACATTACCTGCTGATAGCCGTCTTGGACGTGGGTCGTCCTCAACGCGCTTACGAGCCTCTTTGAACAACTTGTACCAATCAAAACCACTTGCGCAGTTCGCTTTCTCATCTCATCCAAGTCAGTCGATAAAACAAAACCGCTTACGTTCGGGACAGAAGAAACCAAGTACAGTATTGTGTAGGGAACAATAGAACGACCTCGAAATGAGTGAACCAAACGAACAAAAGCTACCGCCGACACGAAAAAATACAATTGTTGTTGACTTCAGACAGTGCAAAATACGACCTTCGATACGAGAACTTGAAGGTTTGCTTAAGGAGCAAATGCATCTTGACATTAAACGTGTGCATTTACTTCAATGCAATAAGACCAATAATGTTGTTTATATCCAGTTCTATAAAGAGTTGGATGCAATTCAATTCGCTAAAGACAATAATAATGTGCACTATGTGGAGCATGAAAATATCAAGTACAACATTCCAGTATATATGGAAGTGCATGATCTTCCCTCAAGCGTTATCGATCCTTATATTCGCAAAACTATGACCCAATACGGAGAGATTCTCTCTATCGAAAAAGAAAAGTGGAAGAACTTTTCCCCGATATTCTAAATGGCGTACGTTTGTTACGCATGCGCTTGAGGAGGTATATACCTTCTTATGTGACATTCGGTCAGGATACAAGAATCCCGTGCAAATCACTTATTACCTATGACAATCAGATGGCCACATGTCAATATTGCCAAAAAGCTGTTCACTACGGTAAGCCATGTGATAAACCGGACAAGGAGACAACTATACCAAAGGACAACGGTGCTTCCTTCACACCAACCCCAAGCAACCCCAGTACACCTGTGACAGTCACCAACAACAGGGAAGTATCCCCTTCAACGAAACCATCCAACGTAACCCCTATAGAGCAAAGTACACCAGCTGCAGTTAACAGCTTACCATTCAACCAACCAGCAACTGCGAACAATGTACAACAAGGCGCATCTACAGCAACTAGCAACGAAATCAACAACAATACCACGGCAATGGATCGATAATCTGAGAATAACACATTGGCTCGAATGTTGCTCAGATAGATTCATAATCAGACCGAAGAAAACAGTGGCGTACCGAGGAAATTTGGCGCCCGGGGCAAAATAAGATTTGCCGCCCCCATCGTTGGATTAGTGACCACAAAAAAAATTCCATCTTCGAAAAGAAGACTTCTACATACCCCCCTCCAGATACGCCACTGGGTAAAAAAAATATATTTTTGATCCTAACCATTCCAATCGAGGAAATTTGGCTTGGACGAGCAAAAAAAAATCAAAGGATTGGTTTGCCGCCCCCCTGAAAACGTTGCGCCCGTGTCGAGTGTGCAATTTCGAATGCATTCTTACAAACTACTACTTACAGAATTGAACAATATATTGTATTGTTGAAACAAAACTAGGTCATCAAAATACAATAAATTGTATTGAACTTAATAGATCTGACTTCGAATCAACTGTTCGGCGAATGATAGCCACCGTATTCAATTCAATTTCAACTCAACTCATGAATTGTATCTATATAACATATTATATGAAAAAGAAATCACAAACAATATGTGATTTAAACCTTTTCAAAACAAATAACATAGTGCTTTAAAAATACGTTATCTGAATCACTGCTAAGGTTTTTATAGTTTACTGAGAGATAACTTTTGGTCAAGTTGTTTAACAAAACATTTATTTAGAGTTAAAGATGTTTTGGCCTTTTACGCAAAATAAATATCTTGATTAAATATCTATGTTTCGAAAAATTACAACAAAAGCGGTAGTTTTGTCTTTACGATCTATAATTTACTCGAATAAAATTAGCCCACTGTATGCTACTTTAGTGCAAAATATTACCCCCCGATAGTTTTTTAACAAAACAATGTAACGACCTGCCGTTACATCAATCCAAAGACATCATATTAACAAGATATCCAGCTCTCACATTTCAGGAACAAATCATTGGCAACATCCTTTTTTGCTAGCATGTCGCCATCAGGTGAGTTCGCATCGAATCTCATACATAGAAGAAGGGGAGAGAAATGTCAAATTCATGCGCGCCAAAATAGCAGGGCTGCGCACCCATACAATTGACATGATATGTTGAATGTGATGCCGTGCGATGGCGTTGTTGAACTGAAGATTGATTTCGCTCCAAGCTGACAGGGTCTGATCAATCTCATGTCTCATTTCTTTTGAACGAAGAACTGTCAAATCCAACCAACTGTTCGCATCCCTCTCTCGCCTCAATCGCAACCAGAGTTGCCAGGTTATTTTTTCAAAAATCTGGCAAAAATCAAAAATTTATCTGGAATTGTCTGGGTCTACTATATACAATAAAATTTTTGCCGGGCTTCATTTTCAGTGAGCAAAAAAAACGAAAAAAAGGTCTCTCTACCTATCGTATAGAGGAAAAAACCGTAAAGATCTAGCGAGATCTGACAAAATCTAGGAAAATTTGAAAAATCTGGGAAAATTTGGAAAATCTGGCAAAAGATCTGGTTAGTTTGAGTGTCTGGCGAAACGAGAAAAATCTGGCATTTCCTGGACAAATCTGGCAACCTGGCAACGCTGATCGCAACGAAACAGCACGGCAAAACATATTCTCGCGATCCGTTTATCATCAGAGAGGCGATTGGTTTTTTATGCTCGCGACGACATTCTCCAGTCCATCAGCGAGTGATCTTTTGTAGTCCGTTTGTCCGGCTCAACAGCAGAAACCAGCGGCACGGTCGGTTTAGTTCTGTGTTGGGCTTCCTCTTCGAAGTATGGTGTTTGGTTGTTAGTGGTGCCGTGTCGTGTTTCGGTACGTTCCGCGTCTATCAGTGTGTGGTTTTTATTGCTAGTAGCTCTGAAGAATCGATCACACAGCAGTGTCGTCCAGGGAGAGGCCAACGGTTGGTGTCCCGTGGAAAGAATAACAACTATTCCGGTGCTTGGTTCGGAAATATCTGTGCTGCGTGAGATACAATTTCCTGCTTTCAAAAGTGAATGGATGTTTCGTGAACAGTTCCCGTCTCGTTGTCGTTTCGGTTCTGCCAAGTTTGACACAGAAAAAGGCAAGCAACAAAGTGAGTGTAGAAAATCGGAGCAAATGGAACTGGTTCTACCAGTTTTGGATGAATGGTCTCGTCGTATGAGTCACGGCGATTGTGGCTCGGTTTCCCTCGGTGATACGTTGGCTTGTCGGCTGTTTTGAACGTTGACACGAAAAACAAAGTTTTCGACGGATGGGAATCAAGAATCAAGGTAGGATGTTGCTGATTTGATGGAGATATTTCAAAGGTTGTTGAGGCCTTTTCCGTATATTTTTTAATAGTTCTGCTCTAATGAGCTTAGGAGAAAATCATGATGAAAGGAGAAGAGTGAAAATATAACCAACGATAATTTGTTCAATGGAATCAGAATTATTGAAGTGTGTGTGTGCTTGCTTCGGCAGTGTTACCGGCAATACTGTATAATCAGATATTGAAAATGTACTGCAACATTATGCAACAATGCATGCAATTTCTGGTAATGTACGTTACCAAATGTCATCCTGTAGTTAACAATTTTCTTCAGACTAAATAACATTTACAATTGTCATACGAATAAAACAGCCCCTATTTATGTGTAGGGGAGGCTGGGGCTAGTCCGGACACGGGGTTAAACCTTCAGTTCGGCGTCAATCGTGTTCGTGTCAAAACTTGTACGGTTTTTACTGAAACTTTTGAAAATTTTCTAATTTTTTATGTGTATTTGATTTCTGTGCATTGTAATGTCGGTCTAATTAGTGCTTTCGATTACGTGGAAAATAAAATTATTGTTTTTTCAAAAATGAATTGTCTGTGCGTTGCTTAATCGACCAAATTTAGGGCTCAATCGGACACATAATTTTCGACTTGAAATTTTTAACGGATTCTTAAAACGTACCTAAATACTGATATTTGTAAGTCAATTCTACTTCTTATCACTTATTAAAACTAGATTTACTATAAACTTATTCAAAACGTTCATTACATGTAGCGAAACAATCAAATAGTCTTCAATAAAGACTCTAAATTCAGTTTCAACAACAATTATTTGGTTCTGCAGGGTACGAAGACAATCTATTTGAACACGATTACATTTCTTTTGTGTTCATTAAGTTATTTTAAGATTTGGCACCCTACTGTATTCGTTTTTTTTTGTGTGAAACTTTGTAGTCCGGTTTAGTTCCGCGGTTCCTCAATATTGAATTTTGGGTTGGTCACTCCAAAAACTAGAAAAATGCATTTTTTTTCGAGTTACATATTGAGAGTTGTAGCTAAAAATTGAAGCTACACATCTGTACAGAAAAATTGAGTAAAAACCTCAACTTTCACGAAATGTCTGGTTTAGCCCCACACTATAAAAATGTTTTTAATAGAATTCGGAAATGTTTTTAATGGAATTCAGAACTCTACTACAGTGTTTACACTCCCGGAGTTCTTTTCAGTAAAATGATTTTATTTTATTCTGGGGTTACCAGAAGATGTACATTGAAGAATGATTTTCCAATCACAGGACTGATTTACTATAAATTCTTTGCGCAATTTCAGCTGATCTTGATCAGTAACGGAGTGACAGCCAAGAGTGATCGTTTAAACTCAAGCTTTGAGGTGAAATGTAGCGTCATAAAATGCGCAAAATTTTATCCGCTTCAGTTGAACGAACCATCGCCCAAAGCATAACAAGAAAAACCGACACATAGAAACCAGAACTTTTTTCAGTGATTATGTGCAGTGGGCTTACCTCTCGTAATGTTGCCTTGTAAATAAGACTGGACGTAATGGATTTTTGAATCCTTCAGACTTTTTTTTTTTTTTTTCAAATAAAATTTTTATTAGGCTCATTTGCTTTAGCTTAACGTGGCCGATTGTCTTGTTGTTAGGGAGAGAGAAAGGGATGCCGTATTACGGGGCGGCATACTCCCCAGTTAGTAAGGGGACATAGGGAGGGTGGGACCTACACAGTATTGAATTGAAATTTGAATACATCATTGGTTTGTGGCATACATCTTTTAGACACATTTTGCGTTCGATGAATCTTCATGTTTTTCAGCTTGTAGCAATGAAGAGATTATTCTGGATTGGGATGCTTCGTTGGTGTGTTCTGACGTTGATGTGACGTTTTTGGGTAGCTTCCAGCAACTCAGTCAGTTCAAGGCAGGTGCATGCTCCGAAGCATCGTTTACACAGGCCATACTTCCAGCAACGTAAAGAAGAGTGCGGTAGAGCTGTAGACGAGAAAGAGATAGGGAGAGCACTAAATTTGAGCATTGATAGTTTTCAAGAAGTTATAGATGAGAGTCATATAAGGAAGATTTCGAGTTGCCAAGACGTCGCGGACTGGTACGAAGGGTGGTATACCTCGGGCCCGAAGGGAACCTATGAGTTGGGACCTGGCATCACAATACTCGACACATGTCCAAACAACATGTTCGATGTCATGATAACCCTCACCGCAAACGCAGACACCACTCTCAGCGAGCCCCACACGACGGAGATGCGCGCTGAACATATAATGATTAGACATGAGCCTTGACATTACACGAATAAAGTCTCGGCTTACGTCTAACCCCCGGAACCAAGCTTTCGTCGATACCTGTGGGATTATTGAGTGTAACCATCGTCCCAGAGTTCCACTATTCCATGTATTCTGCCAGCTAGCTAGAGTTTTCTGACGACAGCAACTGAAAAATTCATTGAAGCAGATTGGTCTTTCATAGATATCACCTTCTAGTGCGCCCACCTTGGCTAACGAGTCCGCCCTCTCATTGCCCCGTATGGAACAATGTGAGGGGACCCAAACCAAGGTAATCTGGTATGATTTTGCAGATAAAGCACTCAATTGTTCCCGTACTTTCCCCAGGAAATACGGTGAGTGCTTTCCAGGCTTCACTGAACGGAGAGCCTCAATGGAACTGAGACTGTCCGATACAATGAAGTAGTGATCTGTGGGCAGAGTGTCAATGATCTCAAGGGTATACTGAATTGCAGCTAGTTCTGCGACGTAAACTGAAGCTGGATCACTGAGTTTATAGGAAGCGGTGAAATTTACATTGAATATACCGAAGCCAGTGGACCCGTCTAGATATGATCCGTCAGTGTAAAACATTTTATTACAGTCGACTTCTTTAAATTTATTATTAAAAATTTTTGGGATCTCTTGAGGGCGTACAGGATCCGGGATTCCACGAATTTCTTCTTTCATGGATGTGTCGAAAAACACAGTAGAATTAGAAGTATCCACAAAATGAACACGATTGGGAACAAACGAAGAAGGTTTTATATTCTGAGCCATGTAGTCAAAATACAAGGACATAAAACGGGTTTGTGAATTAAGCTCGACGAGCTTTTCAAAGTTTTCTATCACCATCGGATTCAAAATGTCGCATCGGATTAGCAGTCGATATGAGAGATCCCAGAACCTGTTTTTCAACGGTAAGACGCCCGCCAGCACTTCAAGACTCATCGTATGGGTTGATTGCATGCAACCCAAGGCAATACGTAAACAACGATACTGAATTCTTTCCAGTTTAATGAAATGAATATTCGTAGCGGAGCGGAAACAGAAACATCCATATTCCATTACTGACAATATCGTCGTTTTGTACAACCTGATCAGGTCTCCTGGGTGAGAGCCCCACCAAGTTCCGGTTATTGTACGAAGGAAATTGATTCTCTGTAGGCATTTTCGTTTCAAATACCTAATGTGACATCCCCAGGTACCTTTGGAATCGAACCAGACCCCGAGATATTTAAATGTGAAAACCTGAGCTATGGTTTCACCCCCTAGTTGAAGCTGTAGTTGTGCTGGTTCTCGCTTTCTTGAAAATACAACCAGCTCAGTTTTCTCCGTAGAGAACTCGATACCCATTTGAAAAGCCCATGTCGACAAGTTATCGAGGGTATCTTGCAATGGTCCTTGGAGATCGGCAGCTTTGGGTCCTATAATAGACACAACGCTGTCGTCGGCAAGTTGTCTTAGCGTGCAAGATGTGTTGATACATTCATCAATGTTATTTACGTAAAAGTTGTATAAAAGGGGGCTTAAGCATGAGCCCTGAGGAAGACCCATGTAACTGAATCGCTTTGTCGTCAAATCACCATGCTCAAAATGCATGTGTTTCTCGGACAATAGATTATATAAAAAGTTGTTCAAAACTGGTGAAAGACCATGCTGATGCAACTTCTCAGATAGAACGTTAATGGAAACTGAATCGAATGCCCCCTTGATGTCGAGGAAAACTGATGCCATTTGTTCTTTACGAGCAAATGCCATTTGAATTTCTGTTGAGAGCAACGCTAGACAATCGTTCGTTCCTTTGTCCCTGCGGAACCCAAATTGTGTACCTGAAAGCAATCCATTTGTTTCGACCCAATTGTCTAGACGGAAGAGAATCATTTTCTCCAACAATTTCCGAATACAGGAAAGCATAGCAATCGGCCGATACGAATTGTGATCGGAGGCTGGTTTTCCAGGTTTTTGAATAGTAATAACTCTCACTTCTTTCCATTCGTGTGGGACAATATTACCCTCGAGGAACTTGTTGAATAAATTCAACAAGCGCCTTTTGACAGAGTCGGGCAGATTTTTCAACAAGTTGAATTTAATTCTGTCTAACCCCGGGGCTCTATTGTTACACGACAAGAGCGCAAGTGAGAACTCTACCATCGAAAACGGTGTTTCGTTTGTATTCAATGTCGCGACGCGGGATATCTTCTGTTCCGGAACAGAATCAGGACATACTTTCTTAGCGAAATCAAATATCCAGCGGTTAGAATATTCCTCGCTTTCGTTCGCGTGATTTCGATTGCGCATGCGACGGGCCGTATTCCAAAGAGTGCTCATTGCTGTTTCTCTCGTTAATCCGTCAACAAACCTTCGCCAGTACCCGCTTTTCTTAGCTTTAATCAGACTTTTCATTTGAAATTCTAACGCCGCGTATTTCCGATAATTATCTGGAGTTCCGTTCCTTCTAAACGAGATGAAGGCTGAAGCTTTTTTCGTTTTCAGCTCTGAGCACTCTTTGTCCCACCATGGGTTGGGAGAACGTATACTAGTTTGCGCGCTAGGTAGTCGTTTCGTCTGAGCTTGAATTGCGGTGTCAAGAATCAAGCCAGCCAAAAATGTATACTCTTCCTCCGGAGGAAGCTCCTGTGATGTTTCTAGTTTCTCAGATATCGAGCTCGCGTAACGTTTCCAATCAATGTTTCGTGTGAAATCGTACGAAACATTGATTGTTTCCGATGGTCTTCCACGGTTGGTGATAGAAACTATGATCGGCAAGTGATCGCTACCGTGAGGATCACAGATTACCTTCCACTTGCAATCTAACTGTAGCGAAGTCGAGCAAAGGGATAAATCCAGCGCACTTGGTTGTGCTGGCGGTCTAGGGTTCCGTGTCATTTCTCCCGTGTTTAGAATTGTCAAATTGAAGTTGTCACACAGATCTTGGATTAACGAAGAACGATTATCATCATATAAGCAGCCCCATCCTGTACCATGCGAGTTAAAGTCCCCTAAAACCAGCCGCGGTGAAGGAAGAAGTTCTATGATGTCTGCAAGCCGACGATGCCCTATCGAGACTCTGGGAGGAATGTAGATAGAAGCAATACATAGATCTTTGCCTTTAATATTAAATTGGCAAGCAACAACTTCAATTCCCGGTGTCGAGGGGAGGTTAATACGATAAAATGAATAGCACTTTTTAATCCCTAAAAGTACCCCTCCATAAGAGTCTTCTCGGTCCAGGCGGATTATATTAAAATTTTGGAAGTCGAGGTTGATGTTAGAAGTAAGCCAAGTTTCACTCAAGGAGAATACATCGCAATTATGAGTATGTATTAAGTGTTTGAAAGAATCAAGTTTTGGGATGATACTTCTGCAATTCCACTGAAGCACAATGATCATATCTTCGATTCTCAGTGGTAAATTATCCATCAAAAGATACGATCGCTGCAAGGAGGGGCCATTGTTCAGTCAACTGTTTTAAAAATGTCCTTACTGTTGGCAGTAGAGCAGTTAGGAAGCTTTTCAGAGGATCAGTAATATTGAAGGCTGTTAATATCCAGTCCACGATATCAGAAAATTTCAATAATCCAGCGTTTGTTGGATTTTCTGGTTGTGCTTTGGGGTCATTCGGGTTTTTTGATGCCCCAGGAAGTGCTGGGTACTCCTTATCATCCCTAAGTTTTTTGAACCCAGGAGGTGTTTGCTTCGGTTTTGAGTCAGCACTTTTTGTTTCCGTTTGGTTCTTTTGTGACGAAGAGGACAGTCTGAGGCCTTTACGAGGAAGCTTGGGAGAAGCCAGATTTTGTATTTTCCTGCTTCCTTCAACCTGTGTGTAGGAAGGTCCTTCGCCTGGGTCGTCAGAGTTAT
This sequence comes from Malaya genurostris, assembly GCF_030247185.1. Classification (NCBI taxonomy): domain Eukaryota; kingdom Metazoa; phylum Arthropoda; class Insecta; order Diptera; family Culicidae; genus Malaya; species Malaya genurostris. The sequence continues at coordinate 320,753,237 of NC_080571.1, read as the reverse complement.
CCTCTTCAACTGGCAAGATTGCAAACGGGTTCTCAGGGGTCGATGGAGTGGTTCTTTTTAAGATTTCCGCATAAGAACGTTTGGAACGTTCTTTCACGGATCGCTTCAATTTCTCCGCACGCTGTATGTACGTAGGGCACACCGAAAGATCATGAGGATTCTCCCCGCAGTAGCAACACTTTTCCACTGCTCTTCTGCAGAGATCGTCCTCATGGGCCTCTCCGCATTTGCCGCATCGCAGTTTGTTGCAACAATAGGTTGCCGTATGACCTAGCTGTTTGCAGCTTGTACAATGCATTACCCGCGGTACATACAGCCGAACAGGTAGACGAACTCCACTCACTACCAAATAATTTGGAAGTGCAGATCCGGCAAAAGTCACGCGAAATGAGTCCGATTGGTAAAATTTACCATCTATCGATTTGGAGTGCAATTGCTTGCACTCCAAAATTTTCACTGGTTGAAGGTCGGGGTTTTTGAAACGGCCTACCCCGTCCTTCATCAGATCTTCGATTGTCAGACTTTCGTCACGGACCACACCGTCGATCTCCACCACATGAGACGGGACGTACACGCGGTACTCCTTCGTGAACAACTCGCTGGTAGCAATCTCGTTTGCTTGCTTCAGGTCGGACACAACAACGCGTAACTTGTTTGGCGAAACCTTATCTATTGTTTTTATTGCCGAGTAATGTTTTTCCAGGTCCCGAGCAATATTTAAAACTCTGAGAGACTTTAATTTGGGCCGGAAGTATACCACCCACGGACCCCCCGAGCCATCGTCTTGGTAAACTTTTTGGCGAGCAGGCAATATCTTAGAGGGAAATGGAGGCATCGGAGAGGGAGATGGCATCGGAGAGGGAGATGGTATCGGAGGGGGAGATGGTATCGGAGGGGGAGATGGTATCGGAGGGGTAGATGGCATCTCGGAAGCAAACTCAGCCTCTAAATGTTCTTCGTTCATTCGTTCAGCTTCGCCCTCCTCCGAGACACCCCCACTGTCATCAATATTCATATTTAAAGTGCGGGAGTAAAGAAGTCTTCCGCACTTGAAATGAGAAAGAAAGAAATAAAATGAAAAGAAAATATATGGATAGTAAAAGTTGAAAGAAAAAGTTTGAGAAAATACTTAACAGTATGTCACGGTAAGCTGTTAGGTGAGTTGCTCCTTCACTCCTTCGTTGTGCTTCAGCGTGACCTTGACTCAGGATTTAGCTGCTGCGATGCGGGTAGCAAACAATAGAAATAACTGCTGCCCGAGGATAGCACAATAGCGTCTACTGTCGATACCGATACAAAACCGGTGCACAGACAGAACTCACTTGCGGGGATGCTACTTTTTATCACTTTTATTTAATGCCTATACTACAGCCTCTGCTGTGATAGGCACCTTCGTCTTACCGATGTCGATTGTTAAAAAAACGCGTGTGCTCACTTCGAACATTCGGTTACGAATGGATCCTTCAGACTTTGAATATATGCTAATTCAATCGTTATTGTTAGTGATTCTGAGGATTTTCCGAGTGTTATCAAAAATAGCTCTGAAAAAATAGGTGTTTTTGTGATCTTTCACAATTATTACACATTCAAACTAAAGCACATTTTCTTCAGTTCATTGCGAAATTGATCTTATGCTGTGGAAAACTTAGGAAACTTTATAAAAAAATACATTATTACGTTCATAAATTGAATTATCATCGTTGCGAAATAATTCGTTTTTCATTTAGTACTTCCAAATCGACAAAATACATCGAAATCGGTTATATGCAATTCGTTGATTTTCCATGAAAAGCGTTGAAAGCTTTTCCAAAAATGTGTTTGAAAGTAATCCTTGCAGTCAAAAGCTCTTTATTCGATAAAAAACTATCATATCATCGCTTTATTTTTCCAAATAATTGTGACAGATCACAAAAACACTCATTTTTCAGAGCTATTTTTGGTAACACTAGGAAAATTCAAAGGTCTGTATGTTTTTAGTTTTGGTCAATTTTTCAAAAATTTCCATCGAAAATTTCCTAAAACCACCATGGTACTTGGACGATGCCCATGTTGCAATGTAAGAACGGTTGGTAGGGAACATAATCAAAATTAAAAATGTCTTTATTTTGTAAATCGATTTTAAATTTTTAATTTAAATTTTTTCAGTATTTTTACTTAAAAATTTGACTGGTTTAGTGAAAATCACTAGTACAACACTTTTTTGTACGATTTGTCGTTTTTCCACAATAACTATTTGAAGAAAAAGAATAGCTTGAAAAAGGTTGATCCTTTTCAAAAGACAGTGTAGATCAATTTGGAAAAACAGAGTGTGCTAAGTGGCTTTTGGTGACAAAGTTTATATGTCCTGAAAGTTTCATTCAGATCTAAGAGGGTGCTGCCAACATTTGTTCGAGTTAGCGCGATTTACATAATTCTTTTTTTGTTTGATTAGTTTCTATCCCCACCGGGTTTGTACATCAAAAAATTTAAGAAAAATTCATCGGGAAAAATCAATAAAGTTGTTTTGTATGTGAATGCGAATTTTCCGTTGAAAAAGTCGCCCATGCTTGCTAGATCATCGATAGGTGGTTGGTGCATAACGACATGCATAAGCATTTGACCGTCGAAGAAAAGAGTACTAGATCGTTGATAAAATCGTTTGGCGCGTAATTTTGTGTGGAGATTTGACATGCATACTTCATCCATGCGATTTGTCGATTCAAGCCACGTGCTTAATTGGGTATCGAAATTATTGCTTATTAAATGCCTGGCGAAATGCATACGACTATTCTAGAAACACCGCTCTAGGCAGGAGTAAAAGTTCTAATATCGTTCACCAGTGAATGGATTATGTGTAATGGAGTCAGATGAATAATATTGGTCATTGTGAGCGTGAGATAAACAAATCAGAAACTCAATGAAAGCATCGTGCTCTAGAAGCGCTATGGTTAAACTAAGAGATTTGAGATTGAGACTACCATTTTATATTTCATATCCTGAGAATAATGTTCAAATTCGTAAGATCAGTATCCAATTAAAAATTAAGCGTCGTCTGCAACCATGCAACCAAAAGATCCACAGTACCTGAAAACTATTCACTTTATTAGAGCTCTGAAATACGCGTGGCACTTTTTGACAACTTTGAACGTACAGAAAAATGTATGAGAAAACTTTCTCGCTGCTTAGAAGCTGTACAAGGAACAGCTCCAAAGTTTGTTTTGTTGCATCGGGTGAAGATTCAAGTATGAGCAATTCCTAAAAAAAACGAACTACTCAGAATACTTTGTATGCTGCTTAAGCCAAATCTATTTTTTACGAGCTTTTGGTTACTTGTTCTAAATACAAATTGTAAATATATCCTACTATACCGAATGAACAACTCTAGCAAAGAAAGTCTTCAATATTTCGTTTTTTTTATCAATAAAATATTCTGATTAGTGAGCGTTTTTAGTCGATTGCCGGAAGCTAGAATCGCATCTTGAAAAGAAAGTGTCTACTACATCGAAGCCATTAGAGAGGGATCTGTGTTCAGTGCATTGATTCAAAGAATTAACTGCAGTATTTGACATTTCACATTATTTTTTGGTGATATTTCTGTTTTGGGCTAGACAGAATGTGTGTCGAATCAGGAATCAGAACAAATTGGCTCAAATAGCACGTTCTCCTTGATATTTGGAGATTTGTGCTGTCCGAAAACATAAATTCGAACAAATAATTTTTCGGCGAAACGAAGTTCGACGGGTCAGCTAGTTGACTATATTTTCTGATTGAAAACTTAAATGAAAATGATTGAAGCTTTTATTTATCAGACAGAGTCAAAATACTTCAGACCGGCTGGCTGTTCATCGTTTTTCTACTAGTACAGATCAATTTAAAAGCATCCATTAGTATTCAATTCATTAGTACTTTATATAAACGGAAACGTAAAAAAAATATTACTGAATATTTGTGAAATTGAGAAAGAAATTTTATTACGCATTAATAATTTTATATATTTTTTCATTTTGATTAAAAGAGATTTGATGATTGAAATTGAACTCTTACAAGTGGTTTTTAAACCCTAATGATAAATTTACCCCAAAAAATACATTTCTTCAATAGTCTGTCTGTTTGTTCATAGTATTTTTGAAAAACTTTACAGTCACGAAATCGGCCTGACAACACTGGCATCCACACACACTCGCTTCGGTTCTGCCTGCTCTCATCTGGTTTTATGTTTCACGAAGAATGCTTTCCCGAATGGTGGTGTTGGTGTGTTGGCAGCAGCATAGCCAGATCAATTATTGTTGTGTGGTGTGTATTCGGAAACTGGAGGGCCCCCCTTTTTTTCAGATCAAGTCCAGTGAAGTGGGAGGAAACAACAGGCTCGACCGAGAAGATAAATAGTGTGCGAACGATATTTGGAAAAAGTGTTTTCAATTGGGTCGACTGCTAAGAACTTGTTGTTTATGCTAGCGATGTGAAAAAAAACATGATCAGTTCTTTAGCCAGAATGTACGAGTCGAAGGGATGGCAGGAGCAGGTCGTTTCGACTGTTTTCACTAGTTGTTGAGTGAAAATATTTCATTCAGAAAAGGCACGTTCGCGCGAACATGCAACTTCATCCAGCAGCTAGTACAAGTCGGAGCGAGAGTGAGTCCACCATTTTCATTTCGAGGGTAGCGAATTCTGTCATCTCCTGTTCCGTGTATGCTCGCGTCCCATCCGCGGAACGCTCGGTGCGGCCATCAGTCTGCTGTGGCTTGTGTGTGGGTGCAAATAACAACACACACGCATCGAGTGAAAAGATAACGGCATTGTCACGTTTCGATCCATTCCGCTTGCCTTGTTCAATGCTCTCTCTCCTCTACGCCGTGATGTTCTTGTAATGAATAAAAAGCTGACTGACGGCTGGTTGAATCGAACAGTGTAAAGGGCCACCAAGTGAAACATGCAGAGCAAACAAAAGAAGTAGGAAAAAAAAACATCGTTCGACCATTTCTCCCCCATCGAGGGGTATTGCACTTACTTTTTTCCCTTACCACCTCGGATACCCCCGGATCCTGACGTTGCCGCAGTAACTGAAAGAAAACTCCACCGAAGATGAGTTGCATCTGGTTGCTGGGATGTGTGCCAGTGCCCGCCGTGCTGGAAACTACTACCAACGCGATTTTGCAGACTCACTTGGTTTTGTTGGTCTGCCTAAGGTCGTGTTTATTTTGGAACGCTATTTTTGTTTCACTTCGCCTTGCGTTGGTTTATTTGTTCGAATTAATTGCCTCCTTCAGTTGATTGGCGGCAGCAACCAGCAACATCAGCATCAGCAGCAGCAGCAGTAGCTCATGAAATAGGTTGTCATGACTGTTACTGTAGATGATGTTGTTTTGATTTTTCGCAACCCTTCGTTGTACTGTTTGGAATGGGTATGTCACATTTCAAGTGTGATTTTTTTCTCTCATGTTACAAGAGAACCAGAGCTCATCTTTGTTGAAATGAGATAGAAATAGTGTTCAGATTTTCACACGAGTTTTAGTGAGCAATTGGAACACTACTTCCGATATACCTACTCGACTTAGGTTTGTTTACCCATCTACTAATAAGACCTGTAAAATGGTAGAAACTTGTTTTTATTAGAAAGGTAAAAGTAAAAAACCTGTTTTAATCCACCTAGTGGTGTAATGATGCCTTTCTCATATCAATCATACTATCATATATAATGCTGTGGTATTCTTCAAAATAATTTTCTTCGATTCTTAAAACAATAACCGAAATCAGTTTGTTTGACCGTCTACTGATAAAAACTATCAATTGGAAAACATTTGAGGTCGATTTAGAATTTTTTTATGGTTCAGTGATGGTATACAATTTTTAACCCACTTTACCCTATATTTCCGGATCCAGAAGTCGGATCCGCATGAAATTCAGGAATTACGTATGGGACCACAGGACCTTTCCTTTGAACCTAAGTTTGTGAAAATCGGTCGCGCCATCTATGAGAAAAGTTAGAACATATATTTTCTTTTTTTGTGCACATTTTGCCCCATAACTCCCGAACCGAAAGTCGGATCCAAATAATATTCAGGAATTTTTTATGGAACCTTAAGACCTTACATTTGAATCTAAGTTTGTGAAAATCGGTTCAGCCATCTCTGAGAAAAGTTAGTGCACTTATTTTCACAATTTTTTGCACATTTTACCCCATAACTCCGGAACCGGAAGTCGGATCCGAATGATATTCAGGAATTTTGTATGGGACCACAAGACCTTTCATTTGAATCTGCTCGGCCATCCATGGAAGTTGTCCATCAATGTCAACTTCCGTGTAGTGTCGGTAGCGGTTTCCCAACTGGCTAAGAATAATGCTATGGTCCACCTGTACCGGTAATATAAGTCCACCAAACAGGTATGCCGTGTGGCATCCGGCGGAATTATTTTCTACCAAGAATTGATCCACTGGTTTCCTGTTCCATGTCGTGAAAGGCCACAAAAATAGGAACTCCTAAGTCAAGGTGTATTTCCGTGCCGATGGCTGAATGGCTGCAGGAGGTTAAACATTGCAGTCGTGAACGGAATATCTTGGGTTTTTCCCTTACTGGATACACGCAATGCTTAGCAATCGACTTCTTTGTTCATCGCTTCGGCAAGCAGAGATTAGAAAACTGAGTGTCTGTGGGTGTCCTCAAGGTGGGGTACTATCCCCACTTTTATGGAACCTAGTCGCTGATGGTTTGTTAAGGAAACTTAATAACCTTGGATTTCCGACTTATGGTTTTGCCGACGATTATCATATATTGATGACCGGTATAAGCATTAACACTCTCTTTGATTTAATGCAACAAGCCCTGCGATCTGTTGAACAATGGTGTTGTCAGGTTGGATTATCTGTAAATCCGGGCAAAACATCAATGGTGCTTTTCACTCATCGTAGGATAATCACAGGAGCTCGTCCGTTGCAGTTCTTTGGTTCAGAGGTCACTGTGGTCGATCAAGTTAAATTCGGCGGGGTTATTCTTGACTCAAAACTGAATTGGTCTGCTCACATTGACTTCAGGATTAAGAAAGCTTGCGAGGCTTTCGGCCAATGCAGACGAGCTTTTGGAAAGTCATGGAGACTCAAACCCAGATACATTCATTGGATCTACACAACTATCGTTAGACCAATTTTAGCATACGGATGTCTTGTATGGTGGCAGAAAGGAGAAGTTGCGACAGTTCAGTCAAAGCTAAATCATCTCCAAAGGATGGTCCTAATGGCGATGACAGGAGCATTCACGACAACTCCTACTGCTGCTCTAGAGGCGGTACTGTGCATTAAACCACTACATGTGCTCCTAAAACAAGAAGCATTATCTTGTGCATACCGTCTTAAGGTTACAGGGCTTTGGAACAGTAATCCTTTAGATTATGCTACTAGCTACACTCGCTTGTGGTCTCAAATGGTTACGTGGGATGAGTATTTACTCGCTCCTAGTGACCTAACTCTCACATGCAGTTTTTCTTTCAAAACATTCAATGTGAGCTATCCTCTTCGTGAGGAATGGTTGTCTGGTTATTTGGAACGACAACTTGATGAACACATAGTTAGTTATACGGACGGTTCTCTGTTGAATGGTCGTGCTGGTACTGGTGTCCACTGTCGTGAAATGAGGCTAGAGCAGTCTCATTCACTTGGTAAATACTGTACTGTGTTCGAAGCAGAAATCTACTCGGTTCTGTGTGGAATAGAATCGGCAATGATGAGTTGACTAGAGCTGGTGCAAGGAATAATTTCGTTAGTCCGGAACCAGCTTTACCACTTTCAACTAGTTGGATAAAGCACAAGATTGGTTCTTGGGTTGCATCAAAACATGCCAACAAAAGGATATTCTCTCGTTTCTCACCCAATGTGATAAGGAGCTATAGTCAGAAGGGTTCATTGTTCTTGTAGTGAATAAATCCTTTCTGTATTCACCTTAAATAGGGTTTAGCAGATTGTTTGGCATCCTTTATGGGGTATCGATTTTACTTCTGCTCGTACATACTGCGAATCATTCTGCATTATTCCGGGAGTGCAGAATGGTGTCGCTTTTGTAAAATCTCTAAATCCTCTCGGGGGTTGGAGGTTTTATAAACTGTGCATCTTTCATCAGAAAGAACTCACATAATAACAAACCTAAATAGGTTTTACAGCAGACTATTCGGGACCTCATAGAGGTTCAGAATTTACATCTGTTTCCACTAAATGTGATCCCCAGCAGATTGTTCTGCATCCCTTAGGGGTGCAGAATTTACTTTTGCTTTTTTGTGTTTTGTGTCGTCAATTTTCCCCATTCTAGTTCAAACCTTACCATTTCCCTTCAATCCTTCCCTCTTATATATCGGGAAAATGATGTTAAAAACAAATTGATGGCAACGCACAAATCTCCAAATATAAAGGGGAACGTGCCATTTGAGCCAATTTGTTATGATTCCTGAAGTTTGTGAAAATCGGTTCAGCCATCTCCGAGAAAAGTTAGTGCAAAAAAACGTTACATACACACATACACACACAGACATTTTGCGTACTCGACGAACTGAGTCGAATGGTATATAACACTCGACCCTCCGAACGAAATACATGTCCAGTCAATGACATAAGCGGAACAGTAGTTTTAAAATTGTGTTCTTTCTTTCATTTGCCCTTTCAGTCATTAGCGGCTTTCGGTGAAAATCCCATAATATGCAGTGTCGATATTCAACCGAAGCAGTGAGAATTGAACATGAAGGAAAAACGTTTCACAATGACTTTTACCTGTTGGTGCTCGAGTCTGTAGTAATTTTGAATATCAAAGAGGATCTGGGTGTAATTACTTCGATTTGTCATATTTTAGTCACTTTTTATATCCAAGCGTCACAGATTTTCAATACATCGATGAAAGAATGAGAATTGAGATTCTGCTGATGCTCCCTGCAGACGTTAGTTTGGTTTCGTCTTATCATAGAGGAATCAGGAATCGTTAGCATTTATACTCTCTCTTTTTTCAATGAGAAACGAAAATGCTTTGTTTCTCTTCGTTTGTTCTGGTGTCGGTCATTTTCGAATGAGACAGTAACTTATTGAAAATGACGCTGTTGGATTGGATTCTTTCACTGAGAATGCATCACAATTTTAAGCTCTGATGCCAAGACTTTGCTTTGCTTCGTTAACTTCATATAAACATAATAAATGAGCATCAAATTAAAAAAAACCGTAACTAATCAGCAACTAATAAGTAACAAATTGTCCACTTGGTTTTGATTTGTTTTCAAACTTCATATAAACTTAGCGAAGTACTAATAAAAAATAAAAATTGAGCATCAAATTCAAAATGACTGTAACTTATTCGCAACTTATTAGCAACAAACTGTCCACTTGGTTTCAATTTGTTTCAAGCCTATTGAGGAGAGATGCTTCGTCAACTATATATAAACCAAGGATGGCTTTTATCGTATTAAAGAACGCTCACTGGCAACTCTTCACACGATTGAATTAGTTCCATCAAAGAGAGACGGATATCATCGCAACAACAAAAACCCGGCATGGCTCATTTAACATAGAATCGACACCAGTGCGAGAGCGAATTTCTCTCGATGACATTTCTGAGAATCAAAGGTTAGCACGCTGCTGTTGGGATCCTCTCTGAAGCAACAAACGGTCGCTTATTCCCGTTTCGCGATCCGATTCTATACAGGCAGTTGATAATTGCGATAGAATCATTTTACTATTGCCGCTTATTCTAACTATGTGCATATAACCTTTGTATAAGTTGTGTCTATGAAAATGTATGTGAATGCTCCACACAAGGGTTTTGAAATATTGCAACCTAGTATGAGAATCATCAAGTTAAATCATCGATTCGAGTTTCTGCGATAATTCTCGGTTAATTTTTCAAAAGGGCGTATAAGCATGTGACAGTTTCTCTTTGTTTACTTTCTCTTCTATTAATTACCAAGTGGTGTCCACGTTTATCACTCAACTCTTTGTATGAAATGATACCCGAAACTTTCGACTTTCAAACAGAATAGTGATATCAAAGAAAATATTTTTAATCACATCACAATAATCAAAAGAGAGAGTGATTAAAAAGAAACTGTCACTTGCTTATACGCCCTTTTGAAAAATTAACCGAGAATTGTCAACTTGCGATTCTTTCTTGGGAAATTCCACACAGTAACGATCATTATCAGACTGTAAAGTTTTTTAAGGGTGTGAAATACTCAGAGTATGAAGTGGAGCGAAGAAATAGAGCAAAATTCTCTCACGGTTCATGCATTGAGAGACTCGAGTTCTTGTAGCATCTTCTACCGGATTGAAAATGTTGTATACAATATAGCTAGCAATATAGCAGCTTCTGTCAAATTTTCGGTAATCACCAACACTGATATAAACTAAGCGAAGTTTTCGAGAAAAAGAAAAAAAAATGAGTAACAAATTCAATATTATCGTGACTAATTAGCAAAAAACTATCCACTGGGTTTAGCAACAAATTATTCTCCTATTTGTTTTATCATCGGCGAGAGGTGCCTCGCTAAGTTTATGTTCAAGACTAATTGTTTACAACATTATATTGTTTTTTGTTTCTGTCGTCCCGGTTGTAAGCGATGTTTAGTGTCGACCGTCTCGAATAAGATGTGAAAAATTTTCTTCAGAATGTAATGGGAATCGTTGTGACTACATTGAACTATTTCCCGATGACTAGTAAAACTATACTTGGATTGTTCGGTAAGTGAATAGTGAAACAAAAACAAGCTATATTGTTCTTCCATTTTTTTCAGTTACTAACAGTACTGAAAGGCTTGTTAAATTGTAGCTTTTCTAAGGGAAGAGTTCAATAACGCAGTAGAATAGCTCTCGGAGCATGTTTCAACAAAGTTCACATTCATTAATTTTAAGCTCGTCCGCACAGAAGATCCAACCAATTCATTCGCCCCAATAATCACCAATTTTCGACAAAGCCATCACGAAGATTCGCCTGCGTTCGAAGGTTGTAATTACATAGCGGATAATTGTATATGAAAATAACAAAGGAAACACTAACTAGCTTTTAACGATCAATCGAAGACATCCGACAAAGCGATTTTCGGTGGTTCATTAAGTTTTTTTTTGCAGCACGTTTTCTTTCAACCACCATTCCACAATTCACCTGTTGAGTCCTTTTTCGTCTTCACTTGTCTATCGATTACCGATCCTGGAGACGCCCCATGCAGCATTAATAGTAAAGGTATCCAGTTGAATGCCTTCCACCTCAGATCCGTCCAGTCCCTTAGCTTCATTAGTCATTTATATTTCGGGATCGGAATGTTCCAAGAACAATAAAATCTGCTCGGTCATTCGTTGACCAGGGCCACAAAATTGGTCAATATTGGAATTCACGATTCACTCCATGGTACCCGAGGGGATGCTGTAGCAATTCTGTTGCGTCGCCAACGTGCTCTCTCATTCCAGAGCTCATACTCGAACATTCACTGGGAGCAGCGATTTTCGAACCCCTTTCGCAAGAACGGTCTAGACAGTGGAAGGGGAGGATTCACTAAAGCACCGGATCGGCACAATTATTCTGCTGACCGATTGGGTTTTATGTGTTAGATCGACTCCTGTATTTATTACTAGCGACGAGCAGTTTATTTTGCTGAGTGTAATCCTCATTGCTTTATTCTGATTTCGTTTACCGATGTCAAAGTTGATGAGCTTGATTTTATGGTTCCGGACCAGGACATCCCGTATCTCTCGGTTGTATTCCTGTCGTAGCAAATCAAATTGTGAAAACTCTTTATCATTTAGATTTGTCTACACTGTTCGTTTGAAACATCAGTAATTACATTGCACTAACTTCTACGTGGTAATTGAGTTGTGGACTCCCTATTTTGCGAGTTAGCTCTTGCAGCCATCAAAGCTTTAGTTCTTCAAGCTATTGCTCGAATTGTTACAGAGTATCAAAATTGTAATCCTTTGAAGGTTACCACGCACCGAAATGCTGTTCGCAATCGTACCAATATTCTTTGTAGCATTTCACTTGAATCCAACGGTCTGTGAGAGCTATCGCCGATAACCAGCTCCGGAACAGCTACCATTTTCCCACCGGTTTTATTAACATACGAATGAGCACGATCCGAGATGTAAAATCGGTGCGGTTGCTGGGGATAGGATGGGATCACTCTTCCCCCCCCCCTCCATCTTTCGTTCCACGTATCACATTACACAGCTGAGTAGCAGAATTGATACAGTGCTTCTGTGATTTGTTCACTGGTATGGTTTCGATTGTTTCTAATTGGTCTAACGTTCTTGGATTCAGATCGCTGAACACGTATCCGGGAGCGTCGCCAGGGTTTACAGTGATACAAATTTGTATATTTGCTGTCATTTGATTAAAAATTAATGTTGTCCTTGTTTTTTGGCACATTTCAAAAGTGTATTTCACCTTCAATTCATGCTAAATTTATTGGTGGTTTTTCACGAAATCCAATTTATATTATTATATTTACATACGTGAAGTCTAGAAACTTCACCTTCACCTTCACCTTCACCTACGTCAGATATACATACGCTCATATAATCCTAGGATACTTTCGGGTACAAACCAGTTCTTCGAAGTGTTGATGAAAATTAAAAATACTTTCAAACTAGAATGGTTTGATCTGCATCTTTCTGCAAACTTCTGAAATAATTAAGTGCGAAATCTGACCATATTTTATATATTGGGAGTACAAATTAGTTCCGTCCGTTTTCAAAAGATGGCTCTGGCTGTTATGAATATTGAACAGTAAGAGCTGATGTCGATAGTTTCAAGAGGTTAGACATTTGTCGTTAACATTCAGTCCATATTGCTTCGAGTTAAAAAATACTTGTTTTTCACTGTGTTAATTATGAGTAACTTTGTGTTAACTAAAGACAGTCCCAGAAAGTATGGACGCAACCAAAAACCGCTGCCATTTCGCAATGGTTCAGATTCTGTCAATTTTTATGGCTGCGTCCTGTTGTTTACACTCTTCTCTTACCACTTGTGCAGTTGTTTATTCGTTTTCATTAGTTTGTTTCGAAACGCGTGGACTTTCAGCAGAACAACGTCGAAAAATGGTGTACAAATGGTGCAGAGACCGCGGACTGTCACTGAAAAAGATAGCAAAAATGTAAGTCGTAAGTGAAAAAGCCGTGCGAAATGCAATCAGGAAGTTCGGTGAGGATAACAGTTTTGAGGATAAACCGAAAGCAAGTCAAAAAAAAGGTCCTGCTAACCCTCAGTTGGATAAACGTATACTGAAGGCGTTCGAGTCAAAGAAGGAGGTTTCAGTTCGGGATGTGGCCAAAAAAGTGGGCACTTTGAAGTCGAATGTTCTTTGTGCTAAAGAACGTTTGAATCTTCGAATCTATAAGAAGCAGAAACAACCAAAACGTAGTCCGAAACAAGAAGCATCGATCAGGCCGAGAGTTCGAAAGCTGTACAATACGATTCTTGCTGCAAATTTGAACTGCATAATCATGGACGACGAAACCTACGTCAAACTCGATTACAAATCCTTGCCGGGATCACAATATTATACGGTGCGAGAAGGGCGTGTTAAACCAGTTCAAGACATCGATTGAAGTCGAAATATTTGGTAAGAAAGCTATGGTCTGGCAAGCAATTTGTAGCTGCGGTAAGATTTCGAAACCCTTCATCACCACTGCTTCAATGAACAGCGAAGCATACATCAAGGAATGTTTACAAAAACGACTTCTACCCATGATTCGAAGCCACAAGGATCCTGTTGTCTTTTGGCCAGATCTTGCTTCTTGCCACTACTCGAAATCAACGGTAGAATGGTATACTACCAAAAATGTCACTTTCGTCCCCACCCGCCGTATTCCCCAGATTTCGCCCCTTCTGACTTCCATCTATTCCGTTCGATGGCACACGGCCTGGCAGATCAACATTTTCAATCCTTCGAAGAGTTAGAAAAATGGATTGCTTCATGGATAGCGTCAAAAGAGGACTCCTTTTTTCGAACCGGAATCCGAAAATTGCCGGAAAGATGGAAGAAAGTTGTCGCTAGCTAGACGGACAATACTTTGAATAATACATCTGTAAGCACTTTTTCGCAATAAAGCTTTTAATTTAAAAAAACGGCGGAAGCAAAGTTGTACACCTGATAGATAGAGATTATATTGAAGAATAAAAAAGTTTTCTCGGTAAAAAATCAACTTTTTCTCTGATAGGTCCGGAACTTCTCATCCCATGTGTACCGGAAACTTAAGTGATAAATTACTCCAAAACTAACCTCACTAAAAATTTTCAGAGTTGGTGTAGACGTTTTTCACAAACATATCGTCAAACTAAAAGTTTTATTCAGTTTAAATTTAATCCGGATTGAACTTCCTATTCCAATATATTATAAGGTGACGATGCAAATGAAAATAAAACATTTTGGAACCGTGCTAAAAAACTATTCCACTGTGTGCTTCGTTAGGTTATGGCCAATCGAAGCTGCTTTAACGGTTCCGGTTTCTAGGTTTCGGTTTTGGAAATACCGGAAAAAGTGGCCCAATATTCCCACACGGAGCTCACTACGGTTTTCTCAGAGATGCATGAGCCGATTTTCGTAAACTTAGATTCAAATAAAAAGTATACAAGACTTGTGAATTTTATCCGGACCAAAAATTACAAAGTGATGAGGACTTAAACTTTCAAACCGTTCTTCAAGTACGACGATTCGAAAAACGGAAAAAAATCTTCTAAACTATACTCAACACTGTTTATAAATCGAAAAGGTTTCAGAACTCAACAAATCACCAACTCAGCGACATCTATTGAACGAAATCACGGCTAATTAATGGCTAAAACTGGGGTGAAATAAAATAACATTCATAATAATAATACGGAAGAGAATGATGAGTCAATGGCCTTCCGTAAAGTAGGTGAAGCAACAAAATTTCCACTCCCGCTTATCCTTTATACTTCCCTGTGAACGATGGAGATGGGGCCGGCCGGTAATGGTGGCTATCGTGCTGTTGAGATGTTCGATTTGAGTTTAAACGGTATCAATTCGCAATACATTGGACTCTCAATTTACGCGCGGCGTCGGGGGTGCGTAAGTTTAATTTCTCGTAAAGTAAATAAATCATCACGTTATTTCAAATTTTTCGAGCGAAAAAGGTTTTTTTCAATTCCATTCGATTTTACTGTAAATAACAGAAAAAAATCTAACTACGTTCATACGCAAAACCATCTGAGTATATTCTGAGAATATGGAATTCCGTAAGAGATATTCCAAGATCCAAGGACTACTTGGAATTATGTCCTTAGAGACTACGCTGTGCCATTGCAATAACTACAACGGCTAATATCTATTTTTGTTTGCTCTGCATATGTTTAGAGCTACACATTGCTTACTTTTCTATTTATAACTGTTCCAGGTATGATCTCAGAATTCCAAGAACTTCAGTGAAAACAGGTCTTAAGATTTTCACGAGCAATCAGCAGTTTATGAACAATTTTTCAATGCTGCTCATAGTCATTGAGCTACATATTGCTTACTTGTCTATTCTATTCTATTTCCGGAATATTTTCAGTTGTCCAAGTACTTCGCGAGTATGGACCGTGAACGATAAGTTTGTTAATGTACTTTGTTATTCTGGTAGATCTTACGGTCTGAACTGCAGGTAGTTTTTGGATGACCTTGAATATTCATAATAAGCAAATTATTTGCATGTGCTATCACGAACATGAACCGCGTACAAAGGTCTTGATAGTTCACTTGGTTACGCTGGTAAATGTTAAGGTCTATACTCCAAGTAATTTTTGGATGAACAAGCACTACCTCAAAACGCATCACAATGGTCCAATTATTTGAATGTGATACCACGAGTATAGACTCGCAAAAAAGAAGCTCACTAATGTCACCGTTTTCTTTGACAGACTTCAAGGCCTATATTCCGAGGAGGTTCCAGAATTTCCACAGACATTACCACAGACATCAATTTGCTGTAGTACTACGAGAACAAACCGCACTCAAAGGCTATGTAAAAGTCGCCAGTCACGCGTTCATATACTGATTTCATTTTTCCAGAGAACTCTTGGATGCCGCCTGATTATGACCTAGATTCTGTAAAACCAAACAATATACCATTCGACTAAGTTCGTCGAGATCACAAACTGTCTGTGTGTGTACGTGTGTATGTGTGTATGTGACAAATAATGTCACTCAATTTTCTCAGAAATGGCAGGTCCCATACATAGTTCCTGAGTTTCATTTGGATGTGACATCCGGTTCTGGAATTACAGGGTGATATGCATCAAAAAAAGTAAAAAAAAATAGTCACACACGTTTCTCAGAGATGGCTGAACCGATTTTTACTAACCAAGATTCAAATAAAAGGTCTTAACAATTTTGTTGAATTTCATTTGGATCCGATTTTCACAAACTAAGAAACAAATAAAAGGTTTAAAAATTCTTTAAAAAGTCCCCGAGAAGTTATTCCAGATCCGACTTCCGGTTCCGGTATTACAGTGCGATTAGTGAAAGTTTTCAATTGCATGGGTATTTTTTCACAAGCGATGACGAGGTGCACATTTTTATTAAAACTGACTGCTAAATTCATCTAGTTGGCAGATCTTGTTAGTTGGTGAATATATAAAACTACTTTGGGGCTACTAGTCCCCGGTTTCCACTTCCGAGAGCACCGATAATAGCGAAGAAAATCTTCAAAAATGGAACTCACTTCGATTTCTCAGCCACGGTTAAGCCGATTTTCACGAATCATGATTCAAATTAAAGCTCTCGTTGTCTTTAAATATACTGTGCAATTTCATCCAGATCCGACTTCCGGCTCCGAAATTATAGGGCAATGAGTGTCAAAACATTCAAACCGTCATTCAAAGTGACGATGCAAAACTAGGACGCGACTATACGTGTGGCTTTGCTCCGTTCGTAGCGTGCTTTGTTCAATTTTGTAAAGCATGCAGGGTTGCCACATTAAAATTGATATTTTTCAGGTGAAAAAAATGTAAATTTCTAATTCTTTTATTCAATTTGCACCTACTTGTTAGTGTTATTACAAGATAATGATAACGATACTTTTCTACAAAAGAACACTTATTGCCTTTCTCATATAGAAAGTTGATGCAGTGAAAATTGACCCAGAGGGCTGAGAATTCTTTATCATTCGACACAGTTCATCGAGCAGAGCAATGTATGGATCTGTGCGTGTCAAATAATGTCACTCATAAAAAAAATCTCGTAGTCCCACAGGTTGCTATTGAATTTCACACCGTCATTTAGAGCGACGATGCTAACAAGGGTAAAGTTATTTTAGATTTGCCTTAAAACTGATTCAATTTGTAGGCTACATTAGTTGCTTACTAAACGAACCGACTTTGGCTATACTGGTTCCAAGTTCCCAGTTACAGAAATACCAGAAGTAGTGATCAAAAAGTTTATAACGAGACTCACTCAATTTTCTAAGAGATGATTTGATCGATTTCCACAAACAGGTTCAAAAAAAAGTTCCTATAATCTCATAGGTTGCTGTTTAATTTCATCCTACTTCCGGTTACAGAGCTATAGGGTAAAGAGTGTTCAATCATTTAGTGCGCCGATGCATAATCAAGAAAAATTCTTATTAACTTGACATAACTGTTTACAAATTGAAAAGGTTAATATTAGTTCGGGACTTAAAAGTGGTTGAGTACATCAGGAAAAACCCATCGACGTCGACGAGGGATTTGGCCAAGCAGTTCAACACCAGCATCGGGATGATTCAACGGATCAAAGTTCGGAACTCCCTGAAAACGTACAAGAAACAGAAGGTGCCGAAAAAGTCCCTGGTACAGCAAGTTCAGGCCAAAACAAGAGCGCGAAAACTGTATAACCGGATTCTACAGAATAAAGACGGATGCATCGTGATCGACGACGAAACCTACGCCAAGGAAGACTCTCGAGCGCTGCCCGGACCGCAATATTATACGAAATCGGTGAACCAGGACCTGGACGACGTTGGTGGCGATGGAAAAGTTTGGGCAGAAGGTGTTGGTCTGACAAGCAACTTGTACCTGTGGTTTGCGGTCGTCCATTATCTTCACGAAGGGCACAATTAACGCCAAGATGTACGAGGAAGAATGTTTGAAGAAGAGAATGCTGCCGCTGTACAAAAAGCATAAGGCTCCTCCTCTATTCTGGCCGGATTTGGCTTCAGCCCACTACGCCAACTCCGTTCTACAGTGGTTGTCAAAAAATAATGTACAATTCGTGGAAAAGGACATCAACCCACCGAACTGCCCGGATCTTCGGCCAATTGAAAGGTATTGGGCAATTGTCAAGCGGCTCTTTCGGAAGGAAGGTACAGTGTCCCAAAACATGCAGGAGTTAAACCACCAGGAAAGTCACAAAAGTAACTGTGCAGAATTTAATGAAGAATGTCAAGTCCAAAGTGCGAGCGTTTCACAGAAACTAGGATTGTCTTCAATATAATCAGTGAAATGCATGAAAATGTAATTTTTCTGCAATATATCGAAAACTGATGTCAAAATATGTTTTTTTTCGCTTTTTTATTCAATAATCAATGTTGGTAACTACTTTTCGATACACTCCTTAATATGGGAGAGGCATCATTACATCACTAAGTGAATTAAAGCAGGTTTTGCTTTTCTCATATAGAAAGGTTATGCAATCACTGTGAAAACCGACTTTTGAACCGAGGCCCGGAGGGCCAAGTGTCATATACCATTCGACTCAGTTCGTCGAGTACGCAAAATGTCTGTTTGTATGTGTGTATGTAACGTTTTTTTGCACTAACTTTTCTCGGAGATGGCTGAACCGATTTTCACAAACTTAGATTCAAATGAGACCTTTAATGTGGTCCCATACAAAATTCCTGAACATTATTTGGATCCGACTTTCGGTTCCGGAATTATGGGGTAAAATGTGAAAAAAATGAAATTCTCATAGATGGCGCCACAAATTTTCACAAACTTAGGTTCAAATGAAAGGTCCTGTGATCCCATACGTAATTCCTGAATTTCATCCGGATCCGACTTTCGGATCTGGAAATATAGGGTAAACTGTATTAAAAAAGGGGTTCACTGACAGGGGTGAAAAACCGTAGAAAGTTTTCTAAATCAACCTCAAATCTTCTCCAATTGATAGTTTTTATCAGTGAACGGTCAAACAAACTGATTTCGATTATTCTTTCAAGAATCGAAGAAAATTATTTGAAGAGTACCACAGTATTATATATTTTTTTCTTAACGCCATACAATAAATGGTGAATTATTTCTGGTTTATGGAATAAAATGCGTTTTGTGCTCCTAATTCCAATAATTTTTATTTAACCCCTTAATTAGGTTTCAGTTAGGTTTTTTTATTCCACATTTTGAAAGTTTATTGTTGAATTTTTTTTATTGTTGAATATTTTCACACTGATCGTAATTCAAAGCTTCGTCGAAGCCTTTTTTATTCAGCTACGATAAATGTTTCACTGATTTCAAAGTTCCGACCTTAGGATAATATCAATCAAATTCAGTAATTTAGGTAAATCCAATGGATTTCCAGTCGAGCGCACCCGGAACGCAATTCCGGAACAATGTACGCTTAAAATCCATCACACTCGGTTCTTGAACCGACTTCCTTCACCCCCTCCCCCATTCCACCGCAACCCATTCGCCACGAGTTTCTGCCCATTTCACTTTTCTTCCACAATCTTCGAAAGGAAAAACATATGACCAACAACAATCGTGGAAATGCTGACGACGACACACGAAAGGCTCTGCTCTATCCAGTTATGTGCCTTCCACTAGCCAACGTGCCAGTGGTGATTATCCTCTCCTAGTTCGGATGTGTGTGCTGTCGAAACATGTTACCACCTCTCTCTCTCTCTCTGCGTTCGTTGCGCGTTTCTTCGTCCCCTTTGTATTGGTGTCGGAATCCTTCCAGGACTGACTCACTGGAAAGAACCTGCGCAGTGGTTCACCCAGCACACACTTTTGGTCCTGACTATGAGAATCATAACGCTGCGATAACAAAGGAAAGGAAATTTGTTGACGAACTCTTGAACTCATCGGGGGTTGCTTGACACGGTTCGTCGGTGGCAGTATTTCTTCTGGTTCCAAATTGTGCAAGTGACTGGTTAACTAAGGACTGATAATTTCTGCTCCCGGATTGCATCGTTTGAAAGGCATTCATCCAGGAGCAGTGGAACTGTCGTTCGGAACCAATGGGTTCTTGTTGTAGACGATTCAGTTCTTCGAAAACAGTCAGCTGGTGATATTCTATGTGTGCTTTTTTTTTGGCGAAAGGTTGATTAGCAAGATGGTAACTGGTCGCCCTTGGAGATGTGAAAAATAGTACCGATAGTAGTTTCGTTTCGAAAATATGCTAAAATTCTTCGGTAAAATAATTATTTTCCTAGGTTTTTTCGAACAATGTCTGGTGCGTAGATCAATCAATGCAAATAAAAACTTTTTCTTCTCATTCTCATTTCGTTTCAGGAATTCCAGTCGAGGATCCACTGGCGTGCGCGTGCTGGTATTGGTGGGTTCATCAGAAATGTCGTCCTTCGTGAAAGGCAAAAAAGGATGCTGTGTGTCTTTGTTCAGTGAATGAGTGCTGCGACGCCAGTGCCAGTAGTTGTTAGTGGAATTCATACCAGGATATACAAAGAGCCCTCTTCAGCGTGGGCTGCACGGAGTGAAGTTTTTAAAGTACACAATTCCGTGCATAAGCCGTGTGATTGGTGCCAACGTGTGGAAAGCAAAAGTGTTCTGTTAAAGTTAAAGTGAGAGTGCAAATAATGCGTTACAAATCAAGCATCCGAAAGCCCTCGATCTAGCGATTAGGAGGCTGTCTGTTATTAATTTTACAAGCTTTTATTTGCCCGTTTCCAAGAGTGTGTAGTGGCGAGATTGTGTTGCTTTTCGACGGCTATCCATCCATCAACTGCTTTCGATTGATTCAAAAAGGGAAAAATACACAAATACTCGATTAATTTTGCACCACTCGAGTGCTCAGTCGGTGAAATTTGTGCATCCACTTGTGTTCCAACACTTTTCGACCAGAGTGAAGGTCTCAGCCGAGCAACCGCAGCAGCACCAGAGGGGGAAAATCATACTCAACTCTTGGTCAGATAATGCATGCCCGAATGCGCCGTTATTCGGTTGGCTGCATTCATTCCTTGTTGGGGTTGTCATCGTCACGACTCTAAACCGGGGGGAAAAAAAGTGTCGTCTGTAGTTCCTGTTTATCCAGCGTTCCATCGGAGTCATTAAATTCGTCAAAGTCGCTAGCACAATAGAAATGAGTTCCAGTCAAAGTACCCACGGTGAATTGTCATGAAGCTACTAAATATCATCATGGAAATTGTGAAATAGTGAAACTCTGTTCCAAAGTATCAAAGTGCGACACGAAATTTGCAAACTCAACAGTATATTGGTGACACAGTGGCGATCCGCGCAATCCATTAGAGTCGTAGCCGAATCCGAGGGGCGGCGGTCACGTTTGTTTATTATTTCGCGTTTAGATTGCTGCTGGGCGTGGAGAAGTGAGTGTAGATAGAGCGAGATAGAGCTCGAAACAACGCTAACAAACATCCACACACCAAGCAGGTACCGTTTCGCGCTGGCCTGGCAGTGAAGCACCCGGTCCTGGGCCTGGGTGTTCTCAGGCAGGTGGCAACCGGCAGCAGCGGGTAGTGGCCGGCTGGCAAACGGTGGCGGCAGCATTGTTTGGAAAATGTTTCTAAAATGTGGATTAATCGTTTTCACTCTTCTCGTCATCGACATCGAAAGTGGTGAGTAATATACAGTCGGGCTTCAATTATAACAGAAGTAATAATAATAATGAGGCGGGGGCAAACATCAAAATGTTGAAATTCTTTGTTGTCAAGAACCTAGAGTTCGTGGGCGAGAATGGTTTTCCATCACGCCACCAAAATTGCTGTGCTTTATTTTTCGTTTCGGCGAAAATGTGTTCTACTATTGAACGCAGGGTTTCTAAATTGTGTTCCCTATAAAGTGGAGGCAAACAGATTCACTGTGGAAATGACACTTTACCTTAATACGAATAAATAAAGATATGCGCGGAATATTTCGACTAAAACGTATGTAATAATATTACTAAAACAAAAACTGTTTCAATAAGATAATTCTTGAAACCATGAATCAGCTGTTTTTTTTTTCAAAGAAGTTTCTCTTTTCTACGAATAAATGCTTCCAAATCTTACAGTTTTGCCTAAAAATTCGGATTCTTCAAAAATCTCAATCTTAGTAATACAAAGAACTTCAATTGCTGGAAAGGAAGGGCGGAACTATCAAATTTCCGTTATTTTAGATGGTTTCCGAACTTTTTACTACTGGAAATATGAACATAAAGTTAGCGAAGCACCTATCGCCGATGATAACGCAAATAGGTTAATAAATCGTTGCTAATAAGTTGCTAATTAATTACGGTAATTTTGAATTTGTTGCTCAATTTGTTTATATGAATTTAACGAAGCACCGCTACTAACTAAGCTTGAAAACAAATCAAAACCCGGTGGACTAATTTGTTACTAATTAGTTACAAATTAGTTACGGTAATTTTGAATTTGTTGCTTAATCGTTTTTAAATTTTTAAATACTTCGCTAAGTTCATATGAAGATAACGAAACACCCCTGCTAAATAAACGGTGCGGCCTAGGTGGTTGCAAGTATGATGCCTATCGGTCTGTAAGTGAAGGAAGACGCGGAGTGCTACAACATGCGAGGAGACCGGAATGCCCGTAGGGCCTCCAAAGCCGCTTCTATACGCAGACGGCAACAAGAGTGGGACAGCTCAACCAAGGGTAGGTGGACACATCGGCTCATACCTAGGGTCTCGAGTTGGTTAGATAGACCTCACGGAGAAGTGAATTTCGGCCTGACGCAATTCCTCACAGGCCACGGGTGCTTCAGATGGTACCTCCACAGGTCCAGCATCCCTGTATGTCCTGGCTGCCCAGACGAGATCGAGACGGCAGAACACGTCTTGTTCGCATGTTCCCGTTTCGCGCCTCAAAGGAGTGAGCTACTGGAGGCATGCGTCATTGACACCACACCGGAGAACCTGATCCAGAGAATGTGCCACTGCGTAGAGAACTGGAACGCAGTGTCGACCGTGGCATCCCAAATTGCGGGCATATTGCAGCGGAAATGTAGTGCGGAACAACAACAGGCAGCCGCGACCGCTAGCCGCGTGCAACCGTAGTAGGCTCAAGAGGGATCAACGAATAAACGTCGGTCCGGGAGAACCTCCTTTGCCGGGGAGCTCTTCGTCGGAGTAGTCTAGATCTATCGTCGGGGACTAGACGAGTAGTACGTAAAACTGTTAGGATCGTCGGGGCACCAGTGAACCGGAAGCGTCGGTTTCGGGAGAGCCTCCTTCGTCGGTGTAGGCTAGATCCTCCGGCGGGGGCTAGTCGAGCAGTCGCCACAACACCGATTCGAGTCGTCGAGGCGCCAGCGAACCGGAAGCCATGCTCCAACCGGAATCACCGGACCGACCTCGGCACTCCTTCGGGTGTCCCGTGTGGTGTAACAGAGAACTCGGTGTCGGGAGAACTTCCTTCGCCGGGGAACTCTTCGTCGGAGTAGTCTGGATCCTTCATCGGGGGCTAGACGAGTAAATCGTGGCGTAATACCACTAGGATCGTCAGGGCGCCAGTGAACCGGAAGTCACGAGCCAACCGGAATCATTAGATCGACTTAGGCATCCTCTTGGTCGGGTCGTAGACGCGTACCGTAAGCGTCGGTTCGGGAGGACTTCCCTGGTGAAAAAAATGTAAATTTCTAATTCTTTTATTCAATTTGTTGAATCATGATAACGATTCTTTTCTATAAATGTACACTTATTACCTTTCTCATATAGGAAGTTTATGCAATCACTTGAAAACTTACTAGTGAAAATTTACCCAGAGGGCTAAATGTTCTATATCGTTCGACACAGTTTATTGAGCTGAGCAATGTATGTGCGTATGTGTCAAATAATGTCACTCATAAAATGAAACATCTCATAGTCCCATGTGTTGCTATTGAATTTCACACCGTCATTTATAGCGATGATGCAAAAAAGGGTGAAATTGTTCTAGATTTGGCTTAAAACTGATTCAATTTGTAGGCTACATTAGTTACTTACTAAACGAACCGACTTCGGGTATACTAGTTCCAAGATCCCGGTTCCAGAAGTACCGGAAATAGTGGTCAAAAAGTTTAAAACGAGACTCACTCAATTTTCTCAGAGGTGATTTGATCGATTTCCACAAACAGGCTCAAAAAAAAATTCCTATAGTCTCATAGGTTGCTGTATAATTTCGTCCGAATCCGACTTCCGGTTCCAGAACTACAGGGTAAAGTGTGTTTAATTATTTAGTGCGACGATGCAAAATAAAGAAAAAATCTTATTAATTTGACATAACTTTTTACAAATTAAAAAGGTTAATGTTAGTTTATACCCAAAGAAAGTTTCTTATTTTATTCAATTTAGTGCGATTGAAATAAAGAATTTCTTCACAGAATCTTCTAGCGATATTTTTGAAAATATAAATAATATGAGAAAGGCATCATTACACCACTAGGTGGATTAAAAAAGGTTTTTTTGGATAGTTTTGTTACAGTAAAAAAAAGAAGCAATAATTCCACGTTAAACTAATCCCGATTTCCATAAGTATGGCTGGAATAAATTCTTCATTATTAAATATGCGATGGTTTTCAAGCATCAAAGAAAAAATAATACGCGAAAAAAACTCTCTTCCGAAAAAAATATATCGCCCAACGTGGGGCTCGAACCCACGACCCTGAGATTAAGAGTCTCATGCTCTACCGACTGAGCTAGCCGGGCTTGTGAATACAATCTCCTCATCGCTGCACTACACGTTTCTAGAAACAAAACCACTCACTCAGAACGAAATTAAATCCTCGTCAAACTTCTTCTAAAAACCCTCTTCAGATCCCATGTGTCATCAAACTGCTGACAGCTAATCAATGTCCCGGGTTCCGTCCAAGACAGGAAACCGAAAATCAATTTCCTCTTCTGATAAATCGGGAGGGAAGTTGTGTATCGTTATGTTTTCCGAAAACACATTCGAATTGAATTCCGCATCCCATTACTGGCACCGTAGCCGAACAACCGATTTGTACCCTTGACAGTGACTCGAATTCGCTGAAGCATTACTTTTAATAGCAACCGGGCACCATTTCCGTCAGCCATGGCAGGGGGGGCCGGTGTTGTTGCCGTGGCTTTAATTCCGATAAGTCACAAATCGGAGATCTCGTCAAGAACATCGCTGCTGCTGCTACTGCTGAGTCGGCGCTCAGCGAAGCGTAAAATGGAAACGCGGTCGTACTTATTTTTTTTTTGTTTCGCGAAACCCCGAAGACGTCCTTGGCAGATGATGATTATGAAGATGACTGCTATCGGACGGAACCGGTGTCGTAAACCTTGAACACATTCATAAAAAAGTGCATTTGCTATGAGGCAGGCATAACGGATCGCCGTAAAAAAAAACAAAATCGCCCGGCGAATTAATCGCAGCGAGATGAACGTTTCGTAATGTTTTCAAATTTTTAAGTGATGCGATAAGTAGATGGAAAAGAAAATTGAACTAGCTGACGTCGTACATTCACCGCACATATTTATGCACATGCCGAGTGGGAGCACGTTTGCAAGCCCGACCAGGACTGTGATGTATGTTGTATGTTGTGCTCTCTCACTGTGGAATGTGTCTTGGATTGAATTGGTCATAAATATGAATTTCTATTAACTTGATTGTGTACCGTTGGTGTCGTTCTGTTTCGCTGCATTTCTCGTAATGTTGCAATGATAGAGAGGGGGTCCTATCGACAATCGAACTTTTTTTGCTGAACTGATCGACAATTTTTTGATGTATGCCATTACAGAAGATTTTGTTTAGCTTCACTCAAATGTACCCGCTGTGAACAAATCTGAACGTCTTGTGACCGACAGAACTTGGGCCGTTCAATTCGCAGCATTTGGTGTTGTGGTGATGATGGTGCTACTGCTATGGGAGCAGACGAAAGGAAACGCTGTGGTATAATGCAATGTTTGCATCACTGGGCGGCTGACTCACAATCTGCACCCGTTCGGTAACTTCCAACGATAGAAATGTACGAACACTGCACTGTTTTACTGTCATAATAGCAATCCACCGCGCGTGACAGAGATGGAGAAAGAACAAATGTGTGTACATCCAAAGATTCCACCGGTGAGTATGTGCCGACACATTGACACATGAGTTCTCGGCCGCCATACATGTTTCGGTCGAATGTCCGTGACGATATGCTACTGGTACCCGTCCATCATCGTTTTTGTACGGTAGCTAAATCTGAACGAAGTTATTTGGAATTCTGCTGATTTCAATAGTTCCATAACGGCTTAATAATCTTTAACTACAATTAAATAATACCAACGATTGGAAAACTGTTCTATTGGAGTTCTATCGAATATTTAACAGCCCTGGATCACAAAACGAGCGTGAGATTATCGATTGAAGCCTGTTCAAGATCTTCCGTCTGTTTCTGTCAGTTCGATGTTAGCGAAATTCCAAAAGCTAACCATGCATACCTAACCGGTACAGACAGGCGACGCAATCTTTGGGCGGGATTTGCATTTCAGTGGGTCATTTCGGATTTCCGACGAAGCCCGTCCGGATAATCAAATTATAGACTATTGACTGGCTTCGTTGCCCCTATTTTGCATATCTTCGTATGTATCGCGCTGGGGATATGCTGCAGCCGGGTTCAACGACTGTCATCTCACATCGCTATACGCAATAAATAGGCGGACATGTGCAAGTGCAATGCGTGCGTCATCATAAAACGATGAAACGACAAACGGAGCGCAGTCAGATCTCGCAAATTTCCCTCCCGGGTAAGCGATATAACAACGGCAGAGTAGTGTCACCGTACTGACAAACCGAACGCATAATTCGACAGAAGGGAGACTTGGCTGCTGGAGGATCGTACGATATGCGTTAGTAGTGTGTGCACTTTGGCATTTCTATTTTGTCTGCTTAATTAAATCTCCTGTATGGTAAACTTTCGCGAAGGGAAAATCTTAAACGAGTTTTGGTGGTGCAGAATGGGGGATTTTGTTTTGTCATGTTTCACAATAGTTGGATAAGAGTCAAGTTTTTTTCTCTAATGATTGTTTTAAATTTGCTATCACATACTGAGAAGTATTTAATGAAACTAGAGAAAATTATTTCGAAGAGAAATTTCAGTCTATCGAGTACTCACCAACGGGGGGAGATGGAAATTAAACTATAAAAACGCACCTAGACGTAAAGAATGTATTCGAGATACAGTTGAACAAAACTTGTACCTCAGTATATATTAGGTTTGAACGTGAACTTGATTCAGTAACATTCATTTCGGTCAACGACGAGGTGCACAGTTTTGAATATGATAATGTGAAATACAAAAATCCTGAGTGCGTGGTAGACGGTGCCATAGAAATGCGTTTACATGAACTTCCCTCGCAGGTCAGTGAACATTACTTTCGACAAGACAGGGGGAAAGGAAAGTAAAACAGATTTTCCCTGGTGTCCGGAATGGCCTGTGTGTGCATACGACTATGTAAGACGATTCCGTGACATTTAGTATCGAGAGAGGCAATATCCTTGTAAACCACTGGTAACCTATAAAAATCAGTTAACTAAATGTCAATTCTGTGAGCAACCAGCTCACTATAAAAAAAGTTATCTTTAATAAAAAAAAACCCTTCCTAATCCACCTAGTGGTGTAAAAATGCTTTTCTTTTTCTATTTGTATGAGATGAGTGTTGCTAATCTAAAAAAAACCCTTCTTAGGCCACTTAGTGGTATTTTCATAGATCATGAAAAATCACTATTCGAAATCGAAAAAAAAATTTTGATGCCAAAAGTCTTAGAATTGTATGAAACGTCGAGATTTAGTGTCACCTCGAAAAAAAGAAAATCGACTTTTTAAGAAATCGATTTTCTGGTACAGAGTTTTTTTTTCAAGTTCAAAATATTTTTTTTCTTCAAAATGACACTAAATCTCGACTTTTGGCATTAAAAATTCTGTTTTCTTTTTCAGAAATTTCATGTACCCCTTACTCATATCGGATTTAGCCTAAATTGTGCATTGAGACTTTTTTCAAGGTGCTTGATCCCAAAATATTGGCACCCTTACATATATTAGAGCGGTAAAAACAACGTGTTCTGTCGGTTACGTAACTTATACCATCATATCTCCAGAACCAGAAGTCACAGCAATTTGGTCTTCGAACCTTTTAAATGGCCTACTAGTAGCTTTCAAACGAGTTATAATCGGTTCAGCCATCTCCGAGAAAATTGAGCGGTAAAAAATACAACGCGTTATGTCGGTTACGTCACTTATGCCATTATATCTCCGGAACGAGATGTGACAGTAAATTTCAAACGAGCCTAAGACATTTTCAGATCTCGTCGAGCTGAGTCAATTGGTATCTTACACTATGGGTCTCCGAGCCTCCGTTCGATACTCGGTTTTCCAGCAATTCTAATACTCTATAGAGAAAGGTAAGAACAAGAATAACCGTTCAACATCGGCAACTAAAAAACCTAGTACTTCCGATCCAACAAACGAAAATAATATTACAATCGCCCAACAAAAACAATCTTCACCTACTAGAGTATCAACTGAAAATATTGTGACGCCTCCGGCATCACTTTAAATGGCAGTGGTAATATTTCAGAAAACGCAACTGTTTCAGTATTATACCCGGAGAAGTCCCGGGCCTAGCAAAGAAAAAGTCGATTTTTTCCCGTAAAAACTTTTTTATTTCTTCAGTATAATCTCCATCTACAGCGATACACTTTGATGCCCTTTGAAAAAAAAAAACGTGTTTAATCCACCTAGCAGTGAGATGATACCTTTTTTTACCAATCTGCATGTGTTTTTTGCATGAATATTCTTCGGTGTTTAAGTTTTCATGACATTATTTTAATGACCGTCGTTTTAAGCGACAATTTGAGATTTTAATCACTCATTACTCTGTAATGTCGAAACTGCAAATCGGATCGAATTTAAATCTAGAAGTGTGATAATCGATTAAAGATGCCATGATATGTAAGTTCCACTTTAGAGTTTATGGTAATTTAAGGTACTTCCAAAGCCGGTATTCAGGAACCAGAATAACCCAAACCGATCCGTATGGCCATAAAACGAATACATTACAACAGTTTTGAGTTCAACTTTGAAGCTCAATCCCATCTTCTATATCGGTTTGAATTTTAAAAATTCATCATGATGTAATTCGAGAACCGGAAGTCATAATTGGATAAAATTAATTAATTTTTGTATGTATGTATAAAATTAGTTAATTTTGTATATAAGTTTATTTTAATTTGAATTTTTGTTTCTGATATTTGATTAGGCTTTTTTGAGAAAACGATTGAGCTTTGAGAAACGATTTTATACTGGAACCGGAATTCTAAAATCGGTATGGCCGAAGTCAGATAAATTCACCTGAATAGCTGTATAGTTTACATTTGTTTCAAAATATTTGAAAATCAGTGAAGACATCTTTGAGAAATCATAGCACGAATTAAATTTTTAGGTGCCTTCTGAATCGACAAAAAGTTAATTTTTTTTATAGGCTATCCAAATCTGCTAACCCGATAAACCTGATTAATTTATGTGGAATAGACATTTTTATACCAATCACCCTGTATCTCCGAAACCGGATGTTGGATCTGGCTGAAGAGCAAAATGTTTTATAAAATCTTGAAACTTTTCATTTGAATCTTAGATGATTCTTAGAATTCATTTGAATCTTAGATCGGTTCAGCCATCTACGAGTAGAATGAGTTACACAATTTTGATTTCGTTTCATATATCATCCTGTAGTTCCGGAACCAGAGGTCGGAACCAAACATAATTCAGGAACTTTGTTTGGGAGCATACGACTTTTCGTATGAATCTGAATTTGTAGAAAAGAAATTTTCCGAGAAAATTGAGTGAAATTATTTGTCACACACGCATTTGCTGATCTCGACGAACTGATTCGAATGGTATATGGATGTTATGTTCTTCCAGCATTTATTGCTGTATGTAGTTGAAAACAATATAATTAAAAAAAATCTGCCATCATCTGGTTTATATATGTCATATTCGAACGATTATGTTGCCAAAAACGAGCCGTGCTAAAATCGGTCCGAGGCTAAATGTCATGGAAAAGGATGCTGTACACAGTCTTTTTGGTACTTAGAAACAATTGTATGTAACAGAATAAAAAATCGTGTTTTCCGTTGCTCCCAAGCATTGCTTTGCCATACAGCGCTCAAAACTCCTACTGCTGGAATAGGGGGAAAAGTAGTTTACACAAAAATTTCGTTATCTCCGTTAAAAATGGACGGATTTTAACAATCTATGGCTTGTTGGATAGGTATTATCGTGCGGAATCTAAGTCTGAAAACATATTCTGTTTTCAAGGTCAATTGTGACAGATACTGTCAAAAAACTGAAAATTTTGACATAAAACTTCGTATAACTCAAAAAGTAAACATCCGATCTCAAAACCATTCAATAGCGTTTTGGGTGACGGGGAGACCTTTCATTTGCAACTAGTTTGATCAAAATCGGCCCAGCCATCTCTGAGATCTCGACCTCTTAGTTGACAACACACATACAGACACACACACATACACACACACACACAGACATTTGCTCAGTTCGTCGAGCTGAATCGATTGGTATATGTCATTCGGCCCTCCGGGCCTCAGAAAAATTTTCGAAAGTTTGAGCGAATTCTATACCTATTTTTTATATATATAAAAAAAGGTAAAACAGATTTGTGAAGGCCTTCAAAATAGACTTCCTTTTCTGCAATGACCTCAGTATTCAACGAAAAATTCTTTCCCTGGAGAAACCTTTTCAGGCTTGGGAATAGATAATAGTCGCTGGGGGCCAGGTCGAGAGAATATGGGGGATGGTGGATCATTCCTTACCGCGAAATCATTCACCCTCACCGTTGCTTTTATGCATGAAAGCACTGATACGCCGTTTTCCATACCTTGTTGAAAACTACAACTCGTCTGACACGATCAGCTGTTATTCAAACCCTAGTGGATAGATTGTCATGAAATTAGATATTGGGCTATCTAGAGGCTTGTTTTCAACAAAAATATACACGATTCGAAAATATGTGAGAGGTCCGGGACTTTTCATTCCATGTAGTAATACAAACGAATTTTATTTACTGTCCGATCAGTTTTCCTAAGAAACGGTGTATATCAAAGGTTGAAATGTCGGACAGTGCACAAAATTCGTTTTCATTAAAAGACTGTGACCGCCGGTTTTTCCTGAAACATTACCACAATTATCACCCCATTCCCATTCCGGCACCCGGTTTGTTAACCCATCTGGAATCTTGGAATCTGCTTTAAATAACAGGTAAAATCATTTCCTTATGTTTGTATGTGCATCATTTGCAAACATGCATGCACGAAGCATATCGCGTGGATAAAATGTATATGATAGGTAAGAATTATTTCTCCGAAAGCTTCAGTTCGCTGAAATTTAATATGACTGAGTAATCGTAGTGAGCTCGCGATTAATACGGACGTTTCAAACTATGAAATCTATTAGCGTCTTTAAAAAATACCTTCGATGAAATCTGTTTTCATTTCAATAAAATGTTGAGCATCATGGTTTTGGTGTAATGGCTTTTAATCGAACGACTTTTAGGTGAATGACCCATTCGCGAACATGACTACGGTACGATGTACTATTTCCGCTGGAAATCCGGCTCAATTATTTGCTTCCTAGAAGCCGTTTTTTTACATTTTCTAATTCTATGAAAATATTCGTTTGGTGCGAATTCGGTTATGTTGTGAAATGTAGCTATCTGATAAAATTTCATCTATCCGATTTCTGCACTGTGAAATACTTAAAAGGAGTTCCCAGAGTGATTCATATATTTTATAATAATACGGAATAAACCTTAAAAAGCTTGGTGTAAAATTACTGGGAACCAATACGACACAGGACCTTTGAAAAAAAATCTTAGAACAACCAAAAATTTAGTTATGTTCAACAGATCGGCCAGTGGACAGACGTTTTGTTCACTTATGATGAGAACTCTTTAAAACGCTAGGATCCTGATGGAAAGAAAAGGATTAAGTTTAAGATAAAGAAAAGAGTTAGGAGAGGAGACAATCTAGTTAAGAAGGAACACATCACATTCTGTTTATTCTTCCTTAATTTATCTATAAACAAAGAAATTCCATATAAATTCGAAGGTCGATTTTGTATATTTTTATTTGATTCAAATTTGTATAAGTATTCTCCATGATCAAAAAGGACAATTTGCATCATCCGTTTTTTTTTAATTTCAATTATCTCTGGTTTAACATTTTGGCCCTTTGCGTCTCGGGCCAGAAAAAATTCCTGGCCCTGTGTGCTGGGTTCGGAATCCAACCCAAGTAGGCTGTCTTACCCGTCACGCTATGCCCGTCCTCTTATCATCAGTTTGCCATTTTAACTGTTTTTGAGAAGGGCCTAAGTAAAAATTTCTTGAACATTTTCAAAAGGTTACACCTCGTAAACGGTTTGTTAGATTGGTTTGGTGTATTCGATAATATTTCAGGTAACCATTGGGAAAGTGTACACTGTGAAATAAATGTGTTTTTATACTGTTCTAAAAATAGAACCTAATCGATTTTCACCAAAAAGGTATTTGTTTTTGCCTGTCTCATGTAGAAAGATTATGCAATCACTGTGAAAACCGACTTTTGAACTGAGGCCCGGAGAGCCGACTGTCATATACCGACTCAGTTCATCGAGTACGCAAAATGTGTGTATGTGTGTATGTAACGATTTTTGCACTAACTTTTCTCGGAGATTTATGAACCGATTTTCACAAACTTTGATTCAAATGAAAGGTCTCACTGTCTCAGATAAAATTTCACAGTAGCTTTAAAGGTAATATGAGCTTCAATTCAAATCAAGATTTGTTAAAATCTATTTTTGGAGTTTTTCTTCACCAATTTCGATGCTTCCGGGACAGAAAAAAGCCCCCCCTAGTTCCGAATTAAGTTTTTATATCTATGAACTAACAAGAATTTATAAGACAGTTTTATTCGATTTGTACCTGTTTTTGACCATCGTTCATGAAAAAATACTAATGAAATTGGCAATTTTCCACTTATCACGCTTTAGTTCTGGAACCGGAAGTCGGATCCAGATAAAATGTTTTTCAAATTTTTAGGAAACTATAAGGCCTTTCATTTGAATCTGAGTTTGTAAAAATGGGTTTAGCCGATTCCGAGAAAATTGAGTGCACACACATTCTCTAATTTTCAGATATTACCATGTAACTCCGAAACCGGCAGTCGGTTCCAAATAAAATCTAATGGCGGGTTATGAAACCATAATACCTTTTATTTGAATATTAGTTTGTGAAAATCGGTTCATCCATCTCTGAAAAAAATGAGTGCATATTTTTCCATTTTTTTCTGTACATATCATCCTATATCTCCGGAAACGGAAGTAGGATCGGGATTAAATTCAACAGCAGGCTATGGGACCATTAGACCCTTCATTCAAATCTTAGTTTGTGAAAATCGGTTCAGTAATCTTTGAGAAAAGTGAGTGCATATTTTTGTTACATACATACACACTTACACGCACAGGCAATAACTCAGTTCGTCGTGCTGAGTCGAATGGTATGACATCGGTTTTCACAGCGATTGCATAGCCTTTCTATATGAGAAAAGCAAAAAGTGGTTTCGATAAAAATACTGGTGTATCGTAATTTTTGAAAATATGTTTCTAACAAATCACACTTTTGTTTTTTTTTAAAAAGCTAAAGAACCCCGAAATATTTTTAAAATAAATATTTCATTTGCGTTTCAACACATAACAGTTCGGCTGAAAAGTTCGTATCGTTTAATAGAAACCAACATTTTTTTGGCCAAAATTCGTTGTTATTATTCAACATAATTGCCATCAGAGGCGATACAGCGATTATAGCGATCTTCCCACTTTTCGATACCATTTTTGTAGTACGATTTGTCCTTTGCCTCAAAATAGGCCTCAGTTTCAGCGATTACCTCTTCATTGCTTCTAAATTTTTTACCAGCGAGCATTCTCTTGAGGTCTGAGAACAGGAAAAAGTCACTGGGGGCCAAATCTGGAGAATACGGTGGATGAGGGAGTAATTCGAAGCCCAATTCGTTCAATTTCAGCATGGTTTTCATCGACTTGTGACACGGTGCATTGTCTTGATGAAACAAAACTTTTGTCTTCTTCAAATGAGGCCGTTTTTTTTAAATTTCGTCCTTCAAACGCTCTAATTACGCTATATAATAGTCACTGTTGATGGTTTTTCGCTTTTCAAGGTAGTCGATGAAAATTATACCATGCGAATTCCAAAATACAGACGCCATAATCTTTCCGGCCGATTGTTGAGTCTTTTCACGCTTTGGGTTCGGTTCATCGCGTGCAGTCCACTCAGCTGACTGTCGATTGGACTCCGGAGTGAAGTGATGGAGCCAAGTTTCGTCCATTGTTATATATCGACGAAAAAATCGGTTTTATTTCGATATAACAGCTCCAAACACTGCTCAGAATCATCAATTCATTGTTATTTTTGATCGATTGTGAGCTCACGCGGCACCCATTTTGCACAAAGCTTTCTCATATCCAAATATTCGTGAATAATATGTTCAACACTTTCCTTTGATATCTTTAGGGTGTCAGCTATCTCGATCAACTTTACTTTATGGTCATTGAAAATCATTTTGTGGATTTTTTTCACGTTTTCATCGGTAACAGCCTCTTTTGGACGTCCACTGCGTTCATCGTCTTCGGTGCTCATATGACCAGTACGAAATTTTGCAAACCACTTAAGAATTGTTGCTTCGCCCGGTGCAGAGTCTGGATAACACTCATCAAGCCATTTTTTCAATAACAAAAGTTGCTTTTTTTTTCATAAATACGTTTATTTCTTAAGGCAGTTTACATAAGTTTTTCTTCGCCGTAGCATCAATTTTACATAATATCCTTATCCTAATTTAATTCTAACATAGTCACAACGTTTTGCATTTATTAAAACATATTCTCTTATTACTTAAATATCATCTTAGGTAACTCGTCATTAATTATGAAATCTACTCGGAAATATTATTTGAACCAAACGATTAACTTCTATAAATTATAAAATAAGCTGTTATTTTCAGACATTTTGTTAATAATTTCATAAACTGTTTCGAGTTTGTTTGTATCATTACATTATTTTTATTCTAATTTAGCTATTGGTTGAACTCATGGACGCAGCTGGGATCAGAACTAAGTCTTGAAAGGGGCCTTTATTAAATTGAAACTCCAGTTTTCTTTATGAAATGATAAATAAGTTTCATGTATGAAAGGTCACGACAAGCAAGAATGTCTCGAACTGGGATATTGGATAGTCTACCTTGGGTACGCAAAGAATTTATTAGTTGAGATCTGACATCACGATACTCCACGCATGTCCAAACGACATGATCAATATCTCGATAACCTTCGCCACAAGCACAATGATTAGTCTCGGAGAGCCCAATTCGAAGGAGATGTGCATCTAACGTGTAGTGATTGGACATGAGTCTAGACATCACACGAATGAAATCTCTACTCACATCCAGTCCCCTGAACCATGCCTTTGTCGATATTTTCGGAATAATTGAGTGCATCCACCGACCCAGATCATCTTTATCCCAAGAAGCTTGCCAGCTGGCAAGTGTTCTTTGGCGAGACGAGCTAAAGAATTCGTTGAAAGCAATTGGTCTCTCATAAATTTCACCCTCAATAGCACCACGTTTGGCTAAAATATCGGCTCTTTCATTGCCAGGAATGGAGCAATGAGCCGGGACCCAGACTATAGTGATTAGATAATTATTGTTCAATATGTCGTTCAGGCACTGTTTTATTTTGCCCAGGAAAAACGGTTCAGTCTTGCCAGTCATGTTTGAGCGAATGGCTTCAATTGCACTCAGACTATCTGTGAAGAGGAAATAATGGTTTGGAATTAATGTGACGATTACACTCAAACTATATTGAACTGCTGCTAGCTCTGCTATATAAACAGATGCAGGTTCTTGAAGCCTAAATGAGGCCGAAACATTATTGTTGAACATACCAAACCCTGTCGCTTCTTCAATTCGCGATCCGTCCGTGTAAAACATTTTCTCAGAGTCAATATGCCTGAACTTACTTGAAAATATTTTTGGGATTTCCGTCGAACGTAGATGATCCGGGATTCCACGCACTTCGCGCTGCATGGATGTATCGAAAAATAAAGTTAAGTCAGGGACATTTAGGAGGCTGACACGGATAGGAATATATCTTGAAGGGTTGATTTCCTGTGACATATGGTTAAAATAT
The DNA here is from genome assembly GCF_030247185.1 of Malaya genurostris. NCBI lineage: Eukaryota > Metazoa > Arthropoda > Insecta > Diptera > Culicidae > Malaya > Malaya genurostris. The sequence continues at coordinate 320,716,914 of NC_080571.1, read as the reverse complement.
ACTGTCATGAATTTTGTTTGAGATCGAAGCTCGACTAGTCGTTCGAAATTATTAATTACCATGGGATTCAGCACCTCACATCTTATTAGCAGGCGTGATGAAAGCTCCCAAAATCGATCTTTTAATGGAAGAACTCCCGCCAGAACTTCAAGACTCATTGTATGTGTCGAATGCATGCACCCTAAAGCAATTCGCAAACAACGATACTGAATTCGCTCCAGTTTGATAATATGAGAGTTTGCAGCGGAACGAAAGCAAACGCATCCATATTCCATCACTGAAAGTATCGTTGTCTGATACAATTTTATTAGATCTTCCGGATGAGCACCCCACCAAGATCCTGTTATTGTTCGAAGAAAATTTACTCTTTGTTGGCATTTTGTTATCAGAAACCTAATGTGTCCTCCCCACGTGCATTTGGAATCGAACCACACCCCGAGGTATTTAAAAGTTAAAACCTGTTGGATCATTCTTCCCATCATATGGAGCTGAAGCTGCGCGGGATCATGTTTTCTTGAAAAGACGACTAACTCTGTTTTCTCCGCAGAGAATTCGATACCAAGATGAACAGCCCAATCGGACAAGTTATCTAAGGTATCTTGCAATGGTTTATGCAGATCAATAGCTTTGGGTCCAGTAACTGAAACCACGCCATCATCTGCCAATTGTCTTAGTGTACATGGGGTTACTAGACAGCTGTCAATGTCATTTACGTAAAAATTATAGAGGAGCGGACTGAGGCATGAGCCTTGCGGGAGACCCATGTAACTATTTCTGAGTGTTGCCAAATCGCCATGTGAAAAATGCATGTGTTTCTCTGACAAAAGGTTGTGCAAATAATTATTTATAACCGCTGGGAGTCCATTTTGGTGAAGCTTGTCTGAAAGAACATCAATGGAAACTGAATCAAATGCTCCTTTAATGTCTAAAAATACAGATGCCATTTGTTGCTTTTGAGCGAAGGCAATTTGGATGTCAGACGAAAGTAATGCAAGGCAATCATTCGTCCCTTTATTTCTACGGAAGCCAAACTGAGTATCTGACAACAAACCGTTCGTCTCGACCCAAGTGTCGAGACGTCGTAGAATAATTTTTTCGAACAATTTTCTGATGCAGGACAACATCGCAATGGGTCTATATGAGTTGTGATTGGAAGCTGGTTTCCCCGGTTTTTGAATGGCGATAACTTTCACTTGTCTCCAGTCAGGTGGAACAATATTTTGCTCAAGAAACTTGTTGAACAATTCCAACAAACGTCTTTTTGCGAGGTTGGGCAGATTCTTCACCAAGTTGAATTTAATTCTGTCCAACCCTGGAGTGTTATTGTTACAAGACAAGAGTGCTATAGAAAATTCCATCATTGAAAATGGGTTATTAATAAAACCATTATTTGGAGGAGATTCCCGTATAATGCTCTGCGTAGGAACAGAATCTGGGCAAACTTTCCTAGCAAAGTCAAATATCCATCGGTTCGAGTATTCATCACTCTCATTGCCCACGGTACGATTCCTCATTCGTCTGGCCGTGTTCCAAAGAGTGCTCATTGAGGTATCTCTTGACAAACCTTCGACAAAATGTCTCCAATAGCTACATTTTTTGGCTCGAAGTATGCTCTTGTACTTGGTTTCTAAAACCATAAGTTTTTCAAAATTCTGAGGAGTTCCTCCTCCCCGTTTTAGAAACGTCTTGCAAGCATTTTGTTTTGCGAGTTTAGCCTCTGAGCACTCTTTGTCCCACCAGGGGTTGGGAGGCCTTCTGTTAGTCGTTGGCCCAGGAAAGCGTTTAGTTTGGGATTGTTCTGCTGCCTCCAGAATCGAACAAATGAGGAAGTCATATTCTTCAAGTGGAGGGAGCTCTTCCATTGAATTCAAAATACTAGAGATACTACTTTGGTATTTAATCCAGTCGATATTTTTTGTCAAATCATATGGAATACTAGCGGAAGTAGCAATGCAATTGCTACTGCTAATTGAGATGATGATTGGTAAATGATCGCTACCGTGTAAATCAGGCAGTATTTTCCAGGTGCAATCTTGTCGAATTGATGTTGAGCAAAGAGATAGATCTAATGCACTTGGGCGTGCCGGAGGTCTTGGGATCCGTGTCATGCTACCCATATTTAATACCGTCATGCTAAAATTGTCACAAATGTTTTGTATTAAAGATGATCTGCTATCATTGTAAACGGAACCCCACATAATACCGTGCGAATTTAAATCCCCCAGAATCAATCGTGGTGCAGGAAGGGCTTCAACCATTTCATTAAGCTGTTGCTGTCCAACTTGTGCTTTTGGAGGAATATAAACCGAAGCTATGCAAATATCTTTGCCTTTAATGTTTATTTGGCAAGCAACAACTTCTATACTAGAAGTTGAAGGGATGTTTAATCTATAAAAGGAATAGCATTTCTTAATTCCCAAAAGCACTCCACCATACGGAGAGTCTCTATCGAGACGTATAATGTTAAAATCATTAAAATTTAAAGCTATGTTTGAAGTAAGCCATGTTTCGCATAAAGCAAATACATCACATTTTTGACTATGCAATAATATTTTAAATGAATCAAGTTTTGGCATGATGCTTCGACAATTCCACTGCAGGACAGTGATTGTATCATTTGCGACGGGTGATAAATTATCCATCAAAAGATACAAAACCTGAGACAATTGGCCATTGAGCTGATAACTGCTTCAAAAAGGTTCTAGCTATTGGAAGGAATGCCATTATGAGGGTCTTTAAGGGTTCAGATATATTGAATGCTGAGAAAATCCATTCAACAATTTCCGAAAACTTCAGTAATCCTGTTGGTGGCTGTGAAATGGAGCCCACAGGATTATTACCTTTTTCTGTGCTAGATCCTGGATTGGTTTGTGAATTTGACAAACCAGGAGGCACAGTCTTTGGTTTTGACTTTTTTTGTTTAACACGGGGATCTTTTTTTGAAGATGAAATTTTAGGTGTCTTTTTTGGTAATTTGGAGGAAGACTTCTTTCTCTTAACTGACCCTTGGGTAGTGATAAACGAATTACCTTCACTATTTTCGTCAGAGTCAGAGTCCTCTGGTTCCTATAGATTTGAAAACCCGTTTTCGGTTTCCAAAGGGGGGACATCAATGACCGTTTTAAGCATTTCTGCATATGTGCGCTTAGACCGTGCTTTTAAAGAAAGCTTAATTTTGTCTTTGTGCACTTTAAATGCAGTGCATACTGAAATATCATCATGAGGACTATTCCCACAATAAATACATTTTTCAATTTCCTTGTTGCAATCATTATCTTTATGAGGCCCTTCACACTTAATACATTTTGGTTTATTACTACAGTAAGTAGCTGTGTAGCCGAATTTTTTGCAGTTCGTACAATTCATTACATTTGGAACAAAAAGCCGAACAGGGAGGCGAATTTTATCGACATAGACATGGGACGGCAACGCAGACCCGGCAAATGTCACTCGAAACGAGTCTGATGGGCGATAAACTTTTTTTTCCTCTTCATGAACTACTGAGTACAGTTGTTTGCACTCCAGTATTTTCACACCCTCAAGCATAGAGTTCTTGAAACGACCAACACCATGCTTGAGTAAATCATCTACCGAAAGACTCGCTTCGGTAACAACACCGTCAATTTCGACATCTTTGGAGGGTATGTAAACTTTATACTCTTTATTGAAATGTTCCGAAGAGACAATATCATTCGCGTGTTTCAAATTATTTACCACAACACGAATTTTATCGTTATTTACTTTTATGATCTCTTTGATTGAAGAGTATCGTGATGTCAAACCTTTATTAATTTGAAAAATGTTTAATGGCTTTGATATACGTCTAAAAAAGACTATCCAAGGCCCAGAAGAGCTCTCCTGATATTTTTTCGTTCGTGGGGGTATCGGATTCATGCTAGGATTTACGTCCATGGATTCATCCATTACATTAAAATTTTTAACTAAACTTTAAAATAAAATTTGAAACCAACACTACACAGTACTCAATCAAAAGGAAAAGAAAAAACTTCTACCTTGAAATTGTTGTCTATCTCCGTTGCACTGCCGTGTAGATCCTCGTTGCTCTAGATGTTCTTGTTGGATGTATCTGGACGTTGATACAATGCTGAAGCTCACTGTAGCGATAGAATATGATGTGATGCTACTGCTACCTGACATCCAGCACCACTCGAATTCCGATTTGCTTTCGTCTTCGCCAGCTGTAACCAGCGCAGGTCACCGGTGTATACCTGCGTGTTGTATGGCAGTGGAAAGACCGAGTTGTCTTGTCTCCTTCTTCCTAGTGCTCCGCACCGATATGCTTCTGCACCGAAGTGCCTTCGCACCGGTGTGCCTTTGCACTCTCCTGCTTCTATGTGCCTTTGCACTCTTCCTCTTCGATGTGCCTTTGCACTCTCCTGCTCAGCACTTGTGGCTGTATATTGCGGCCTGGGTAGAGTTTGGGAAACGCCCTTTGTTGTTTCCTTCACCAGCTTGGCCCAGCACTAGGGCTCTCTTATGCAGCACGACTATACGTTTTAACGGCTGCTGCCAACAGGTTTCTACCTGTAGTTCAACCGTTGTCGTATTTAACGCGTGTAAACCAATCAGCGTTATTAAACTGTACGCTTCTATACACAACCTTCTCGGTTGAACGGCTATTACTGAATGACAAAAGTTGCTTCACTCAAAATGCAATATCTCACAAACTAATAATTAAACAGCTGTCAAATTTATACACGTATCTTTTGAAGGTTGGTACTAACTGAAAATGGTATGGATTTAATTCTAGTGGCGCCCTCTCATAGAAACGATACAAACTTTAAAGCCGATCTGTTAGGCCGTGGTCTTACAAACAAATTGTCGTATATTTGAACCTTGATCTGGAAATTTGAAAGTTTTTGGATCATGAACTGGTCGCTGCAATTTAAGCGTGACGCCTGACGTATTTCGGCTACGATGGTCTTCTATGCAGCTTAAATTCAGGCTTTATATCTTAAATATGAATGAAGCAGAATGGTATGATCAACCTGTTTTTTTAAGAATGATTCCTCTATTTTTTAGATTTTAGACTTAAACTAGTATTTAAATGCTATAATTTCGAATAGAAAAAACAAAATAAATAACATTCCACATTACATTCCACATTTTCCGATCATGATTAATTTTCATGTCTCATGGTTGAGATCGTTTGGTCATAAAGTCCTGAACAATTATCATGACTTAATGAGAAGATAAAATAATTGTTTTCTTGATTTTTAATCATGACAACGGTAATAGTATTTTTTCCGTGTATCATTGTTGCACTAGCAATGCAATGGTTCTGTACGCTAAGAATCGGCTGCAATAGCTACAGAAACAAAATGGTCACATTTTACAATAGAAATGTAATACCAAAGCTTTGTTGAAATAAACATTCAAAATCGAGCCTCATTTTCCTACAATTCATTGTAGTGTTAAAATCTGAAAACAAAAAAAAATAAATCTATTTCGCGATTTTACAGTCAAAACCAAAAGTTTGACGGTTTTTTGTAGCTTTTTTGTACCGGAGAAGATGGAATATTTGTTCGATACATATTACAGTTATTAATAGCTTGAGGAAGCATGTTTGTTCGAACGGTGACGAAAAAAAAAATCTAACATAAAACTACAGTATTGAGAAAGAATAGGACAGCAAGACAAAATCAAGTAAAACATTTGAAGAATTTATTAAGTGTAAATATGGAAAGATCCTGCTATTTTTGCGTTTTTTTTAGAAGAGAGACTGATCAGAGTGGATCTATTTTTAGCAAAAAAAAACTCTTTTCCGCCGGATGTTACACGACCATCTAGGTCATCTAGATAAGTGCGCTATCAGTCTCCCAGTAGACATCCAACCTTTATGTCGATATTGGTTGCAGATGAAGTTGAAATAAATTTGATTCGTTCATTTAGAGCGGACATCTCCTTCCTAAATGCGACCATGATTGGTCGTGAGTTGGAATTTTTTTCGCAATTTTCATAATTACTCTTTGTGATTGAATGGTAATTGAACAACTTTCGAATGGTTTTTTTTTCGTGCATGTCCGATGGGTGAACGAATTTTGACGAACTGTGGGTTGTTGGACGGTTTTTTTAAGCTCTCAATAACACAATAAGGGTCGATTTTTTTTTTGATTCTGACAGCGATCCGTAACATGGGCACGGACACCAATAGACTTCCATCGTTTAACCGGTGTTGGTTCCAACGATATTTTCTAAGGTTGCTCATATCCCTTGACGGAAGAGTGCGGTTGGAACAAAATTACAAATGATCAGTGTACGACTTTTATTCGTAATCGTTGCACTGGTGTGTAGAATCTCCAGATTATGGTTCTGTCTTTCTGCATGGCAGAAGTATTTTAATGCTTATTTTTAACTAAAAGTTATTGAATAAAATCTGCCGTAGTCACGTTTCTTGTGAAACATTTTAGCACACAAAAATAACTGTTTCTAGACTATGACATTGACAAAGATTAAATCATTCGGAAGTGTACTTTTCTTCGGCTGGTTTTGGGCTAACCAGCAGACACCAAAAATGCAGCAATTCGAATAAATAAAACCAACTAGTAATAAATGAAAATTCATCACCAGTCACCGGCGGTCAACGCTTTTTCCTCTAACCGGGGCTGTGATATTAAGTGATTCTTATCACGTTTTCATTAGCGCTAGTGAATAAGCAAACAGGACACTTTAGCCAACGACGAATGCGACGAAATGGCCAGCGACACTCGTCATATCACCCGAAACTGCTGTTATCGAATGTGGTCAAAGAACATTGCTGAGTTCGATGTATTTTTTGTTTTCTTTATGCCTGTTATCGGAAACACGCAACTCCGAATACGACAGAATTTTAGTATGTCACGGAAGGATCTTGAGATTCGATGCTCATGATAGAATTGGCTCTCACTAACAATCGCTTGAGTGTTTTGCGCTGACAGGGATTTGCGTCATGACAAGTCGACAAAGGAACCGTCATAGTTTGCAAACGATGCCGGCGGCGGATGGAATTAAATTTACGACAGACTAATTCACCAAAAGTTAGGTTGACGTTCTTCGTCTGGAAAGTTTTTGCGCATAACCCAGCATTGGGAATTTGAATGTTTCCTACCAGTCAGTCAGTCAGTCTGTCAGTCTGTCGCATTCGGTTGTGTATGCTAATATCTTCTTCCTTCGAATGGTAGCCGTATTGCTGTGCGACTTCTTTGTGCCAGGGAAATTGTTTCCTAATTTTGTTACCAATTTCGAGTGAAGACTAAGACTGCCAGTCGTGCCAAGTCGAATGGAAGAGTTTGCCACGGCAGTTTCAATTAAATGCTAGAAGCCGGAAAGTTGCCATATTCCAACAATGGAACAAAATGAAACTCAATAAGAATCCGAGATTTTAATCTCCTTACAAGTCATGCGTGCTTTATATTGTTAAATCTGAACAATTTACCATTGCGAATCAAACCAATTATTTCTGGACAGATACTTATAAAGAAAGAAAACAGTCGTCCCATTCCATCTTACCGTTGGTGGTGTATTACTCCGATTCAGATCTTCAATGTTTTTCTCCGAGTGCCGTTCGAAAGTGATCACCATCGCAAGTTCTACTACGAATATGTTGGAGCAAAGCAGCACATCATCGACACATCTCGAATGCAAATATATAATCCTCGTAATGGGATCTGAAACGAGATGCGAAAGGCGAAGCACCAAGCACCGAACACACCAAATGTGATTGACCTTTTCCCCGGTACCCATGTATGATGATGATGAGTCTGAAGCCGGCTGAAACCGGCGAGAATAGCGGAAACGTTGTCTGCGAGAGAAAAGAATTCGCGCGCCGGCAAGCGCGATTACGACGGTGAGGATGATTCAAATAAATGTAACAGAACTACCATATGGGGCATGTGGATGATGTAAAAAAAACTTTTTCGCTTGCATGTACGATGTACGGGTGTCTCATTCGTACGGCAGGGTTGTTACCCGTAATGAAAAAAAAGATTCCAGTACGAAAGAATTACGAACCTGTGGACGTTAACGGCTTCATTGTGGATTTGATATCGGTTGAATCATAATTTCTGGAATCATCTGTTAGTCTAATGGGTAGAATATTACAATTATTGGTTCTCGTAATGAAATGATTTTAATTTAATGTTGAAATAACTTACCTGTTTTTTTTTTAATTTGACATCATAAACCTATCAAAATACTATGTAAAGTCACAGTCATGACATAGCATTCCTTTTGTGAATGTACTATTTTTTATGTACTACGATTCTACTGACACTAAGAGTCCTTCCAGAGCGTAAATCGAGATATAAAAAAAATCAGTTCAATCTTGTCTTTTTGTAGTTCTATGAGACTCAAAGCAGCGTGTGGATTGAAGTGGGTAGCTGAAAAAGCTGAATCTATAAAACATAGCATCATCAGCACCCACATCATGAGGCTAGGTTTCGCAAATAGAACTTATAACTCAGAAAAATAAAAAAAAACAAACACAAAAAATTTGAGAACATTGATGAAATCTTTTGTGTTTATAATACAATTTTTAATCTGGCCTTTTTGCGTAAAAGCTTTACGTGGCCGATTGGCTTACATTGTTGTTACATAATTTTTTTTTTTGCTATTGGATCTCGTTGTCACCCTTTTTCTAGGGGGAGATGAGTTTCCATTTCCATCCAACGAGGATCGGGGGTCACTTTGTCCGCGGCTTATCTCATCGTCCATTGCTTCATCGTCGGTGTTGTGTGTGATTTCCGTTTTCTTTTCGTTTTACTCGTTGGTCGTAGTCTTAGGCTCGTTGAGAGTTGCTGTAGATGCGCCTTGCTGTACATTGGTTGCAGTTGCTGGTTGGTTGGATGGTAAGTTGTTAAATGCAGCTGGTGTACTTTGTTCTATAGGGGATATTGATGGTTTCGCTGAAGGGGATGATTCATTGTTGTTGGTGGCTGTCACAGATGTACTGGGGTTGCTTGGGGTTGGTGTGAGGGAAGCGCCGCTGTCCTTTGGTGTGGTTGTCTCCTTGTCCAGTTTATCACATGGCTTACCGTAGTGAACAGCTTTTTGGCAATATTGACATGTGGCCATCTGATTGTCATAGGTAACAAGTGATTTGCACGGAATTCTTGTATCTTGACCGAAAATCACATAAGAAGGTATAGCCTTCTTCAAGTGTATGCGTGATAAACGTACGCCATTTAGAATACCGGGGAAAAAATCTTCCACTCTTCTTTTTCGATAAAGAGAATCTCTCGGTATTGGGACATAGTTTTGCGAATATAAGAATCGGTGACGCTTGAGGGAAGATCATGCACACGCACTTCTATAGCACTATCTTCCATATATACTAGAATGTTGTACTTAATGTTCACGTGCTCCACATAATGCACATTATTATTGTCTTTTGCGAATTGAATTGCATCCAACTCTTTATAAAACTGGCAAACAACATTATTTGTCTTATTCCATTGAAGTAAATGCACACGTTTAATGTCAAGATGCATTTGCTCCTTAAGCAAACCTTCAAGTTCTCGTATCGAAGGTCGAATTTTGCACTGCCTGAAGTCAACAACAATTGTATTTTTTCGTGTCGGCGGTAGCTTTTGTTCGTTTGGTTTACTCACTTCGAGGTCGCTCTATTGTTCACTACACAATACTGTACTTGGTTTCTTCTGTCCCGAACGTAAGCGGTTTTGTTTTATCGACTGACTTGGATGAGATGTGAAAGCGAACTGGAGGTTGATAAAATCTTTATTAGGATCGATAGAACGATCAATATAATTTAATGTTTGAAGATGATTTCAAGCTAATGTTGGCCGCGGCTCCGCTTTCGATGCCTCATGCGCAAAATCCAATTTTGGCACACTCTCTCCAACGTATCGTTCGGTATTTCACGAATAAATCCTTCGTTGAAGGCGTTGAATCACACGATCTAGGCGATCAATTGATGAGTCCAAAACGTGAGTTTCGCGTGCCGTATTGGATGTGGCACCGTCTTGTTGAAACCACCTGTCGGATATGTCCAATTCTTCTATTTTGGGCAAATGGAATGCATTGATAGCTATGGCAATGCTTCTGGCTGGTCTTCACTCCAGATACGGCAATTTTACTTCTTGACATATCCATTCAACCAAAAATGAGCTTCGTCGCTGAACACAATTTTTCGATTAAAAAATAATAGATAACCGAGCATGAATTTCGATAGTAAAATTCAATAATTTGCTAGCGTTGTTCGTTCGTAAGTCGATTCATGATCAAATTATAGACCAAACTGAACAAGTTTGACAATGGTACAAGACACGATTCACGCGTGATTGGTCAAAAACAGTGTTGCCAAACTCACCTTACCTAACAGCTGTAATCCTGGGGTGTCCTTCTTTTCCTAGTCGGATTAGATTCAAAAATCATTTGCGCTGGGCCGATTTTAGCTGTCCGTACGATGGGTGGTTCCCCTAGCAGCTGTTGCAATTCGTGATTCATACGCCGTCTCCACGTTCCGTCTTCCATCTGCACTCTGCCATAGATGGTCCTCAGAACCTTTCTTTCGAAAACACTGAGGACGCGTTGGTCCTCTGCCAACATAGTCCGGGTCTCGTCCCCATAGAGAACAACCGGTCTAAAGGGCGTTTTTGTAGATGGTCAATTTCGTGCGGTGGCGTACTTTTCTCGATCGAAGGGTTTTTCTGAGTCCAAAGTACGCACGATTTACTGCCAAAATATGTCTCTGAATTTCTCTGCTGGAGTCATTATCAGCGGTCACCAGTGAGCCCAAATACACGAACTCGTCAACCACCTCGATATCGTCACCGTCTATCAATATTCGTGGTAGGAGGCGTAGTGTTTCTTCTCTAGAGCCTCTTCCTCTCATGTACTTTGTTTTGGACGCTTTTATTACCATTCCGATACGCCTAGCTTCAGCTTTCAGTCCGATGTAGGTTTCCGTCATCTTCTCAAGGTTACGTGTCGTCTGCGAAGCCAAAAAGTTATACGGACTTTCGGAAGATCATGCCACTCGTGTCGATCCTCGCTCTTCGAATCACTCCTTCCAAGGCAATATTGAACAAGATACAAGAGAGTCCATCACCTTACCGTAGTCCTCTCCGAGATTCGAAGGGACTCAAGAGCATCGCAGATACATCACTCTATCCATCGCTGCTTTGACCAATCGCGTCAGTTTATCCGGAAACCCGTATTCGTGCATAATCTGCCATAGCTGTTCTCGGTCGATTGTGTTGTATAAATGAAAATTCAGTGTCGCTTCTTCAATGGTGGGTAACTCCTTGAAGTACCTAATTTACTACTTTTTTTCGCAGATTGATGAGCAGCAATACCGGATAATCCGGAACTTGAAGAGTTTGAAAATTTAGCCACTAATTGTCAACTACAAAAACAAAGCAAATTTGATAGTTTTTATAATCAATAAGACATTATTCAGATTAGCAATTCCAACATACACAAGATACCATCACCAGAGCATCCGCACTCAAGCCCAATAGCGATCGATTTCAACTGTTGCACTTTTGACCTTATGATCAAGCAAATGGAATTTTTGCTTACATAGCCTTAATTCACTTTATCGTGAAGATCGTGGCAGAAGATTCGTTACACAATTCGGTTTTGATATACTACAAACAGTGACATAAACTGTTTTGCCTTTCTCTATATAAAGGTATTAGGATTACTGGAAAAACCGACTTTCGAACGGAGCCTCGAAGACCCATAGTGTTATATTCTATTCGATACAGATTGGAAAATCGTCTGTGTGAATGTATGTGTGTGTGTGCACTTTTCGAAGATATTTTTACCGCTCAATTTTCTCAGAGAAGGCTAAACCGATTTTACAAAGTTAGGTTCGTTTAAAAGCTACTGTCGAGCCATTGATCAAGTTAAAAGATCAAATGACTGTGACTTCTGGATCCGGAGATATGATTGTATAAGTGACGTAACCGACAAAACACGTTGCTTTTTACCGCTCTTATATATTGGCAGAGAAAGGCATTATCACACCACTAGGTGGATTAGGAATAGTTTTTTTTCTTATGATGCTAATAACTTGTATAATTTCAAATAAGAAAACATCAGATATGATGTATATTTTAAACGCTCGTTCGCCTATATATCAAAAATGATAAACCGTAACATGCGTGAGCTTACTCTCATTTGTACGTGTACTAGTCGTCCATCTATTCCTGGTCAGTCATTTGCCTATCTGTGCGTACAGTAAACAATGTCCGCTACCGCAAGCTGTGGAGTTCGCGCTGTAATAGTATATTTGTGTGCAAAAGAAACATCAGCTGCTGAAATTTTTCGTTCTGCGATATGTCTAATTGTAATAAGTAAAGGAGAGATTGGTATCCTGATTTCAAACATGGATGATCAAATGTCCATGACGATGAGGGGTTGTGGGAGGTCCGGTTTCTTAACTGCCTTCAAAATTATTCTAATTTTTACGTTCTCCTTGTTCCCGGTTCCGAAAGTACCAAAAGTAGTAGCCGAAAGATCCTATGGCCTCATCAAGAAAAAACAACTAAAAGCTCGTATGAAAAATTGGTATTTCAATCTATCCAAATTTGACTTCCGAGTGATAACACATCACTCAATGAGTCGCGTGGCCTAAGAAAATCGATTTTATTCATCGATTCTCCTTCAAGAGCAATCCAATGATTCTAACGATTCTTTAACTTATCGGTGCCGTGCTTGTAGAATCATTTGTTTTTTTTTACTGCAAAATAGGCTTGACAGTTAGCAATTGCTTGATCATTCGAGTTTAATTTCTTACGTGCGAACTTTTTTTTATATATCAGCGAATAATTGGTAGTCACTGGGAGCCAGATCTGGACTATACGGTCGATGAAGAAGCAATTCGAAGTGTAATTTGCTGCTGGTCTAACTTTGCAACTTTTGGAATCTATACAAATTGAATTTGGTCTTGTAGGACAAGATTCAGGCTTTGTTAAATCGTATTTGACCATTCCGTACACTCTATTGTTCACTGTACTGTATTGTCTTTGTTTTTGTTGTTTCGACCGTAAATGATTTTCGACTGTGTCGTGCGAGATGCGAGCACGAACTGATCTTTAAGGCAATTGGACGATCACACACTAGAATAGGTAAAAACAATGTTTCAGATGTTATTCATGGTTAACCCAAAAACTTTTTCACCGATTAAAGTTCGACTCAACTTAATGGGTTCCAAAGCCTGCATCATTTGTAAGTAGTAATTCACTGTTTAAAAAAATCCAAAAATAATGTGATTCAATTAAGTGATCTACTCAATCAACACCAATAAGAAAGAATACCAACATATCACAACAATTGCTAAGTGGCATAACAGTTCGACTTAAACTGTTATGCAATGACGAGTCGAATGCACAATATAAGGAAAAGGAGTGATGAGTGAACCAACCGCCCATCAACTGTTACTGCATGGTAGAGGAAACGTTACTTACAATTTTGAAACCTAACTCGAATCAAAATTAAGACGTTGGTATTACATTCCTTTTGTGGGATTTGACTTTCTTTTTCGAAAGACTTCGCAGACAGTACCATTGCATGACACTAGGAATCCTTCCTGGTCAGGGCTCGAACATACGATAGCTGGCTTATAAGACCAGTGCCGTATGCTTTGAACCGCCAACCGGGACTTGAATCAAGTCGGGTCAAATTAAAGAAAATCAAATCTAAGTTTGTTTCCTTGATAACTGTAGGGGCATAAAGGTCCACTTAATTCATAGTTATAATCAATACTAACCATAACATTCCTTCCATCCAATGATGACTCTTGGTTGGTTGACATTGTGGCTGACAGTTGCCATCTTAGATTCATGATGATTCGTTGTAACTATGAATTATACGGATCAGAATAATTGCACTGAAAGCCATTTTTCTGAAAACCATTTCACCAAAAGTCATTTCGCCGAACACCGTTTCTCCGAAAGCCATTTCACCGAGTGGTGTTCCACCGAAAGAGTCGTTCCGCCGAATTCCTCAGCCGAACGATCTTTTCAGTGAAATGATCCTTTCGATGAAACGACTTTCGGTAAAATAGGTAAGGTTTCGACGAAATGACCCACTCCCGATTTATAGTCTTCCTGCTCAAGCTCTAATGTCTAACTAGGTTCATATCGGAATCCTTATTACAAACTAATAAGGATTTATACTCAGCAACGTTTCAGATCGGACGATAACATTGCTGAAAAAATCAACGTCATTAACATTTTCATGTGTATCATAAAAAGCTGCACTATGCTTTGCTTTTGGAATCTGTAGGAAAAGGTAATTTTCTCCAAAGTGTCCCTTTCATGTTCTATTATGACCTATTTCTATTATGATAGTTATGCTAGCACATCATAGCCTTTTCAAGTGACTGATAAATTTCACGGAACGATTTCTATTGCTTATTCGGTCAGAATCTGAAGATTTTCAATGAAGTAGGAAAGGCACTGTTACAAAATCCCGCACAGCTATTTTGTGGGTTTTATCACAGCCAATCGAAAATAAAGTCATAATTTTCGCATCGTTGTAGAGCATCGAAACCCTATCGAAAAATTGCAGTTGTGGCAGATTCGCTGCCCTTCGTTATTATAGAATAGACATGTTTGATTAAAAGTTTGTCTCGCCTTACTACTTTTGAACCATTTCACCCACACATCGACAGCACCACAGCACAGTAACCCTTATCAGAAACGTAAACTTTTCCCATTTTCCACCTTGGTCTCACCACCCAAGACTTCGTGTCGAGTTTTGAAAGAGAACTGCGGTATACAAACGAACATTAAACGTGTTTTGTGTTGTCATCTTACCACAACAAATTCTTCAGCCACAAACCAGTTTCGTCCTTGTCTCCACCACCACCACCACCACCGGCAGCACCAGCAGCAAACGTGGAGTGACCATTTTGCGGCTTACAACAATATTTTCTCATGCAGAACTTATATCTCCACACCACTTGCATTAAAATTGTTTGTTTGGGGATCCGCACCAGTGTCACTTCTTCCGGAAACAGCCGGTCCACCTGGTCTGTGTGGTTCCAAGTCACGGGACCCGAGTGGCAGTTGTTGTGGAAGACAGACAGAAACCGCAAATCGGTTTTCGATGTCATGTACGTTTTTCAACACCGTTCTTTTCGATCGTCTTTTTTTTTTTGTTGAAATAGCTTGCTTGCAATTTCCTTTACTGACTCAGGAAAAATTTCCTTGCATTCTTAAAAGTCTTCCGTATGAATAATCGAAGCGAAGAAACATCATCAAATTCGTCGTCCTGTGATGTTTTGGCACATGCTACGGTTTCTGCCGCTGGAGATGTGTTTTTTTATGTGTTTTCACTTTCATCATCCGCCGGTGCGAAACGGATCGGCGAATGAAGGATGTGCTCCGCTTTTGAAGAATCGACCGAAAGGCTCCCATCGAGCGGAAAGTTCGTTTCATGTTCCGAGCCCATCTGCTTATACGTTGGCGCCCATCCATCCACGGCGTTTTATGATTTATGAACAATATTACATTAAATGAATCAGAAAATTGATCACTCATTTTGGAGCTTGGCCCCGAAAACCCGAAAGCATCGGCTGCTGCTTTTTACGATTCGACCCGAGCAGCGTCGTCCTCCCGCGCTTGGAGAGGAGGCGCTTCGTACTTCGACTCGGCGGCACAACTTGCAAATATTAGCCAATTTTGCTTGATGCCAACCGTAACGATCTTTTGCGAAAGAGGAAAAATGGGTTGAGCAGCGAACGCGGTACGCCTGGACGACTCAAGATTAATAGGTTTGTTTGCACGAGTTTGTTTTTCGCGAACAATTTTGCGAATTTTGTCACCGTATCATGCTACGGCGCTAGATCAAAGGATGGCAGCGTTCTTCGATAAATTGTGTGATGGCGAACATCAACAACAAAAAAAAACTCCGCGGTCGGGAATATGCGCACAAAGAGGCTTGTTCGGGGCGATAGCTAATGATCTAATGATAACAGTGAAAATGTAAGTGAATTGGTAACATCAGCATTGACGTTTGATTTTAAATTATTCTGTATTGAAATACTGAACTGCAAATAGGTGGAAACTCTAAAATATTGAAATACTGCATTCTGTTTTATACGCATTTGCTTTGCATGATTTTATTCTAATAATACGCATTTATTTGATCCGGTACGCATCTTTCGTGTAAAAATGACAGTTGGTTGTATAAAAATATGAATATACGACTTCATGAAATTTGCAGAACGCGAATATATAAAATCGAAATATACAAAATCGAAAAAACTCAAACGTATGGAAATGCAAATACAGAAAAATAGTAACCAAAGAATATTTTGTTTTGAGATATGGTGTTATCCAGAAATTGTTTTTTAAGCCAACTCTCTGACCCAGAAATTTTTTTTTTAAGTTTGCACCAGATCTCGACACGCATTTCTGAAACATTTGGCTTCAAATTCAGAAATTCTTTTGTTTTGTGTTATTTTACGCGGATTTCCGAAGTTACGCGTTTTTTTTTTCGCGGGATTCGTGAATTCCTTTACACACACTGTTATGTTGTACTTGATGTACTCATGATCTAGATACTGCAATTTGTTGTAGTCTGTTACCACTCCTTAAATAACTGCACTTAGTTGAAAAGTATTCCGTACTATAAAAACGTAAAAAATTTGTTTTAACAGATCGGCTGAAAAGTTCGTATCGTTTCTATGAGAGGGCGCCACTAGAATTAAATCCATACCATTTTCAGTTAGTACCAACCTTCAAAAGATACGTGTATAAATTTGACAGCTGTCTGATTATTAGTTTGTGAGATATTGCATTTTGAGTGAAGCTACTTTTGTTATTGTGAAAAAAATGGAAAAAAAAGGAATTTCGTGTGTTGATGAAACACTACTTTTTGATGAAAAAACGTGCCGCCGATACCAAAAAATGGCTTGAAAAAAAACCAAAAAATTGATCGATCAAAAACAACAACGAATTACCCGGTGAACGACCGCAACTAAGTTAAAACCGGGTATAAATAAACGATAAAAAAAACAACGAATTGATGATTCTGAGCAGTGTTTGGAGCTGTTATATCGAAATAAAACCGATTTTTTTCGTCGATATATAACAATGGACGAAACATGGCTCCATCACTTCACTCCAGAGTCCAATCGACAGTCAGCTGAGTGGACTGCACGCGATGAACCGAACCCAAAGCGTGGAAAGACTCAACAATCGGCCGGTAAGGTTATGGCGTCTGTATTTTGGGATTCGCATGGTATAATTTTCATCGACTACTTTGAAAAGGGAAAAACCATCAACAGAGACTATTATATAGCGTTATTAGAGCGTTTGAAGGACGAAATTTCAAAAAAACGGCCTCATTTGAAGAAGAAAAAAGTTTTGTTTCATCAAGACATCAGCACCGTGTCACAAGTCGATGAAAACCATGCTGAAATTGAACGAATTGGGCTTCGAATTGCTCCCTCATCCACCGTATTCTCCAGATTTGGCCCCCAGTGACTTATTCCTGTTCTCAGACCTCAAGAGAATGCTCGCTGGTAAAAAATTTAGAAGCAATGAAGAGGTAATCGCTGAAACTGAGGCCTATTTTGAGGCAAAGGACAAATCGTACTACAAAAATGGTATCGAAAAGTTGGAAGATCGCTATAATCGCTGTATCGCCTCTGATGGCAATTATGTTGAATAATAAAAACGAATTTTGGCAAAAAAATGTGTGTTTCTATTAAACGATACGAACTTTTCAGCCGAACTGTTAGTCCACCTAGTGGTGTAATGATGCCTTTCTCATATTACTCTTAACATCATAAATATTACTGTGGAATTCACTGAAACAACTGTTCATTGAATAGAAATAGGAAAGTTTGTTCGGACCTAATCTAACAAACTCTACAAATACTTTTTACCCTGTAGTTCCGGAACCAGAAGTAGTATCTAAAAGAAATTCGGAAATTCCGTATGAAACTGTAAGACTCTTCCGTTGAACTTACAAGTTTGCGAAAAACGATTTTTTCCATCTTGAAGGAAAGCAGTTTTTATTCACCATTTCCAATCCTTCCGAAACCGGATTCAGATGAACGGAATAGCCGTAGCTGGTTTGTTTGTCAGCAACAAATGTGATCCAAAAATTGGAACAGTTTTGAACCTAGTTAAACCTAGACTTACTATCTCATGCTCTGTTTCGATTAAACCAATTAGACGAAATCTAACAAACGAAGCGATTCTGCGTTTATGTTATTTTTGAATATGTAAGACAAGCTAAACAGTATGAATCAGCAGCATAAAACATGTAGGAGTATTATTATTATTATTATTGACATCACCACACAACTAGAACAGTTAGGGGAGCGGGTATAGCGTGATGGATAAGTCGATGCCTTTCACGCAGCCCGCCTGGGTTCGATTCCCAACCCCCGCACATAGGGTCAGAAAGTTTTTCTGGTCCGAAGAGGCGAATGACCTTATGGTTGAAACCTCTATAATCCAAACAAAAAAAAAACTAGAACAGTATTACTGCACTACCGGCTGTGAAAATTGCATATTTTTTCAAATAAATTTGAATTCAATGACATTCGCTTATTCTTTCGGTCGTTCTGATCATAAAATAGCTATAATTTTTATCAACAGCAGCACCGTCTTTTACTAATATTACACAATAGTAGCAGACATCCACGGACAAAAGCACGGACAACCCAAGTAGCAATCCGCAACTAGTTCTGATGCGACTAAGTCCAAACTATGTTGCAACAAGAGCACGAATATGTTTTTTTATGTTATGCTGGTTAAAACAAGGTGACATCAATGTATCTTCATAAAATAACTAGTTACGAAATAGTTATATGGGTTCCAAATCACCACATCTTTTTGTCATATTGAAATAATTATAAATTATAAGCTATCGTTACTTAATCCAAACATATCTTTAATAACAACTATGCTTCTAGTTACTAGTTGAAAATAAGTTTATTTGACTCCAATATTAGCAACCCGTAACTAGTTCTGATACCACTTAGCCCAACTATGTTGCAACAAGAGCACGAACATGTTTTTTATGTTATGCTGGTTAAAACAAGGTGACGTCAGTGTTTCTTTATAACATAAACATTGAACTAGCTATCATTTGTAAGTTATCGTTACTTGATTCTAACATATCTTTAATCACAGCTATGGTTTTAGCTACTTGTTGAAGAAAGGTTGCGAAACCATTATAAATACGTAAGCGTATATGTAAATCGTTACGGTGAATTGATGTAGCAATAACTCAGATATTATAAAATTATAATAAACAATTTGTCCATTGATTCAGATAAGCTATCGGTAGGCTTTTCCAATGTAATGATAACGGAAATGCCACCTAAAAATCTTTTGTTAGCTTGAATATAGCGATCACACTATGGAGTCGCAAGAAGTGTATAAAACATAAATAAAACCAGGATATTACTTTTTTCAAAACTACTTTTTGACGAAAATAATGAAAGGCAGAATAGTCATTGTTGTTCTATGCATTATTATAAACTCGAAGAAAACAATATAGGGATTAAACATCGATTGTGATATAACAATTGTTATGATACATGAATTTAAAATAATGAGAAATCACTCTACTTGAATTAATTTTCAGCATTCTGAACATAAGGGTTTTTCGTTGTTTATTGTTCATATCTTCATAAACAGATTTTAATTGAAGCCGCATAAAAAACAGTTAATTAAAATTGACAGTATTAAAATATTAATTAGTATTAGTATTAGTATTAAAATCGTTGTGAAATTTGTACCTTGTATCAAATTTGTAATTTCAAATATTATATTGCCTTTTTAATGTTGATAGAAAAATATTATATGGATTCATTCAAAGTTTATAATGTCGAAGGCGACAAAGTTGCAACTAGTTTACTTGAAAACAGGTTATTTTCAAGTTATGGAAAATAAGTTATTTCAGTATGGCATTACAACGTAACGACAACTAATTTTTAGCCGACATATAAACTAGTAGAAACTGCGCTTTTTGAGTCACGCAAGTGGTTAGATGTTAGTAACAATAACTCAAATTTCTGGTTGCAAACTAGTCACAAATAAGCTAGCATAACAAAAATTGTTACTTGGGAAAGCAAGCCGGATGAAATTTCACAGTAGCTTTAAAGATAATATGAGCTTCAATTCAAATCAAGATTTGTGAAAATCGGTTCTAGCATCGCAGTGAAATCGAAGTGAGATCTATTTTTGGAGTCGGGTTTCACAGTGATTGCATAGCTTTTCTATATGAGAAAGGCAAAAAACCTATATAATTGAAAACAAAATCAACTGATTTTCGGAAAATCGTACCAATCCTCGATATTTTAATATCATACTTCCAGATACTAACTTAACCTTCATTCGGGATTTCACAAGCACAAGTTCAATTTTCTGAAACCCATAGCAATCTCAACTTCACATAATTTGGCACATATTCGCCATGCAAATTTCCGAAGCAAATAAGGTCATCCTTGTAACTAGTTCATAGGGTTCGTGTCGCTCTTGTTTACCTCTAGCCATCTATGATCCTATGTAAATCATCACCAGTGTTGTTACACCGTATTAATTTAAGTTTCAAATACAAAACTTCTACTACCATTCTTCAAACTTACTCAACCATGTAAATTCGATCTACCGCGCGAGTCTATCAACAAACTCCGTCCTCACAGCATGTTACGTGGCCAAAAGCCGACACAGGATTTTCCTCGAGGATCCCCGTGTATTCATGCTCTCAAATCATTATTGTACACCTGAGACCCGGGATAAACTGTTACTTTCGATTCTTCATCCATCACACATGCTGACGGCGATAGCAGCGCCTTATCGTCACAGACGACGACGTCCTACCGGTAGTAAATGTGAGCGTGTGTAATTCATTTCCTTTCATCATTTTCCCTCCTCACGCCTCACATTCACTCCTCGTACCACCACCACCATCGCCTGTTTGTCTGCCTGCCTATCGGCGAAAATGGTGGTAACTTTCCCTGAACGGTAGTAACATGGTAGCGAGCGAGACCCACCCATAAATAAGAAGCACTTCGCATCTCATTTCAGTGCACTCCGCACTTTTCTTCCAGGTCGGATCATTATGCAGCATATTTATTACAAGAAAATTCCGACCGGTGCTGCTGGCAGGATACCTTTGTGATGGAGAAAATGTATCTTTGCAGGCGATACACAGCGCGAATGAACGATGACTTCCGTCGAATGTGTCGATGGATCAACAGCAGTAGCAGCAACAGCAGGGAGGGGAAAATGTCTTCATCAGTCGCGGGAACCTCGAAGTAGTGATCGAGAAGAAGAAGAAGAAAAACTCGCCTCTAACAACGACCGCAGAAAATCGTGTGGCACAAAAAAAAATCTACCTCCTAGTTCAGTTGATGGCCTCCGGCGACCTTGCTGCGGGGAAATGGTAAAAAGCTATGACAGTTAGCATCATCCCGAGTGAGGGGAGGGACGGTGACACCCAAACGAAAAGAATATCGTTTCGGTACCCGAATAAATGAACGAACCCGGGAAAGGTCACTCCCCCACCTGCGGTTCGCTGTGTCGTACCGGGTTCCAGACAAAGAAAATGTTAGCGGTTCGGTTTTTCTTATGTGTGACTTGGTGGAGCAAAAAATGATCAGATTCGAGGATGAGCTAAGTTCATACGAGTTGGGTATCTGTACTTTTTTTGTTAGGTTGAACTAGGATAAACCAATTTTGAGGGATTTGATTTCATCTAATACTCAGCTGACGAAGCTGAAAAGCTGTTTGCCCAGTTGGTAAGTTAATTGCAAACACACAAAAAACGAAATGATTTAGTTGACAGAGGGTTTCGGGTTAAAAAAAATAAACTGGATAGATTTTGTTGGACAACTCAAAAACAATTCATGAGTTACCAGAATAAATCAGTTGACAACATGTTGATTAGTCTATTTAGTTTTGCTAAACCATAAAAAATACTAGAATCAGTTGAAAAGGTCGATGATTCATTGGTGGTCGTTCAATTTCAGTATCGGGTTGGGAAGGGTTGGCCATAATTAAAAGTTTAAGAGTAACCATTTGAAAAAAGGTAAACTGGATCTATCTTCAATTTTTTTTAATGACAGTTTCCAGAATAGGGTTGTCATGATTATTTATCGGTAATAGAGAATGGGATTTATAAATTAATTACGTTATTTAAACGCCATATAAATAAACGTTAACGTATACAGTCACAGATGTCAAAAAAGGCTATCCTTGAATTTCACAAACTAGTACAGCCCGAATGCTTTAGCACCTCAAAAAAAAAAACCTAAACAAAATTTGAGCCAAATCGGACTATTGGAAAGAGATACGCTCGGACGTCAAAGTTTTCCATTATGCGACATCGGAAATATCATCAAAGGGGTGGTGATTCATGAAATTAACGATATTGATCACTTAGCGGTTCAAATTGAACTGGTCGTCAAATGGTGAGATAACTAAGTCCTCACAAGTCCCTATCTCATGCCTCCCCGAGCGTCTATGATGACATTTGGTCAATAGAACGGCGTCGACTGGGTGCTATCGCCTTCTGCGTTAGTAGCAGAATGAGAGGGTGCGAAATGGCATGTAGGTTGAAGCCCATCCTAAAGTGCAGTGTTTATCATAGTATATTACAACATATAATTCTGTTGTTTATTACATCATGTATTATTATTATTATTATTATTATTATTATTATTATTATTATTATTATTATTATTATTATTATTATTATTATTATTATTATTATTATTATTATTATTATTATTATTATTATTATTGAAGAGCGTAACTTACACTGCGACATTAACTGTTATATTGTATCATAGCATATTATTTCACATATTATCGTCTTACACTATTTTATGTTATTATATACTATGTTGTATGGTATTATACTGCATTGCATTATATCATATTATATGGTATTATATTATATATATTATATTATATTGTATTCTATTATATTATGTTATATTGTTTTGCATTATGTTGTATTATATTATATTATATTATATTATATTATATTATAGGGTTTATTATGAGTAGTACTACGTTCCTCTGCGCAAAATATAAATTTGTTTTCCTTATAAGTTATCATTTTTAAAGTAAATTTTAACTAAATATCAAGGTCGTCACAAGGTGAGCTTGGTCCTCACTGGTTCCTGTTTTATGCCTACACGTATATCTGTGGTGACAATTGGTCGATGGAATGCGTTGATGGCAGAATGAGAGGATGAGAAATGACATATAAATTGAAGTAATATAATATCATAGCATATCGCAACATATCATTTTATTCATTCTATTATTTATTATATAATTCATTGTACTATATTATGTTGTTTTTTATTATTATTTTCATTATTATATTTATTGTTAGTATTATTAATTTGTCATCAATAATAATAACATATATTATTTTTATAGCTGTGGATATTATTATTGTTATTAGAAGAGAAATATTTTACTTCCTGCAGTATTGCGAAGATAGAAGAGCATAACTGACACTCTACATTAACTGTTATTTTATATATTGATTTATAATATATTATATTGTATGACATTGTATTATATTATATTAAATTAAAATATATTATACTATATTATGTTATATTATATTATTTTGTAGTATTTAAGTATTATTATTATTATTACTATTATTATTATTATTATTATTATTATTATTATTATTATTATTATTATTATTTTTATGATTATTATTATTATTATTACTATTGTTACCATTATTATAATCTTTATCATTATCAGCTAAATTTACATTTCCATACTAAACATTTCACTTTACACATATATTATTAAATTGTATCATATTATATTACGTCATATTTTGTGGTATTATATTATATTACATTGTACTATATTATACTACATTATGGGACAATGTTTGGTATTGTTTTATATAGTATTGTAAGGTATTTTTTTAATACACAATTAAAAGTGTATTATATTGCATTGTGATGTATTACATTTTTATATTTTATGCATAATAATATTTTATTATATTCAGTGTCGTATAGTGAACAAACTATATTATAATATATTATGGTATATTTTACTATATTATGTCACATAACATTATGATACTATTATATTCATCATTAAATATTATAGTAGACTATAATACACTGTACCATACGATTTTGCACCGTTTTATACTATATTGTATTTTATTGTATTATACTGCCGGAAATTATATTAAAGTGTATTATGTTACATTATATATAATACTATGCTCAAGTACATTGTAAGGGAAGAGGGATGGGAGTGCATCAGGGTATCTTACAAGTGAATGACTGGATGAAGGAGTGAAATGTCAACCCGATTCACAGGGGAAAGCTGTGTGTTTTCCCCAGAAGGTCTGAAATGAGTAAGACGCACCCTTCTAACAAACAAACCATCAGGCAGGTTTAAGCTGGTACAGCGAATTCTTTTATTATATGGCCGGATGTTATTGCTGGAAGGCGCCCATTTTGGCCTTCTTAACAGCAGTAATATGAAAGTTATCTGATAATCAAATTCGGATCTACTGTAAGTCTACCTGCATCCACTGGTAATGCCTTGAACTGATGGTGGCTTCACACATACATACATACACACATACTTAGCGGTTCAAATTGAACTGTCTTAGTTTTTGCACTAAGCAGTTCAACTTGAACTGCTCTGCACTGCACAGTGGTTCAAAAGCGCAATTTCATGCTCTTAATTGATTATTCATAGGAACGTGGTTTTTGAGGTACAGTATCTTTAGCAAAGTTGCTCAGAATGATAGACGCCATCTGTTGGCAAATTTTATTTATGTGATTAATCCCCCTAATAATGAGATACAAATATTATTTTAGTTCATGGCCAACATAGGGGCTAAGTTACTTCGACAAAGTTGTTCAGAAAGTTATTTAAAACAAATTTGCTGAAGGTACTATTCCCGTAACTTAACTGTAATTCATGATATAATGTATTTTCTGAAAAGGAAGTCTGACGAGTCTAAGACGAAACGTAAAGAATAGTGAAATCGGTTATGTGCCCAAAGCACAAAACGGCTTTTAGCCAAACCCCCAAAATAACGATATTGATCAATTTTTTTATGTCAGATGTCTAAGAAATGCATGAAATATTTTTGTCAAATGTCGTGAAAATTCATGAAATCTAAAGAAATAATTTATTTTAAAACTGCTCTTCTGGATTTATGGTATAACTTCGAAAAAAAATTATATATTTTTGAAACAAAAAAACAAAGCTTAGTCTTACACTAGATCTCAACGTGAAACGTTTTTTCTAAGACATCCAGTATTAAAATCCACCTAGTGGTGTAATGAAACCTTTCTTGTATTCCGTATATTCTCGAAAGGAAATGTTTTGGATATCAACTTACAATGGCGCTACAAAAAATAATTATGTTTTATTTGAAGGATTACGTTCATTTTTACATCGTCTAGTAAAGAAACACGTTCTTTAGAATAAAATTCTCACACACATCCACTGTAAATCCGGAATTGAAAGTCAGATCTTAATCAAGTTCAATGGCAATAGTTCGTAAGATTTTTTATTTCAATCTAAGTTTGTAGAAATCGGCTCAGACACATCTGAGAAATTTTTTATATATTTTTGTCACATCACCATCCGGATAGTATTTTAGCAGATATTAGCTGAATCGAATTCCGAAGAACCGATGCGTATAGAGAACAAATCGTGTTCCGATATTATCATTCCATCGTGTAACCCCGCCTAAATGCAATGTTTGCATCAAATGGATTTACATATTTCAGAGATCTTATCAATAATGCAGATTGCAAACAATCGTATCCAAACCTTCAGGCTACAAAAGCAGCTAGTCATAACCTATGAATATAGTATGACATACCACACATCGGAATATCATTTATAGTACCGTTTGCCTTATTTTAGAAACAATAATATGAATAGTACGATTATTTATAACTAAGAAAAGTAGTCTTACTCACAGTGACGTTTCGTTCTCATGTGCACCTCGTGCACTGTACAACCGTCAAATTGAAGGATTTGATTGCATCCCCAGTTGCATTCAGTTATTTTTTTGATTCTCTATTTATTCGATGAAAGCGGGTTGAATGGTACCAATATAAAGTTATGAGTGACTTTGTCCACAGCACAATATGCACAAACTCACCCTAAACTACTTGCGCTTGTTGGTTAATGACAGCCAAAGGATCTTTTCTAGCGCATTGCCGTAACCAATACGTTGCGCTTTTTATTCGGACACGTTGTCTTATGCATCGAAATTGCATGTATTTACACACATCTCTTATATATCCAACTTTAAATTTCTCTTCTCACTGTGTTAATGTGTTACATTAGTGCACTTTAGTTACCGCAAAGATTCAAGAGAAGGTTCCGAGTTCTGAGATTTGTTGTTCTGTCACGTTTGGCTATGGGAGAACTTGTATGTACACTTTCTGGAGAGGATCCAGTAGCTTATGCTTATGGTAGTTGAAAACAAATTGCTGTCTCAGTTGCACTTGATCTCGATTACTGTGAATTTCACACAGTGAAAAGTGCACAAATCTAATCAAACTGTTCTAGATTTGCACTAAACTAAGGATCTTTAGAAAACTTTTAGAATCATTAGAACGGCTGATTTTGTGTGATGCTCTCCACCGTTATCCTCTTTTCGTTGTTTTTTCACCAATGCAAATGACTGGCAGCTGTAACGTAATCGCTATTGTCGGAAGCGAAACTAGTTTTGCAAATGACACACAATACATCTGCTCGCAGTGGCGATAGAATCCAAACTGATCCAATTTTTAAGAGGTTTCTTTTTACGTGATTTTCACCCATTTTTCACTAATGGGCGATCCTAACGGCTATAAAAATAGCAGCATATAGAATTTAAATTTCGATTATTACATTTCAAATTTGCATTTCAGTGAAAGAAACTATCAGGATGTTCGGGATTCATTCCTGCCTTTCAGAAGGACTCACTACGATATTAAACACTGTTCGGAACATTTTTCTCGAACGATTTGTTGTACAGCAGCAGATATTTTGTTTTCTTCCTCAGAACGCGTTCTGATTGGCTGGTGTTGACATTGGTCAAATGAAACAGGTATTCCAATAGTGTACTATTGAAATACTTCAATGCTGTTACTGTACACGTTTAAGTTGAAAAATTTCGATTCTATTTGTAGTTAGATTATATAAATCTTTTCACAGATCACTGAGCTATGAGCTTTAAAAATACGAGAAAGGCAAACGCACCTTATGAATTATCCTCTTTGATACTCGTTTATACCAAACATTTCAGAAAAGTTTAATTTTGAATAATTTGAGATTATGTCACACAACTGAAAATTTTATCATAAAACTGTGATCATATTTCTGATAGTATGTAGCAAAAATTATGTTGATTCGTTAGATACAACAAGATATATTCACGATCAAAAACTTATCACTCTCTCAGAGGGTAATTTTTGAAAAGGCGCCCCATAGTAAAGTAAGTCGTATAGACGACAAAAAATTCCATCCAGAGATATATCATTATTTCATTGTATTGAAAAACACAAGTGAATAACCATTCCTCAATCTTTAGTTTCAACTCACGACGAGCATCTGATATCATACTACATAGGAAGTGCACAACCTCTAAACTTCATAGAAAATATTCTGTACTGTCTTAAATGTTGAATTCTTTTGGGATTAGATAATAATTCACATTGAAACGGTTTAAAATATACTTCTGCAACGCGATCCAAGAGTTATAATACTCTTTTGTTTTGTTTAGAATGAGCTACAAAATACAAACCGATTCGCACCCTTTTGAAACCGTTTTGTCGACCTAAGGCACACGGAAGGCATGAGATAGGAACTTGTGAGCAATTCGAATCATGTTTTGTGAAAATCTGTTTATCCGTTGCTGAGAAATCAACAAGATCTGCCAAAAAA
Source organism: Malaya genurostris (assembly GCF_030247185.1). NCBI lineage: Eukaryota > Metazoa > Arthropoda > Insecta > Diptera > Culicidae > Malaya > Malaya genurostris. The sequence continues at coordinate 320,689,012 of NC_080571.1, read as the reverse complement.
TAAATTTATCATAAGGTTTCATAAAAATTTGCACCACGTTTCGCCATCACTTGTGAAAAAATACTCGTGAAATTGAACATTTTTCACTTATAGCGGTGATAAAGCGAAACTGGAAGTCGGATCCGGATATCGGTTAAAAAGTTTCAGAGAAAATGAGGTGCGCATTTTTTTTATTAATTTGCACATATTTCCTCGTAACTCCGAAACCGGAAGTCGAATCCATATGAAATTCAACAACTTTGTATGGCATCATACGACCTTTCATTTGAATCTTGTGAAAATCGGCTCATCCATCTCTGAGAAAGTTGTGTGACACACATACACAGATATTTTGTGATCTCGACAAACTGAGTCGAAAGGTATATGACACTCGGCCCTCTGGTTTTCACAGCGATTGCATAGCCTTTCTATATGAAAAAGGTAAAAAGTATTTTCTGAAATCTTAAAAATTTAAATTTTCGTCTTAACAACTTCGAAAACTTCCATTAAAAAGATCCGCATAACTTTGAAAATTTGAATGGAAACCATCATAACTTCTAAAGTTTTCATAAAAAACGTCACTTAAAAACGCATAAAAGATTTGAGTTTGTAAGATCAATTATTGCTTAATGAAATTGAAATATTTTATCAATAACAAAATGAAATGAAATTATTAATGTTGTTGGCAAACAGTTACAGTCTTTTACATAAGAGCGTGGTCACTGTTGTGAGCAAATGAAAAGACTCAACATGAAAATACTTTTGAACATTGTTTCATTATATCAAAAACTTGAATGCAAATACATTAATAGCAAGTCTAATCCCATTCAGCGTTAATAATGGCTTGACACCTTCGACGCATACTTTAAGTGAGACTGTGCGCGTATTCGTCTTAAAACGACCTCCAAATTTGTGAATTCGTCGAACAAGCTGTTTCAAATTGTGTGGTCGGATTTTCCCATGCTTCATCTTCATTTGAGCCCAAACGTTCTCAATTGGATTGACATCGGGCGACTGAGAGGGCCAATCCAAGATCACGACACCATTTTGCTCCTTTGCCCATTCAAGACGTATTTGAACAGGTTTTTCACTCAACATCGGTTGAAATTTCAAATTATTCGCGATCAAATGTCTGCGGACAGCTCCGTGCAATATATTTAAACTTTTTTGGTTAATTTTTAAGCACCTTCACGTTAAGTTAATGTCGGATTCTTCAGAAACAGGTTACTAATCACTTTTTCATCTTTTTCCGATAATATACCGCGATTTGCAAAGTCGTCGACATTTTTCACCTCCACGATTCACCCACTTACTCACAAACTATTTCGACTTTTGCATGTATTTCGCCGCGGCTGCTTCGGTCATTTAGGGATTTTTGGGATTTTTTGATCGCTGCCTTGAAGCGCGTAGCGTACGCGATACTTATTTGGGAAAATGCTGAAATCGAATTGTAAACAATAGTCAGCTGATTTATTCTCGCATTGCATCAAGGACACTGCTGCCCTCTGTGTTAAAAAAAATATCACACCATCCCACTTTACCGATCGCGAGTAATCGTGCACGGAACGAGCGAAATTACCTCTGCGCCTAATTCGTATTACTGTTTTTGAACGAGTTGATTTTAACAGCAAAATTTCGAAAATAACCATAAAACTAGTTAAAATTGAGAATTTACTTTGCTGAAAAAAACTCTTATTTTTAGAGAATGTGTTTAGTTGGCAAATATCCTGGACACATACCAGCAATATTTCAATCCAACGCGAAATTCTCATTGACAACTAGTTTTGTTATTAAAATGAGAAAATTTGTTTCTATTCATCAATCTCCATCATTACTGAAGAGCAGCACAAAGAAAACAAAAATGAAATGGGTTTTATTAACAAGTTTATTAGCCAAAAACTCATGAGAAGTGTCAAAGCAAAACAATCCATTAAAAGCTAAAAAGGACAGTCTTGTTAAAACTGCTTGCAAATTGTTTAGATGTTTTTCGCATGCGTTACACTATATCCATATATAAATTTCATAACCGATTTGTAGAAATGACGTAAACTCTTTTAACAGCGTCGAAAGTGTATTTATTCAGAATTTGTGCGCATTTGAAGCGATTGTGCGTAATAATGTTTTTACGCGGAACAGTGAAGTGAGTTTCGAATGTTGCACTCTAATTGTACATGTCAAATGATGTTTTTTGTATCTTCCAACCTTCTCGGCTACGAAATCCGATGTGCTACTTGTATTCGGTTTTTGTTTTCCGAGTGCTTAAAGTTTTTAGTGAGAGAGTCGATTTCGCGAAGTCGAATGAAGAAAACAGCGAATTAGAAGAAAAATTTTCAAAACGAAGTTTATGTTTTGTTTATGTCGTTTTCTTCAATACAACATCGTATTTATACCTGCCAATATAGAAAAGACAACCGCGACTGAAATTTTTTTCGGTAGTAGTGTGCCATCTAGTGGCTAGTAGTCATTACGGTGTTAACATTTTTTCGGTGACTGAGCGTCATATATCTGCAAATGCAGAAGCCAATTCAACCAACGTTTTATTTATCTAATTCAACTAAAAAATTAGATAAAAAAATGACAGCACGTTTAATTGGTGAATTCAACTAAAAAAATAACCATTTCAACGAATATTTTAATATTATTAAGGGAATTAGAATTAAAAATATGAATTAGCAAAAGTAAGAGTTTTTTAGTTGTCTCAAAAAATAACTAACTAAAATCAGAACGAATCAACGAATTTTTTATCCAAAATGCTGATTTCGGTCTTTCCGTGTGATCACGCTCTTATGTAGCAGACATTAGTAGCATTTCTTTAGTGAAATATCAAGTTTTACCATGAAGGCATAGAAAAATAAGGTCAAGATATAATGACTTTTACCCAGAGTCAATGGTTCGAGTAGTTTTCTATTTCAATAGCTGATTTTTATCGTTCCCAAATTTTGCTTCCAATTATGGGAATGTGCCTCATATTACTTGATTCAGAACGTTCAAAGGGCTATGTGGGAAGAAAATGAAAGTTCAATGAAATACATTTCGCAACTAACGTAAATAGCGAACATGATTTATTTTTCATGGAAGAAGAATTATAGCTTAAGATAGAGATCATTTCCATCATAAAATCATGAATAATAATCAGGAATTGATGGAATGACAAAAAGTGGGTGGGTAATACCAGAGGTATAACTTGGTAACGTGAATCCGAATAAAATATCGTTTATTTGGGAACACTAATAAGCGCCGGCCATGTTTTCTGCAGCATCGGACGGAAAATCTCAGCCAAACTTTTGTGCTTCAGAAAATTACGCCACGAAACTGACCATTTACAAAGCGCTCTTTAGACCAGTTCTTCTCTTCGGCTATGATGCTTTGGCTGAGGATCAACGGCATTAGATAGGAAGTTGTGCGCCCCTTTCTTTTGACGATCGTTTATAAAATTTCATTCTACGGATCGGAATCGGTTTCTTTACATTTTTTAGTTAGACACTGACACTTCAGACAAAGTTGATAAACAAGAAGATCCTTGATTGATCTATAATTTACTTGAAAAGAACAAAGTGATCTAAATGCTTTTTTCCCCACCTTTTTATGCAACTGCTTACATCTCAACTCCGTCTTGTTTCCATTTCCCATCGAGCACTAGAGACTGTAGCAGCAGGCTACTGTTGCCACCGCACGCAAATTGCATTTGAAACATCAAAGTGAACCCATTCCGCACGCATGAACGACATCAAAGGTTCATTTTCTTCGCCAGAAGGTCATCCAACCCGCTGCACAAAAGGTGGCTTCTTCTCGGCTGCCAAGTGTAAAATTGGAACAATAATAGAGTGGACGCAATTCCCGTATCCCACCCAAAGTCTAGACTTCAGTCTCGGGTAAACCGCGCGACTACAAAGACCAGTTTCCAGGGACACACGTACAGCAATCCGCTATTGCGCCGCATTCTGAAGTTCAAACGACCTCCACAAACTTCCAGTCTGGAATCAGTAGCAGGGCGGAAGCAATCGGTCGAATTTCGTTTCGAGCTTTCTTTCCTTAACTTTTTTTCTACTTTCTGTATATAAAACCGAACCGGTTATTTCTCCAATATTATATTGGAGTACGGGACGGATATCGTTTGGTGATGTCTAAATCAAATTGGGATTCATCTGAAAAAACGCCATTCTTTAACTGCCAGTGCCAACAAAAGCATTTCGAGTTTTCCCCAGCCATCCGTAGGGATGAATGAATGATTCCAATTTGCATAAGAATCCGCCGTTTTGTTAGACCGAAAGCCATTATACTATCAAACTACCGGGTGTCTCCGCCGGTCAGTTGTTTGAAGAAAAAGAAAAATGTCGAACGATCGATATTGGTTCCGCCGATGGCGATGTGACTGCGGCGATAAATTTCCGGAAAAGTTTTCACTGGAGGGACTGTTCAGATATTGTGCTTCTCATCGTGCTTCTCAATGATGCAGGAAAATCGGTGCTCAGTTCGACAACTTTAAGGTTTGTGTTGTACAAATATATGCATATAGGTGAGTGAGTAGCGGTGGCTAGACGGAAACAGCTACGTGATTTGCATGGCAAAACAGTGTTAGTTTGAATAAGTAAACGAGATGTTCGAGACGATCCCAAACACATGTTGCTGAAACTTTCAGCAAGCATCTATTGATGCATCCGACCGGCCGATGGTAAACATCCATAGATTAGTAGTAACCAGAAGCATTATCCCGAGTATGTTTCCTTAAGTAAGCTTTTAGCTGATGATAAAACTTAGCTCTCACGAAGCATGATGTAATGAGTCGCGTATGCACAAACAAATCCCCTGTTCAAACAATATTCGACTCACTGGATGATAAGCTTGTATTAAGTATTCCATCTGCCTTCAATTGCCAGTTCACCGAACTTAAATTTTATTATCCTCGAGAGCTCCTAATAGTCCTTCTACTCGTTATTGTAATCCAGTCAGGGTCTCATTTTTGCCCTGATTAAATACCATTTTCCTGTTTCTCTTGACCGCTCCCGCCCTCGCAGCATATTTTGCGTTCCTTTCTTAATTGAGCAACGCTCACCCAGACGGGCCAGGATGTCGGCACCGACGAGGGGATCTAGAAGATTTTCTCGAATGCTTGCAGCAGTAGTAGAACTCCGACTGGAACAGGATCGGGTCACCCTTGTGTTTGTTCGATCCGGTGCGGAAAGTCTTTCGTCTGTCCGGGTCCGTTTATGGCAGACAACAAAGAACAGGTGCGAAACGAATACGCCGAATACGGGAAAATCCGGTCGTAAAAAATTTTCACCATGATTCTTGTTTCCGTTCTGCTAATTATCTTTTCATGCTATTATGATATTTTGCAGTTTTGTTCACTGTAATATAAAATATTTTTACCACCGGCGAATGACCAAACGGTTAAATCCGAAGTCAATTAAACGAATAATAATAATAATAATAATAATAAAATATCTTGAATTATTGCAAATCGTTCATCGACAGCCGTGTATTCAATCTGTCTCAAGTTAACTTTGATTATTTCCTGAAAAGCAAAGGTAGTTATTTTTCAATCGAACCACGACGACTGATTTCGTATATCAAGAAATTCCTATTCCAAGCATTCAGCCCCGCCTAATTGCATATTTTGCATCAAATGGATCCATATATTAGAGCAAAACATTGAATCGCCTATAGGTGTGAATTTAATGTTTATATTTTATCAAACAAGTGTCAATCAGTGAGTCTGACCATAAAACTAATGATTTTATAAAAAGAAGTTTTTTTTATCTAGGTAACACTCCAAATACCAAGCCTATAAAAAATTGGAACGGTAACTTTGAGCTGTCATATCTCAGCTGTTTTTCAAAGAATCTCAATAAATTTTACACCCTCGAATTTTGTGAAGTTCGTAGATTGATTCAAAAACTTTGTAGGAGATGATTGGTAAAGAAAAACCAATGAAAATTTGATTTTTCCCGTTCCAGGTTTTTTCACGCGCCCAATATGCCCTATCTGCTTTCCTATTTTCTTTCCTTTGGCATAAACGTCGAATAGAAAATATTGAATACATTCAACTTTACCGAGTCATAACTTTGTTGTTAGCCAACCGATCTTCAAAATTTGTTCATCATTGGAAAGGTACTACTTCCAGAAATGAAATGCACTGAAAAAAACGAAAAATAGGGTTTTCTACCCAAACTTATAATAAAAACTGTAGATAGACGACCTGAGAAAAGGTGAGACTTTTTACAATGATCGTAAATATCTCGAAATTCAAAACGATGACTTATATATTTTTACACATCATTCGATTGCTAGTGATACCAGCTACAATTCTCGCTCAACTACCATTCCTGCACAATCAAAAGAAAACATTAAAAAATCGATGAATGTATGAATATATATGAGATTTTCTTTTTTTTTCACATGTTTGTATATAACTCAAAAATTAAAGCGATGACATGTACATTTTTTTATTCAAAATATTGGAATCATTACCAGAAACAATGTATTGATGATCAAAATTATATAACCGTGCAAAGAATCTCAAGAAATTTGGTACAAATACAGAGAATTTCTATTATTGGGAAAATTTTGCAAAAAAAAAAACAACTCAAAACTTTGAAATTTTATGACATATATTTTTTTATTATTTTAGTTGGAAATTTATTATGAACAAAATTTACAAAAAAAACTGAAACTTGGGTTTCACTGAAAATGTTAAAAATTTTGGTAAATATACCTAAACTCTAAAAATAATTATGTTTTTGTATTGGACAAGAGATCTAAACAATTTTTATGCACAACCCAAACGCAATTGATAACTACTAAAATTTTTTTTGTTTTAGGTTTTCCATAAAATCTCAAAAAACGATAGAAGTTCGGAAATTTCAAAATTTCTAATATATATTGCGTTCCAACGTTTCTGCAAATAAAAGTGAAAATATTGGAATCCGTTTTGATTTCATCTGTTTCAAAGAGACGTAGAATTTGTTTTTTTATTAATAAAATGAATTTTGTGACAACACAAAAATTTTAAATTATTTCAATGGCTTTGTACAATAAGAAAAAGAACGTAAAATTATATGCATTCCATATTCTAACCCATGGCAAAAGAAACCAACAACAATTAAAAAAAATTATTGCTTGATTTTTGTTTTACAAGCAATTAAGAACAAAAACATATATCTTAAATTTTCCGCTATCTTAAACGACATCATTTATAATCGATAGAATACTAAAATTTAAATATCACAAACTTAGTATTATTTCGGAAATTGTATAGAATTCGAAAATTATTTGAATTTTCTATTAGTAAACAATTCCGAAAAAGTAAAATTTCCGAATTTAGCACAAAAAATCACACGAAATTAAGTAAAACCTGTTTTTATCCACCTAGTGGTGTAATGATGCCCTTCTCATATTTCTCTTATTCTCATATAAAAAATGTATTCTTCAAACAGTTTTGTTTGGTTTTTGAAAAACATGAAAGCTAGTGCATGAACTAGTGTAACCTACAAAATGAAACAGTTCTCAAGTCGGTTAGGCCATCTTTCTCAGTGAAGTGAGTTCCGCTATTTCAGGTACTTATGAAACTGGAATCGCCCCGAATATTGGCTTTGCAGCAGCCTTTGCGATTTGCACCAATCTTTTGCAGCTTACAGTTGTCTTCGTCTCGAAAAACAACCTCTTCGTTTGAATGCTTTTTACTGAATGAAACCCTACACCTATGTTATCAGAACTAATTGGCTCAGGTGGCATATTCCCCTAGTTATTTGGAGATTTGTGCCTTGCCGTAGCTTCTCATCAACTTCCTGATGGGAAGGAAAGGATAAAAGGAACATGGGAGTGAATTGGGAATTGAGTGAGGTGAGAAAACAGCACAAAACATAAAGAAATAAATCGTCCTGCATCCCCGAAAGGATGCTGAACGATCTGCAGATGCCAAAATGCACTGTTGATAAAACCTCCAACCACCGAGAGGCCTTAGATATTTTACAAAAGCGACACCATTCTGCATTCCTAGAAGAATGCAGAACGATTTCTTCCCGAATATGCACTTGAATTAATTAAACACTTTAGAAGACAAAAATACCTTATTTTCATATATAGCAAATAAATGACTTACATGATACGAATATTTTTCAATGAAAAACCCCAATGTTTGAACATAATTTAAAAAAATTTAAAAAATATCTCCTCCGCCTTTTTTTGCTCAAAAATATTTTTTGTCAAATACAAGAAACGGATTTTTTTCGTTTGCCTCAATGTTAGATATAGCAGTTCAAAAATAACCTGTTTTTGAACTAGTTTTGCTCATAACTTCGGTTCAGAAAACGCTACCTGAATACGCCAGTCATTAAAAAATTAGTTTTAACAAACTCTGAAGGATGTTCAAAGATACCTGTACGAAAAAAGAAAAATATAAATGCTAGAGCAAAAAATCTGATTTTTTGAGGAACACCCTAAGTTGCTCTTTAAAAATAGCTGTAACACTAAAACCGTTGCAGATACTACTATGGTACCCTCAGCAAAGCTGCTCGATATAAGTTTGTCTACAATTTTGCCGAAGAATGCAGTCCTCTATCTCAATACATCCGGAAAATAAGTTTTAGATCACCTTAATAATAAGAGCCACCCTAATACCATGTACATCGACATATGGCTTATCTTCACTGATCATTTGTTTTGAAGACATCATAGCACTAAAGTATAAGGTTAAGCCACAAATGTTTTTGTCCCCTTAAATTGTGGATTCGGACCATTGTGCAATGCAATTCAACTCGGAAATTTTAAAATTTCTGATCTTTAACCTATTTTTTGAAATTCTACGGCAAACCTACAACAAAATCAGAATTTTAGTAGTTATCAATTGCATTAGGGTTGTGCAAAAAAATTGTTTAGATCTTTTATCCAACTATTTTTAGAGTTTTAGGTTATTAACTAAAATTTTTAACATTTTCAGTAAAATCCAAGTTTCAGTTTTTTTTTTCGTAAATTTTTTTCATAATAAATTTCCAACTAAAGTAATAAAAAAATATATGTCAAAAAATTTCAAAGTTTTGATTTTATTTTGTTTGGCAAAATTTTAATTCTCTGTATTTGTACCAAATTTCTTGAGATTCTTTGCACGGATATATAATTTTGATCATCAATACATTGTTTCTGGTAATAATTCCAATATTTTGAATAAAAAAATGTACGTGTCATCGCTTTAATTTTTGAGTTATATTCAAACATGTGAAAAAACAAATGAAAAATTTATATATATTTATAAATTCTTCGATTTCCTAATGTTTTCTTTTGATTGTGCAGGAATGGTAGTTGAGCGAAAATTGTAGCTGGTATCACTAGCAATCGAATGATGTGTAAAAATATATAGATCATCGCTTTGAATTTCGAGATATTTACGATCATTGTAAAAAGTCTCACCTTTTCTTAGGTGTTAGTTTTCATTATAACTTTGGGTAGACAATCCCATTTTTTCATTTTTCTTAGTGCATTTTATTTCTGAAAGTAGTACCTTTCCAATTGTGAACAAATTTTGAAGATCGGTTGACTAACAACAAAGTTATGACTCGCTAAAGTTGAAGTTCTCAATATCCGATTCGCGATGCAGGTGCCGCATGAATGCAGATAGGGCACATTTTGAGCTTGAAAAAAAGACTTGGAACGGGAAAAATCAGATTTTCATTAGTTTTTCCTAAACGATCGTCAGTAATGATATACTTAAAATAATCTACAAACTTCACGAAATTCGATGGTGTAAAATTTATCGAAATTGGTCAAGTCACAACTGAGCTATGATAGATCAAAGTTACCGTTCCAATTTTATATGAGGCTTGGTGCTCCGCGTAACGTTTTTAGGCTTGGTATTAGGAGTGTTAATCACTTTTCTGCTGATTTTTCTTCTGGACTCAAAAATTGCATCTTCATGGCAATGTAAACCGTTTATCAAAATGTCCTACCAGAATGAGTACATAAATTTCGAAAGCAAAATACGACCAACCAGCCCCGATCTCCCCTAAGGATGCTTTCTTCTTCATCGAGCCGTTTATAATCGTTTATTATCTCCACCGTAGCTCAAAGGTAGAGTAGTTCCACGGATTGCAGAATGTGTACAGATTCAAAATTTTTCCATTGTGGGATGTGTTTTTGCAAACCGTATTTTTCTTACTGGATATTGAAAAAGTTTTTATCAGTTCGTGCTTGTTTGTTGACGATAGCATTCTCCATGATGTTGATGATGAATCAATGATATGACTGTTTCCCACTCCCGCAGTCCAAAACACAAACATGAACTAAATGATAAAAATCATAATCTTCGCATTTTATTGTGACGTTTTAACAATTTAACTGCCCTAAAAGCTTTTCAAAAATTTGCAAGTTTGCTAGTTTGTCATCTTTTAAACTTCCGAAAAAAAAGAATTCTCTCAATGAACTCAATTTATTCGTGCTCAATCAGAAACTGAAATGAACGCTGTAAATCTTACACCGTCGTCGTTGACGTCTGTCCAATTCCTTTTTAGGTGTTGGGACAAGAAAAGCTTCCGACCTTTGAGCTTACAAAGGATGCAGACGGAAGGCTATTTCTGCACAGATTTACCGACACGACGCTACACTTTAAAATATTCATTTTCAAGTGTGATATGACCAATGATCATTTATATATTTTTCTATCACACTATTGTCTCTGATTCATTGTACGAAGAAAAATTGGTTCCGCATCGATATTTTTCTTCACCTTATCATGATTCATTACAAATGCCTCGCAAGCTTCGAGAATCGAATGAAAATCTGATGGGTGTGGATTTTTATCCCTCTTCCGAGTCTCGTAATTCGATTCGAGTGGTTACTATTGAAAAAGGTCGAACGAGATCAATTGGAAGCGAAATGCTATAAATATTATGTGTGTTTGAAGAGGATTACAGAACAATAGCACTGCCTATTTCAATGTTAATTGCGTTCAACTTCAAATCATAAATTCAGCGATCATCCGTTTACGATAATCGGTGTCATGGTTAGAAGTTTTGCATTTTCACTAGGTTTTATTTGTTCGGCTTTGTTTTCGACTTCCAATGTGGGTTAATACCAATGCCGATGAATAGCCGCCGTTCCAGATTTTCATATTTCCGTTCTCGACGAACATGAGCACTAATGGTTCACAAATCACTCGTTTGTAACAAAACCCAGCCAGTGCTAGTCATGGCGAGGGTGTGATTCCGTTTCGGGAAATGAATAATTAAAAACTCACATCCAATAATCGCACGTTGCATCGCGATATTTGCATCTCCCCTTGCTATAATTAGGGTTGCCGTACCGATACTAGCTCCATGCATAAATTATTTTCTTGGCCTTACTTCTTCGATTCAGCAGGCGAAAAGTTTGATTCTACTCGAGTAACACAATTGTTTAAGATTATAGTTATTCAGCACTATTAGGTATGCTCACTTAACACAAATTATTGTTTGTAATCAAAGTCCGGATATTAAAGTGTTCCGGTGACGATCCGTTATCGCTGGTTGAAAAATTGATCATCCAGTGGGAATAGAATGGGTTTTTTTTTTCTAGAAGGATGAACATAAGTTCAATCCCCCTATTTATGCCATCACGGTGGATGGTTTGGAACAAAGCAAAAGTTTTGCGAGACTACACCAGCTTGAAAAAAAAAATTACAACGATGTGTCAATGACATTTACCAGTAACCGTTGTGATTTCCATCAACCAGAGTCACTATCATGGCGAACAGGTTGTTGAAATGGAACAGAGCTCGTCATTGACCGTCAGTCGACTGGTGACGACCAGCTGACTGCTGTGTGAGAACTGGTTTCTAGTGCATCTGACTGTGCCTTTGTTTCTCGACTAATCTGTTTCTAATTGAGCTTGAATTGTCATAGCGTTTTTGTTATATATCGAATTGAAACAGTTTTTTTAATCAACGCAAATCCTAATCAAAATCAAAATGAATATAACTATTTACTTATCCAGACATCAGTGCAGTTTTTGATACAAGACCTAACTTGAGTGAACACCCAGTCGGTTTTTGTAGTGAACACAGTTTTCTCTTCCGGCGGATTTGACTCGACAGAACCAACCGGAGAACGGAGATGAAATGGAAACCGAATTTTTTTTCACTCTCGGAAAAACGGCGGAACGGAAATGCTGAAATCGACAAAAAAAATCTACCGACTACCAAATGAGCGATGATTAATAGCGTAGTTTTGGTGTCGTTTTTTTGTCGTAGTTTTACTCGGTCTCATTCTTTGTTCTGCACTTCGTGCATTTGTCAAGAAATAAAACTTTTCGATGCTCAGCGTATGCATTAGTAGTTCGTTGCAACGATATGCCCTTAAACATCTCAGTTTAATAATTGAATTTCATATGTCATTGCCATTGATTGGAGTGTTTCAATCTGCAATTTTTTGTTATATACATCGGTACAAAAGCTATCATGAATGCCCAACTTAAGATAAACTTAGATCATAACATGTCATTTGGGACTCGATAATTTTAAATTTAGTGTGTGTGTGTGTGTGACAGAGAGAGAGAATAGGAGTACTGTGTGTGTTCAGATTGGTCTCATAGATAGATGGACCAAAATGCAACAAGTTTTTATTCTAATGAAAGGCGTAAAAAGATTTATTCAATAGAAATTGATAAGAAGAAAATAATTTATCAATTTTCATTGAATTTTATTAATATCTGAGTTCCGGTTCCAGAGCTACGGATTGATGAATGAGATGGGCTTTAAAATCCACAAATCACTTGTTTACACACAGTAACACAATCACAGTCTTCCAATTATATCGATTAATTAGTTTTGATAATTACATCGAAGTTTTCGGTGACCACGTTACACATGGGCTGAAAAGATCCTTGGTTCAAAATTAAATTATTCATTAACGTAATCTCCATCAAAAGTAACACAATCATTCCAGTGCAGCTCGAACATTTTGAAGTTCAATCCATTGTTTTGATTGACTTGTGATACGATGCGTTGTCTTGATGAAACAAAATTTTTTTCCGATATGCGGTCGTTTCTTTGCAATTTCAGCTTTCAAACGCTCCAATAACGCTATATAATATTCACTGTTAACGGTATCTCCTTTCTCAAGACAGTCGATAAATATTACACCACGCACATCTCAAAATACTGAGGCCATAACCTTTCCAACCGATTGTTGTGCTTTCGGGCGCTTTGAACTAGGTTAAGTGATGAATCCATGTTTCATCCATTGTCACATATCAATGCAAAAATTCCGGTTTGTCACGTTTAAACATGGCCAAACACTGCTCAGAATCATCAACACGTTCTCGTTTTTGGTCAACAGTGAGCAAACCAGTGGCACCCACTTTGAACAGAGCTGTCTCATAATAGAATGCTCATGCAATATAAAGCCAACACGTTCTTTTGATATCTTTACGACGTCTCACACTAACTCACGCAATTTCATTTTTCGATCATTCAAATCGATTTTGTGGATTTTCTTAATGTTTTCTGGTGTCATCATCGGTGTTTCTACGACCACGTTTGAAGTCAGCAAACCAACGTTTTTTTGTTGTTTCTGATGAAGCGAAGTCCCTGCGAAGTGACTGCGATAAAACTGGCGCCATCTATGTGTTAAGCCCGAGACTAATTTAGATTGGATGCCAAAAGGCTTAGATTTGCATGAAATGTCGAGATCTAGTGTCATCTCGAAAAAAAAGTTTTTTTTTTAGAAAAACCGACTCTTTGAGACTCTCTCGGAAATCTGAAATCGAATCGATTGTCTTAGAATTACATGAACGTGGAGATCTGTTGTTCATTCGAAAAAATTTCATGCAATTCTAAGACGTTCGGTATCAAAAAAATTTCGATTTCGGAAATCTTAAAAGTCCCAAGTAGATATTTGAAAAAAAAATTCTCTATAACATAAAATCTCGACGTGTCATGTAATTTGGCATAAATTTTTTTGTTTCGATTTCGGGAATCTCAAATTTTTTTTCAAGTCAGAATTTTTCGAAATCTCGACGTTGATTGCAATTCTGACATTAGGCTTCAAAAAAAATTGATTCGATTTCGAAAATCTCAATTTTTTTTAGTCCTAGATTTCGATTTTGCGAAATACAACATTTTTTCGACTTTAAAAACCTCAAAATTTGTTTTAAGTCATAAAGGTCAATTTTGCTTCAAATTTTTTTTTCGAGATCTCGACGTTTCACGCATTTTTGACGTTTGGCTTCAAAAAAAATATTTTCGGCTCCGAAAATATCAGAAATTCAGTCCTAGAGGTCGATTTTGCGAAATTCAAATTTTTTATCGACTTCGGAAATCTCTAAATTTTTTTTAAGTCACTATGACACTAGAACTCGACGTTGCATGCAATACTAACACATTTGACATAAAAAAATTTCGATTTCGAAAATTTCATGTTACTATTAACCGCTGGGCGGGCACCCCTTATCCAAATCCGATTCAGCTCAAATTTTGCATAGGAACTTATTTTGAGGTGCCTAAAGTTTCGAGCACGTTCCGAGTTTCACGAAATTAGAAATGACCCAAAAATATTGACACCATTGTACAATTTTTATGAAGAACTTTCCACTTCGATGCTTCGAACCGACAATACGCCTTTTTTATCCGCTCAATTTTCACCGAGATGACTGAACCGATTTCTACAAGATTACTCAATTGTCTGTAACTTTCGATTCCGGAGATATATAATGGTATAAGTGACATAAGCAACATACAGCATTTTTCTTCCGCTCAAAATACCCGGGAATATCTGAACCGATTTTTACAAGCTTAAGCTTGTTTGTAAGCTACTATTGGGTTGTGAATCAAGTTCGAAGATCAATTGGTTGTCACTTCCGGACCCGGAGATATAAAGATATAAAGGACGTAACCGACAAAACGTATTTTTTTATCCGCATTTTTTTTTAAGAAAGTAACCAATGATCAAGTTCAAATATATTATTGTCCATACTTTTTCTTTCAAGGATGTTGTCGAATGTACAGCGTAAGCGTTGAGTCACGCTTTTATAAACTAACCGAATGAATTTGTGTTAAAAATTAGCCTAAATTCGTGTCAGAAATTATTCTAACGAAAAAATATGTTTTAATGAGACTGTTTTAATGACAAGAGAAAGGCATTATTACACCTGTAGGTGGATTAAAAGATTTTTTTCTAAATGGAAGTCCTCCCAATCCGAACCTCATTATTAATCTGTTTTCGAATGATCATCTGCCTTCAAATGATCATAGCGTTTTATTCCTTGATTTCCTGAGTTACTCAATTGCTATGAATATGTAGTTCTACTTGTCAAGTGCTATTCAGTAAAGCTATATAAAAAGTGCTATTTCGGGATTTTCTTTTAGAAAAAGCGTTGAGACTAAAAAATGTCTGCTTCTTTTTTTAATAATTTTTAATTTGAAACCATGCACCACTTTATTCGCGACACTTGAGACTTTGCCCTGAACGAAAATAAACAAAAAAAAAAAAGAAAAATATTTCCTCTGGATAACTTTTAACAAAAAATTTAAATTTCGGCCTTATTTTGGGGTCTATATAAGCGCTAAACCAAAAACTAACAAAGCAATATCAATTCCCATAGCTCTATTGGAAATTGTATATACGCTGAAGATTCTGTGTAAGAAGAAATAAATCAAGTAAGGTTATTGTACTAAAATTGCGCGTATAAATTTTTAAGCACTCCAATTCTCTAAAAATTCTTTTGCGAAGTGATTTTTGTAAAAAAAAACTAATTTCTCTATCTGGCACACTAGATGCCGCTTTTAAATATCAGAAAATTACAAGCTTCCAATTAACATTTCTTTTTTCTCTTCTCATTACAGGTAAGAAAAATTAAAAAACTCAAGCTGCATGGACTCGTTGCAGCAGCGTAGGAATGAACTGCATGTACATTATCGTATCTAGAATTGGATGCACTTTTTTCAGCCATTCCTAAATGCATTACGTTTCGTCTTCGACTCATCCGTACTTTGACAGTTCACATTGAACTGCTGATGCAACTTATCGTTTCAACATAAACCACGTAAACCATGGGACTGAGACTTTCTGGTCGTCATAAGATTGTCAAACTGATGAATTGTTAGCGCACTAATAAGTCGTAAACACCACGTAATTGAAGAGGTGAAAATAATCATGCACTACTAAGCATTGGTTGTTTTGGTAATCAAATCCACTAAATAAGTCATTCCCAAAAGGGTCGATATCGCGTGTAAACACACGGTAGCGTTTAAGACATTTCGCTTCGCTGCCGCAATGGTAGGGTGAGTTTGGGAATCACTGCTCTAAATGAATAATATCTGATAACGACCAGAAAGCCGTTACTTGGTCTCGGTTTGGGCTCTCAGTAAAGGCATTGAACTTCGGTGCAAAATTTAATGGCATCCCATTGCTCGGAGATGACAAAAACGATTTTCACAAACATAGATTCAAATTAATGGTCTTATGGTTCCATACAAAATTCCAGAATATCATTTTGATGTGACTTCCGGTTCCGGAATTTCAAGGTTATATACACCAAACAAATGAAACAAATCGTCATTCACTTTTCTCAGAGATGGCGTGACAGATTTTCACAACCTTAGATTCAAACGAAAGGTTTCAGGATGCCATAGAAATATTCCTATTTTCATTGAGGTCAAACCACTGATTCCGGAGTAAATTTCAGGAATATTTTTTCATAAGCTACCTTCTTAAATTGGCTAGTGAATTTCTTTAGTTTGCAGACCATGAGATCCTGTACCAAATAAACCATTGAGAATCCCATAAATAATTTGCGGAACCATAATTTTATCCAAGATCGACCGGAACCTTTTTTCCTAAATTCAAATCGTCATTAAGAATCGTAACAAAATTTGTATGGTTAAATGTACCGAATGTACTATGCCGAGATTGAATAGATTTTCACAAACACAAATTCAAATGTAGTGTATCAATGTAGTAGTGTTATGCAACAGAAATCTTCAAAACTTTTTTCTAAATCTTTTTAAATTGTTGTATTTCGAGGACTTTCGGCTGTAATATATAAGTGAAAATGAATAATATAAGAAAGACATCATTACACCACGAGGTGGATTGGAACAAGTAATTGTGTTAACAAAACATAAAAAAATATTTTGAACAAATCAAATCAAAATGACGATATCCCCTTTTTAATTCACCTACTTGTGTGATGTTATCTTTCTAAACAACTTTTATAATTTCCATTTCGGACTTTTTAGCACTACTTCCCGTTATACCGGAACCGGAACAGAGGTTTGATCAGCCATCAACTAAAAAGATCTACAAATTGTATTGTTTGGAAAATTCCGTATCAATTTTTTATGTGTTGAAATATTTAGCACTCATCACTCTGTTCCTTTGAAACCGAAAGTCGTAATTACATTTAATACCAATCAATAGGACTATAGACAAATTTCGCAATTTCGCGCAAAATCGTATTCGCAGTTGGCAGCACACTCAGATTCAAATTAAATTTGCTGGACATAAAAACTTTGTAACAAAAAACGCTTTGCATGCTTTGTTTTTTTTTTTCTAAATTGATCCAAACAGTGTTTTGAAATAAGCAAAACTTTAAAAAAAATTTAAATGGTTATAGCCGAAAAATGTCATCCTACGAAAAAAGTGTTGCATTAGTAATTATGACAAAATCACAACAAAAAAATTCAAAAAATGTTGAAAAAATTCTTTACTGAGTGCTACATTGAAAAAAATTGAGTGTAAAAATTTAAAGTCGACTTACATTTAAAAACATGTTGAAATTTTGTTCCAACATAGGTGTTTATGTTCCCTACCAACCGTTCATATATTGCAAGATGTTTCCATCTTGCCATATATGGACAGTAGGTTAGGAACATTACCTATCTTAGGGCAAAATCCACTATAAATTTTTAAAAACAATTTTTTTTCAGTGTGGGACTCGATTAAACGAAAATCGCGCCAATGGTATTCGGATTTTGAAACCTTTTTCTTAGAAACTTGAAGAAACTTTCTGGGCTTTCTAGATTTTATCTCAAAAAAACACTTTGCATAGTAAGTTTTTCCAAAATTGATCTGAACTGTCTTTTGAAAAGGGGTCAAACTTTATTTCAAACGACAATAGTCGAAAAATGAGAAATCCTACAAAAAAAAGTGTTACACAAGAGGTTGCAACTAAATTCAGTCGCATAAAAATACTGAATAATTTCCAAACCAGTCCTACAATGAAAAAATTGATCTTTAAAATTTAAAGGCGATTCTCAAAAAAGGCGAATTTAAAGGCGATTCTGAAATTTTGTAACAAGATTAGTAATTATCTTCCCTACCATCATCCCATTGGTTGGTGGGCTTGACGGTATTGCAAACATCATCACATACAATCAATTAACGTTTTAATTTCATTAAGATATGCGTTACAGCTTTTAGCTTCATAATTGAATTATTGCATTACGCTCCAAACATCCGGGGTATGGAGAGGCCGGTAGGGCTTAACTGAGCTCTGTTTTATGTTTCATTTTCATACTTACGGCCCTTATTACCAGTGTGAAGTGGAAATTAAGTGAAGTGAACGTATCCCAATTGGGTTTCACACGATGACATCAAACGAACAGTAAACCGAATCCATCTTTGACGTTTATTGGTGGTTTGTGTACCATGGAGTACTGTGGAATGAGATAGAATATTGTAGAATAAAATAAAATAATAATGACTGAACCAATGAGCAAACCACTGATAGCTGTCAAACGATGTTCATCCAGTTTATTTTGTAAGGATGTCTGATGGGTGAGTTGCTGTGTGAGTGAAGCGTAAGAGGAAGTGCATGCAAGAACGGTAATAAAGGCCACCGATTCAACTCAGGACTAACGATCGACCAATAGTAGAGATAAATGTAGGGTGACGGTACCCCCTTTATCTCAACTCCATTAGTCATCTCATATACGAAAACCATTAGTTAAAGTGAGATGTGTTATTTCTGTTCGATAGATTGACCTCAAGAGTGAGATAAAATTAGAAGCATTCACTTCGAGTTTTCGCGTCGATATAACAACAGTATTGAAAAATTATTTTTTCTGCGGTATTGCGGTGTTATTCAAACTGATACTAAGGCAAAATACAGTTTTACAAACTAAAACTAAAGAGAAATAAAGGTTAACAAACGAAAAGTGAAGATAATAGATATAAGACACACGTTTCGGACTATTTCTATAATAATGGTTGTTCTGGCAAATTTCAATTGAAGAGAATATCCCGATTATTTCTTAGGAAATATTTTGTTGATTCTCATGAGAATGAATTTATTAAAGTTCCTCGACGACTAACAATGCTCATGGAATTTATCTCGAATGTAAAGAGTCGGCCGAATTTCTAATATTGTCGTTTCGTCCCTGGGGAACAATATGCATAACTAAAAGGTTTATAATGTGTAATAATTATTCTATATTGACGCAAAAATTCAAAACGAGAATACCAAATCTCATCATATCCTTTGAGTCAATCCAATGACTGAAATGGAAGATCTCACTCTAGCTGATAGTTCTAGCGACATGAGATGAAGAAGGTTTCCTATGTGTAAATTATAACAATAGTACTGATAAAATGGTTACAAAAACATCTTATTTTTAAATACTGCTGGCTAGAACGGGTACAATACCGATAGAATAGTTGAAAACCGCATATGCGGTACTTCCACCTATTTACATGGTTTCCGGTCTGATTCTAAATCCTGCAATCTACCTGCACCCCTCAAGTGCAAAGACTTCTCGAATACCTACCTCACATTCGGTTGGCTGTTGTTTCGTTCGTTCGTAGAACACAACCGTTCTTTTTATGTTCCACTTTTGCGTCCTTACGCTTTCACCCTCCTAATTAGATTCCAGGTACCGGAATGGGCCAAGCAAGTTTATGGTGCACCTTCCAGTTAGAAGGATATTTGTACGGAAATAGGCATTCCAATAAGACCATTCAAGGAGAAATGTTCAAGGACTGGTTCCAGCAAGAAAACAAAAAAAAACTTCTCGCTCCACGGTTTTTCGGAATCCCAACAGAATCGGTCACTACGCTAACGACCGGCCGGCACGCAAGATTTAATGGAGTCATTGCCAGCATCAAAGACCGCACACCGCCGCCGCCGTCGTCGTCGTCGTCGTCGTCTAAATGACAACCAATAAACTTCGTGTAGCCTACTAGCGATAACGCAGCAGTGACCTATCTGTCGGATCACAACACATAAATATAAAATCGCACTACTGGGTCAACGGTTTTAGTGTGTCAAGTAAATGTGGCGCGCCGTGTGTTGGCCTACTAGCGGCTAGTAACAATCGAAACGGGTAGGTTGATGGGACAGAAATAAATTGCCCCTCGTCTAAGATAGTCAACTGATTGTATGGGTGCCCTCAAATAACAGCCGTTTTCGGGCTATCATTATGAAGTGTGACATTTGTGTCAGCTATAATGTAGGTGGTGAGTGACTCGATAGGTTAGATATTTTAAATCCGTCTGTCTGAAATAAAAAAAAAGAGTTCTTGGAGATGCGGGGCATCGATCCCCGTACCTCTCACATGCTAAGCGAGCGCTCTACCATCTGAGCTACATCCCCTTGTGATAAATGCTGTGTTATTTGTCGATCGAGCCAGGCTCAACGCGTTTATAATTTACTACCTGCGGTAAAAAGGGGTCCAGGCGCAAGACAATACTTCTTCAATAGGCTTTTGTTATGAATATTTATTTTCTCTTTTTCGAGAGAATGAGAACTGAACGAAGACAATGGTTGTTTATAAGGTTTCGATATTTGTTCAATTTTGAGCTCGATCATCCCGCTTCAACTAGTTATTTGCCGTACAGGAGGCCTTTTAAAATATTCAAACCGTGTAGTATTTCTATTTTGTTGAGAGCTGGTACATATTTTGCCGATATCCTGAAAAAGAGTAAGGTAAATAACGTTATTTAAATTCTATGTATCTCCGTATTAGAAATCAGAAAGCATATTGCTGTTATTTTTGTGGTTTTATTTTTTTCGAATATTTTTTATTATACGTAAAAACAGAGTGACGGAATAATGGAATGAAATAATATTAGTGAGTATTTCGTTTGTTTTGGTATTTTCTAACGCTCGTATGCATTTTTCCTGTCTGTCGGTTCTTATCCCAAAAGAGAGGATACTCTCTTGCTTTATTTTTGGAAGTTTTTCGATAGAAGAAGAGTTCTAGTGCTGTAATTACATGGAAGCATTGGGATCAGACTTGAAATATTTTTATTATAATTTGAGTGAATACTGCATATTACTCAACCGATAAAAAAAATGTGTCCTTATATCGTACAGATTAATTATTGCTGGACATCTGACTACAACTGCTAAGCGATTGAGTTCTCTTCAGTGATGAGGCCTACTTTTGGTTACCGTATTTGTAGCAAAGATAACCCACACGTCGTTAAAGAATTCCCTCTGCATCCCGATAACTGTTTAGTGCAGTCTATGTGCTGATGGAATCATCGGTCCTTATTTCTTTAAAAAATGAGGAACGACGACGCGTTACCGTGAATGGAAATCGATACAGAACCATGATCAATGAATTTTTGTTCCCAAAGCTTAAAGGATATGGATGTGGACGAAATGTGGTTTCAACAGGATAGTGCCACTTGTCATACTGCGGCCGAAACAATCGACTTATTGAAAGAACATTTCAACGACAATATTATTTCGATAAATGGACCGGTGAATTGGCCTCCGCGTTCGTGTGATTTTACGCCACTCGATTATTTTTTGTGATTGGCTTATTTGGATTAACCAGCAGCGATTGATGCTTTGGAAACTAATATTCAATGTGTCATTGCTAAAATCCGCCTTCAAATGCCTAAAAATGTGATCGAAAATTGGACTTTTCACAATGACCCTTAAGAAAAATAGCAGTGGCGGCCATATGCCCACAATCATATTTAAATGTTAAATGCCAAGAAATTATCTACCAAATAAAAAAAATGTGACCATTTTTTATAATTTTGCATGTTTAAATTTCAAATCAGCAAGCTGTTATAAAAAACACCATTTAGAAATGTCACTGTGAAAACTGACTTTTGAACCGAGGCCCGGAAAGCCGAGTGTCATACACTATTCGGATCAGTTCATCGAGATCGTAAAATGTCTGTGTGTATACGAGTAAAATATGCAGTAAAAACCGATTTGTACGAAAATTAATTCATGTGGGAGGTTACTTTCCCATATAACCCTATTGAATTGTACCGGTTCCGGAATTACACTGTGATATGTGAAAAAATGCAAAAAATATGCATTCAATTTTCTCAGAAATGGCTGAATAAAATCAACATCAACAAACTTAGCTTCAAATGTAAGGTTTTGCAATTCCATAAAATGCTATAAAACTTTATCTCGATACGACTCCCGGTTCCGGAATAACAGTTATCATCCTGCAAGAAAAATGAATTTAATTTCATATTGCACCAGTATT
This sequence comes from Malaya genurostris, assembly GCF_030247185.1. NCBI lineage: Eukaryota > Metazoa > Arthropoda > Insecta > Diptera > Culicidae > Malaya > Malaya genurostris. Next base: position 320,666,610 of record NC_080571.1, on the reverse strand, counting down.
TTCATATACATGACCACGTAAAAATTAGTAAAGCCCTCTGAACTGGATCAGGTCATTTCGCCGAAAGCCATTTCGCCATCAATGAATGATAATATGTAAACGCCAGTTTTGTTGACCTACAATTGTACATCTAAATTAAGATTGATTCATGAACCTCAGAACGGAGTAAACTTGTTGACTATTAGCCACTAAGCATCAAAGCAATTGCATTTTCTGCTTACTAAGTGAAAAAATATCTAATGCGGCTTCGCCATATCGATTTGGTTCGTGTGCTGTCCGACTCCGCTCTTTCGGACCTAACTGAAACAAAGAAACCTAGCTTCGAGTAGACCGGGCAAACGACGGTTACTTTTTTTTTATTTAAAAGATATTTTTATTCAGGCCTATTTGCGTACAAGCTTTACGTGGCCGATTGAGCCTATTTTTTAAATAAATTTTTTTTTGAATTGGATCTCGTCACCCTTTTTCTAGGGGAAGAGGAGCTTCCATTTCCCTCCTGCTAGGATTGAGGGCACTTCGTTCGTGGTTCGTCTCGTCATCCATTGCCCCATTGATGGTATTGTTGTCGATTTCCGTCTTCTTTTAGTTGCTAGTTGCTGTAGATGCGCCTTGTTGTACATTGGTTGCAATTGCTGGTTGGTTGGAGGGTAAGTTTGTTAACTGCAGCAGGTGTACTTTGTTCTATAAAGGATGATGATGAATTCGTTGAAGGGGATGCTTCATTGTTGTTGGTGGCTGTCACAGGTGTACTCCTTGTCCAGTTTATCACATGGCTTACCGTAGTGAACAGCTTTTTGGCAATATTGACATGTGGCCATATGATTGTCATAGGTAACAAGTGATTTGGAATTCTTGTATCTTGACCGAAAATCACATAAGAAGGTATAGAAGTGTATGCGTAATAAACGTACGTCATTTAGAATACCAAGGAAAAAATTCTTCCACTTTTCTTTTTCGATAGAGAGAATCTCTCCGTATTGGGACATAGTTTTGCCAATATATGAATCAGTGACGCTTGAGGGAAGATCATGCACACGTACTTCTATAGCACTATCTTCCATATATACTGGAATGTTGTACTTAATGTTCTCGTGCTCCACATAGTGCACATTGTTATTGTCTTTTGCGAATTGAATTGCATCTAACTCTTTATAAAACTGGATGTAAACAACATTATTCGTCTTATTGCATTGAAGTAAATGCACACGTTTAATGTCAAGATGCATTTGATCCTTAAGTAAACCTTCAAGTTCTCGTATCGAAGGTCGAATTTTGCACTGCCTGAAGTCAACAACAATTGTATTCTTTCGTGTCGGCTGTAGCTTTTGTTCGTTTGGTTCACTCATTTCGAGATCGTTCTATTGTTCACTACATAATACTGTACTTGGTTTCTTCTGTCCCGAACGTAAGCGGTTTTGTTTTATCGACTGACTTGGATGAGATGTGAAACCGAACTGAAACGACGGTTACATGTTTGTATGCGTCGCCTCGGCAGCTTTATGCCTTATGAATGCTTTATGCTTTATGAAGCTTCGTTTATGTGGCTGCGCCACATCAGTTATACAGGAAACATAACACACAAAAAAAATATGATGTATTCGAAATGAAAAAAATGCAATAAATATACTACTATTCAATGATTGACGTAATTCTTAAATATAATAAGTCGATTAGTATTTCATATTTTAAGTTGTAATCATTATTTATAAGAGGACTGTTGCTAGAAAACACTGATCAGTCGCTATACCAGCAAATCAGTAGGCAAATTAAATACACTGAGGTATCTCTTTAAGTGGGGATATGTACCGCGTAATAAAACCGCACAAAGAGTCATGCATTTCTAAGAAAAAAAACCTGTTTTAATCCACGTTACGCAGGAATTTTGTATGGGACCACAAGACCTTTCATTTGAATCTAAGTTTGTGAAAATCGGTTCAGCCATCTCCGAGAAAAGTTAGTGCAAAAAACATTATATACACACACGCATACACACACAGACATTTTGCGTACTCGACGAACTGAGTCGAATGGTATATGACACTCGGCCCTCCGGGCCTCGGTTCAAAAGTCGGTTTTCACAGTGATTGCATAACCTTTCTATATGAGAAAGGCAAAAATAAGAAAACCGGATGAATTTGAAAATTCACGTAAAAAAAACCGGTAGCTTTGGAAATCCATGTAAAAAGCAGCAAGAAACCGCATAGAAAACCGCGTAAAAAAAGACCTCAGTGGAAATTTGAGTGTTTACCCAAATATAATCAAAGATCTTTTCGATAGTATGGACTCGGAAGAAAAAAATCGATTTTTACAGTTTAAAACACATTAATTTTTAAACCTATCATAATTAAGTTGCCATCATTCTAATGCAGGAAGTAATATTAGCATGTTGAGAAACGACTTCTGTTTTAAAGGAAACGTGAATATGTAAAGTTATTCATAGTTTACATGAACGAAAAAAAAAGATTTAATTTAGAAGATAACGTCAATGAGATTTCATAGTTTGAGAATGAAGCACAACTTGTTTCGTGAATTTCAATATTTACTGAATGAAGAATTTTCGGAAGAGAGAGAGAGAGAGAGATGAAAGGGAAATGCGGACGTGTAAGGTGCTAATCTAGCCACGGAAATTGAAAATAACACCTCAAGCCAGGCAGGTACTATTTCCGTCAAATGTCGGAAATGTCGGTTAAGCTGTTCTAGTTTATATTTTGCATGTATGTTTCTATCAAAACCTTCCCAAGCAACCCAGATGCTCGGTAGTAACTGAAAAGAATCCGAAATTTCAGGATCGCGTAAAGTCTAGGAGCGTATTTGGCAACTCAAAATGAATGATTTATTTTTCATTCGAACGCTTGTACGGAAAGCTTGAGTTCCAGACTGCATCGAATGACGACTGGCAACGGATTGGGATTCCGAAAGCCAATTCTGATTAAAGCTAATACGACTTTTTGCATATCTTCAGCAGTAACAAGAGGATGTAAACCGGATAAGTAGAGCCAAAACTTCGGTGTATGTATCGGTGGTTTCAGAATGGGTACAGACAAGTCACTAAGGTCAATAGTACTTGTTCCACAATCTGATGATGTTCCAATCGGTTGCCCTTCGTTGCCGCGGCGGCGTTTGACGCCGAGCTTTGGCCATTCCTTTTTCAATCGGTTAGATTTATCAGTATCCGAAATGCAACGATCCACTTTATCACTCAAGGTTTCAACCAACTTTGTCAACTGCTGAACTTGTACCGCCAAGCCATCATCAGATGGTATATTAGATTCGGAAGCAAGTTTTTTAGAAAGGTACGATTTTACACTCATTCCGTTCAATTCATTACGGCAATTTGCGCAGACATAAATAACTTTGTTTTGCGAAAAAAGTTCCTTATTAGCACGGCTAAAGCTGAATCCACAACACTGTAGGCTAATTTGGAAGTAAGCCTCACAGAAACCACTGCTTAACGGTTCGATTTCGTTAATATCCAGATGACAATCACCGCACTGTTTTTTCATCTCCATTATAGCGAATCGTAGAACAAAACAATAATGGATCGGTCACAATTGTGGTAAGCCAGCAATTGAAGTGCAAAATCAAAATCGGTTTTTGCTCAAATAACACAATATCACGGCTCAAATTTAATATCCAGCAAACACAATTGACTCGAGCAATAAGATGATGAGCACAAATTGAATGTTCGGCAATACAATATCTGTCAAATCAATTTGTTAATAATTTCTGCTCGTTTCAGTTCAAGAATCAAAAGAAATTCTTTGAAGAAACCACCCGTTGAACGAGAGTTGCCCGATATATTTAAAGATATGGCAACACTTATTACAATACGTCATCAATGCGGCGAGCAGTCAGTTATCACTCGTTTACGTCCGAGACATCAGGAAGTATATTGCACCTGGGTGAAATGTTCTTAAAGTGTTACATAAATAGTATAAAGTTTGCGTCTGCTTAGCGCTTTAAATTGAATCCCTGGAAACATCCTGAGCAAAAGAATAGTGCCGCCCAACGTGGGGCTCGAACCCACGACCCTGAGATTAAGAGTCTCATGCTCTACCGACTGAGCTAGCCGGGCAGTTGTAGCGAAGATTGTGTTTCAATAAAAGCTCTTTCCACATTTTTCGCAGCTGAATCACACCAATGTTTGTTCGCTCGTAACGTAAGGAACAACGCCTCTCGCTAACGTTCGCCGTGAGTCAGTGTATAGGAACAAACACAGTCGAACATGATCAAACAAGTCAACCGCGTTATGTGATGACGACGGGAGTGACCGCAAAATAATCAGTGCAGTAACAGTTCTTAGCAAACATTCCCGTGGCTGGTTTTGTGATGTGGGACGGCGAAAGGCGAACGGTGTGATGTTTATTCGGTGCCAACCACGAGAGATAGCGGACGGTTCCTTTATAAGCGATTTGAAATTAAATTCACGCGAATATTTCTAGTGCTTTCTGCAAATTTTTCTTCTCTTGAAACAATTTTTTACAGTGGCAAATCATAACACAAAACTGTTCTTTCTTATCTGAATGCACATTTCTTCGATATTCGACAATGTTACCCTACATCATTCATCTCAATTACTAAAATCATTAGTTAGAGTGAATCACAGCAACGATTTTTAACACCAAAAATCATCCGATTCTTTTTTTGGTTCACTTATAAGAAATTCTAAATTTAGCTCAGTTTAGTTAAATATAATTCTTATTGACTTCTTATAGGATACATAACGGTAAAATCATATCCTTTCTAATAGGAGCAAAGGGACTAGTCAGATTAGAAAATAAATTCGATCATCATTGATGTGTTAAGTAAATTTGAGAGTCACACACAATGTAAAAATACAGAAAAATCATAGAAAAGAAAACGAGTTAAAATTTCGTTTTTTGATATTCCTGTATCCATTTAGCCTTATTTTGAGCTTTTAACACGTAACCGTCAAATTTACATTGTCTATGCATTGAAGAGTCTTAGACAAAATGTCAACAAGAAGACATTTACTTAGTAGTTGAATTTGTATAACTGTTCGGCGCCGAAGACGGAGCAGGACATCTCACTGGAACCCATCTCATTTAATTGGCCTTTTCCTTGGATGGATTGGTTAGTTTCTTTTTCAAGGTTTCGCTATATGAATTTTGCTCTTCTTTTTTATTTCGAGTCTGAATGGGCTGGGCTTTAATAGGAGATTGATAATGTCAATAGTCTTTCTTCGGACATCGCTTCTCGGCCTAAAGACTAAGATCAAAATGTAGTACCTGATCTTATCAGCCTAGAGCCGGGTGGAATCCGGCAGCCAAAAAGTGTAGTCCATAGTAGATCCACTGAGTTCCTGCTTCCATGTCGTAAAAAACTCCAATCGTAGGAGTTTCTTTTATCGTACTACCAGAGTTACCAGAACTTTTCTTTTTTACTAAATTATCACTTCATTTAACAATTGTTTTTACATATTCTTGATTATTCAAGACAATGGTTTCTTATCTATTCTTTCGAGCTTTTAAGAATAATCTAATCTAGAGAAAAATTCTTCTTTCGTGTTATTTATCGTTTTTCAAAACACTATAGGTTGTGGTAAGCTCAATTCATACGCTTTTCTCATGACTCATTTCATTGGCGGTGCTTCCACAGAAACCATTCCGCTTCATTATTGTTTGTAGTTTTCTTTATTTCAAACGCTTTTACTAACTTGAATTAAATTATGAATTTAGTTTTCTAATGCATATCCTAAGCCATCTAGAATAGCACACATATTTTCTTACTAAATAAGCTATTTTAATGCTTTGTGTGTTACAAACTAGGAATCTGTCCAGAATATTCACGATTGATATGGTCTAGAAGTAGGTTTCGGATCCTTCGATTGACCAAGTTTGAATTCTTTTTGGTTCATACGTCTTGGTTGTCTTAGATATTTTTAAGTTGAAATTGTTGGAGTGTCTGAGTGCGTAGTGTGAGGCTAAGTATGAGGTAGAATATCAGAACAAGGCAAGCTCTAAATTTGTTTTGCTTAAGGATGAGAGTAGCTACAGACTATAAAATTTAACAGTAATACGAACCAAGGATCACTAAACTAGAACGATAGTTGTTCATAAACATCGGTTCATTCGAAAATAATCAAATATAAATTCAAACAAGCTAACCATCGTATTCGTTAAGTACTATCATAGCTGCTCAGTGTAGAACTGATTGGCCGTCAGTTATAATAACTCCATATTTATCTCTCGGTAACCGGGCTGCCTAGAGATTCAAGAAAAAAAAACTAAGTTTGAAAACCTGCATTTCGTTCGAAACTTACCAATCCATTTCGGTTAGAAATTTACCGATGGATTTCTTTTTAATGAGTTGTTTTTTTTCATTTTTGTAGAAAAAGTTTCCGTTTCTACCTTTCTTTATACTTCTTAAAAACTGTCCCAGAAAATATAGATGCAACCAAAAACCGCTGCCATTTCGCAATGGTTCAGAATCTGTCAATTTTTATGGCTGCGTCCTGTTGTTTACACTCTTCTCTAACCACTTGTGCAGTTGTTTATTCGTTTTCATTAGTTTGTTTCGAAATGCGTGGACTTTCAGCAGAACAACGTCGAAAAATGTGTACAAATGGTGCACATAACGCGGACTGTCACTGAGAAAGATAGCAAAAAATGAAGGAGTAAGAGAAAAAACCGTGCGAAATGCAATCAGGAAGTTCGGTGAGGATAACGCCTTTGAGGATAAACCGAAAACGGGTCGAAAAAAAGGTCCTGCTAACCCTCAGTTGGATAAACGTATACTGAAGGCGTTCGAGCAAAAGAAGAAGGTTTCAGTTCGGGATGTGACCAAAAAAGTGGGCACTTCGAAGTCAAATGTTCGAGGGTTCGAAAGCTGTACAATACGATTCTTGCTGGAAATTTGAACTGTATAATCATGGACGACGAAACCTACGTGAAACTCGATTACAAATCCTTGCCGGGACCACAATATTATACGGTGCGAGAAGGGCAAGTGTTAAACCAGTCCGAGACGTCGATTGAAGTCGAAAAATTTGGTATGAAAGCTATGGTTTGGCAAGCAATTTGTAGCTGCGGTAAGATTTCGAAACCCTTCATCACCACTGTTTCAATGAACAGCGAAATATACACAAGGAATGTTTACAAAAACGACTTCTACCCATGATTCGAAGCCACAAGGATCCTGTCGTTCTCTGGCTAGATCTTACTTCTTGCCACTACTCGAAATCAATGGTAGAATGGTATACTACCAAAAAAAGTCACTTTCGTCCCAAAAGACATGAATCCACAAAATTGCCCACAACTTCGACCAATTGCGGAATTTTGGGCATTAACGAAGGCACATCTTAGGAAACATGTTTCGGCAGCCGAAACCATTCAACAGTCCGAAAAAGATTGAAAAAAAGTGTCAAAACTTGTCGCCAAGAAGTCTGTACGGAATTTAATGAGGAACGTTCGCAAGAAGGTGCGCCAGCAAGTCTACAATGGCTAAGTAGCAAATGTTGAGAATAATATTCTGTTGTTGTAGTCTAATATTATCAGTATATCGAATAAAATTTGAATATCTAACACTTGTGAATTATTTACAGCGAAATCAAAGTGCGTCCATACTTTCTGGGACAGTCTTTAGTACTTACTGGGCATACTTTCTCTAAATTATCCATACTCGCACATCAGTATCATACCGATTTTCGCCATAAGTGCGTTAGCGTGATGGAAGTAGTCTATTTTTAATATGTGAGTTTGTTCAGTAAAATGTGAAAAAATATGCAAAGTACCCACAATTAGTGCAAATTTAAATAATTTCATATATTGAAATATTGAAATTGTAGTGATGTATTTCAAAAATTTCTGTTTAGCATTTTTTTTGCACAAAAATTTGAAAAGAAATTGAATTCCACATGTTGATGTAGAACTGGACTAACTTTTGATTTTTGATCGAAGCCCTGGAGCGTTATATACTATTCGACTCAGTTCGACAAAATCGTAAAAGATATGTGTCCACATTTTTCTATACTCAATTTTGCCTGGACTGATTTCAACAAACTTATGCTCGTTTTAAAGTTGCTATTGGGTTCATTGATCAAATGGTTGCAATTTCCGGTCCTGTAGTTATGGTGGTATAGATGACGTAACCGACAAAGAGTTTAATTTAATCAGAGATAGCTCAATCGACCTCAACTATCTTGAGCCTGTTTGAAAGCTACCACGAGACCATTGATCATGTTCGAAAGACTTTTTTTACAGGTCTGTAGATATAATCTTATAAGTGGCGTAACCGACAATCCGCGCAATGTCTTCTATCCGCTCAATTTTCGCGAAGATGCCTGAATCGATTTCGATAATCTATGACACATTTGAAAGCTACTATTAGGTCGTTTGACAAGTTAAAACGGCTAATGGCAGACATCTTCGATTTCGACGACATAATCGTATAAACGACGTAACCGACAGTACGCGTTTATTAAAATGAATTTATTTAACATATCCTAGATTCATCAAATTTTCTTGAGTCAAACCTACAACTCAATAAAAAAACCGTTTTTAATCCATCTAGTGGTCTAATGATGCCTTTCTCATATTACTTATATTTTCAAAAATATCACTAGAAGATTCTATAAAAAAAAATTCTTTCAAGCTTGTATAAAATCAAAAACTTCCTTTGGGTATAAACTACCATAACATTTTCAATTCGTGAACAGTTATTTCAAGTTAATATAGTTAATATTAAATGTGGTAACCCTGCACGCTATACGAAATTGAACAATGCACACTGTGTGCTTCTTTCGTAAAGGCGGTGGTGTTTTCTTTCAAACTAGTACGTACCGATGCGTACCGGTTTTGCATAATTTTGTATGATAGTTTGTAAGCTTTGATACTCATCGCCCTATAATTTCGGAACCGGAAGTCGGATCTGGATGAAATTGTACACTATCTTTTAAGACACTGATAGCTTTAATTTGAATCATGATTTGTGGAAATCGGTTTAACCGTTGCTGAGAAAACGAAGTGAGTTCCGTTTTCGGAACTTCTTAGTTTGTTAAAAATGGTTAAGAAATTTCGAATTTTTCTTGAGTGCGCTTTTTCGAATAAAATTCAATTGCGATCTATGAAACCGTAAGACCTCTCATTTGAATCTGAGTTTGTTTCAGCCATCTCTGAAAAAATCGATTGACATTATCTGTCACGTACACACAGACATACACTCACACATACATACATTTTGTTATCTCGACGAACTGAGTCGAATGGTATATAACACTCAGGCTTTCGGAACTCCGTCCAAAAGTCGGTTTTCACAGTGATTGCATAGCCTTTTTAACATGAAAAAGGTAAAAAGTTCAACTCTCGGAAAAGTGAAGAACTACAACTTTACAGGTACAAAAATCCTTTCAGTATTTTCATTCTTCCACTCTTTGTGATGCATTAACTTAGTGAAATAAAGCTGTTCTAGTTTGTATGGTATTATTACATTATTCTTTCGGAAGTAAGAAAATGATCGTTCGATTCACATATTTTTCTCCGTAGAATGTGTAAAACGCTTGAGCCAGTTCTCTACCTTTTTCTAATTTCTCATATTTGTGTATCAGAAATACGCGAAATGGATGTCGAATTATTTCGAAATGAAACGTACACCGATTTCTCATGCAAACGCCAATGAGACAAGTATTGAAACTCCACTAGGTGGATTAAAACCATTTTCAATATTTAAAATAATATTAAATTTTTTTCGCGTAACATAAAAATGTGCTGGAACATTTTACCAATTGTAACTTTTAACTACGAACTAACTTATTTTTTCATTTATTTTTGTTACTGTTAGTCGATCGAAAGTGTAAATTTTTAAATCTAGAATGATTACAATACATTTTAAATCAAGTAAAATCATGTTGATAACACGAATAGCAAAGATCCTAAGTTACTACCTTGTGGAACACCTGATTTTTTTTACGAAAACCCCGACGATGTTGTATTCAATGATCAATCTTGTCAAATGTTGTTCTATATCGGTGTAGGTTGATGTTGTTTGGTGAGAAGGAATGTGTAGAATGCCTTTGTAAAAGCAGAATTTGTCTAGTTCGTAGCCAAGTTATTGTCGTTTACTGTACACCATTTTTTTCTGTGTATGTGTAATTACTGTTGAATCGTGAGATAATCACATCACACATACTGTGTAGTACTGCTAATTGACCGAGCTCTTCGCGTAGTGCTCATCAAACAAGTTTCATCCCGAAACACAACCCGGTTCATGTGCAGCTTTCGGTAAAAATTAGACAGCCTCCAGCACCGTGTGCGGGCTCATTTAATCGTGCAGGATTTGTCATCGTGTTTGCCATAGCCGTTGAGTATGGGATATGGTTTTGCGCTACCGCATGATGGCTGGTAATTACATCGTTAAAAGGAGAACACGCGGCCGCCCCGTGTCCGAGTATAATGAGTAAACGGATGGACAATAATGTGGCAAAATGAGCGGGTATTTGTCACCACTAAAATAGTATGGAAAAGAAGGTTTGGGAAATCGGTCGAATGAACATTTCGTGAAAGACATTCGCATTAAAATTTTGTTTCTCATTATGGTAAATAGAGGATGTTGTCAGTGACTGGCAATTTCCGCACCGACAATTTGTTTTTAATTATCATCAACACCTCACAACCTCACAGTATACTGCGCTAGCATCAACCAATATTGTTCAGTTCGGCTGATGAATATTCAACTACCTTCAAGTGTTAAGCAACTGCAGTAGTTATATTACTGGAGCAATTAGGTTCGCTTTAATTTTTCCATTCTAAGATTTTATAATTTCAACCTTTCATGCTGTGTTTTTTAGCATCAGATTAATAAGCTACGGGCTTACATGAAAGCATCCTGAATTGTTCGAACAATTATCAACAAACTACCAAGTGGTTGTAAAAAAAGGAGTCCTTGTTTCCCCCATCGAAGTCTTATCCCGGTATTTTGAGGCACCGCAAAGAAAATCACCATGGCGCTTAACAGCTTTTCAAACATTCTTCCGGTCTATCCCTAATGCTTCACCACTCCCTTTTCGATTGTAATTTTATAGGATTCTCTAGGATCCCATTCCGACACACCCCTGGCCTCTACCGTGGGTGGGTCGACACACAATTTACCGAAGGCTTAGTGAAAGTCCTCGCTGTCAGAATTCAAAAGGTGTGAAATTCGGCGAAAGTAGATCCTGGTGGCTTGGCGGTTCGCGGAATGAGCAAATATTTACCGACAATTTAAATACCTGTCGAGACTAAAATGGAACGACATGTTAAGCTCCCGGTCATATTAGCGACGTACCGAAGGAAAATGTTTACATTGGGTGGGAGCGAAGCAGAAATGCTTCGCAGGAAGGAAGGTTGTCTGTTCTGTTAAAGGAAAATTCTACTAAGAATGACTTAATTTTAATCTGCATAAAACTAATTGTTGGCAATTGTGAAGGTCGTTCATCCATAATGGGATAATTTTTGTTTTCAGTTTTAAGGAACTACAGCCAAAAGTTTTATTGAAACTTCGACGTAGCAATCAGCAAAATCGTCTGCTATTTATTCGACTTTCTCTTGACAGTTCATAATTACCAACAATTAGCGGTTTGTTAAAGCGATTAGAAGACATCATGAAATCTACGAAATCATAAACATATTTTATGCCAAATGCCTTAGAATTGTCTGAATCGTCTAAATGTAGTGTAATCGTTTCTTCCAGGGTTTTCGAAATCTTAAAATTCCCAGAGATTTTCGAGATAACACCAGATCTCGACGTTAAATGCCCTATAATTTCGGGACCGGAAGTCGGATCTGCATGAAACACCATTATTCTCTAACTAACAAGGTCTACCATCTAGATGAATTTAGCAGTAAGTTTTATAAAAATGTGATCCTCATTTCGCCATCGCTTTTGAAAAAATACTCATGAAATTGAAATTTTTCACTAATCGCTCTGTATTACCGGAACCGGAAGTCGGATCTGAATCAACTTTTCGGGAACTTCGGTTATCGGAAAATCGGTTAAGAAATTTCAAAATTGAGTGCGCATTTTTTAATAAATTTGCACATATTACCTTTTAATTTCGGAACCGGAAGTCGGATTCAAATGAAATTCAAGAAAATTGTATGAGGCCTTTTATTTGAATCTAAGTTTGTGAAAATCAGTTCAGCCATCTCTGAGGAGTGATGGCCCAGCACACGAGCCAGCTCTCATACAGTCCGTGTGCTGTACCTTTTCAAAAACATGCACACGAAGACTGAAGCACACGCTCGTGTGCCGTGTTGCTCCTGGATCGAGAGTCGTATGTTTCGAAAAACCAGCTCGCGATGCTGGCTCATCTGCTGGCTCATGAGCTGGAATGGGGAGCTAGCTCGTGAGCTGACTCTTGTGCTAGCTCACGTGCTGAGTTGAGTGTCCGTTATTTTTTTTATTTAATAATATAATATAATTTTTAAGCACACAGTGTCCGCTCTTGTATTGTTTCTTGTCAGTAGGTGGACTACACAAATAGCACACGCTAATGAGTCTGGTTTGAAAAGCACAGCACACGAGTTTAACAGGCACACACTGCAGGTATAGAGCAGCTCGTGTGCTGAGCTCGGACATCACTGTCTCTGAGAAAATTGAGTGACATTATTTGTCACATACACACAGACGTTTTATGAACTCTTACGAACTGAGTCGAATGTGATATGACATTCGGCTTGATTTATTTTTAGTTTTGATTTTGTTTAAATTTTTTAAATTTTTGGTGGTTGTTTGAAGTGAAAACTACGATTTTACCTCCCCAAAGTAACAAACAACGAAAAGGAAAACGTTGGGGTCTGGTTTTTTATATGTAAAAAATGTAAAAACCCCGCCCCTTAACCTAAATTGTGAAGATGGTACGACCACTTTGTTGTAATCCCAGAAAGTATGGACAGCATAGTTTACAATGAAAATAATGCGAATATGATGAATATCTAAATTTATTGAATATATTGTTAATTTTAGACTACCACAGGACCATAACATTCAGCACAGACGTTTGGCGATATATATATAAACACATTTTCCAATCTTTTCGAAACTGTTGAATGATTGCGGCTGCCGAGACATCTTTTCCAAAAAAAAATAGTTTTGTCACTCCCTTAAACTTTTTTCACTTGGTCGATTCCGCAGGCATTTCTGTGGATTCGTGTCTTTTGAAATGAAAGTAACATTTCTGATGGTATACCATTCTATCGGTATCACTGGTAACACATGGGCTGAAACGTCCCAGGCCTAACACATATATGGCGCTAGTTTTATTGCAGTTACCGTTTTCTTCAGTTAATACGAACCTTCAAAAGACAGCTGTTAAAATTTCATGATATTCTATTCATTAGTTTGGGAGTTATTGTGCTAAGAAAGACACTAGATTTGCTATTTTCAGAACAATGGTTCAAATACAGTTTCGTGTTTTAATTTTACCCTGCTTCTTGATGGCCAATCAAGTTAAGCAATGGCTTGAAAAGTTTTATGGAGACTCCGCTCCATCAGAAACAACAATACAACGTTGGTTTGCTGACTTCAAACGAAACACCGATGATGCACAACGCAGTGGACGTCCAAATGAGGCAGTAACACCAGGAAACATGAAAAATCCACAAAATGGTTTTGAATGATCGAAAAGTGAAGTGGCATGATTTAGCTGACATCGTAAAGATATCAAAAGAACGTGTTGGCTTTATATTGCATGAGCATTTGACTATGAGAAAGCTTTGTTCAAAATGGGACCCGCGTTTGCTCACTTTTGACCAAAAACGAGAACGTGTTGATGATTCTGAGCAGTGCTTGGTCATATTTAAACGTAATAAACCGGAATTTTTGCGTCGATATGTGACAATGGATGAAACATGGATTCATTACTTCACTCCGGAATCAAAACGATCGTCATCTAAGTGGACAGCAACTGGTGAACCTCGTCCAAAGCGCCCGAAAGCACAACAATCGACTGGAAAGGTTATGGTCTCGAAATTTTGGGATGTGCGTGGTGTATCAGGTGTACAACTTTGCTTCCGTCGCTTTCCGATAGGTGTCTGTACCGGCTGAGGCTGGTCAAAATACATAGATGATAATGCCTTTAAAGTGGAAGTGTACAGTGCCGAACGAATTGTCATCGCCGTTTCAGTGACAGTTGTTCTTGTTTTCGTATTAATCTCGCTTGAAAATGACTGTTTATGTGCCCAATTCTCGCCATTTGCCGGAAGTTTCACTTTTCTGTTAAAATTCGAAAAAAAAATCAGCTGAAGCGAATCGAATGCTCTCCGAAACTTACGGTGATGGTGCTCTGAAAAAAAGAACGTGTCGGGAGTGGTTTCAACGTTTTAAAAATGGTGATTTCGATGTCGACGAGAAAAAACCTTCAATTTGGTGGGATCAGCTCGGTGTGATTTACTACGAGCTCTTAAAATCGGGTGAAACCATCACAGAAGATCGCTACCGAACGCAACTGATGCGCCTTAGTCGCGCGCTAAAAGAAAAGCGGCCACAATATCAAGAGCGACATGACAAAGTCATCCTCCAACACGACAATGCTCGGACTCACGTTTCAAAAGTGGTCAAAAAGTACCTGGAAACGCTGAAATGGGAAGTCTTGCCCCACCCACCGGAAACAAAAAGCACACAAAACTTACAAACAAGAAAAAAGTGACGCTCATCTTCAAAATTACTTAAATCTATGCAATCAACTTAAAATAGCCATTAACACAGCACATGAAGAATATAACAGCAAAATTGAATACGAAATAAAAACTTGCCCTAAGAACTTTTTTAACTACACAAAAACTAAACTAAAAAGCAACAATTTTCCATCTCAAATGCACCTCGACGAACATGTAGGGAAAAATAGTACAGAAATCTGCAATCACTTTGCAATTTTTTTTCCAAGAAGTATATAAATACATCTTATTCAGAAACTGACCGTGACCGTGAATACTTCTCTTTCATACCTGCATTTTCCAACTCCATCTCAGTAAACTATCTATCAGAACATGCCATTTCGACAGCACTGAAAAACTTAAACGCCTCAAAAGGGCACGGACCTGACAGTATACTACCAATATTCTTAGAAAATCTTGCTGAAGAATTTACACTACCACTACAACTACTTTTTAACTTATCACTATATAAATGTACTTTTCCTAAAGCATGGAAATCTTCCTTTCTTGTACCAATATTTAAATCTGGTGCAAAATCTAACATTCGGAACTACCGTGGAATAGCCATTATCTCATGCATTCCAAAATTATTTGAAAAAATTGTAAACGAAAAACTTTTTCATCAACTTAAAATTGCAATAACAAACAAACAACATGGCTTTTTTAAAGGCCGCTCAACTACAACAAATCTTTTAGAATTTATGACATTCACTCTGAATGCAATGGACGCCGGCAACTACGTAGGAACTCTTTACACTGACTTTAGCAAAGCCTTCGACCGTATTGACATACCTTTACTTCTACACAAACTACAAAAATATGGCATAAAACATACTCTTCTTGAATGGCTCAAATCATACTTAACGAATCGTGTACAGGTAGTCCGCTTCCAAAACATTCTGTCTAAACCAATTAATGTAACTTCTGGCGTATCTCAGGGTTCTCACTTAGGGCCTCTCCTTTTCATTTTACATATAAACGACATTTCCTTCATACTCAAAAATCTGAAAGTGCTTATATATGCAGACGACATGAAACTCTTCATGGAAATAAAAAATATCAACGACGCTGTAATATTCCAGAACGTAATCAATCTATTCTACATTTGGTGCTGCAAAAGTCTACTCCAACTTAATGTAAAAAAATGTAACTCAATAACTTTCAGTAGGAAAAATGAAACTATACCCACAAACATACATCTAGGAAATCAACTTGTAGAAAAATGTAAAATTGTAAGAGATTTAGGCGTAATCTTAGACTCCAAGCTCACTTTTGTGGAACACTACAATACCATAATCAATAAAGCAAATAGCATGCTGGGCTTTATTAAACGCTTCAGTCATAACTTTCAGGACCCATACACAATAAAATTATTATACACTACATATGTCAGACCTATTTTGGAATATTGCAGCCTAGTATGGAATCCATATAATATTATTCACGAAGAACGCATCGAATCTATTCAAAAACAATTTCTTTTATATGCACTTCGTAAATTAAACTGGACAGCATTTCCTCTACAATCATATGAAGCACGCTGCAAGCTCATCAATATACAAACGCTTAAAGAACGCCGCGACCTTGCAATGCTTTATTTTATCAGCGACATTATTTCTCAACGCATTCAATCACCTTCTTTATTATCGCAACTAAGTTTTTATACACCTAGCCGTCAATTACGAACCAGGAAATTATTTTTAGAAAGAAACACTAGAACAAATTATGCAAAATACAGTCCAGTCAATCGAATAATGCGCCATTACAATCAATACTGCGAACATCTTGACCTTACTATGTCAAAAAATCAAATCAAATCTCAGCTTTGTCGTAGAAATAATGCGTAGTATGTAAGTGAACATTGTAAACAATTTATATGTAGTCTACATTTGCTTGACGAAATAAATAAATAAATAAATAAATATTCCCCAGATGTCGGCCCTTCTGACTTCCACTTATTCCGTTCGATGGCACACGGCCTGGCAGATCACCATTTTCAATCCTTCGAAGAGTTGGAAAAATGGATTGCTTCATGGAGAGCGTCAAAAGAGGACTCCTTTTTTCGAGCCGGGATCCGAAAATTGGCGGAAAGATAAAAGGAAGTTGTCGCTACTGACGGACAATACTTTGAATAATACATCTGTATGCACTTTTTCGCAATAAAGCTTTCAATTTTGGAAAAAAACGGCGGAAGCAAAGTTGTACACCTGATAATATTTATCGACTATCTTGAGAAAGGAAATACCATTAACAGTGAATATCATATAGCGTTATTGGAGCGTTTGAAGGCTGAAATTGCGAAGAAACAACCGCGTATGGCAAAGAAAAGTCAATCACAATCACAAATCAATCAAAACAATGGCAAAACTGCATGAATTGAACTTCAAATTGCTCCCACATCCACCGTATTCGTCAAATTGAGCTGCCAGCGACTACTGGCTGTTCGCAGACCTGAAAAAATGCTCGCCGGTAAGAAATTTCGCACGAATGAAGAGGTTATCGCTAAAGCTGAGGCCTATGCTGAGGCAAGAGATAAATCGTTCTACAAAAGTGGTATTGAAATGTAATAGCAGCGCTGAAATGATTGCGTTGCTCTTGATGGATATTACGTTGATGGATAAAGGTAATTTTGAACCAAAAAATCGTATCCTCTTTGTTAGGATATGGGACTTTTCAGTCCACGTGTCTTGATTTATATTTCGCTGTTCATCTAACCCGTTGTGCTGAAGAGTTGCGGAATCTTACCGCAGCCACAAATAGCTTGCTAGACCATAGTTTTCTAACCAATTTTTTCGACTTGAATTGATGTATCGGACTTATTCAATGCTTATCCTTTTCGCACAGTATAATATTGTAACTCCGGCATGGATTTGTAGCTTAATTTCACGTATGTTTCGTTGTCCATGATAATACAGATCGAATTTCCAGTAAGTATTGCACCGTATAACTTTCGAACTCTGGGACCGATCATTGCTTGTAGTTTCGGACCGCATTTTGATTGCTTCTGCACGCTCTTTAACACAAAAAAATGAAATTTGACCTTTTCTTTAGTCACAGTCTACACTGAAATCTTCTTCTTCTGCTCGAACGCCTTTGAAATATATTTTGTTCAAACAAGAATTAAGAGAACCTTTTTCCGACCCATGTACGGTTAAACCTCTTTATCGAACTTCTTGATTTGTCTTCGCACGGCTTTCTCATTTAGTGAATTTTGCCTTTCATTCTTAGCGACAGTCCGGTTTTTATGCCCATCATCTCGACGTTGTTCTGCTGAGAGTTCACACATTTTGAAACAAACTGATGGAAAAAAATAAACGGCTACAAAAGTGGTGAGAGCAAAATATACACAACAGGAAGTAGTAAATGTAACAGCGTCTCAATTAATGATAGCGGTCTTTTTCGGGACAGTCTATGAGTCTAATTAAAAAATTTTTTTTTCATGGCATCTAGTATTATAATTATCAATTTATAGCAGTCGAAAAAGGTTTAATTAGACTAGTGTGGACCAAATGAACTTCACGTGGATCTGGACGCTCTTCCGTCAAGAACAGAATCCACTTCCCATCCAATCTGCAACCGGTTATGGGTTTCATGACACCGAGTGTGTGTTGAAGCCGCGATATGGAAAGCACTTTTGTGCAGCTCCTGCGTTTTCCGGAACTGTGAAATGGAAAATTGCGTGCTAATTTGCGTGAGCACGTGCACAAACAAACAGCCGCAAGTGCATGTTTCTTGATGCAACTTTTAATTCTCTCATTAAAACTCGCACTGCCATAAGCACACGGATCACCGACGTATCAAAACACACACGTGGCCAGTTCCATTCACACCGTCGGTGTCGAACTCATATGGCGATAAAAATGGCTGTTCCGTGATTTCGACCATGCATTCGAAACCAATGATTTAAAGTGCAAAATATAATGCACGAATAAAATAATATCAAAAGAAATAAAAATAAAAGTTGTTCCGTACCCCGTGGCGGGGTGGCTTCTGGGATGGTCTTTCCGACGAAAATAAAAAGTGAAATGAATGGCTGCTGCATTATAGCCTCCATTGCACACAGTTTTCCACTCAAGCCTCCGATTCGCCGTTTTTCCCGCGCCATTACGCAGTTTCAACCAGTTTACCGCACTCGAATGACGGACGGTTGTTTGCAAACTGTAAGGTAATTTAATGCATTTCGTTTTCGGTGCCAAGGCCGCGGGAAATAGTGATTTATTTCCAGCTTTAGCCTCTTGCCATTCGTTTTTTTTCTGCTTCTGCTGGTTTGTGTGTTTTGTCTGCGTGCTCGTTTGAACCACAAAAATCACCAACGGAGTTGTGTAGTTGCGAATAAAATTTTCATCTCCTGTTCCGATGAACATGCGTGTTTTAACGAAACACTGACTGTGGAAGTTGTTCCGCCGAAATGTTGGGCAAATTCGCTGTTATAGTTCCCATTCATGAAAAACGTGCTGTTTCTTCGCAATGAAATTTGTATGTAAACCAAACGGAACCCGGGCGGCCTGCTTTTTACTAAAAACTCATGCGGAGTGTTTAATGGCTTGGAATAAAAGTTATTCTGTACGAGTCGCTTTTGCTTGCAAGTTACGTAGGCACGCTTTTTAAGTTACAGTCCGTTTGAGCTGTTTGGTACGACTTTTCAATGTTCTAACATTGAGAAAGCTACTTACCTTAGTTTCTGGTCAATTTTCTGCCCTAAATGTTCAATTGCTTCTTACGTTTAATTACGAGTCCGTAGAAAATCTGTGACATTATTCCCCTACATTTTTTTTTTCGAATCAACATTTAAATGTCGTTTCCTGAATCTAAAAACTCATTGCGACGTCTGACTGAGATGTGCAAGCACTAGACGTGGTTCGTCATGGCACGTTATAAGAAGATGCAGCCGGTCTGATGATGATAATGTTTACATTCTACATATGAATATTCGGTCACTGGATTCACAGTATAGTACGTGAGAGAATGATGAAAATGGAAGGCTCCGGATTAATTAGTGTTTTGCTTGTTGTTTGCAAATGGTGGATTCTGAAGTAGAAATATAACGCAGAACAAATATGCGAGTGAGCTTAAATCATCCAAGCACATTATGAAACGGAAAGTGCGGCGAAGTTTTCCACAGTCTACAGATCGCATCCAGAAGTGTTTTGCTTTTGATGCTAGTTTTTACTCTCAGAAAACATCGTATAAAGCAAGGAAAAGCTAATCGTTAAACTCAGATAAACATTTATGTTACTATGTGGATTTTGAAAAGTTATTCATTGTTAGCTGTGTTTCGCTGGCTTAGAACTAGATACGTAGTAATTTACATCAACCACCGGTTATTGAACCAGCGCTGAATAGTTTGCATTAGACACTGATGGATAGATAACTTCAACGCGTCTTGTTGGACATTGATTGATAATGTTGCTAGTTGAGTCAATAATGAAAGCGTTTTTGGATCAGAAGTACCATTTTTTTACAAACCCCAGAGAACGAGTTGTAACAGGTGTTATTTTAGGTTTGTTTTTTTTCTCAATAGGAATTACTTGATTGTCTAAAAGTTGTTTTGACAGTATAAAGTGAAGTCTCTACTCAGTATTGTTTGGCAAATCATCATGAATAAAGCCTGTCCCAGAAAGTATGGACGCATTTTGATTTCGCTGTAAATAATTCAAAAGTGTTAAATATTCAAATTTTATTCGATATACTGATAATATTAGACTACAACAACAGAATATTATTCTCATTGCCATTGTAGACTGGATGGCGCACCTTCTTGCGAACGTTCCTCATTAAATTCCGTACAGACTTCTTGGCAACAAGTTTTGACACTTTTTTCCAATCTTTTTCGAACTGTTGAATGGTTTCGGCTGCCGAGACATGCTCCTAAGATGTGCCTTCGTTAATGCTCAAAATTCCTCAATTGGTCGAAGTTGTGGGCAATTTGGTGGATTCATGTCTTTTGGGACGAAAGTGACATTTTTGGTAGTATACCATTCTACCGTTGATTTCGAGTAGTGGCAAGAAGCATGTTCCGGCCAGAAGACAACAGGATCCTTGTGGCTTCGAATCATGGTAAGAAGTCGTTTTTGTAAACATTTCTTGATGTATATTTCATTGTTCATTGATGCAGTGATGATGAAGGGTTTCGAAATCTTACCGCAGCTACAAATTGCTTGCCAGACCATAGCTTTCTTACCAATTTTTTCGACTTCAATCGATGGTTTAACAATTGCCCTTATCGCACCGTATAATATTGTGGTCCCGGCAAGGATTTGTAATCGAGTTTCACGTAGTTTTCGTCGTCCATGATTATGCAGTTCAAATTTCCAGCAAGAATCGTATTGTACAGCTTTCGAACCCTCGGCCTGATCGATGCTTCTTGTTTCGGACTTCGATTTGGTTGTTTCTGCTTCTTATAGGTTCGAAGATTCAAACGTTCTTTAGCACAAAGAACATTTGACTTCGAAGTGCCCATTTTTTTGGCCACATCCCGAAGTGAAACCTCCTTCTTTTGCTCGAAAGCCTTCAGTATACGTTTATCCAACTGAGGGTTATCAGGACCTTTTTTTCGACCCGTTTTCGGTTTATCCTCAAAGGTGTTATCCTCACCGAACTTCCTGATTGCATTTCGCACGGCTTTTTCACTTACTCCTTCCATTTTTGCAATCTTTCTCGGTGACAGTCCGCGTTCTGTGCACCATTTGTACACAATTTTTCGACGTTGTTCTGCTGAAAGTCCACGCATTTTGAAACAAACTAATGAAAACGAATAAACAACTGCACAAGTGATTAGAGAAGAGTGTAAACAACAGGACGCAGCCATAAAAATTGACAGATTCTGAATCATTGCGAAATGGTAGCGGTTTTTGGATGCGTCCATACTTTCTGGGACAGTCTTTAGGATAACTCCATGTTAACTATAAATGTTTATAGAGAAGTCCGTGAATTTGATGGTGCTTGGTGATTACCGTGAATGAAAATCGATAAAGAAATGATCAATGAATTTTTGTCGCCAAATCTTCAAGATGTGGTTCAAACAGGATGGTGCCACATGTCACACTGCGGCCGAAACAATCATCTTATTCAAAGATCATTTCAACGACAACATTATTACGAAAAAAAAGACCGGTTAATTGGCCTCCGCGTTCGTGTGATTTTACGCCACTCGATTATTTTTTTATGGGGATACGTGAAGTCATTGGTTTATGTGGACAAACCAGTAACGATTGATGCTTTAGAAACAAATATTCAACGTGTCATTGCTGAAAAACGCCCTCAAATGCTTGAAAAAGTGGTTGTTGGACCCGCAGAATGACCTTTGTGAAAAATAGTCATGGCGGCCCGAAATGGCTAAATAAAAAATAAATGTTCAATGCCAATTTGGCATGTGTTTTATTTGAATTTCAAATCAGCAAGCTCTTAAGAACACCCTTCAATTCTGCCACGGTAAAATTATCGCGCCCTTGCTCGCTCACACCCTCTCATTCTGCTACTACCGCGGAAGGCGGTCATCATAAGACACACCCGAAGGCATGAGATAGGAACTTGTGAGTGGCGACTCACCATTTGACGAACTCGTCCTGTCCGATACTTTTTGCAAATATCGGCCCCTACTAGCAATACAATATTCCACAAAATTTCCTCACAAAATGAAATCCATTGGATTCTTGGATAATCATGACTTTCAGAACAGTCTATTTTTCGATAGAAAGACTCTGGGAAAAATCAGTTTGAATAAGAACTTTTTGTCGTGAATACGACTTACTTTACTATAGAGCGCCTTTTTAAAATTTATCTTCTGAGAGAGTGATAAGTTTTTGATCGTGAATATCTCTTGTTCTATCTAACGTATCAACATAATTTTGATCAGAAATTTATGATAACATTTTCATAATCACAAATAATTCCAAAATCAAATTTTCTAAAATGTTTGGTATCAACGATTGTGAAAGAATGAAGCCTTTCTCGTACCTGGGTAGGTAAAAAGGTTAACTAGTTAAATAAATAATATGAAAAAGATTAACACTTGATACATTTCGTTCATTCTAGTCTGCGCAGTAGACTGAGCCGGAAGTAAAGTAAGTGCATCATTCCGGTTCGTTCAGGTCCAGAGCTCAGTTCCAGTTCTAGTATCAAGAATTCAGTTCAGCATTGAATCAATTGTGGGACATTTGCAGAGCCAGTTTCGCTTCAAACAAGAGCGATTGAGTCATCCTGCTGCTGGTCGTTTGCATAATGTCGTTACCATAATTCTGGAACTGAATTCTGGATCTGAGATCAGGATTGATTCGAAACCTGGACTTTGGATCTGAATTTAGAAACTGAATTCTGGAATATAATTTCAGAATTTTGAATTTGAAAGTCAGGATCTCCAGACCGAAATCCAGGCACAGAACTCAGATTCAAATTTAAGTTGTATTTCATTAACTGAGTACACTGCTTTCCAGAGTCCAGGTTCGGAGTTCTAGACCAGAATGGAAGTCTAGAATTTGATCACTAGTTTATCACTTGAGCGTTCAGTAGAATGTTACCATTCAATTCGGGAGCGGGTCATATCGCCGAAAGCCATTTCGCCGAAAGTCGTTTCGCCGAATAGGTCATTTCGCCGAAAGGGCCATTTCGCCGAAAGGTTGATTTCGCCGAAATGGTCATTTCTCCTGCATGCTATGTCATATCTCCTGCATGCTATGTCTCCGGTATAACTGATGTGACGCAGCCACATAACCGAAGCCGACGACAGCTGAGTTGGCCGCCGATCCGCCGTCGGAAGCGGCGGCCTTTTGCATACAAACCTGTAACCGCCTCATTTGCCCGGTGTACTCAAAGCTAGTTTTTTTTGCTTTAGTTAGGTCCGAACGAGCGGTAGCGAGGTCAGACAGCACATGAACCAAAACGATGTGGCGTAGCCGCATTAGATATTTTTTCACTTTCACTTAATAAACGGAAAATACCACCTACATTTGCCTGGTAGATACACCTATGCAATTGCTTTGATGCTTAGTAGCTAATAGTCAACAAGTTTGCTTGGGAACTACTTTCTGAGGTTCATGAATCAATCTTTATTCAAGAGTACAACAATCAATCCTTATTCAAGAAGTACAATGGTAGATCAACAAAACGGGCGTTAACGCTATCATCTTTCGTTTGTCTTTAATTTGAATCAATTCTAATTACGATTTCAAGACGATTTCAGAATACGGCGAAATGACCCTTTCGGCGAAATGGCATTCGGCGAGGTGACCAATTCGGCGAAATGTCATTCGGCGAAATAACCCTTTCGGCGAAATGGCTTACGGCGAAACGACTTTCGGCGAAATGACCCTGATCCTTCAATTCTACTATATATAGTAGAATTGAATGGTGTTAAAATATTATTCTACTAGACTTTGGTTCCAAAGTTTAGTTCTACAAATCAAGAAAAGTAACTGAATTTAGAAACTAGATTCGGACGATCTTCAACTGAATTCTGGATCCTCTGGGGCTTGAATTCTGGAAACGAAATCCTGGATCGGAATTCTGTAACTAAAATTCAGCTGCGGATCAGAACCCAGGTTCAGAGCCGAAAAAAAATCCTGG
Source organism: Malaya genurostris (assembly GCF_030247185.1). Classification (NCBI taxonomy): domain Eukaryota; kingdom Metazoa; phylum Arthropoda; class Insecta; order Diptera; family Culicidae; genus Malaya; species Malaya genurostris. The sequence goes on along the minus strand of NC_080571.1, from coordinate 320,642,401 downwards.
TCTCGAATTCAGTTCCACACCACAGGTTCAGTGATGAGTTTAACTATTTAGAATTCAGTTACCGAGTTCAAGTTCAGAATTCATTGACCGAATCTTGCAACGAAATTGAGTTCCAGAACTCAATTCTAGTATTCGGATTCAAAATCCGGTACCTGAATTTCAGTTAAAGAATTTAGAATCTGAACTGAACTGAACGATCAATTTTATTCGTGTTCACGTCATCCAGTTATGTCACTGACATTACCCACCCGCCTTTTTTTCTTAAATGAACCCATCTTGCAGTTTATGAACGATTGGTAGGGAATATAATTACCTATTTTGGGATAAAAATTCATCACAATTAAAAATCATTTATGTTTTTAAATCGATTTTCTTCTGTGTAGGACTCGACTTGAATTTTTTTTCTCAGTATTCGAAAATTCAACTGATTACTAATGCAACACATTTTTGCAAGATATGTCAGTTTTCGACTATGAGCATTTGAAAAAAAAATCATTCGTTGTCCACCTAGTGGTATGATAATGTATTTCTCTTGCCGTTTAAGTAGCCTCTTTGAAACATGCATAACATTCTATTCTGGGCCATTAGTATTGTGAGTTTATCGAGTAACCTCGAGTAACATCGAGTAACATGTCCTGTGATACTGTAGATGTATTTATGTTCTGTGATATTGAAGATGTGTTCACATAGTTAGTGGATGGTGCAGCTTCGATGTCATTACTTCCTAAGACCGGAGTAGTGTTGTTTTGAATACTTCTTGTTCCTTTGTAAGGGTTGATGGTTTCACCTTTTTGAAAATTTATGAATTTTGAGGCAATATCTGCACCTGGATGCCCGGAGAATTGAACCCGTGCAGCTGCTAGTAAGTCCTTGTCCAAGGGTAAGGTATATTGTAATGACATATTATTGTTATTGTTGGGGCAGGTGTTGTTACTATTAGTATTCAAGTTGCTGTTGTAGTGCACATTATTGTCGTTGTTGTTGTTGTTGTTGCTGCTGCTGTTGTTGTTGCTGTTGTTGTTGTTGTTGTTGTTGTCGTGTTTGCTGTTGTTGGTGTAGTTGTTGTTTTTACTGCGTATACTGTAATTTGTATTATTTTGTTGTTTCCGCTTCCGATGTTTTCGTCTGATGTTTGCTTTCTCAGCTTGTTTTTCTTGCAGCCGTCGAGTGCGCTGTTTCTTGTCATACTCACTCCAGTCTCGTTTCCAGATTTTTTTACTTCCAATGAAGCGCCAGCCACTGTCGCATGTTTGAATTTCCTTCTCTTTGAGTTCTTCAGCTAGAGACTTAGGTTTGGTATTTTGGTCTTTGGTTCCGATACTGGAGATTGAAGTCGATATTGCTTTGACTTCATCTCTCAATTCTTCCAGAATAGTGTTAGGTATTATTGCAGGGACTTCAGATTTGGTAGGTAGTAAGAATTTTTCTTCGAGGCGAAGAAGCCGTTCGCTCATTTCCTTGATGTGCTGGTCATTGACTTTACTAAAATCGCAAACGTTTTTTATGGCACTGTGTAACGAGGCCTCGGATGACTGCATGCGCTGACCTACTTTACCGCAAATGTTGTGGTCGTTTCTGCTGATACTGGACAATGACTGCTTCACGTCGATGAGCAAGCGCTCGACACTGTCGAATATTTCCAGGTAATGGGTTTTCATGTCTGCAGTGGTCCGGTGATACGTTTCCGTTTGATTTTTTGTGTGCTTTAGAAGTTGCTCCTGTAGATGAAGTAGTTTTAGAGTTTCAGCTCCTGTCCTTATTAAATGTTGACAGTCGGCACACACTGGTACCATAAATGCCAGAATAAAATTTTCTTGATGCCGCTGCACGCCGATGCAGGCTGAATGGTACGATTTTTCACAGAATTCGCATTTCCAAAGGAAGCGATCGTCAATATTAATACACGATTTTACACCGCACTTCATTATTCTAGATAAAATTTGTCCGAAAGGCTATGAAAAAAGCCCGCGCACGACGTAGGCTACGCGTCAAAAAATAAATAAATATAAATTACTTGCGGAGCGCTCGAAAAAGCGAACCGCGCCCGATGACTGTTCGAGGCGAAAAAACGTTGTCCACCATAACCCTTCCAAATTTGATTAATACTGTTAGCTTTCGAATAAGCCAAAGTTTATCAAAATTCGTTGAGTCATCTTCGAGTAAATTCAGCCGATGCCAAATGTGTGGTTAGTCGGTAACGTCACTTATGCTGTTATATCTCGGGAACCAAAAGTGACAACCGTGCAATTTTCGAACTTGATCCACAATTCAATAGTAACTTTCAAACGATTCTAGGCGTGTTGAAATCAGCTCAGCCTTCTCAGAAAAAATGGGCGGTAAAAAAACAACGCGTTTTGTCGGTTACGTCATTTATTCCATTAACATATATCTTCAGAACCAAAAGTCACAGCCATTTGATCTTCCAATTTGACCCACAATTCAATTGTAGCTTTCAAACGAGTCCAGGTGTGTTTAAATCGGCTCCGCCATCTCTGAGTAAATTAAATAGTAAACAATAGCAGAAAACAAAGAGATTACAAAGTAAAGAATGAAAGATTAAGTAATTAAATTAAAGAGTAAAGAATTACAGAGTGAATAATTATGAAGCGAAGAAAAACACAGCAATCAGTTTAAAGAACAGCCACGAAAAATTTACTGAGTAACGAATCACGAAGTGTGAAACTTGAGTTTAAAGAGAAAAGCAAAGAATTATGTAAAGAAAAAAAAAGTATAGTAAAGACATTTTTTAGTCTCCGGAACGATATTCAGAATACTTATTTTGATTCTACAGGAGTTGCTTCCTTTTGACTGAAATTCGCTCCACCTACGGTTATTTTTGGTTATTCTCTGGATCAGAACATCGATTCTAAAATTACGGGTTATAAGTGGAGTCATATCGTTCAAAATTCTTTCAAAATTCTTTCAAAACAAAAGAAAGCAACAGATTTCTACATATGATATCGTTGCCCAACTCCTCTCCTCTAACACCCGAAAAATTATATGTGAAAAAATAATTTCTGAATTGAAAAAATAATTTCTAAATACCAGAAGTATTTTAATGATTTTTTCAGCATATCACACGTATACTATACATATCTATCTATGAATGTGATGTGACCCTTCGGACCGCATTGTGAAATTTGAAATGACCGGTTTAAATGCGATTGCAAACAAAAGAAAATTTTCCAAATAGAATGTATGAGGGAAGTTAAGAACATAATGAACCAAAAGTTGTTGGGAGATGCGCATTGTTTTGTCTGAGTGGGATGCTTACATCTTTGAATAATGATATTTTTTCTGCCATTGAGTAATGTGTAGATAGTGCAAAACTTGCGGCTCTCAATAGACGTGGACATTATCTGAATTTCTTTTGGTTTCAGGTGTTTTACTTTAAAGTCAATATCCCCTTAAAAATAATGTTAAAAATATTATATCCAAAAACGTAAAACCATGATGCAATTGACTCGTATGAAAAGTAAAATATCATAACCTAACCTGTTCCCGAACAATTTACACAAAAGTGGTTTGTCAAAGTGAAGTCTAAATTTTCCACTGTAAAACATGCATTACAAACAAATAGAATATCGGGAATCTTCAAGTTGTTCGAACGGCAGTTGAAAACAATATTTCCGGAAATCTGCTGTTCTATATTAGCAGATCAAACTAAATAAAATTCACTTTATTCGAAAATTCTCATTCATTCTTCTATTACTTACAATTGTTTGTTTTTTTTCTGCTCAAAATCTTTCCCTTCTCTTCCCATTGTATTCGTCTTTGTATTGTTGCACTACAACTTGGTAAATTGATTTATGCAACAATTGTGGATTTTCATTTTAGGCTATTTTTATTCTTTTCAACTTACTTGTTTCCTAACAACACTATCTTTGTGTTCTTAACCAGGAAACTATCCAAAGTTAAACTCGTCTGGCGTTATCTGTTATCTGTATCTGTTAACAATTATTGTTTTAGTTTTACTGTGTGTATTTGTTCAGTGCACTTACAGATATATTCTAAACTAAACTCAATCCAACCCTTTCTATCTCACAAAAAATAACTCAATTTTTCACGCCATCAATATTCACTTTCTATTAACTTTCACGTACATATTTGTTTACAGTTTTATGTTCCATCTATTGACGTTATCTTTTCTCTCTCTCTTTCACTATCACATCATTTGACAGCTACTGCATCTCATCATCTCACCGATGACGACGCAACATTATGTTGGCCAGTGGTGCCAGAACAGCAGTGATGCTTGTTGTTTACGTCGTTCCTCAAAAAACAAAATCGACTAAGCTTTCTTGATTCGTCATATTTGACGCGAACAGCTAGTATACTTGTTTCATATTATTAAGATATCCCGTGTAAAATAAAACAACTATAAAGGTAGTAACTATAAAACCGATACAAACTCAAATGTAAAGGGTGATTTTTTAAGAGCTTGAGAACTTTTTTAAACAATAAAACGCATAAAATTTGCAAAATCTCATCGGTTCTTTATTTTAAACGTTAGATTGGTACATGACATTTACTTTTTGAAGATAATTTCATTTAAATGTTGACCGCGGCTGCGTCTTAGGTGGTCCATTCGGAAAATCCGCTTTTTTATCGACAAATTTTGTTCAGCGATGAGGCTCATTTCTGGTTGAATGGCTACGTAAATAAGCAAAATTGCCGCATTTGGAGTGAAGAGCAACCAGAAGCCGTTCAAGAACTGCCCATGCATCCCGAAAAATGCACTGTTTGGTGTGGTTTGTACGCTGGTGGAATCATTGGACCGTATTTTTTCAAAGATGCTGTTGGACGCAACGTTACAGTGAATGGCGATCGCTATCGTTCGATGCTAACAAACTTTTTGTTGCCAAAAATGGAAGAACTGAACTTGGTTGACATGTGGTTTCAACAAGATGGCGCTACATGCCACACAGCTCGCGATTCTATGGCCATTTTGAGGGAAAACTTCGGAGAACAATTCATCTCAAGAAATGGACCGGTAAGTTGGCCACCAAGATCATGCGATTTGACGCCTTTAGACTATTTTTTGTGGGGCTACGTCAAGTCTAAAGTCTACAGAAATAAGCCAGTAACTATTCCAGCTTTGGAAGACAACATTTCCGAAGAAATTCGGGCTATTCCGGCCGAAATGCTCGAAAAAGTTGCCCAAAATTGGACTTTCCGAATGGACCACCTAAGACGCAGCCGCGGTCAACATTTAAATGAAATTATCTTCAAAAAGTAAATGTCATGTACCAATCTAACGTTTAAAATAAAGAACCGATGAGATTTTGCAAATTTTATGCGTTTTATTGTTTAAAAAAGTTCTCAAGCTCTTAAAAAATCACCCTTTATAAGTGCGCTGTGAAAATTCCAAACCTTTGTCTCGGGGAACATATTTTGCAACGATAACATCGAAAGTTATCAATCGTCATGCGGCTGTGTTCGTTAGTCTGATAGATTCACTTGTATTTCGAATTGAATTGCAATGATTGAGTTGTTCAACGTGGTCTGATAATTTCCCCTCCAATGACAGTAGATTCGGAGAATAACGCTTTCCGAATTGCACGACCGAGCATCATCACGCCTTCGTGGCGCAATCGGTTAGCGCGTTCGGCTGTTAACCGAAAGGTTGGTGGTTCGAGTCCACCCGGGGGCGGGTAATTTTTTTTCTTTATTCCCTCTAATTGTCACCTGTTTTAGTTATCTTTAGACATTGATTGTAAATGTCTTATTATTGATACTATTTTAATCGGGTTCTTCAAGTTGTGAAATGAATCAATTCTTACTTGATATAGCAAAAATTGCGACTGAAAATGCCTCATCAAGATTTGCGTGCCGATGACTGTTAAACAACATTCAACTCGCACATAATGCAATCTATTCAGCTGTCTGTGCGGTACCAACCACTTCCGCCTCTACGGTGCACATCTGGTTAGTACAAACAATATAAATACAACACAAACTGTTCGAGTTGTTTGTCGATTGCAAACAATTGCATCCAATTGTCTGTTGCAGCCCTAACTGGCTGACGTTTGATTGATTAAAACACAATAATGTTTAAGGTAATCGATAGAAATAATAGCAACTGAAATCGTGCAAAGTGTGATAAGCTTGACGTCGTCGATCCGTTCTGTTCTAGTACTGCAACATAATTAGCCGATCAAACATTCAGTAATCGGTTGTTCATTCAGGAAACAAACAAACTCGCCACTTCGACTCATATGTGCTGTATTGCTCAGTTTGCTAAGTGGAAGTAAAAAGTAGCTTGTCATTATCTCTGGCAGATTGATTCATAATGTCGCTTCAGGGGTTTACTGTGGAATAAAAAAAAAACATGGACTTCCTCACACGTCTCAAGTCTCGGTTTTAAGTAACACACCACTTACGAGGGCTGTCCTCCCGAGCTTACCAAAGAATGTCTGATAGACATTGTGACGTGACTCGTGGTTTCGCCATTGTGCCGATTCGAAACAGCAGAGCGCAGTATGGCACCAGTTTTGATTTTGCACTAGCAGAAGTTTTATTACGATGACAGAGTGTACGCATCGACGGCCGACCCTTTCGGCATTATTCCATTTACAAGAGCGTGATTGCAGATAGGATCGCTCTAAGTTTTGCATTGTGCAGTTTGCAGTTTCACCAACTTGTACCAAGTTGTGCTGGGATTAGTTATTCATCGATTTAGTTATCATCGCTGTTTGTTGAACCAGCAGCATGAACTTTGCATTTGTGTGTATCGATGCAAGCTAAAGAAGAAAATTTTTACGATGCACCTTTCCCTACCGCAAATGGATTTTACACTTGCCTATTGTTGGTGGGTATTAGTTGTATATGCTGTTGGAAACGTAGGAAAAATCAATGTAACCTGTTATCAGAGCTACACAGGAATCGTGCTCAAGTAACGTTTGTAATGGTCATGATCACTCGAAAAGTTCAGAAGGTGAATTTGAGATGGATTGATACTAAATTTTAATCATTGAGATAGAGTAAAAATATGAACGGTATAAAATGACTTCCTTGAGGAACCCTGAGGAAAAAATTGTGAAGAAGTACGATCACTCCCATGTCACTCATATATTGCGATCTGTTAAACATGAGCAAAAATAATTCTCGTGTACCTTTTTTAAACACTGTTATAGCTTGATTTTCCGTTAACTGATCACTTTTCGAAAAAAACACAGTAAACGGCGTAATCGAATTTACGACCAGCAACTGAATTGATGATAGTTATAGCAAACCCAAGGCTCTCGGATAGTCACAATTCTAACAAGACTGCAACCTGAAAGATTCGTCTACTCGAAAGTTTACTCGTTCGGTTGGTGAGAGTAAACAGCCAAACCGATGAATGAAACACAGGCCCTAATGGCTAAAAAAAGACCCTAATGCTAAAATTATTAAACGGAAAATCTTTGAGAGATGGTGGAAGAATATGGCCGCTAAAGTTAACGAACAGAGTGTCCAAATGATGATGCAAGGTACTTTAATTAAAATGCGTCATTTCATCGGATCCAAAGCGGAATTCGAGTGTGGATGTTTTCCTTCTGAAAGAGCAAAAAAAACTATTCTATTCACTAGTGTTTTATTTCACTCAAAGAATTCCTAGCTACAGTTCATTTCTAACGTCTGAATTTCATAGAGCGCAATCAGTGAGAAATCGATTATTATTGCTTTAATCGATAAATTAGTTATCATGAGAACATAACTCAAAAGGTTCGAAGCTGAATTTCGAATCCTTATTACTTATAATTTTCCCAGCCATTCCCCAAGAAGCGTTTAAACTTTGAAGTGAATTGTCTCGTTTTTTTGACACGATAAAAATACTAATGAACTAATCGACACGAATCTGTTCTTAATTTGTAAAATGTTGTACAGAGAAGTGCGTGAACGGAAAAACGATTTATTCATGATCACCCTGAAGAGATGCTCAAGATGTTAGTCAATTCGTTTATTTTTTATTTATTAAAATATTATTCTTACTCTAGAACTACAAACGGAACTTTCTTACCTTTTTCTGAAAAAATAAATAAAAACCTGTTTTAATCCACCTAGTGGTGTAATGATACCTTTCTCATATATAATATTGTGATATTCTATTCAAAATGTACTTCCAGCACCGGAACCCGAGAACCGGTATAATCGAAGTCGGTTCGTACGGCCACCAACTAACCTGACGTACAAACTCTACTAGTTTATATTCAAATTTTGAAGATTTTATACGATTTCGTCATCGTACTTTAAATGACGATTTAATTTTTTTAAGTATCCGAAAATATGCAGTAATTTTTGGTAGGACCTCACGCCCTTTCATTTGACCCTTAGATTGGGAATAAAGGTTTTGAGTCCAGTTTTGAAATTTTTTTCGATTTTTGTTTTGCCGGTGTGACAGTGTACAATATTGAACACACTTTACCCTATAACTCGGATCCGGATGAAATTCAGGAATTTCGTATGGGACCAAAAGACCTTTCATTTGAATCTAAGTTTGTCAGAACCGGGACAGGGACAGGGAACCAGGATAGCCGGAATCGGTTTGTTAAGTTGCCTACTGATAATGACTATCGATTTGTGTAGTTTTGAGACCAGTTTAGAAATTTTTTCACGTGTTTTGTTTCGCCGGTTTAAGTGACGATGTACAATATTGAACACACTTTACCCTATAACTCCGAAACCGGATGTCGGATCCGGATGAAATTTCACAGTAGCTTCAAAGATAACATGAGCTTTAATTCAAATCAAGATTTGTGAAAATCGGTTCAAGCATCGCAGAGAAATCGAAGTGAGTTCTATTTTTGGAGTTTTTCATCACCACTTTCGGTGCTTTATGGTTTATGGGATTTGTACCTGTTTTGCTTAGTTTTATGGGATTTGTACCTGTTTTGAACCATCGTTCGTAAAAAAATACTCATGAAATTAGTAATTTTCCACTTATCACTCTTTAGTTCCGGAACCGGAAGCCGGATCCAGATAAAATGTTTTACAAAGTTTTAGAAAACTATAAGAACTTTCATTTAAATCTTAGTTTGCGAAAATCGGTTGAGTTGTTTCAGAGATAATTGAGTGCAAACTTTTTCTCAAATATTCACATATTACCATATAACTCAGGAGCCGGAAGTCGGATCCAGATGAAATTCAATAGCAGGCTATGGAACCATAATACCTATTATTTGAAGCTTGGTTTGTGAAAATCGGTTAAGCGATCTCTGAAAAAAGTGAGTGCATATTTTTTCCATTTTTTTTGGTACATATCATCCTATATCTCCGGAACCGGAAGTCGGATCGGGATGAAATTCAATAGCAGGCTATGGGACCATGAAACCTTTCAATTGAATCTTAGTTTGTGAAAATCTGTTCAGCCACCTCTGAGAAAAGTGAGTGCATATTTTTGTTACATACATACACACATACACACACACACACGGAAGGACACACACAGACATTTGCTCAGTTCGTCGAGCTGAGTCGAATGGTATATGACATTCGGCCCTCCGGGCCTGGGTTAAAAAGTCGGTTTTCACAGTGATTGCATAGCCTTTCTATATGAGAAAGGCAAAAAATAGAATATTTTTCGAGCGTTTTATCTCCGAATTGTAGCTTCACCACACTTTAATAATTATTTGAAATCGGCATTCGTTTTACTATTGTTTTGTAATATCTGATTATTAAACGTTTTCAAGCCTCTTGAAAATGAGCTCCATTTTAAGCGTTTGCTGATTCCAGAAGGCGACGAAACTGTTGTTAGTTCGCAGCTACAGATTGCTTTTCAAGCGAGTAAATTTTATCGGAGACTTGAGGTTCTGGGGCCTCTTTGTCGATTGAATGAAATTCATAAATTCTTCTTGTCTTGGAATAGTCGGCCTCGCAGTACGTAATTGGATTTCGTCAATAAATTCCTTTCTTCATAGAGCATACTTAACTGCAGGTTTAATTTATTTACGGTCCAGTACGAATGTGTTTTGGACCAACCATTCGTGTTCGTTTGTTCTAGGCATAAAAATGTGTAACTTCTACATCACTTCCAAATGAGTTCTAGAATCAGATGCAGCTCGAAGAGATCGGAAAATGTCTGTGTGTGTGCGTACACCTTCCAACCGCGCAATTTTCTTAGAAATCGCTGAATCGATTTTGACAAACATAGGATCGTTTGAATGTTAATATTGAGTCATTCAAGTTTGAAGATCAATTGGCTGTCATTTCCGTTTCCGGAGATATGATGGTATAAGTGACATAACCGACAAAACGCGTTGTTTTTCATATTTCAATTTTCTCGGAGATGGCTGAATCCATTTTAACAATCTTAGGTCCGTTTGAAAGCTACTATTGGGACATTGATCAAGTTCGAAGATAAATTGACTGTGATTTCTATAAGGGACGTAACCGATAAAATGCGTTGTTTTCACCACTCAATTTTCCCAGAGATGGCTTAACCGATTTCAACAAGCTTAGGCTCGTTTGAAAGGTACTATTGGGCTTTTGATCAAGTTCGAAGATCAAACGGCTACTACTTCCGGTTCCGGAGATATGATGGTATAAGTGGCGTAACCGACAAAACATGTTTTTTTCCGCTCAATTTTCTCAGAGATGAATCAATCAATTTTAACTTAGGCTCGTTTGAAAGCTGAAACTATCAGACTATTGATCAAGTTAAAAGCTCAAAGGCTGTTACTTCCGGTTCTGGATATATATTGATATGAGTGACGTACCCGACAAATCCCAGTATTTCACAATGCTTGTTGCATTGCATGGAATGAATAAAGTCATATTCGAAATGTAAGATCCATAATATTTAGACTCGTTTGAAACCTACTATTAGGTTCTTTGATAAGTTCACAATACTAATGATCAAGGATAGAATCTCACAAATGTTTAATGAAACTATTTAAATGGCAAGAGAAACACATTATCGCACCACTAGGTGGATTAAATAGGGGTTTTAAATCATTTTGATATGCCAAAATTTCCTACATTTCGAGATATTGTCGTAGATTTTCTAGATACAGAAACGGTACTGAATTTAATTTACACAGCACTTTGAAGATAGATCCTTTGTTTGTCGAAACTGGAATCGATATATTCTGGACATGTCGATTTACTGGTCCAATAGGCGAATGACCTGAAGGTTAAAGGTTAAAGGGAAGCCGTGTGGTATCCGGCGGAATTATTTTTTACCAAGAATTGATCCACTGGTTTCCTGTTCCATGTCGTAAAAGGCCACAAAAATAGGAACTCCTAAGTCAAGGTGTATTTCCGTGCCGATGGCTGAATGGCTGCAGGAGGTTAAACATTGCAGTCGTGAACGGAATATCTTGGGTTTTTCCTCAAGGTGGTGTACTATCCCCACTTTTATGGAACCTAGTCGCTGATGGTTTGTTAAGGAAACTTAATAACCTTGGATTTCCGACTTATGGTTTTGCCGACGATTATCATATATTGATGACCGGTATAAGCATTAACACTCTCTTTGATTTAATGCAGCAAGCCCTGCGATCTGTTGAACAATGGTGTTGTCAGGTTGGATTATCTGTAAATCCGGGCAAAACATCAATGGTGCTTTTCACTCATCGTAGGATAATTACAGGAGCTCGTCCGTTGCAGTTCTTTGGTTCAGAGGTCACTGTGGTCGATCAAGTTAAATACGTCGGGGTTATTCTTGATTCAAAACTGAATTGGTCTGCCCACATTGACTTCAGGATTGAAGGAGCTTGCATGGCTTTCGGCCAATGCAGACGAGCTTTTGGAAAATCATGGGGACTCAAACCCAGATATATTCATTGGATCTACACAACTATTGTTAGACCAATTTTAGCATATGGATGTCTTGTATGGTGGCAGAAAGGAGAAGTCGCGACAGTTCAGTCAAAGCTAAATCATCTCCAAAGGATGGTCCTAATGGCGATGACAGAAGCATTCACGACAACTCCTAATGCTGCTCTAGGGGCGCTACTGTGTATTAAACCACTACATGTATTCCTAAAACAAGAAGCATTATCTTGTGCATACCGTCTTAGGGTTACAGCGCTTTGGAACAGTAACCCATTAGATTATGCTACCAGCCACACTCGCTTGTGGTCTCAAATGGTTACGTGGGATGAGTTTTTACTCGCTCCTAGTCACCTAACTCTCACATGCAGTTTTCCTTTTAAAACATTCAATGTGAGCTATCCTCTTCGTTAGGAATGGTTGTCTGGTTGTCTGGAACGACAACTTGATGAACACATAGTTTGTTTTACGGACGGTTCTCTGTTGAATGGTCGTGCTGGTGCTGGTGTCTACTGTCGTGAAATGAGGCTGGAGCAGTCTCATTCACTTGGTAGATACTGTACTGTGTTCCAAGCAGAAATCTACGCAATTCTGTGTGGAGTACAATCGGCACTTCAGCAGAGGATCTGTGGTAAACGTATTTATTTTTGTTCCGACAGTCAGGCAGCCTTAAAAGCACTCAGTTCGAATGACTCACGGTCGAATCTAGTGATCGCATGTCGAACTCAAATTGAAGACCTCAGCATTTCAAATGCTGTTTACTTCTTATGGGTACCCGGCCATTCTGGTATTACTGGAAATGAATGGGCTGATGAGTTGGCTAGAGCTGGTGCAACGAATGATTTCGTTGGTCCTGAACCAGCTTTACCACTTTCAACTAGTTGGATAAAGCACAAGATACGTTCTTGGGCTGCATCCAAACATGCCAGCTACTGGCGCAGCTTGCAAACTTGCGCTCAGACAAAAGCATTTCTACCAGATTTAAATCTGAAAATGTCAAAGTGTCTACTGCATTTCTCCAAGTATCATTGAAGTATTCTGGTCAGAGCTCTGACTGGACATTGCAAACTCAATTATCACATGGCTACTATTCAACGTGCTGAGTATTATTCGTGTGATTTGTGTAAATGCGATTATGGTACTTCATATCATCTGATATGTAACTGTTCCGCATTGACGCAGCTACGTATCCGGGTTTTTGGTTCTCCATACATGGTTGAGTCTGTGTATGTGGAGCTAAAATTGAAGGATATTCTCTCGTTTCTCACCCAATGTGGTAAGGAGCTATAGTCAGAAGGGTTCATCGTTCTTCCTGGAGTGAATGAATCCCTTCTGTATTCACCTTAAATAGGGTTTAGCAGATTGTTTGGCATTCTTTGGGGGGTACCGAATTTACTTCTGCTCGTACATACTGCGAGTCGTTCTGCATTCTTCCGAGAGTGCAGAATGGTGTCGCTTTTGTAAGATCTCTAAATCCTCTCGGGGGTTGGAGGTTTTATTAACAGCAGACTGTTCGGGACCTCGTAAAGGTTCAGAATTTCCTTCTGCTTCCACTAAATGTGATCCTCAGCAGATTGTTCAGCATCCCTTAGGGGTGCAGAATTTACTTCTGCTTTTATGTGTTTTTGTGTCGTCAATTTTTCCCATCCTCCTAGTCCAACCCTTACCATTTCCTTTCAATCCTTCCCTCTTATATATCGGGAAAATGATGCTAAAAACAAATTGATGGCAAGGCACAAATCTCCAAATATCAAGGGGAACGTGCCATTTGAGCCAATTTGTTCTGATTCCTGATTCCTGATCTATTATAGAAACAAAAATAAACTAAGAGCGTCAAGTTAATGAAAAAGGAAAACAGCTTTCATGTCAAGGCACCTCACGACATAGTTGTTCAGTCGGACTACATCAAGGTCCACAAAACCAACGATCAGTTCACTTTCGTTTCTCATTCAATACAGACGTCAACTACCTTTAGTCTGCAAGACAATAACAGGAGCTGGAATAAGATAATGTAAGTAAGAGTAGTGAGAAAATGTCGAGACTCGTAGCAATTTATTTTGAATTTTTAACTAAAAAGCAAAGTTACGAAGTTGAATGTTTGCTGTCCAGATCAATAATGTGTAAAGTATGCAACACAACTGTTTTCGTGTAATACCATGCCATAGAGGTGCGATTGTGTCTTAATGTTTTTTACACAATTTTTAGGGTAATTGTTGCAATGAGAAGTAATCCAAATGGTGTGCGTGTTACAATTCCTTCATTCGTTGTGCTTGGCCAAGGAAATAAAGGTCCTTGTAAAATGCTGTTGACTCACAAAGCCACAAGTTAAAGACTTACCTCGAAAGAATGGACGCAACCAAAAACCGCTGCCATTTCGCAATGGTTCAGAATCTGTCAATTTTTATGGCTGCGTCCTGTTGTTTACACTCTTCTCTAACCACTTGTGCAGTTGTTTATTCGTTTTCATTAGTTTGTTTTGAAATGCGTGGACTTTCAGCAAAACAACGTCGAAAAATTGTGTACAAATGGTGCACAGAACTGTCACAAATTGTGTACAAATGGTGCGAACTGTCACTGAGAAAGATAGCAAAAATAGAAGGAGTAAGTGAAAAGGCCATGCGAAATGCAATCAGGAAGTTCGGTGAGGATAACACCTTTGAGGATAAACCGAAAATGGGTCGAAAAAAAGGTCCTGCTAACCCTCAGTTGGATAAAGGTATACTGAAGGCGTTCGAGGAGGTTTCAGTTCGGGATGTGGCCAAAAAAGTGGGCACTTCGAAGTCCGAAACAAGAAGCATTGATCAGGCCGTGGGTTCGAAAGCTGTACAATACGATTCTTGCTGGAGATTCGAGCTGCATAATCATGGACAACGAAACCTACTTGAAACTCGATTACAAATCCTTGCCGGTACTACAATATTATACGGTGCGAGAAGAGCACTTTTTAAACCAGTCCGAGACATTAATTGAAGTCGAAAAATTTGGTAAGAAAGCTATGGTTTGGCAAGCAATTTGTAGCTGCGGTATAATTTCGAAACCCTTCATCACCACTGCTTCAATGAACAGCGAAATATACATCAAGGAATGTTTACAAAAACGACTTCTACCCATGATTCGAAGCCACAAGGATCCTGTTGTCTTCTGGCTAGATCTTGCTTCTTGCCACTACTCGAAATTAACGGTAGAATGGTATACTACCAAAAATGTCATTTTTGTCCCAAAAGACATGAATCCACCAAATTGCCGACAACTTCGACCAATTGAGGAATTTTGGGCATTAACGAAGACACATCTTAGGAAACATGTCTCGGCAGCCGAAACCATTCAACAGTTCGAAAAAGATTGGAAAAAAGTGTCAAAACTTGTCGCCAAGAAGTCTGCACGGAATATAATGAGGAACGTTGTTGTGTTCTAATATTAACAGTTTATCGAATAAAATTTGAATATCTAACACTTGTGAATTATTTACAGCGAAATCAAAGTGCGTCCATACTTTCTGGGACAGTCTATAGTAAACTGTGCACTGTGATAAATCTTACGAGCAAATCGAACCTACAACTAACCCGCATAAACCTATACCATAAAGTAATTATAATATATATCGTCAAACGTTCAAGAATGTGATTTGGATTATTCAGGAAATAGTTTATTATGCTGATCAAATGGTACTTTCACTAGTGCTTATGGGATAGCAAATCTATATAGATCAATTACAATCAATGTACAACAAAATATGTTGAATTATGTTTAATTTATATTGCTACCATTAAAATCATCAACAATACTTCAAACAAACGGTTAAATGACAGTGCGGTTTCATAAAGACTCTTTCGCAAACAGTTACAGGAATAGCAAAGAAATGGATGAGGTTGTGATCTGCGAACTAACCATTCCTCGATCATTGATGTATAGTAAAAAGAACGCAGGACGAATTTCGCGCTAACTCGAACAAGTGTTAGCAGCACCTCTCAGATTTTTATGAAACTTGCCTTTGTCACAAAAAACCACTTTGTTTTGTTCCGAAAATGATCTAGACTGTCTTTTAAAAAGGGCCAAACTTTGTTCAAACGGCTGTTGTCAAAAACTAACAAATCCTACAATTGATCGAGCTTTCGAATAAAAACATGGGAAAAATCCTAGACGGCTCCAACACTGAAAAAATCGATTTTAAAAATTTTAAGTCGATTTGCAAAAAAAACATTTTTGATTTGGATGAAATTTTGTCACAAGATAGATGATTGTGTTCCCTACCTACAGTCAAAAATTCAAGTTGGGCGCTTTTAAGGAGAAAAAGTTATTTGAAAATAACTTTTCCTTGTTCAAACTGTTTTTTTTTCAGCGTAATTTTATTGAAAACTAAACCAATGAAAGTCATAATTATCTCAGAATTCATTAAAACTCAGTTTGTGAGAAAATATTGTCTAGCTGTATAATTATTTAGAAAAACCGAATGGAAAATTTTGAAGTAGTTGTTGTTTTTGTTACGCTAAGACATTGTTTGCTTCATGAAGTTTTATTCTAGTAGTTCAACATTGGTATAAAATTTCATCTGAAGCAATCTGCTAATATTCTGCATATTGCAAGCTGTGTTCAGTCGAAAAGTTCAGTTCAAAGCCAAAATTCACTCTGCCATATGTCCACAACGAATCGAGCACTTTGGGTACAGAATATTTCGATTCAGGAGTAAACTTCGGAAAGCTAATATTTTTTCAATCGATTAGAACTCGACACACACATACACTTTGACGAATGGTCGTACCATCGGACATTTGTTGGTCGAACCGGTAGTACGAAGTAGTTTGCTAAATCTCTTTCCTAGCAGAGTGTCCATTTTTTTTGTTCGCTTCTATCTTGCTGCGTTCAGTTCCATTACGTTGAATGGAAGCGAGTGCTTTTTATCCCATCTATTGCATGTCCGTTCAGTTCAGCCGGAAAAAGTGAATGGATTAGCGGCAGATAAAAAAAGAACGACCGGCGAGCAAACATGACTTTGATGAAAAGATTTTGTTTTTTTTTCCATTCAATGTGTCCGGGTATTACGAGTAAATGGGATCAAATTTGAACTTGGCCATGTGCTGCGTAACGCCTGACCGAACGCGCCTGGTTTCGTGATTCCAAGTGGAAGACTGACTTTGACGATTATCGTTAGGCCGGAATATATCCCTTCTACCTGAAAGTGCACCGATGATCCGCATATCACTGCTTCAGCTGTTTGATCCTGCCGGAATGGTGCCGGGTACTGTGAAGCACCACTCGAATCACGTTTCGGAAATAATTTCAAGTTCGCTTCCACCGGCAGGATAATACTGCTGGCACAGCTGGACATGTGCACTGGCAGCAAATTGTTCCCGGGAATGACCGTGGATTGCGTTTGATGGTTGGAACGTTGCAGCATCTGGGAAGGAGATGCACCGACACTGGCTGCTGCTGCTGCTGCTGCCAGTACCAATGGCACGTGTTACCGGAAAGGTAAACTTTACGGATGGCACGTGTGGATGTTGCTGTTTGCAATTGCCATCGAACGTGGTGCATCGTGAGAAAATTACGAATCGCAGCACCAAGGTCAGGCGTTGGGTGGCGCTTTATCTCGTGCAGAAGATACTGATCGAAAAGGTGAGGCTATCGAGTTTTCTGGTTGGAATGGTTAGGAATTATGTTCGACATAGTATTCTTGTAGAAACTATTCGTTGCAATTATAAGCCGGCATTAGCTTGATTTGTAGATGCCAATTCCTTTCCGTATTGTAAAAATCATCGTGAGCGAACACTTCAATTGCTGTAACTGTAAGGAATATTTCTATTACCAAACATTAACTCAATATCCACTAAAATCAGATGTAGTTTTAAATAGAAAAATCTTTTAGACATCCATAAGTATTAGAATGAAGGATCTTTGATTAGTATGCCGAAACATTTTCCTCAGAATCGGAAATGAACGATGCGAGAACACAGAAATATATGTTTTTAAGTTCACATGAAGAATCTGATGAAATTTGAGTATGGACATATCTGGTTTTGGAATCTCTAAACAGAGAAGGTTTGATTAAATTTCAAGGGAACATTTTTTGTCGTTAGTTTTTGGTGAGTAACGGTGAGTAATTAATCTTCGTTGCTCAAATCAGCTCGACTGTCACTGAGAAAGATAGCAAAAATGGAAGGAGTAAGTGAGAAAGCCGTGCGAAATGCAATCAGGAAGTTCGGTGAGGATAACACCTTTGAGAATAAACCGGAAACGGGTCGAAAAAAAGGTCCTGCTAACCCTCAGTTGGATAAACGTATACTGAAGGCGTTCGTGCAAAAGAAGGAGGTTTCAGGTCGGGATGTGGCCAAAAAAGTGGGCACTTCGAAGTCAAATGTTCTTCGTGCTAAAGAACGTTTTAATCTTCAAACCTATAAGAAGCAGAAACAACTAAAACGTAGTCCTAAACAAGAAGCATCGATCAGGCCGAGGGTTCGAAAGCTGTACAATACGATTCTTGCTGGAAATTTGAACTGCATAATCATAGACGACGAAACCTACGTGAAACTCGATTACAAATCCTTGCCGGGACCACAATATTATACGGTGCGAGAAGGGCAAGTGTTAAAGCAGTCCGCGACATTGATTGAAGTCGAAAAGTTTGGTAAGAAAGCTATGGTCTGGCAAGCAATTTTTAGCTACGGTAAGATTTCGAAACCCTTCATCACCAGTGCTTCAATGAACAGCGAAATATACATCAAGGAATGTTTACAAAAACGACTTCTACCCATGATTCTAAGCCACAAGGATCCTGTTGCCTTCTAGCTAGATCTTGCTTCTTGCCACTACTCGAAATCAACGGTAGAATGGTATACTACCAAAAATGTCACTTTTGTCCCAAAAGACATGAATCCACCAGCCCACAACTTCGACCAATTGAGGAATTTTGGGCATTAACGAAGGCACATCTTAGGAAACATGTCTCGGCAGCCGAAACCATTCAACAGTTCGAAAAAGATTGGAAAAAAGTGTCAAAACTTGTCGCCAAAAAGTCTGTACGGAATTTAATGACGAACGTTTGCAAGAAGGTGCGCCAGCTAGTCTACAATGGCTAAGTAGCAAATGTTGAGAATAATATTCTGTTGTTGTAAGGAGTGTATCGAAAATAAGCTATCCACATACATTTGTGTTGTACGTATGTATTTGTGATAGTTTTTTATGCTCAGATCACAGCACGCTGTGCGTTTGGCAGTCAGCTTTCGTTTGGTTACTTGTTTGTGCAGTTGAAATTCTGCGTTTCCAAAATGTCGCGTATTGAAAAAGAAGTGAAAATTAAAGTTCTGGACACATGGCTAAGTGAAAAGGGTATTACTATGCGAAAATTGGTGAAGTGGTTCGGAATTCATCATGCCAGTGTTAAAACCATCATCAATAGGTTTGGGGAACACTATTCTTTGGATGAGCTACCAGGAAGAGGCATAAAACGCGGTTCTTCCAAGCCCAAACTGGACCAGAAAGAGGTATCTCTAATCGTGAAGAACAAATCAATGTCAATACGTAATTTGGGCAAAAAAGCAGGAACGAGTGTCGGAATGATCCAGCGTATCAAGAGGTGAAATCACCAGAAGACCTACAAGAAGCAGAAAATCTCGAAAAAAGTGTAGAACAGAAGAAGCGAGCAGCAACAAGGGCCCGGAAATTGTATTCGCGTCTTTTGCAGTGTCCGGATGCATGTGTTTTTATGGACGATGAGAGTTATGTAAAGGAGGAGTCAAAAAACCTTTCCAGGTCAACAATACTTTACTGTTGTTGTTGGGGAGGATGTGAGTGATGCGTGCAGATCGATTCAAGTGGAGAAATTCGGTCGAAAGGTACTGGTATGGCAAGCAATATGTTCCTGTGGTTTGAAATCAACTATTTTTTACACTACCGGAACTATAAATGCAGAAATCTATCGATCTAAGTGTCTCCAGAAGAGATTGCTGCCTTTATATAAGAAGCACCTTCACTATTTTGGCCGGATTTAGCAAAGGCTATACCAAAACCACTCACAATTGGCTTGCGGAAAAGGGTATAAATTTCGTTGAGAAAAATGGCAATCCACCAAATTGCCCTCAGCTTCGACCCATCGGCAGCTGGGAAATTTGGGCTCAAGCGGATAATAAAACAATGGATTTAAACTTTCATTAATCATTTCTTTTTCGGAGGCTGATATTGTAACAGAATATATAATTCACGATCATATTATTTTTTTTAATCGAAGCTGCAACATTTAACTGAGCGTTGTCGTGATGAAAAATTACAAACTCGCGTTTCGTGGTGATTTTATTCTGGCCGTTTTTCCATTAATGCTCTTCTTGAATGTTTTTTTTTTGTTGGTTACAATGATTCTGTGACGATTACTCCACTCGAAAGAAGTTTGTTTGTATTTGTATGTACAAGGTGAGATGAAAAAACTGCAACAAAGTAAAACGCCATAATTTTTTCATTTTTTTTTAAATTTTATTGAATGAAAGCAAAAAATGTCGGAAATAACATCAAATTTGAGAATCGGTTTAGATTTGTTCGAATTGGCCACCTTTGGCACGAACTATGGCCTTCAAACGGCCAATGAAACCATCACACGCTACCCGAAAGTGGCTCTGCGGTATTTTGTCCCATTCTCGGCGAAGCGCTTGCTTGAGATGATCGACACTTTGGTATTTTTTAGTGCCAACCTTGCTTTCCAAAATACCCCAGGCACAATAGTCCAACGGATTGGCATCCGGAGATTTTGGTGGCCATTGTGCGGTGGAAATGAAGCGAGGAACCTCATTTCTTAACCATTCTTGGGTGGCGCGTGCTGAGTGCGATGGTGCTGAGTCCTGTTGGAATGTCCAAGGTCTGCGGCCGAAATGTTTGCGTGCCCAGGGCTTCAGAACTCCCTCCAAAATATTTTCGCGATAGATTTGCGCATTTATTTTGACCCCACGGTCGATGAATACGAGCGGCGAGCGACCATCGGCTGTTATGGCGGCCCACACCATCACCATGGCCGGATTTTGAGTTCTGGTGGCCAACCGAAGTTGCAAATTTTCAGCTGACCTCTCTGGCAAGTAAACACGATCATTTTGTTTGTTTACAAACTGCTGGATAACGAATGGTTTCTCATCGGAGAAAACCAAATTCGGCAGTTCACCACTTTCGGCCAAGCGAAGCAACTCTTTAGCTTTTTCGAGTCTAACTTTTTTTTGCGCATCAGTAAGATCTTGCACTTTTTGGAACTTCAATGGCTTTAGTCCAAGCTCATTTTTCAATATTTGCCGAATGGCATATTGCGATATGTTCAGCTCACGAGCCATTTTTCGGCCACTGCGACGCGGATTTCGTTCAATTCGCTTCTTCACTTTTCGAACCATTTCTGCCGATGTTGCTGTTTTTTTTCGTCCACTTCCTTGACATCGGGCTACGCTACCAGTATCACGGTAACGAGCGATGGTACGAGACACAAAAGATTTATTCACTTTTAAATGCTGGAGGGCTCTAACGATAGCCACTTGTGGTTTTCCAGCCAAATGCAAAGCAATCACACTATCACACTTGAATTCCATCACAAATAACTTTTTTTCTGAAAAATTCCCACCAAAATGCTTTTGTGCGCTTGTAAATAATATAATGAGCTGTCACTAGAATAAATCTGACAGCTGTGGGACGAGCGGTTTAGAAATGACAGCAGTCTGAAGTTGGTTGCAGTTTTTTCATCTCACCTTGTATGAATCCCTTGTTCTCTCACCATATGCCGACCATGGCCTTATCTATATGATTATTTGGCATTGACCGAACGTAAGAACTGATATTTTTTTCCGTGATGAAGATTGAAAGTCAATGAACCTCTTTTTGCCTTTCTCTATAGAAAGCTATTACAATTACTGGAAACCTCGGAGACCCATAGTCTGATATACCCTTCGACTCAGCTCGACGAGATCGGAAGACGTCTGTGTGTGTCTGCGTGTGCACTTTTCAAAGAATTTTACCGCGCAATTTTCCCAGAGGGGGCTGAACCGATTTCAACAAGCTTAGGCTCGTTTCAACGCTACTATTAGACCATTGATCAAGTTCGATGATCAATGCTATTGAATTTTGAATGTAGTTCGAAAACCAAGTGGTTGTCGCTTCAAGTTCTGAAGATCTAATAGTATAAGTGACGTTTCTCGAAGATGACTCTATGATGACTTATTTGAAAGCTAACAATGTCAAGCAAATTTGGAAGAGATAACCGAAGGTGAGCATATCCGGTTCGAGAAATGTGACGTAAGAATCGATTTCGAATGACTTAGCCTCGTTTGAGAGCTACTATTAGATTATTTGTTAAGCTCACAATACTAATGGTCGAGGATGAAGTCTTACAGATGTTTTTGTTGTTCAATACTGCTTCAGCAATATTTCGAATCGCTGTTCGAAAACATTCGGCTTCAACTCGAATGGCACCCAATTTCCAACCGGGTCAGAATTATTTCGTCGAAAGTCATTAATATCGTATTGGAATTAATTTTAAAATAAGACAACTGAAAGGTTATAGTGTTTACACCCGTTTTGTTTACCTACAATCGTGCTTCTGGAATATCTCATATTTAAAATACAGGATCAATTCATTTCCCGGGTTTGACCCAGAAAGACTATTCGGTTGAATACATTTTTTCGATTGATTCATGATCCACGGAACGGGTTCCTCAAGGAAACTTGCTGACTTTACTAGCTATTAAGCATCAAAGCATTTGCTTTTGTGTATCTACCAGGCAAATGTTTGCGGTATTTTCCGTTAACTGAGTTTGGATCTGACTAAGTCAAAGAAATCTAGCTTTGATTAGACCAGGCAAACGGGGCGGTTACAGATTTATATGTGAGATGCCACCGCTTCTGACGGTGAGTCGGCAGCCAACTCAGCCGGCTTCGGCTATGGAACAGTTTTGGCATTATCATTCTCAAAAAATTAGCTATCACCGATAGTAATCGTCGGTGATTATCGTTTACAAAATCATCATCGATCATGGTAACGAAAATCGTTTGATTTTCTGAGATTGATATTGAAGCAGCATTCTCACTTCTGATCAGTATTGCTCAATTATCACCTAGTCAAATATAAACCGCTGAGTACAATGTCATTCCTATATCAATATCACTACAGTCATATTCACATATGATTATGAATGATCTTTCTCGCGATTATCAACCATGCAAGGATTTTCACTAGCATATGATGTTATTTAGATGTCGGTAGTGCAATAAGCAATAACAATATGCAACGCAAATACAGCGAAACAAGAAAACATTCTGAATATTGATTATAGAGACAAAAGACTTTGTTTTAATTCCAGAATACCAAATTAAACACTATTTAGCATGAATTTGATTTATAGAAGTAACTGGAGTGCAGGGTTTTGCGCAGCGTTCCAACCAGCCCTCTGCTGAGAAGCCATGTTGGCTAAGATGGCGCTTGGAACCGTGCCCTTCTGCCGGGCTGGTTCGAACGCTTGTTTGTGCTCGCTACTGCGCTCTTGTTACTTCTATGCAGTGTTGGTGATTGCCGAAAATTTGACAGAAGCTGCTATATTGCTATCTATAATGTATACAACATTTTCAATCCGGTAGAATATGCTACAAGAACTCGAGTCTCTCAATGCATGAACCGTGAGAGAATTTTGCTACATTTCTTCGCTCCACTTAATACAATTTCACGCCCTTAAAAAAAATTTTCAGTCTTATAATGATTGTTGCTGTGTGGAATTTCCCAAGAGAGAATCGCAAGTTGACAACTATCGCAGAAAATCGAAACGATGATTCAACTTGATGATTCTCATACTAGGTTGCAATATTTCAAAACCCTTGTGTGGAGCATTCGCAGACATTTTCATAGACACAACTTATACAAAGGTTATATGCAGATAGTTAGAATAAGCGGCAATAGTACCATGATTCTATCGCAATTATCAACTCCCTGTATAGAATCGGATCGCGAAACGAGAATAAGCGACCGTTTGTTGCTTCAGAGAGGTTCCCCACAGCAGCGTGCTAACCTTTGATTCTCAGAAATGTTATCGAGAGAAATTCGCTCTCGCACTGGTGTCGATTCTATGTTAAATGAGCCATGTCAGGTTTCTGTTGTTGCGATGATTTCCGTTTCTCTTTGATGGCACTGATTCAATCGTGTGAAGAGTTGCCAGTAAACGTTCTTTGATACGATAAAAGCCATCCTTGCTTCTATGTATGAAATTCAATTAAATAGTTTTAATATTTTTGGAACTGCTGCATGAAACATGCTTTGTAATGTCATCCACCATATTATAAAATCATTATTTTTAGTGTAAATCGCAGCAGGCTGATAATCGTAAAGTTGATTTTGAACGATTGTCATTTCATTACCACGTGTGAGTCTATGGAACATGATTATAGTGATATTGAAAGGGATGAGATTTTGTCCATACTCTCGTCGTGTGATCATAGTCATCGTTGATTTTGCGGATAGTGATAATCGTTGTCTAAAATCAGGCATTATTTTTTTCAGTCGTGATATTTGATAATTAAATATTTTCGCGATACTGTTTAGGAAACATACAAACAAATAATCATTTTGGATAAATAACCTGAATTTGTAGTGTTTTAAATTATAATGTGATTTATTCTGATTCACCCATTCGACGAAATGATCATTTTGGCAAAATGTCCCATTCGGCGAAATGACTTTCGGCGAATGGATCCGCTACCTTTACAAACCACTTGGATAAATTTCTATGCTCTTCAAGACTAGAAAATAATCATTTGGGGGTTACCCAAATTTTGTGCTAGGGCACATGACCGTTTTTATTATTTTGACGTTTCGTCTTTGACTCATCAGTGTAGAGCAGTTCAAATTAAACTGCTTAGTGCTAAACTCGGCAGTTCAATTTGAACCGCTAAGCAGACGTAAAGTTTCTGCTATTTACAAAACACTTTTTGTTTTGCAACGGAGTGCAATGTCTTTTCTGACGTGCCGAACGAAAACGTGTTTTCGACTATTTCTGGCCGATGCAGGTTTGGCCATTTAGGGGTTAGTCAAATTTTGTGACAGGGCACATAATCGTTTTTATTATTTTTACGTTTCGTCTTTGACTCATCAGTGCCGAGTTTAGCACTAAGCAGTTTAATTTGAAATGCTCTGCACTGATGAGTCAAAGACGAAACGTAAAAATAATAAAAACGGTTATGTGCCCTAGCACAAAATTTGGCTAACCCCTAAATGGTTTACATATGTCATATTCGAACGATTATGTTGCCAAAAACGAACCGTGCTAAAATTGGTCCGAGGCAAATTGTCATGAAAAAGGATGCTGTACACAGTCTTTTTGGTACTTAGAAACCATTGTATGCAACAGTATAAAAAATCGTGTTTCACGTTGCTCCCAAGCATTGCTTTGTCGTACAGCGCTCAAAACTCCTACTGCTGTAATAGGGGAAAAGTCGCTTATACACAAATGTCGATATCTCCGTTGAAAATGGACGGATTTTAACAATCTATGGCTTGTTGGATAGCTATTACAGTGTGGAATCTAAGTATAGAAACATATTCTGTTTTCAAGGTCAAGTGTGACTAAAAATTTTGACATAAAACTTCGTATAACTCAAATAGTAAACATCCGATCTCAAAACCATTCAATAGCGTTCTGGGTGACGGGGAGACCTTTCATTTGCGACTAGTTTGATCAAAATCGGTCCAGCCATCTCTGAGATCTCGACCTTTTAGTTGACATCACACATACAGACACACACACATACACACACACGGACATTTGTTCAGTTCGTCGAGCTGAATCGATTGGTATATGACATTCGGCCCTCCGGGCCTCGGAAAATTTTTCTAAAGTTTGAGCGAATTCTATACCTATTTTTTATATATATAAAAAAAGGTAAAAATGAGAAAGAACGACGCGTTACCGTGAATGAAAATCGATACAGAACCATGATCAATGAATTTTTGTCACCAAATCTTCAAGATGTGGTTCAAACAGGATGGTGCCACATGTCATACTGCGGCCGAAACAATAGTCTTATTCAAAGAACATTTCAACGACAACATTATTACGAAAAAAAAAGACCGGTTAATTGGCCTCCGCGTTCGTGTGATTTTACGCCACTCGATTATTTTTTTATGGAGATACGTGAAGTCATTGGTTTATGTGGACAAACCAGTAACGATTGATGCTTTAGAAACAAATATTCAACGTGTCATTGCTGAAATACGCCCTCAAATGCTTGAAAAAGTGGTTGTTGGACCTGCAGAATGACCTTTGTGAAAAATAGTCATGGCGGCCCGAAATCATATTTAAATGTTGAATGCCAATTTGGCATGTGTTTTATTTGAATTTCAAATCAGCAAGCTCTTAAAAAACGCCCTTCAATTCTGCCCACGGTAAAGTTATCGCGCCCTTGCTCGCTCACACCCTCTCATTCTGCTACTACCGCGGAAGGCGGTCATCATAAGACACACCCGAAGGCATGAGATAGGAACTTGTGAGTGGCGACTCACCATTTGACGAACTCGTCCTGTCCGATACTTTTTGCAAATATCGGCCCCTACTAGCAATACAATATTCCACAAAATTTCCTCATAAAATAAGTTCCATTGGATTCTTGGATAATCATGACTTTCAGAACTAGTTTTCGATAGAAAGACTCTGGGAAAAATCAGTTTGAATAAGAACATTTTGTCGTGAATACTACCTACTTTACTATAGCCCTAGCACAAAATTTGACTAACCCCTAAATGACCAAACCTGCATCGGCCAGAAATAGTCGAAAACTGATGAGTCAAAGACGAAACTTAAAAATAATAGAAAATAATGTTTTTTTTTGTGTTACGCTCACGTCTGCCAGCCGATCCAGATGCAGCAGTGTCCGATCCATCGGAACCAAATATTTTCAGTCATTCGAAGCGCTCCTTATTTTCAACGTCAAATGCACTACTTATGACCCATCTCGCCAATATATTCCGTTTCAATAGATTCCCGGGGCCAATAAGTATCCAAACTATGAAGATGACAAATGCGATCGGACTACCTTGTACAAATCTTCCAGTAGCGCCATCTTTTGTAAAACACAGGCTCTGCTCGGCTCGACTAGTATAGAAAGTATGGTATTTGATTGCCACAGTTTAGGTAGCCGTTAAGAAATAAAATAAAATGTTACATAAATTCGTGCTAGATTTCTTGACTGACTGAGTCAGTGGCACTTCATCGTGTAACAAGTATGTAATGCAACAAATCACTTGATAAGTTCTTTGGAACACTTTCCAAGAAGCCGAATCACCATCTCACTTCACCAGCCAACAAACTACCTCCATTAACTGAATGAGCACATAAAAACCAAGCAACTATCAACAGAGTAGCCAATTTCCTTCCTATTTCGATAATTGAAGAAGTGTGTGTGTGCGTCCATTCCCGTGTGCTTCATCACTAAAATTTACGAGCCCATTCTAATGATACCGAACGCCGCATTTTAAACGGCTTCTGGACTAACCGAACCATCCACCGTCCATTCCCATTATTTAGAATGTTATTCCAAGATCCCCACCATGCCGATACTAGTTCACACGCGTAGCCAATGGCGGCTTTCAACCCACCTACCCACCTACCGCCTTCGTCCCACTGTTGTTCTGCGTGGAACACTTCTTCTATGGCATAATGTAAAGTAATCGAAATAATGGGTTCACTCTCGTTTAGTGCAGCAGTATAAGTGGCCTCCCAGCCAGCCAACCAGTTAGTGGTTATTTTCTTCGATCCTCATCGTACCGATGACTGTACGGAAGATAGTCAAGTGGACACCGCACCCCACACCCCAACGAACCCTTTCTTGTGTGAATGTGTGTGGATATGCAAGTACGGCTTTTTCACTATTGCGGTCGCGAATGGTTCCACAAGAATAGTTATTTGTGAGCATCTGACTGTACCGCACAAGAAGCCTAAGAAGTCTGAGTAAGGTTAACAAAACTCGCTCAAGACTCAGAGCATAATGCACTGCTAGCTGAAATTGTGGGGGTGGAGAGGAATAAATTGCATAAATTGTTTTTAATGTCGCTTGGTTCCAACACGTCAACGTTAAACTATTCTGGCATGATGAAAGTCACTATGCTTAATAGTAGCACTTATGATTACATTTATAATGTAGCAAAACTGAACGAAAAATTAATTATTTTCATTTTCTTTCTTTTTTTGTAGGTTACGTAAGAGAAATAAAGAAAGGTACGTATTGAAAGCTTCAGAACAGGTGCATCTCTGGTGGTGGTGGTGGGAGGAAAATCTCCATTAATTTTTCAACAATTTAGAACTCCGATTGGAATCCCACTACGTGAGATCGAAATTTTTGTTTTTTTTTTGGTGCGAACGCGAACCATCTTATGCTGACCTAGTTACAAGCATACAATTTCAATCTTTTGAGTTGCTGAAATCATACGAGTTGCGAAAGAGGGCGATTGTTGCGAACGTTGTTCGACGGGTTCGTTGTAGGATTTCGGAGAGCAAAACATCGCCTATTCAGTTCACCGTCGTCACTTCTTTCCGTGACCCTTCGTGGATTTTCCTGTGCCTTCGAACGTATGTCAGACAACCACGAACGTGTTGCTGTTCAGCAGACAGAATCATCATCCCCCACTGGGAAAGTGAGATGGAACGGGCGCCGATTCATAAACAAGGGCTTCAGTTTGTTTTATTTGCAGTTGGAAAAGTGTTCCATTATGGCACTACCCAGTTTGCCAGTCCCGGGTGATGGAAGTGAGAGAAAAAATTAAGCCCCGAAGCTGTGCTGCGTTACTACGAACTGTGTCCAGACAAAGCCCGAAACGGCACAATATGGGCAAGCGAAAATGCTGTGGGTCTAATGGACTCTTTCATTTCACTCTCGTGTCGGCAGTCGAGTCAAACATACTGTCAGTGGATTACACTTTGGTCTGACACGCTTTTTGTACATTACGCCGGAAGTGGTATTCGTAGACCGAGGCAAGGTTTCCAACATATGCCAGGATTCTCGCAAGATGCCATGTAGATAAACAGCAGCAGCAGCACATTACGACGGTCCTCACGAGAATCGGCAAAGCCCCAAACTTATCAATTCAATGCGCTAGGGTAGTGCGCTCTGTTCCCGGCTTTTCGACTAGTTCAACATCGCTTCACCTTATTAGTTGTTCGAGTGTACTGCATACATACGGCTTGGGTATGTTCATCCGAATAAAATGTAATTATATAAAACATTCTGTGTGGAAACTGGTCATTGCTTCAAATAAAGTGGCTGCCGGTAGCCTTGATTGGGACATATGAGAGCTTCCTTTTCCACATCGTATTGTGAGTTCTTTGAGTCGTCCCACCAGTATTGCAAGGCTAAATGATTGTACTTGGAAAAAATATGTGCACAAAGCAGAATTGAGATACACTGGTGAGGTTGGTTGAAATTAATTGTTTTCTTCATAATATCGGTCTTTATTGTATCTTCAATATCCCATTTGTGGTGCAGTAAAATATGAATTGTCGAAGAACATTACTGTAACCTGTCTTTGCTAGACGTTCATGACTGCATACAAAACTAATTTTTCTCAGTTTCATTAATTATCCGTATGGCTTCTGCAATCATTTTATGGCTTCCAGAAGCTGAAATAGTCTAGTGACTGTATTCGGAATGAGACATGCAGTTGATATCTTGGTAACTTTACCCATTGTTGGCTCAGTATTGGTTAATCATTGGTTTAAAGTTAATATTTAGTTTGTTTCGATGTTTCGGAATATTTCGATGTTACGGGATAAGACTTTGATCGATATAATGTTTGTAAAGGGTGATTTTTTAAGAGCTTGAGAACTTTTTTAAACAATAAAACGCATAAAATTTGCAAAATCTCATCGGTTCTTTATTTTAAACGTTAGATTGGTACATGACATTTACTTTTTGAAGATAATTTCATTTAAATGTTGACCGCGGCTGCGTCTTAGGTGGTCCATTCGGAAAATCCGCTTTTTTATCGACAAATTTTGTTCAGCGATGAGGCTCATTTCTGGTTGAATGGCTACGTAAATAAGCAAAATTGCCGCATTTGGAGTGAAGAGCAACCAGAAGCCGTTCAAGAACTGCCCATGCATCCCGAAAAATGCACTGTTTGGTGTGGTTTGTACGCTGGTGGAATCATTGGACCGTATTTTTTCAAAGATGCTGTTGGACGCAACGTTACAGTGAATGGCGATCGCTATCGTTCGATGCTAACAAACTTTTTGTTGCCAAAAATGGAAGAACTGAACTTGGTTGACATGTGGTTTCAACAAGATGGCGCTACATGCCACACAGCTCGCGATTCTATGGCCATTTTGAGGGAAAACTTCGGAGAACAATTCATCTCAAGAAATGGACCGGTAAGTTGGCCACCAAGATCATGCGATTTGACGCCTTTAGACTATTTTTTGTGGGGCTACGTCAAGTCTAAAGTCTACAGAAATAAGCCAGTAACTATTCCAGCTTTGGAAGACAACATTTCCGAAGAAATTCGGGCTATTCCGGCCGAAATGCTCGAAAAAGTTGCCCAAAATTGGACTTTCCGAATGGACCACCTAAGACGCAGCCGCGGTCAACATTTAAATGAAATTATCTTCAAAAAGTAAATGTCATGTACCAATCTAACGTTTAAAATAAAGAACCGATGAGATTTTGCAAATTTTATGCGTTTTATTGTTTAAAAAAGTTCTCAAGCTCTTAAAAAATCACCCTTTATTATACTGCAATATAAATAAATAAAATTTAAAACGAAGTTGGTCTCGTTTTAGAAATCTGAACACATTCATTAGACTAATTATAGTATTAAAGGGTGATTTTTTGCTAGTATCTTTTTGGCAACTCTGTTTTTGACAAATAACGCGTGAATCGTGTCTTGTCTCATTGTCCAACTTGTTCAGGTTGGTCTATAATTTAATCACGAATCGACTTAAGAACGAACAACGCTTGCAAATTATTGAATTTTACTATCAAAATTCATGCTAGGATAAGAGATTAAGAGATCCACGTTTTTATAAAAAAAAGTGTTTTTTTTTTGCCCAAAATGGAAGAATGGGGCATGCCTGATATGTGGTTTCTACAAGACGGTGCACGGGCCGCGAAACAATAACCAAATTGAGAGCCGCCTTTTGGTAAACAATTTATCTCACGTTTTGGAACCGTCAATTAGTCACATAGATCGTGTGGTTTAACGCCTTTGGACTATTTCTTATGTTAAGGGTCATGTCTACAAGAATAAACCAGCAACGATTTGATCCCTTGTCTCAAAATAGTTGAAAAGGTTGCTGCTTTTGTCGTGAATACGACTTACTTTACTATGAGGCGCATTTTCAAAATTTACCCTCTGAGAGAGTATCTAATGAACATATTTCTTGCTACATGCCATCGGAAATATGATCACAATTTTATGATAAAATTTTCAGTTCTATGACATAATCTCAAATAGTTCAAAATTAAACTTTTCTGAAATGTTTGGTATAAACGAGTATCAAAGAGAATATTTCATAAGGCGCGTTTGCCTTTCTCGTATTTTGAAAGCTCATAGCTCAGTGATCTGTAGAAGGATTTATATAATCTAACTACCAATAGAATCGAAAATTTTCAACTTGAGCGTGTATTGCAAGAACATTGAAGTTTTTCAATAGTACTCTATTGATAAACCTGTTTGATTTAACCCATGACAGCACCAGCCAATCAAAACGCGAGATGTCTGCATCTATACAAGAGCATCCATATAAAAGTTGAGTGGTTCATATTTCCTACCATTTGCTAAGCAACTGTTCCCGAAACAAGACGAGACGTTCTGCGAACAAGAAAAGGAATTTTGGCAAAGGGGCTGTCCGTACACCGCTGCCAGTAGCAGGTATAAAATGAAATGTGATGTGAGAAATAGCGTCATTTAAGTTAAAGCAGCGACTCTGAACGCACGAGACACCGTCAGCACGATGGCACCGAAAACCGATAGAAAGGTAGCCAAATAGTCCAGCAAGGCCCATTCAAAGCACTTTTCAGTGCTAAAGATCATCCTAAAGAACTAGTTGAATTTTGTCGCTTTCCTACCATTTTCTGAGCAACTGTTGCCGAATCAAGACACACACGAGAACCATCTCAGATCTAAATGAAGATCTTGTTGATTGTGACAATTCAAGGCACTTTTTGGTGCCACAGATAATCATTAAGAGTTAATTAAACTTTCAATCAGGCCTTCCGAATGCTCATGCGTGCACAAATGCGACAGCGAGAGCGCACCGAAAATGTGTGTGTCGCATATTTATCCTGTGAGCGTGAGCGCTGACTCAAAGAGCAAACCAAAAGCGTGTAAGAGACGCGTAGCGAGCACATAGAGACGGGATATGTTGCTTGAAATTTCAGAGCATCGCATTTTCTTCTGTGCGCGACTCGTGCGCTTTGGTCTCACGAGACAGCGCACGAGATTTTTTATGAGTGCAGCTTGTGTGCTATGTGAGAAACATTAAGAGCTACTGTTATAATTATTTGTTCATGGTTAGAGCGGTTCGTGCGACTTGTGTCCTATCCTAAAGGAAGAGATGAAGCGGATGAAAATAACATACAAACCGCTCGTATATTGCATGAAACGAGCGCGCCGCGCTATCTCATGCGACAAGAGCGCTTGAGCCTCGTTCTTGGTAGAATGCGATGAGACTATACAACGAAGCGTGCATCAGTTTCTGGTGCGATACGTAAATGTGCCAAAGAGTTCTCTTGAGAGCGGCAAAAGTGCGTCGCATGCGCGTGGTTGTCTCATGAGAATGAGAATAAATTTGTTTCAGCGCAAAATAAAGAGCGCGCGTGCATAAGGCCTGCTTTCAATATATCCTACCAAAAGATTCATCAAGATGGAAGTTAAAATAATTTGCACCGTCACTAACACATTCAATTACGAACGGCAATGCGAAAGTGGAAGAGATGATGTTGAATACATTTTTATTATTATTATTATTATTATTATTATTATTATTATTATTATTATTATTATTATTATTATTATTATTATTATTATTATTATTATTATTATTATTATTATTATTATTATTATTATTATTATTATTATTATTATTAAAATTACTCTTGCATACCGAAGATCGTCGATACATTTCAGACCAGGCCATTGCGATTGTCTCGTACTGAAATTTCGAGAAGAATCAGATATCTTCGAACTTCATAGCTTCAAAAAAAATAAACTACAAATTTGTCGTACCTAGCCTCCTATATTAGCAAATTGAAAGGAATTGTTTCAAGTTTGGAATATATAGTTGTAGAATAGTAGCTGTTTGATGTAACTAATCTGTACTTTAATGTATGTGCATCGCTTCAAACTCTATTAGTGAAAAAGGGGAAAGCTTGCACAATTCATACAATCAATCAACTAACTGATATTCGGAAAAGTGATGGGAGCGTGCCAGTTTTTTCGTATTCACGACATCCAGTTATGTCTCTGACATTACCCACCCGCCTTTTTTTTACAATAGTTGGTGGATTTTGTTTGATGAAAAGCGTTGTCGTTTTTGTAAAGTTTGACTTTTCTTACAAAAAACCAGCTTCAGAACGTTTTGTCATGCGAGCGCTATTTTATTTGTTTATAATCAGTGTAAAATTGCATCTCAGCAAGGAAATGGAAGTAACTGGGGAACCTTTTCGTGCGATGATTTTTTTTACTCTGTTCGAGTGCATCTCACCCAACAACAGTGTTTCGATTGTCTTCTTTTTCGGCCTTCGTAGATGAAGCACCAACTCTCAATTTGTTTGCCTAAAGTCTTCGGATACTTCGCAAAATTTACAAGATAAGACGAATCATCCGCCGTACAGTCCTAATTTAACACTTCCCAATGACTTCTTATTATTCCCGCACATCATGGAAAAATGGCGTGGTCAACGATTTTCGACGCTTGAAAATACATTCAAAAACCACGTTTTGAAGATGTCTCAATCGGAGTGCACCAATTGTTTTGAGCATTGAATTTTCAATTTTTGAACGAGCCATTTTCAACCATAAATAAATTATATTTCCTACATTTTGGTAACAATATAAGTAGCAAGCCCCGTACAACTTAAAAAGTTTTTAAGTTAGAAATGTTTCTCAACCCACCGTACTCTCCAAACGTTGCTATATTCTACTATTACTTTTTTCGATAGATGACACAGAGTCTATTTACCGAGCTATTCTGTTTGCAAGGAGAAGTTAAAAATTGGATTAATACCTCGATTTACGTTATGTACTGCTACTAAAGAATCGGTAGTTAGCAACAGCCAGTTTTTTCAAACAAGTATGTACTGCTCATACTCGCATATCAGTCCCATATTGATTTTCGCTAATATTGAGTTAGCTTGAGGAATGCAATCTATCCTCAATATACTCTCAGAAATTACAATAAAAGTTGAGGGTTTGTTCAGTAAAATGTGAAAAAAATATCAACTCATGTCTGTCCCATATGCAAAGTACAGGGTCCGGCACTCGAAGTGTAACCAATTAAAAAGGCCATAAATTCAGTTTGGAAAATTACTTTTACTTAATTCAAAGCACAAAATGTGTAAAAATAATACAAAATTCAGAATCAATTCACTTTTGCTCGATATGACCACCTTTTGCCTTGACTTGATGACTTGAGAGAGCGAAGGAGTTGCTTCGTTTAGCCGAAAGCGGTCAATTTCCGAACATTGTATTTTCTGACGAGAAAATTTTTCCAATTGAGCAATTCGTAAACTCTCAAAACGATAGGGTTTACTTGACCGACCGTTCATACGAGAATTTGAGTCATCGATTGGCCACCAGGAGGCAGCACCCGCAACAGATAATGGTTTGGACCGCTGTAACCGCAGATGGGCGCTCTCCAATCGTTTTCATCGAGCCTGGCGTCAAGGTAAATGCGACATATTATCGGGAAAGTATTCTGGAGGTTGCTTTGAAGCCGTGGGCAGACAAACATTTCGGTGGCAGACCATGGACGTTTCAGCAGGACTCGGCACCGTCTCACAAAGCTCGAGTGAACCAAGAATGGCTGAAAAACAACGTACCGAACTTCATCACGTCCACACAATGGCTCTCGAATTCACCAGATGCGAATCCAATGGATTATTCTCTTTGGGCCATTTTGGAGAGCGAAGTCCGAACTAAAAGATACACCAGTCTCGAGGCGCTGAAAAAAGTTATTGTCCGCGAGTGGGCCAAAATACCTGCAAGTCACATTCGGCCAAACGAAGCAACTCCTTCGCTCTCTCAAGTCATCAAGTCAAGGCAAAAGGTGGTCATATCGAGCAAAAGTGAATTGATTCTGAATTTTGTATTATTTTTACACATTTTGTACTTTGAATTAAGTAAAAGTAATTTTCCAAACTGAATTTATGGCCTTTTTAATTGGTTACACTTCGAGTGCCGGACCCTGTACTCGCATATCAGTCCCATTTAGTGCAAATTTCAATAATTTCATTTGTTGCAATATTGGAATAGCAAAGTTGTATTATCGTTGTTTCATGTAATAATATCATGATTTAGCATTAGGTAGCACAATCAATCAAAAAAATCTAAAATAAAATTTTAAACGTCTTTTTCTCGACATGCTGATTTTCCATATGGGACTGATATGCAAGTATGGGCAGTGTAACCCAGGTACAAATCACTCTAAACTCTGGACCAACCGATAAACTCATTTCATACATAATTTAATCTAATCTCTAATCCCACACAATCCTTCTTCAACTTTCATAAAAGAGTTGAACCCATACAATACCTCTTTAACTATAATGAATCTGCTAAATATTTTTGGTAAAAATCCGTATTGGGAAATTTTTAGAGTGATTTACACTTCTATACTAATTTGCTCTATTAGATGAAACTGAAATAATATGAATATTTTGTAACGAAATTGCTTAATTTGATCTCGAAACTTTTAAATTTTCAAAAACTTTTAATAACAATTTTTTAGATAATGATGTATAATGTAATTCAAATATAAATTACAAAATATATTTACATTATCAAAATTTCTTTTAAGCACTATTGTTTCAAAATGATCAATCATGTAACTTTAAAATGTAAGAACTTTCGGATCGTATTTATAGAGTTTTGAAAAATTAGTTACACCTTTTAATTTGGAGTATCGTCTATCGGAAACTCTCATCCTTTGAGCCCAAGAAGAAATCGAATCTATTTTTGAAGCCTATTTTGGTAAGAGCTTTTGGGATCGATTTTGATCGAAACAAGTGGTAGTCAGATGAGACCAAGTGTGTAGGCTGTGAGGTAGAATTTCCTATCCAAACGATTGTTAACCGAGATTTCAACCCGCGGTCAAGCGTTGTCATGATGAAAAACTACGGATTTCATAGTCTGACCATTTCAATTATGTGTTCGCTCCAAACGTATAAATTGGGTGCGATAGAATGATTGTTTGGTTTTGCGACCTCACGGAAGCAACTCGTATGCGTGTTCTTTCCATTTTATGTAAATATTACGATTTGATAAATTCACTAGGCTTTCTTGGTATGGAAAAGTTTGAACGTACGAGTCTTGTCTCTGAAGAATACTTTTTTCGTTTCGTGGTCGTTGTATCTTGGTTCTACCTATTTATATCTGTTTTTCGTTAAAAAATGAGTTGATATTTTGAGAATGGAGAGGATTACAACAAAAAAACTGTTCTTTAAATAAGAAAATCGAATTAGTTTTTTTTCAACTCTCTTACTAATAATCTCAATCCAATCGTGAGAGATGCTCTACAATAGCTTTTCCATGTTAAGTCGATGAAAGCGAAAAATAACGTTATAGAAAATCATTTTTTCTGATCCTCGATATTCATAAAATTAAAAAAATGGGTGGGGAGACAAATAGTGTTACTCGTTTGATTCTATCAAACCCGAAATGTTTTCCGAATTATGTATATTCGCGCATTGAGTTTTGGCGAGAAGTTATTCGTGTTTACTTTCATTGGCAGAAATTTGTTGGGAAAAAGAACAACAATGAAAAAGCACAGAGCCAGCATTCGATGCCACCTCTGCTACCGGGGAAACTGCTGCTGTGCCACAAAACAAATTGAGTCAGCAGTTCAAAACAGTGTTCTGCCCTAGCTTCAACAAAGAAACCCTGCATCTGATCCAACAACCACTGAATTTTGTGCATTGTTTCCAACATCTAGAACACGATGGAAAGGGGAAACAGGATACTACTTCGACATTACACTCCCTTTCGCATACACATACATGGTTATACAAAGTTTCGAAACTGGGACGGTGTGATTAGAACTGTAACTAGTTTGTGATTAGAACTGTAACTAGTTTCGGAAACAGTAGACGATGGGGTGGTGGTGGTGGTGGTGGAAAAATCATTTTCATATTGTCATTCGGAGAATGCCAACTTCAATTTATTGATAATTGGTAATATTGAATTTGTTTTGCACCGACAGCTCGTGGAAAGATACTCCCAACCGTTAGAAGGGTTCCAGAACTTGGAAATTATTTTCCTGAAAGCTCGCAGCACAGATAACAAATGTTGAAATATTCCTTCTACTAGCGAAACGGGCTTGGAGTTTGTGGTGCTTGCGCTAATCCTTTACTCTCCGTAAATCCTCCCACGATTTCGCCCATTAGATAGTGCATATATGCATGAAAGACTTGAGTTGCCAGCGTAAATCCTTTTTGCAAACACATTTCACTTCTTTTCGAAACTGACGTCTGTCCAAACATACATGTTCCTAACACTTGGATAACACCGTTTAGTTTAACCTCAAAAATGGTTGAAAAAGAGGATCCGTTTAGGATACGGAAAATATTTTGAGACGAAAAGTATAGTTGAATGGAAATTTTTGGTAAACAAATTCTAAAGAATCATCTTTGTTATTCTTGGCAGTTTTACCAAAATGTTAATCTTTTCAGTATAAATTAGCGCGATAAAAAATTGCAAACGTGACTCTTAGAATATCTTTCAACATCTAAAACTTAAAACGGCTCAAGAAAATTTCCTTTTCCTGACTGATCCAGCAACAGACATTTATATTTTTTCTGTTGGTATCGCTTGTACGAATGCAACAAAACTGAATTAAGATCACATAGTATGTCTATCACCAAGCATTCTCCTCTATCGACATACGAACTCAAGCAAAATGAACAAGTCTTAATGCACCGAGTCTCTCTCTTTCACCATACTGTTGGCAATGTGGACAAACGATGACACTTTTGATCTTTCACCCTGGCATATCAAATGAATTTCATTAATATTGCACAGTTTACTGGCAGCTATAACTCTACGTATGTGCATATTTCTTTGAATGTTCTGTGTGTATTTTGTGGTGATGTTTGTCTCAGTAGAGATTGAGTTTTGAACTGATAATAAAATCATAATCAAGAAAATAATTGAGAACTGATGAATCGAAAATCAATTATGGGTAGATAAATCAGATAATATCGACAACTCTTTTGTGGCTTTGTCTTCCTAACCTTCCAACAATGCTTATTTTATCGGGCATTAATTCCGATGACATACCCAATTGCTTGGAATTATTTTGTTGCCAAAATAAAATAAGGAGTATATTGGCTTAGAATTCGAGTTTTTTTTTAAATATTATGTTATGTTTTGATATATCTAAATAAGTTAATTTCAGAGGCACATTTGTCATACAATGGATCTATACGTTGAATGAATGTAGTGCCAATATGTTTACTAGAACCATGATACTCAATCTAACTGTGAATAAACTTAGAATTTTTATTTTTTTATACTATTTTATTATCACCCCATGCGGTATCAAAATCTCTAAATAAGTAAATATAACTTTTTTTTGCACTCACTTTTCTCGGAGACGGCTGAACCGACTTTCATTAACTTAGATTTAAATGAAAGGTCTTGTAACCCCACACAAAGTTCTTGAATTTAATTCGGATCCGACTTCTGGTTCCGGAATTAAAGGGTGATATGTGCAAAGAAATGAAAATAAGTGCACTCAGAGACGGCTGAACCGATTCTTACAAACTTAGATTCAAATGAAAGGTACAATTGTCCTAAAAAAAGTTCCTGAATTTTATTTTGATCCGACTTCTTGTTTCAAATTACTTCCTCACTTTCCACAGAGATGGCGTATACCGTCACTTGAAGCGGCGAAACAAAACACGTTAAAAGAATTTCTTAACTTGCCTCGAAACTATTCCAATCGGTGGCCATTATCAATAGACAACCAAACCACCCGATTCCGGCTATGTTGGTTCTGGGTTTCTGATTCCGGAAGCACCGAAAATAAAAAGTAAAATAATTTTTAAATTTGCTTCAAAACTATTCCAATCGGTAGTCATTGTCAGTAGATAGCCAAACATTAATTTGGCTTTACTTGTTCTTGGGTTATTTTTTATAAATGACCGAAGATTGTAGCCATAGACTCAAACATGGATCCCAATCACTTTTCTCGAACCAACTTCGATTAAACCGGTTCCCAGATTCCGGCTTCGGAAGTACCTCTATTCGTTTCCTCAGAGATGACCTAACCGACCTGAGTACTGTTTTACTCTGTAGGTTACACTAGTTTACGGACAAACTTTTTTGTTTGTTAAGAATCAAAGAAAATTATTTTGAAAAATTCCTCACATTCACATAAGAGAATATGTGAGATATGAAAAAGGCATGAGTACACCATTAGGTGGATTAAAACAGGTTTTTTCCTTTCATTCGAAACTTCAGTCGAATATCGATCAAAATTGTCTTACGGTACACGGCCTTCCAATGTGTTCTTTTTACCTTGTTATTATTTCTTTCTTTTTGCCTTGTTATTAAGGATAGAATTTCTCCGTACAGGACCAGCCTAGATGCTGGGTGGAATCCAGCGGAAAACATTACTTAACCAAGAATGATCCACTGGGTTTCTGCTTCCATGTCGTAAAAGGCGACAAATGCAGGGGTTTCTTTTTTCCGTCAGTCATCAGATTTTTTCAAAATTTCACATCTGATTACTCTATTTTACTAAATTATCTTATCATTCAACGAACAGTTTTTTTTTGAAAAATATATTTTTTTTTTCAACAATATGATCTCATCAATTTCCGGTTAGTTTCTGAGAAAAGTGTTGTTAGGTATCTTTCGCTTCTTCCATGTTAGTGTTTATCTTTCAATATAATAAATTGAATGGTAAAAATTAACTATTGTGAAGATCCATTAATATACAATGTTAATAACAGAGACAACATAGATAGGTATATTGACTAAATAGTATGAAAATATTTGTTTGTTTGATAAAATAATAATTTTTTTCTCGGTAGCCGGCTGCCCAGATAAACCAATACTTTATGTTTGGTGATTTAAAATGATTTGATATAATTTACAGAATATGTCACTACAATGAATCAACTATTTTGTCTAAATCCTATTCACTCGTTTATTTTGTAGCAGCCAATTTCATTTAGAAAAACCCTTCATAATCCACCTAGTGGTATGATAATGCCTTTCTCTTCTTTCATAACAGTCTCATGAAAATATATTTCATACTTTTATTCAATAATTTCGGATACTAATTTTGACACGAATTTTTTCAGATTGATTCGAGTAGTTCACAAAAGCATGCTTCAGTGTGTATGTCACACAGTCAGCATCATTTTTTCCAAACTAGTGCTTGACAATTGCGTTGCCTATTTGTATGAGAAGAGTGATTCTAATCTAAAAAAACCCTTCTTAATCCACCTAGTGGTGTGATAATGCCTTTCTCTTCTTTCATAACAGTCTCATGAAAATATGTTTCATACTTTTATTAAATAAATTTGGATACTAATTTTGACACCAATAGATTCAGATTGATTCGAGTAGTTCACAAAAGCATGCTTAAGTGTTTATGTCACACAGTCAGCATCATTTTTCCAAACTAGTGCTTGACATTTGCGTTGCCTATTTGTATGAGAACAGTGATGCTAATCTAAAAAAAGCCTTCTTAGTCCACTTAGTGGAATTTTCATATATCTTGAAAAATCACCATAGGGGGGAGTACATGAAATTTTCGACATCGAAAAAAAATTTTTGATGCCAAAAGGCTTAGAATTGCATGAAACGTCGAGATTTAGTGTCATCTCGAAAAAATTTTTTTTTGAAAAAATCGACTTTTTGGGACGAAAATTTTTCAAAGTCCCAGAAAGTTGATTTTTTCAAAAAAATTTTTTTTCGAGATGACACTAAATTTCGATGTTTTATGCAGTTTTAAGAGTTTTGGCATCAAAAAAAATTTTCGATTTTGGAAATTTCATGTACTCCCCCCTATGGTGCTTTTTCAAGATCGAAAATTGCCAAACCTTTACCACCGGGCAGCACCCCTTAAGCATGTCCGATTTAGGTCAAATTTTGCATGAAGGCTTTTTTCGAGGTGCTTAAACTTTTGAGCACTAGAACTTTACGGAAATAGAGTTGATCCCAAAATTTTGGCACCCTTATATATATAAGAGCGGTAAAAATCAACGTGTTTTGTCGGTTACGTCACTTATACCATCATATATCTGGAACCAAAAGTCACAACCATTTGATCTTCGAACTTGATCAACGGCCCGACAGTAGCTTTCAAACGAGCCCAAGTTTGTTAAAATCGGTTGAGCCATCTCTGAGAAAATTGAGCGCGTTCAAATACAACGCTTTTTGTCGGTTACGTCACTTATACAATCATATCTCCGGAACCAAAACTCACAGCCATTTGACCTTCGAACTTGATCAATGGTCCGACAGTAGCTTTCAAACGAGCCCAAGTTTGTTAAAATCGGTTCAGCCATCTCTGAGAAAATTGAGCGCGTTCAAATAGCACGATTTTTGTCGGTTACGTCACTTATACAATCATATCTCCGGAACCAAAAGTCACAGCCATTTGATCTTCGAACTTGATCAATGGCCCGACAGTAGCTTTCAAACGAGCCCAAGTTTGTTAAAATCGGTTGAGCCATCTCTGAGAAAATTGAGCGCGTTCAAATATCTTCGAAAAGTGCACATACATACACACACACACACACACACACACACACACACACATACACACACACATACACACACACACACACACACACACACAGACATTTTCCGATCTCGTCGAGCTGAGTCGAATGGTATATAACACTATGGGTCTCCGAGGCTCCGTTCGAAAGTCGGTTTTTCCAGCAATTCTAATACCTTTCTATAGAGAAAGGCAAAAACGCTTCTCAGTCCACTTAGTGGAATTTTCATATATCTTGAAAAATCACCATAGGGGGGAGTACATGAAATTTTCGAAATCGAAAAAAATTTGATGCCAAATTGAAAGTAGCTTTCAAACGAGCCCAAGTTTGTTAAAATCGGTTCAGCTATCTCTGAGAAAATTGAGCGCGTTCAAATATCTTCGAAAAATGCACACACATACACACACACACATTTTCCGATCTCGTCGAGCTGAGTCGAATGGTATAAAACACTATGGGTCTCCTAGGCTCCGTTCGAAAGTCGGTTTTTCCAGCAATTCTAATACCTTTCTATAGAGAAAGGCAAAAAATAGGGAAATTGATATTCGTTACGGGATGGTATTTAAGATTTTCTTTCAGTTTTCACGAATAAGAAATGTGAATCAATACTTTCCGGGACTTCAGCATCGGATATTGTTGAAACGTTTACTCGGGAAGTGTGTGAGTTTCGTGGTGCATCGCAACATACTACATCAATGCGTAGGGTGCTGATCTCTTACAAGCCAAGTGTTGTATGTTCGATCCCCGACCCGGAAGGATTCTTAGTGTCAGTAAGGATCGTAGCACAAACCATGCAATGGTTCTGTACGCTTTTATGAATCGGTTGCGAAGTCTGTTGAAACAGAAGATCAAATTTCACAAAAGCAATCTAATACCAAGGCTTTGGATTTGAAGTAATGCATTTTCCGATCATGAATAATTTTCAGTGAGAAGATAAAAGTGAATGGTTTGATAATTCTTTAATCTTTGTCATGATTTAAAATTTGTGAAATCATTCACTTTTATCTTCTCACTGAAAATTATTCATGATCGGAAAATGCATTACTTCTATTCACATTACTGGTAACGAATTTCTTTCAGTGTACTAAATCGACGCTTACGAATTGCACATAGCACTGCTAGACAGTTCAAACTGTAATGCTAGTTGTGTGGAAGAATTCTGTTTAAATATCTGAATCATTACGCACTGTCAACAAGGGCAGAGCTAACGCAAGTAAAATTTAAAAATTCCGAGTTCGAAATTCGCTACCTCATCAGATGATTTTTCTTATCCAACATCGAAGTCAATGGGAATTCCTATCCGGCTAGTAAAATATCTCGTTAACCATTTGAAAGCCTGAATTAAAAGATTGGAATTTTAAAACATGGAATTAACCCGTCATATATTTTTTTATGTTTCATGTGGGAACGTGGCTTTATGTCATTCGATTCTCAATCAACTATCTGTCTTGCTGTTATATATGATATAAACTACACTGAGATCTTTTTTACGTACTGCGCGGTTCGTGTCCTATGTCTGAAGCGATACTTTTCCACAGATTCCATTTTCGCTATTTTATTCTT
This sequence comes from Malaya genurostris, assembly GCF_030247185.1. NCBI lineage: Eukaryota > Metazoa > Arthropoda > Insecta > Diptera > Culicidae > Malaya > Malaya genurostris. The sequence continues at coordinate 320,599,144 of NC_080571.1, read as the reverse complement.
CCATCTATATCAGTGGCGTCTTATGACAAAATTTATGGGCACTACTTATGTGGAATGATATCAGATGTAACAATTCGTTGTATGTGAAAACTAAAGATTGAGGAATGGATATTCGCTAGTGTTTTTCAATATAATGAAATCACGATATACTTTTGGATGGGAATTTTTTATTAAACTTTCGTATCATAGATTCTATAGAAGATTTCGATACTCTGCGCCGGGAGTAAATCTGTCAATAGCTTCATCAGTAAAACCGCTTCGACGTTGCAACTGAAACAGCCACTTGTTTTAAACTGCCATAAGCATAAGCAGTTATTGACCACCATGCGCAGGCAGCTTTGGGTGATTTTTGTGCATACTGTAATGTGGATAAAATGGCTCATAATTTTATATTTAATTCCATCCGACCTTTCATTGAATAAATAGAGAATCTAAAAAATAATTGAATGCGGATGGGGATGTAGTTAATTTCTTCAATTTGACCGGTTGTGCAGTGCACGAGTTGCACTTGAAGACGAGACGCTACTAATCTATACTAGAAGAGATAATCTATAGGGTGTTCCAGAGGACATAAACTTGGTGTTTAAACAATAATGCATTTGCTCGAAAAAGGCCTGCTCGAAGAACAAGCGTTTATAGCACAACCGTATCATGGACCGTTTAAATAGTTTTTGAACGTTCGTTTTCGATTTGCATGTGCTTAACAGTTTATATAGAATTGATGGGCCACTTAGCGCTAAGCCGACGTAGTTATTGCTACTAGTTAAATGTTTTTCAGTTTTGCGTAATGGATAGGTGTTTTGATCGTTGCTACCAGATTGACAAAAGTGGTCGTGTCGGTTCTCTTATTCATATTAAAAGTTGGTTACTAAAATCAAGGAATAATGTTATACATTATAAAAATAAAAGCACAGCAATATTACTTGATTTTGAAATCAAATGTTCCTTTTCGAAGACGTTATAAAGTCCCACTAAGCGTTAGATTCAAACTTGATTCATGATTTTCGAGAGATTCATCTTTGATAAAAATTTTATTAAATAATAAATGGGAAAATCCAGGTAGAAGTTGAATTTCAAGTTTTCCAAGTACTTCACCGTTTTAGGTTTACATGTTATTTGCGCACATAGTCTAATTTTTTATCAAGGTACTCCTGAATTGCGGTAGTTCGTTGCATACGTGCATGCATTTTACTTGGCTTCGGAGATTTATTCCTCCTGCTTGACATTGAATAAGCAGAGAGTGTTTTGATGGAGGAGTACTGAAATATTAATATGTTATTTTGATGAAAGTTTGTGATGCTGAATACTCCTTCGCTGGTCACTGGAAGTGGATGGGTAAATCCGGTTTGGAATAACAATCTCACGAGAATGATTGTTTGTCGGGTTTTGAAAAAAAATATGTGACTACTAAATTATTCACACTTTTTAAGTTGGCTTACTTACAGTGTCCGGAAGATGATGTCGATCAATTTCCAGGTGAATCTGGAGAGCTATGAATATTTAAACGGTTGGAAAATTGAGTGTTTTTATTTTTTATTTGAGACACATCTTTGTATTCTAGGTGTTCTGACGGTTTATCTCTTTATATGGGCGCCAACCTCTAAATACACCGCTCCTCAAATGAAACCAATGGAGTATGAAACTAATGAAGTGTTTAAAAAAAATTAGCATGGGAATATCATCGAATTAAGGGATTTTTAAACTCAATTCGCTTAACAAAATAATTCACATGCCAAATATGAATTTATTGTCAATATTTTATATAATGGAGAGTAGAACACAATTTGAAATCGTCGGGCCTCCTGCAAAAGTCCGGATCAGGGGGATTCCCTCCCCACATTCCTCTCAAGATGCCCTATCATTCGCTTGTAATATTTGGATTGGACTTTGGAGCTGAATTCTAAAACTGAATTTTGGAACCAAATTCCACCTGAATTTTGAACTTAATTTTGGTTAACAGTTTTGGAATTTAGTTTCAGAATACGGGCTCAAAATATAAAACTGTCAGAATGCGAGTTCTGGATTTTGCAGCTAGATTTTTGAAACTGATTCCTTGACTAGATTTGAAACTAAATTTAGTGCCTTAATTTGAGTTCAGAATTCATGTCCAGAATTCTCATTGTGGAACAAAACTTCAAAATTCCGAAACAATTTTCATGATATGAATTTTAGATCTGAATTTTGGATTCTAACCAGAATTTTGAAACTGACTTCAGATCCTGAATGTAATTCCTGATTCCAGTTTCTGAATTCGTTACCCATTCAGATTAAGCTTGCAAGAATTGAATTCAGGAACTTTGGTTCTGGAACAAGATTTGGGAACTGCATTCAGTGCTTTAAGTCAGGTTCGAAACTCAGTTCAGTTCCAGAATTCCAAAACTAAATAAATTATCTGGATCTCCGAACCTGAACTTTGCAAGTGAACTAGGAGCTAGTCCTATGTACCGAATTCAGTTCCACTAATACTTCATTATACATGCTCCGTTAGAATTCTAGAAGCGAAGTAGTAAAAGTTGTACAATTTACACAATCAATCAACTAATATGAATGATTATTGATATTCGGAGGTGTGAAAGAAGCATGTTTGTTTTGTTCGTATTCACGTCCTACAGTTATGGCAGTTATGACATTACCCACTCGTGTTTTTTTCTGTTTTTTGTTATATCAATATAACAAATATAATCTCCAGTCCAAAACCAGTGTCATTAGAAGAATTATTCGGAAATTTTCAGTGCATGTACCGAAATAATGAACTCGCAAGTAAAATAATAATTACTGAGAAATAATATCGTTATTCGAATTATGTATTGAGTCTGTTATTTTACACGTTATAAAGTATATTTTGCTATACCTTTTGTCAAAGTCAAACTAATGTGTTTTTCTTCTTAATAAAGGATTTAAAGTAAAATTTACATACTTCATGAGATTTATTTAATTTTTTTTAGTTATTTTTTCATTCATCGCAGAATTTGAAGTACTTCGTATCCATTAAATTTGTTGCTCTTTTTCAAACTGTTATCATTTTGTGTTGAAAAATTTTTTTTTATGGGAATTTTTATCAATTTTTCACTGATCATTATTTGCTTTAGTACATTCTCCTTGATTTTAATAAGTGCATCAAGTTCAATGTGTATCGATTGAATATACTACATGGAATGAGAAGTCCGGGCCTAACAAAGGCAAAGTCGATTGTTCACCGTGAAAATGTTTTTATTCTTCAGTATAATCTTCATTCAGAGCGATACACTTGACCCATCGGTCCTCCAACATTTTGATGCCCTTTGAAAAACAGATTTGTCAAGGCCTTCAAAATAGGCTTCCGTTCCTGCAATAACCTCAGCATTCGACGAGAATTTCTTTCCCTAGAGAAACTTTTTCAGGTTTGGAAATAAATTATAGTTGCTGTGGGCCAGGTCTGGAGAATATGAGAGATGATGGACCAATCCGCATCGCAAATCATTCATTTTCACCGTTGCTGTTCTATCAGAACATGAAACTCTTTTTCCATAGCTTGATGATAGCTAGAACTCGTCCGACACGATCAGTTGTTATTCAAACACTAGAGGATATTTTGTCATGAAATTTGGTGTTGGGAAATCTAGAGGATAGTTCTCAACAAAAATATATACGGTTCGAAACTATTCACGTCTTTTTTGTGAGAAGCCCGGGAGTTTTCATTCCATGCATTTTATCGTTCTAGCGCGCTTTTAGAACAGTGGCAGGGAGCTAAATCCCACCGAAATATTTGTAAATATGGTAAATAATGATGAGATGGTGTGCAAAAATTTTACTTTGCTTTCCACTGGTGATATTGTGAAGAGTAATTTCGTAGCAAAATTTTACGATTTTTTGAAACGATCATTCACTTTGAGTTTATCTGTTTCGGTGTAAAGCACTTGTTCTTGAATCAGATGGCGGTCAGCTTCGACGAATGTTCTATCATCCACCAAACAGCAATTATATCCGGTAAAGATTTTCGGGTTTTCTAGCTCGGGAACTCCTTGCATTTGGAAACAAACATACTGGACGTAACTGTGCGAATTATCGATCTATTTGTTTAATCCTATGTTAGAACATTGAGATTTGAGATGAAATTATCTTCTTCACCTTTTTCTCCGTCTTCATACATGTTGCTCCTGGTTCACTTTCTACTTCAAGCTTGTGTTCTAATCACTGAACCTTTTTAATACTAAGAGTATTGAGACTGTTGAATGTACAGATCTGCAACATGTTTTCCAAAGCACGATGATTTCCATTAGAGATTTTTTTCAAAACAAATCCAAAAACGGAACTCACTTCGATTTCTTAGCAACGGTCAAACCGATTTTCACAAATCATGCTTCAAGTTAAAGCTCTCATTGTCTTAAAAGATACTGTGTAATTTTATCTAGATCCGACTTCCGGTTCCGAAGTTATATGGCGATGAGAGTTAAAACTTTCAAACCGTCATACAAAATAACAATGCAAAACCGATACGCATCGATACGTGCTACTACGGAAGAAGAAAACACCACAGCCTTTGCTCCGTTCGCAGCGTGCTTTGTTCAATTTCGTATAGCGTGCAGAGTTGCCACATTTGAATCCATATTTTTCAGGAGAAAAATTCTGCATTGAAAATCCGTATATGAAATTATATGAGATTAAAGCGCAACGAAATAAAAAAGTCATTAAATCCAATCTGAAAATGACAGCTACTCCTTGTTAAGAGATAGCGTTTATTGTAATGAAATTGATAATCATTTCTTTTCACTATCTTACATTATGACCAAGGCACCATCCATTTTATTTCAGATAAAACATCATTATTAGATTGGACTATTTCTACCCACTTGTTAGTATTATCACAAAAACATGATAACGATATTCTAAAAAAAGTATACTTTTTGATAAGTAAAAATTGTAGCAAAAACCACTCGACAGCTCATCAGCTGAGCGATGGCTGTGTGTGTAATGTGTAATAATTCGAAAAATGATTTTAAGGTATTCATTCAACATGAATTTTACCTATAATTATCAACATTCAGTGATTTTCGGTTGCGGTTTGTGCAGAAAGCTCATTTACATTCAATTACTTCGCCTTTTACCTCCGGTTCATCAGTGCATCAGAAATTCAAATTGTTGTTCAAGTTGAACTGCTAGGTGACAATGGCATTCCAATTTGAACTGCCAAAGCACTGATTAGTCGAAGACGCAACGTGAAGAAAATGACAAAAACTATAACTATCAGTCACAAAGAACGTACCAAGTTTTATATCCAAATGTACCGCTAATATGAAAACAAAATCATAAATGGATGTCAACTGTATAAGCGGATCTTTAAGTAACATTGAAAAAAATGGCACTTATTTGCAAGGTTGCCATACAACTTCACTGTTGCTTAATAGCAGAGCAGTTCCATGGATTATAAAAAATAAATGTTACTGGCACTGACTCTAGAATGTATCCAAATTTTCCATAATAAAGTTATACCATCGAAGGCTTTATTGTACAAACTTGGTTAAACTTTTTTTTTTCGAAGAATTTTACATCGGATTCAGATGAAAAGCAGGTAGGATCTGTTGAAGTATTGCTTACTACATACCAGGGGTGGAAATAAGCAAATTTTTTGATTCACAGTAAATAAAAATAGTCAGTATTATCTTTTCATATCACATATTTATTGTAGATTTCTTAATAAATTTTGAAACAAATTATTTTTTATAAGATAAATTTTGGTTTTACTTAGAATTTAAAAATGTCTTTATCGTTATCAGTATTACTGTCTGATTCGGAATCAACATTTCATCAAAGTTAGGCTCGTTTTAATGCTACTCCGTGTTCATTAAACAGGTTTGAAGTTCAAATGGCTGTCACTCCGGTGATATAATGGTAAAGGTGACGTAAACGTCAAAGCTCAATTTTATCGGATATGGATTATCCGATATCAATAATTTTGGGCTCGTTGGGTGAGTTTATTTTGTCGGTCTCATCGAAATTCCATGCGTTGCGATGTATTTGAAATTTATTCAGCAATTTAATAAGAAAAACATGTCCAATCTTTGTGCGTGCAATGCAGCTGATTAATATTACCATATTTAGCTTGAATATCATACACATAAGTAACAGGAGTGCAGGACTTCGCTACACCAATTCAAATGCATATTTCAAACTTTGAATCTAAGTTCGTGAAAATCGATCGATACCAGTTCCTTCTTGATTCAAATGAGCGACAACAACAAAAAAGATTTCAAAAAGTGAATAGCTAATAAGTGCAACTAATCGTTTAAAGTTTTTTTTTATATCGTTCATTTATACCCGGCTCTAACCTAATTTTGGTCGTTCGCCGGATCGGCCCCTTTAAGTAGTTTTGAATACGAAAACCGAATTTATGTTTTGTGTGCCAAAACCGGACTAGAACTTTCCAGAGCAGAAAACGTTTAAAGTCATTTTTAGTGCAACAACCGGGAAAAAAGCTTTGACTGGGATAATCGGATAAAATTTCAGACAGTACTTTGAGAGCAAATGTGTTAATTTTCGCATGGAAACTTTCTACGTGTTTCCCTCGGCTGCGGGATTCATTCCTCATTTTGAATGTTATGTATTTTATCTAACAGATTGCAACCCACTATTTAACCTACAAGTTGTTTGAGATCTAAAAGATTCTTAAATACTGGATATTGTTGACGAACCTTTCGTTTCAATCTAATTGTATAAAAATTAAATATTTTTATCTTCACGAATTAAGTTCAATAATATATATCTATTGAAATATTTTTCGGAATCAAAATTCATTCAAGTGTAAAAAATTACACCAATTATCGGTATTATCAGGTTCGAAAAGTAGTTTAATATAATTAAAATTACTAACGAGATAACTATATTTAATTCTAGATAGTATTTGAATAGTTTTTATGTTGACCACGCAAACAATTTTAAATAAATCTTAATATGATGTTAAGCAAGATCGCACAAGGATTTTCAAGAAGTCGATAAAAAAGCTTTAGAATGATTGAATAGTCACAGATACTTTTTCCCACTTTTGAAAACCTAATTATTAACGATTGTGCCGTTCGCCAAGGAAAGTAATTAAACAAGTATCTGAAAACACTGCCATAAAATGTAGGGTTTAATATTTTTACAAATTGTATAAATTTTTTTAAACTGGAGCACTCGTACCTCGTTCTTGGCTAAATGCGCCGAGAGCGAACGAAGCGTTGTACATTAATTTCTGCCGTGGTACACAAATGCGCGAATGAGTTTTTGTGAGAGCAGGTTAAGCTCTTCGCCTGCACATGGTTGTCTTCTGAGAATGAGAACAAATTTGTCTCAGTGCAATAAAAAGAGCGCATAAGGTCTGCTGCTACTCTGTGTAATATACAATTTCCACAATTTAAAAAAATAATCTCAATTTTAGTTTTGCTAACCAGTTTTTCAATTCACGGTGTTCGGTTCTTTGATTCACAATCAGAAATCTTGATTCACATTCTCGTGCGCAAAATGGGCTTATTTTCACCTCTGCTACATACTATAACTATTTTGACAGATGGAACGGTTTGATCAAATAAAAACTATTGCATATGGATAGAGATTCCCAAAAATTATAAACTGTTAATTTCAAAGTTGCATTGCGTAAAAAATACAACCCAGCGAAAATAGTTTTTTAATTACATTGAAAGTTTTCCAACAAATTGTCTCCATTAGTTATCAAACAAACAAGACACTTGTGAGCAGCGCAACCTTTTCGTGCCAAAAAAAAAAAACAAGTAAAATAAGGAACATTGTGCTTATCTATGACAAGGAAGCAGAATAAAACAAGCCTGTCCTGTCCAGAAAGTTGGTAAAGGATATCAATAAAAAAAAACACGTTCAGCCTCGCTCCGCAAGTATAAAACGGTAACACAAACGTTTATGCATCCCGGTCTGAATGTAACTAACTAACTCTAGCTGCTCATAATTGCCTGCGCCATTGCATGCTAGTAACTACGGAAACGAGCATCGCGTTCTGAAAACTCTTAAATTTTGATAATCTCATTAAAAGTTTTGAGCCCATATCGCAGTGCGCCCGGTTTTGGCGGAAAAAAGTATGCTGCAAACAGTGCATAATGAGTGCAGTGTGCACCACCGGTCAACGGTCTCTGGTAGAAGCGAACGAAAGTTTGATCCTCTCCGGACCGGAAGAAAGCCGATGCACTGGTCTATTGGCAAATTGTATGAACCACCAGAGAAAAAAACAGTTTCACAGTTAAGGCCAAATAGATTCGACTGAACATCAGCTAGGAAAATCATGCTAGACCCAAATTTGCTGAAGAACTTCATTCAATGGTGTGTTGGTTTGAGATCGCAAAAAAGTGAAGTTTTCGAAGGATAAATTCTTTCTGCATAATGATCATAGCCGATAGCGGCTATAAAGATTTCACATGTGGCCATGGACGTATAGAAACAGCTACAGTAAACCAAATAACTGTTCCAAAAACCTACACCCCGGGACTGGGTTAACTCTGAGAATTAATGCTTCACTAAGATGCAAATAACAATACGCCGGGAGGAATGCCGGCCGAGTCCCACTGCAACGCGCTCTGCACCGAGATAGAAGAGACGAAAGCCGTTTATAGTTTCCCTTTGTCCCGGAATCGCTTTCAAACCGAAAAAAAGTACACATCAGGGATACATTTTCCCGCGCAATATGAATGAGAATGGATGAATGCATATGCGTATACAGAGCAGAAACTATCCGGAGCATCCCATATTCCGAGCTAACTTTTCGGCGACACTTTTTGTCCCCAGCGGCAACCGAAAAAACCCGTTTGCTGGATGGATATTTCTGCCAGCAAACGGTTACTGTATGATTTTTTTTATCTGGTCCCCGGTTATGGTAGATTGAAAATTATTCCTACTTTTTTCTGGCCAATGTAAATAATCGCTGGTACGCTCTGGGACCAACGCGTTGACATTATTACGTGGAATATTTTTCGTTGTCAACCGACGTGATGTGATTTCGGGAAGACTAAAGTAGGACAAATCCGCGCTCTAATCAAATCATGGAAGAATTTTCATTTGTAACGGAATAGGATCGAGAATGAATGAGAATATTTTTGCTTATTCATTCTTAGATAAAATGTGAATGAAGTATTAAAAAGCTTATCGGTCGGAGAATTCTTAGGATATTGAAAAAGCAAAGCCTAGGTATTACATTCCTTATGTGAAATTTGACCTTCTGTTTCAACAGACTTCGCAACCGATTCAAAGTGTACAGGACCATTGCATGGCTGGTGCTACGCGATCCTACTGACACTAAGAATCCTTCCCCAGACCTGGGCCCGAACATACGGCAACTGGCTTGTCGTGTCGTGATTATCAATTGACCTACGGAAACTTGTAGAAAATTATATACTAGCAGCAGTATTCGAACCTAACGCCTCTGTGAACAAAGTGCCGTACACTTTGTACCGTTAGGAGGTTTCTTTTTACGTGATTTCGTTTGTATCTTTTTCACTAATGGGCGGTCCTGAAGGCTATAAAAATAGCCGCATACAGAATTTTAATGTCGATTATTTCATTTCGGATTTGCATTTCATTGAAAGAAACTATCAGGATGCTGTACGGGATTCATTCCTGCCCTTCAGAAGGACCAAATTGTGGAACACACTACGATATAGAGCACTGATCGGAACATTTTTCTCGTACGAAGTTGAAAAATTTCGATTCTATTGGTAGTTAGATTATATAAATCCTTTCACAGATTACTGAACTATGAGTTTTAAAAAAAAGAGAAAGGTAAACGCGTCTTATGAATTATCCTCTTTCATACTCGTTTATACCAAACATTTCAGAAAAGTTTAATTTTGAATTATTTGAGATTATGTCACACAACTGAAAATTTTATCATAAAATTGTGATCATAATTCCGATGGCATGTAGCAAAAATTATGTTGAATCGTTAGATATTCACCATCAAAAAATTATCACTCTCTCAGAGGGTAAATTTTCAAAAGGCGCCCCATAGTAAAGTAAGTCGTATTCACGACAAAACATAAAAATAGTAATGTCTATACCCGTTTTAATAACTCCAAATCGTGCATGTGAAAAATTCCCTATTTTAAGTAACGAGTGAAATCATTTTCCAATAGTTTTTTTTGAAAAAGTACTGTATTGACTGAGCTTTCCAGATAGATTTATGATCTTAAGAATGAAATTTTTAGGAAAAGTTTTATCACTGTGCACTATCTACTAACATTTTCAAAGGTGCTCTTTAAAGGCATACGATTATCTGACGAAAAACGTTAAGATATTTCTTTTGATAGAAAACAAAATCAGTAGTCGAAACATCGCGCAGCAAATCAGCTGTTCTTAGTTAAGAGACTAATAGCACTATCCTAGGTAACCGATAAGCAAACAATATTTAATTGGCTCTTGAGACCAGGGCTTGTATTGTGAATCCTCAAACGAACGAAACAACAAAAAAACATCTGCTGTGAACACTTTGCTTGACATAGCTGAATGAGAGACCTATATTAGAGAGAAACTGGATGCGTGAGAGTATATGCTACTGAGCAGACCAATTCCCTTGTCTAGTAAAGTGCCTGTGCTGAGAACTCAGTTAACACATGAACTAAGCAATCCATGGCAATGTAATGAAATGAAGGGTTCGCTCTCGTTAGTATTGTACGAGAAAGAAGGCCTTGCTTCACGGCGTGCTACAAGACGCGAAGTAAAGTCATATAGGCAATATTTACGGTGTTTTAACAGTGTAGGTTTACAGAAATCATTTTTGAACCTGGTGTTCGCATTCCAAGACCAAATTTGATCACATTTCAAACATACTTTAAACATTTCATTGCAGAAATTTTGCATTTGAGCCCATTTTCGAAACAATCAATTTGTTTTTTGGGAAGTTACACTGTGTATATATCCTATAAACATTAAAAGTAATGTTCTTTAGATGAATATTCATCGGAACTAAAAGTTATAGGCATCTTCATTTTGAGAACCATTCATCAAATGCTAACCTCATGAAGCATAGGTGTCAGCTAGCGGGCATATTCATGAACTAATGAACGAACGAAGCAGCTCTCCTTGCTTGGGTTGCGCTGTGTATTTTATCTGACATACGAATGTGTGTGAAAAGCACAGAGGGTGAAACTCTTTTGTTAATATTCGTTGCTTCAATTTGCAAGCCCTGCTTGTAAAATATAGGGGGGAGAGTGTTCGGTTACCAGCACCCTTTTCTTCGGCAATAATCAGTGCATTAAAATTCATTTTCCTTGACTTGGACGACTTGTTTGAAGTCGCCATGGCTAACAGAACCAGATAATCAAAGTTTTTACTTATATGACGGATATATTGAAGCCGTCGAGTTGTCACCAGAGATTCCAGGTAATACAATAAGTTTAGCTAGCAAAAACGAAAAGATCGCATCAATTTTCGAAAGTCTACAATTTCTGACGAATGTCTGCAAACAATCGAGGTTTCAAACGTCTGTAAAAAATTTTTTAGACTAAAGAAGGTTTACGTGTTAACTAAGAAATTTGATAATTTACAGACAAATTTGCAGACTTGGCATCTCTGCATATCACTGACAATTTTTCGCAATTTGTCGAAAATAATGGGGTGCCGGTATTCGAAATCGATAATCACGAAAAAAAATTTTGGTTGCGAAAATTTTGATAGCATCCGGTATTAAATCTCGAATGGATTGATTTCACCTCATAAATATTCAATCCATTCACCTTTTCGTTTGATGCTTTTCAATTTATGATACTAAAAAAAAGTAATAAAAAAATTTTGTGTTGATTTTCACGCTATTAAAAATTGTTTTGAGTGCAACAAAAAGTACAAGCGTCTGTTTGCTTTGGTATTCGGCACAAAAAGAACATTTGTCGAAATGACGCTATCTGCTTTCTCTCAAAAGTTACGGTGGGGTGCCGGCAACTGAACATCTTCCCCTACGGCTATTCAAAGATAATACTTATTTCTGGCTAGTGTGCATTCTGAAAGCTGAATTCTGATTGTTTTACAACAGATAAACTCTGACATCGCAAATATAGAGCTAAAAGAATTGTTGGTGCTCATAAAAGTTTATTTTCCTGCCATTATTAGTGCTTACCGATTACCTGGAGTTAACTGTAGTCCGTCACATTTAAAAATTTTGTGGTATTTATTCTCGGTACGATATATTCAGTAAAATTATAATTTCTGAGAAGTGACCGTTTCGTTGAAATGCGAAATGACACATTTGATGAAATATCCCATTCGACCATTTCAGCGTTAGTTGTCGGTGAATCGACTTATTCGGCGAATTGACTCGCTCCTGTGTTGTATTTAATACACAATGTCATGTTTCCATAAATGATCCCAGTTTGTAGATCCATCACATTCTTTTAAATGTATAGGATATTTGTTAAGAACTTACTGATTTGAATTCACATACCCAATTATGAAATAACCATTTTTTTTATTTGGTAGATAATTTCTTGGCATTTAACATTTAAATATGATTTCGGGCATATGGTTGTCCGATTATTTTTCACAAATGTTATTCTGGAGTTCATATTTTCGACCACTTTTTCAAGCATTTGAGGGTGTATTTTAGCAATGACACGTTGAATTTTGGTTTCCAAAGCATCAATCGTTGCTGGTTTATCCACATAAAGCAATAGACTTCACGTATCACCACAAAAAATAATCGAGTGACGTCAAATCACACACCCACGACACGTCGAATGTTTCGACCGCAGTATGACAAGTGGCACCATCCTGTTGAAACCACATTTCGTCCACGCCATGTCGTGAAGATTTGGCAACAAAATTTCTTTGATCATGGTTCATGGTTGATCGATTTCCATTCACGGTAACGCGTCGTCCTTCCTCCTTTTTGAAAGAAATAAGAATCAATGATTCCACCTACCTATCGACCGCACTAAACAGTACATTTACCGGTAATTCTTGAACGGCGTGTGGATTATCTTTGCTACAAATATGGCAATTTTGCTTGTTGAGGATCTTCGTTCAATTGATTAAGCGACCAATTACTGAGTTCACGACGCATACGATGGTCGTGTGGCTTTAATTATTGCACCAATTGAATCTTGTATGGCACCAAACCCAAATCTTTTCGCAAAATTCCATAAAGTCGATGGACAAAATTCAATTTCTTGCGCACGACGACGAATCGATAAATTGTCGTATTTTTTCAAAACTGGCCTGAACGACAGCAATATTTTCTTCTGTACGCACTCTTCTCATTCTTGTCGATGGCTTGGCATCCAAAAGAGTGAATGTAGACCGAAATTCGGTAACTACGCTCTTCAAGGTGATCTCAGACGGACGACTCTGTGCACCATAAAATTCACGAAGTACTCTATGAACAGTTTTAATTGAACACTGATTTTGAAAATAAAATTCCACGATGTGGAAGCGTTGTTCTGGAGTTAAGCTATTCATGATGATTTGCCAAACAATACTGAGTAGAGACGTCACTTTACACTGTCAAAACAACTTGCAGACGAAAGAGAAATCCTAAACTCCTGACAAACACCCGTTATTATAACAATATGAATTAGATTTAATTTAATAAGATTTGAGGTGGGTGTTCAGTCACAAGTGGTAATTTTTCAACCCTAATAAAATGTATTTTTTTTATGCCAAATCAACTTGACCCAATAGGTACTGCGTAAAGCATGATTGGTCTGAACATTTGTTTATAACTTAATAACTTGTTCTCGAGACAGAGCTTTGAATTTCTGTTTAGAAGAGGATATAAACAGTCAATGTACTTATTACACTTCACCTGGATTCCTTCTATGTGATACTTAAAAGTGAGTTTTGCCTTTCTCATATAGAAAGGTTATGCAATCACTTGAAAACCCGAGTAGTAAAAATGTCATGTAGTGTGTGTGTGTGTGTGTGTGTTTGACGATTTTGACAAACTTAGATTCAAATGAAAGGTCTCATGGGACGTCATCATACGGAATTCCTGAATTTCATACGGATCCAACTTCCGGTTCTGGAGTTTTAGGGTAAAGTGTGTTCAATATTGTACACCGTCACTTAAACTGGCGGAACAAAACCGTAAAAAATTTTCTAAACTGGTTTCAAAACTACACAAATCGATAGTCATTATCAGTAGGCAACTAAACAAACCGATTCCGGCTATCCTGGTTCCCGGTATCCGGTTCCTGAAGCACCGGAAATAGTAGTCATGTATACCAAAATGAATCTCACTAACTTTTCTCAGCGATGGTTTGACCGATTTCCACAAATTCAAATGAAAGGTCTCACGGTCCTATACGGAATTCCTGAATTTAATCCGGATCCGACTTCCAGTTCCGGAGTTATAGGGTAAAGTGTGTTCAATATTGTACACCGTCACTTGAACTGGCGGAACAAATCCGTAAAAATGTTGTAAACTGGGCACAACACCCTTATTCCTAATCTTAGGATGAAATGAAAGGTCTTATGGTCCTACCAAAAATTACTGCATATTTTCGGATACAACAAACGTTCAAATCGTCATTTAGAGTGCGATGGTAAAATTGTATTAAATCTTCAAAATTTGAATAAAAACTAGTAGAGTTTGTACGTCATGTTAGTTGGTGGCCGTACGAGCCGACTTCTATTATACCGGTTCTCGGGTTCCGGTGTTGGAAGTGCATATACAAGTGAACCCACTTCGTTTTCTTAAGGATGACCTACGCGAGCAAAGTATTGTTTCATTCTGTATGTTATACTAGTTCATGCACAAGCAATCCCTCGTTTTTTTTTTAAATCGAAGAGAAAAATTTTGAATAGAATACCACAATATTATACATGAGAAAGACATCATTACACCACTAGGTTTATTTAAACAGGTTTTTTGTCATACGTTAAATCTAAATATTTTGCTTCGTCCAAGAAAGAAGAAAAAGACATACAGCTGTAGTGTAAGTTTTGCCATGTGTTACTGGAAAAAAGTCGATTGAGCAGCTAAACTTAAAATGCTTAGAAGCGCTAGAATTTCAATTTGAACTGTTAATGCTCGAATCGAAAAGTACTCAACTAGCAGTAGTAAGTAGTATGAAATTTTCCAAAACCATCATCGAAACGTAAATACACATTTCGTGGTCCGTTCTAAGAATAATTAGGCTTTCAACATTTGCAGTATTTAATGTGCAAAACGAAATCCTTTCCGTTGCTTTGAACTTGCTAAATACTATCATTTTGTGCTACTCTCAAAGCACCAGTCTAATTACACCGACATAGGATTCCACAAATACTTCAAGGCTTCACTTCCTTGTTCCGAAGGGATGGATTCTATTCGAGTTGAGCTATTAGTAGCTGACCGCCATGCAAGTTGCAATCCTTCTCGAGCGAACAGTACCAATGCATGGGGTTTTTGTGTGCGAAGCTCTAACATAATATATAATTCATGGTCGCTACACAGTACACAGTCAGAAAAAAGCACATAATTATGTAATTACATTGAGTAATAAATTAAACGTGGAATTTAGTATGGATTTTTGCACGGTTTATGATAATAATTGTATTAATTCTCTTTGCTTTGGATTGGATCACAAGTTATGCTATTTTTCAGCATCCGGACTGGCAACACAAAGACTGCGCAAATAAAAACTAGCTCCCCCGCCCCCGCTTTGGCCCTGCAAAAGTTACGCTCTCACATAAGTACCGTTCATTACCATCGCCCACAGACAAACTATTCAAATTTAATGTGCGTTCATTTGTTGTGTGTTTTAATTGCAACTGCACTAATTACAATTGCAGCCCTCCTTGTTACCCATAAACGGCCGAGCCACGGTCGTAACCGGAGAAATTAATCTGTTTAAAATCTAATTTTGTACTGTTTCACAGCGAACTCGATGCTGGTTGCCATGCGAAGCATATTGATCTAATAGTATGGTACGGACGGGACGGGACGGTCAGTGCTTTAGCAGATTTCGCTTTGTGCGTACGCAGTACGAAATCAAGTTTTCACGAAAATACATGAGTAAAAAATTCCACCATATATCAGTCACAATTACCGGAGAAGTAACGCGTAGTTGGTTGACAACCTGATTTTTTTTAAACTGTAATAATGTGTAATATCCTGATGTCAGAGTTGATACATAAATTATGATATCTATTTCTGAAATCTTCTGTGGAATGCATCCGATAAATATGTATTCATCATACAACACTTTCATCGGACTTGTTGATACTGCTGATCAAAGGCAACCCCCTCATCACCACTAGCTGAAAACAAAAACGGAATGTCCTAGCTCCCAGCTTCAGCTTCCCCGAAGAAACATCCCAAAGTTCAAGGTTGGGACCCATTGGCTTGTACGTCTTTTCTATTAGCACTGGTCGGCCCCACTGTGAAAACATGCGAAACCTTGCAATTTCAGTTTCATTTCTTTCAAGCTGGAAAATTAAACATTTTCCCTGAGGAAATGGGGGAAAACTAGTAGACGAAACATGGCGTGTAAGATGAATACTGTGTACGGAGCCAACAACGTGCCGAGTCGAGTAGTCGAGAGTATGACCAACTCTCACTTGCAACGTGTTCGCGTGAGGCAGTCAGTGTGTCAGGCAAAATAACACCAGCGCCGGCATCAAAGATTATACAAAAAAATAAAGAAAAAGAATGCAGAAGGTTTTTTTGTCATGTTCTCCGGCGTGATAAACGAGATGATGGAACAACAAGAGCTTCGGTTGTTAGTGACGTGATAACAAGTTCCCGATACTCATCATAAGTTGGATCGTGAATTCCCTCGCATAACATTTTTCATTCTGAAGTCACAGTACGGCTAGTCAAATTGAGCTATCGAATCCATCCGTTAATTTTGTAGTAGCTAACAATAACGATGTTGAATCCGATTACCGATAATAGCACAGAAAACTCCCAGAGAACCATATTTCAAAGACGATGACAGAAGCTGTTATTTCACTGAACTCATATTCAATTTCAGCACTGGGTAGCCTGTGAGCAGCAGTCGACTCTGTCTGTTTTTGCCCTTATTCTACGGGGTAGGTGTCATGATCCCGGTCTGATCCCGAAACAAAATCCCTCTGAGCAAATGTTCCCATTTTTTTTTTGCATTAACATAGCTGCAACTGTCCAGCTTAGTCAGCAAGAAAAAAAAAGAAACGGTCGTCATCGGGTTTGACAACAAAGAAAAACGAATCAAAGTACAGCATTAATATTCATTTGAATCCCTATTTTGTTTTTTTTTTTTTGAATGAAGATAACCAGCAAGAGAAAGAAATTAAATTTTCATAAACTAGCCGTCACAGAACGATTTAGCGCATCAACAAACTTTGGATGTTTTCGCTCCGCAACGGATGCTGTGACCGCTGAAGATGACGATGATGGAGAGAAGATTCCGTTGGTTGGTGGTTGTAAATAAGCCTGGCAACCGCCCGTACTGCACTATGAATGGGAACTTCTGTATTTCATAAAAAACCAATGTCGAGCGATGTTTTTTCCCCCCGATGCTTTTGAGTGGGATCTCGACCTTATGCTGGTGAATGGTGAAAAGAATATGAAAATTAATTTGCCCTTCTTCGCTCTGCTACACCGGATTCTGGTTGATTGTGAAATATTTGCCTGTAGACGGCGTTGGAGTGAATCTTCGCTTAGACACAAAATTTAATTGCTTCACTTTGTCGTGGTTGCCGTTTTTCGGTTAATGAGATGTTTCATTTACAGTCGATACTAAAGAAAATAATCAGTTTCTCTCTTGTACTCTTTCAAGCCTTATGAATTTATTTTTTCAAGTGACGAACTGTAATACTAGTTGGCGGATGAAAGTAGGTGCTAACTTTACATTCAATAAAATTTGAGGAAGTTTTTTCATACTGAGATCATGAACCACTCTAGAAAATTCATCGAACAGGGAGATGTTTCTGTTTAATACTTTCAAACAGAGATGTCCATCTCCTCTGTGTGACGAAGAGCAAGCAAAATTTCTCCCCTCGCACTGGCAACTTCAACGAGAGCTATATATATACACCACTGTTGTATAAATATATACACCACTGTTGTATAAAGTGTGCACGCATCATGAGTGCGTTTATTTATTTCCTTTTACCTCTTCCACTGAATCGCACCAAAGTGCTAGAGCATTAGCTAATAAATTCTCTGAGGTGGATGCAGATACTTTCACAGAGGTGTACACGCCGGTGAGCACTCTGGTGTATGGTTTGCGTAGAAGAAGCGTGGGGCACGCAAAATCAGCAAAATAAAACAATTTATCGTTAAATTTTCAGTTTTCATTGCAAATTTTTCATAACAAGGCCAGATCTGATCTCTATTAACTGAAGTTCACAGAAGTGTTCGTTCAACATCACGCGCCATTGATCACTTGGGTGTATTTAGGCGAGAGCACGTGAGAGTGATTCGCGCGAAGAGAATGTTATTCTCTCGCACCAGCTTCTCAACCGTCTCTTCTCTCGCACCAGCACTCAAACTCTGTCTGTCTAGACAATGAGAAGAAGTGCGCTTTGCTCTTTGTGTGGAGCGGAGCAAATGTATCCGCAGTGTATAATTGAAACCTACGCCCTGGTGTATCATTCTAGTGAAATGCCATCTCTGCTTTCAAATATGTTATGTTGGCATGAATTACGAATTAAAGTTGATTCAACAACTTTAAGTTGCTTTCTTTAAAAGTACGGTCTAAGCGCACATATCCAGAAATGCTTAAAATAATTATTGATTAAAATTAAATCAAATCTAGAGCCAGAGGAATCTGACTCTGATGAAAATAGTGAAGTCACTCTTCAAGGTTCTGTTAAGAGGAGGAAGTCCCCACCCAAATTACCCCTTCATAAAAAGATCCCCGTGTTAAATCTAAAAAGCCAAATTTAAAAGCAAAAACTGTGCCTCCTTGTTTGTCAAACTCACAAACCAATCTAGGAACTAGCACCAAAGAGGACAATAATCCAGTGGGCTCCGTTTCACATTCACCAACAGGATTACTGAAGTTTTCAGAAATTGTCGAATGGATTTTCGCAGCATTCAATATTTCTGAATCTCTAAAGACCATCATAACGGTATTACTTCCAATAGCTAGAACTTTTTTGAAACAGTTATCAGCTCAATGGCCAGTTCTCTCAGGGTTTGTTCCATTTCATGGATAATTTATCATCCGCCGCAAATGATGCAATCACTGTCCTGCAGTGGAATTGAATTTAATGTTTTGTTGCATAGTCAAAAATGTGATGTATTTGCTTTGTGCGAAACATGGCTTGCATCAAACATAGCCTTAAATTGTTATGATTTTAACATTATACGTCTCGATAGAGACTCTCCGTATGGTGAAGTGCTTTTAGGAATTAAGAAATGTTATCCCTGTTATAGATTAAACATTCATTCGACTTCTAGTATAGAAGTTGTTGCTTTTTTTTTTATTCAATAATATAATATAATATTAAGGCACACTGCTTAAGCTCTAAGATGCCAAGGGTATTTACTAATCTTAATTATCGTCTAACTTAAAACTAGAGTAGTATCATTATGTAATATAGTATCTGGCGATCGGTAGTGGCCGGTGAATTGAATTTAGGATGAGATGATTCCAGATGGCGATGGTAATTTTCTATGTTGGCCGCATTCTTCGGTCCGTGAGGGTCCGCGGGAAACACCCCCAGGCTACGAAGGCCCGGCGGGTGGCCCGCATGCTGGTCATTGACTGGAGCGGTCTTCCGGTGATGGTGATGTTACGGAAGAGAATGAAAAAAAGAAGTAAATATTGTGGGAAACGGGGTAAAAAAGGGGTGTGGGAACAAAATGTTTGAAAACGACAGAGATCTAATTAGTTGCCATCGAGATGGTGAAAAAACAGGGAAAGGGGAACGAAAAAGTTAGTGACAAAAAAAAAGATCTTGTTAATTCCAATGAAGATGGTGAACAGGGACGGGGATCGAGAGAATCGGGCGGATGTTAGTGTCGAACCTGTAGGTGGAGATTATATTTTCTGAGCGAGGAATAACACATTACACTTGTATATCAATGTGTTTGAGGTACTGGTATATGAGAAGCATATATGAACTATCCCGACTCGCCAACACATCCCGAACCGGCACCTCAGGCGGTCTACCTCGGGCCCTGAGGGATTCCAGTAGCTTCGACCTGGCGTCACGATACTCTACGCACGACCACACGACATGCTCGATGTCCTGATAACCGTCGCCACAGGTGCAGAGCCCGTTCTCCACGATCCCGATACGCCGGAGATGTGCGTTGAATGTATAGTGATTTGACATGAGCCGTGACATAACGCGAATGAAATCACGACTCATGTTCATCCCCTTGAACCAAGGTTTCGTCGATACCTTAGGGATAATGGAGTGTAGCCATCGTCCCAGTTCGTCATTCGTCCATGAAGTTTGCCAACTTTCGAGAGTTTTCTGACGAGAAATACTGAAAAATTCATTGAAGCAGATTGGTCTTTCATAAATATCACCTTCCAATGCGCCCACTTTAGCCAATAAGTCTGCCTTTTCATTGCCCGGAATGGAACAATGCGAAGGGACCCAGACTAACGATATTAAATAAGACCGTTCAGATAAAGTTCTCAAATGTTCCCGTATTTTCCCCAGGAAATATGGGGGATACTTTCCTGGCTTCATTGCCCGGAGAGCTTCTATTGAACTTAGACTGTCCGTGACAATGAAGTAATGGTCTTTGGGCATGGTTTCAATGATCTCGAGGGTGTACTGAATAGCAGCTAATTCTGCGACGTAAACTGAAGCCGGATCACTGAGTTTGTAAGAAGCGGTGATGTTTTGATTGAAGATGCCGAAGCCTGTGGACTCGTTGATGTTTGATCCGTCAGTGTAAAACACCTTTTCACAGTTGACTGTTCTAAATTTATTATAAAAAATATTTGGGGCCACTTGAGGGCGCACGTGATCCGGAATTCCACGAATTTCTTCTCTCATGGATGTGTCGAAAAACACAGTAGAATCAGAAGTATCCAAGAAATGAGCACGGTTGGAAACAAACGAAGAAGGATTAATATTCTGAGCCATGTAATCAAAATACAAGGACATAAAACGGGTTTGAGAGTTAAGCTCAACTAACCTTTCGAAGTTTTCAATCACCAGAGGATTCAAAATGTCGCATCGAATGAGCAAACGATATGAGAGATCCCAGAACCGGTTTTTCAGTGGAAGAACGCCTGCCAGCACTTCGAGGCTCATCGTATGAGTCGATTGCATGCAACCCAAGGCAATACGCAAACAACGATACTGAATTCTTTCCAGCTTGATGAAATGAGTGTTCGCCACTGATCGGAAGCAGAAGCATCCGTATTCCATCACGGACAATATCGTTGTTTGATACAACCTGATCAGGTCTCCTGGGTGGGCACCCCACCATGATCCGGTTATTGTACGAAGAAAGTTGATTCTCTGCTGGCATTTTTGTTTCAGATACCTAATGTGACATCCCCAGGTGCCTTTGGAGTCGAACCAGACCCCGAGATATTTAAATGTGAAGGCCTGAGCTATGGTTTCACCCCCTAGTTGAAGCTGTAATTGTGCTGGTTCTCGCTTCCTCGAAAATACAACCAGCTCAGTTTTCTCCGTAGAGAACTCGATACCCATTTGAAGAGCCCATGATGATAAGTTGTCGAGAGTATCTTGTAATGGTCCTTGGAGATCGGCAGCTTTGGGTCCTATAATAGACACAACGCTGTCGTCGGCAAGTTGTCTTAGCGTGCAAGATGTGTTGATACATTCATCGATATTACTTACGTAAAAATTGTATAAAAGGGGGCTTAAGCATGAGCCCTGAGGAAGACCCATGTAGCTGAATCGTATTGTCGACAAATCACCATGCGCAAAGTACATGTGTTTCTCAGACAAAAGTTGTTGCTTGTCAAATAAACATTAAATGAAAGGACATTTGCATTGCTTCGGTATACATTCCTCCAAGAGTTCAAGTTGGATAACGACAGCTTAATGAAATGGTCGAAGCCCTCCCTGCTCCTCGATTGATTCTGGGAGATTTCAATTCGCACGGAATTATTCGCGACAATTTTAGCATGACGGTATTGAATATGGGTAGCATGACACGGATCCCAAGACCTCCTGCACGTCCAAGTGCATTAGATTTATCTCTTTGCTCGACTTCAATTCACCTCGACTAGATTTCACCTGGAAAGAATTTCCTAATTTACACGGTAGCCATCATTTACCAATCATCATCTCAATTAGCAGTAACAAAGGCATTGCTGATTCAGTTAATATTCCATATGATTTAACAAAAAATGTTGACTGGATTAAACACCGAAGTAATATGTCAAGTGTCTGGAGGCCGCAGAACAAGCACAAACCAAATGATTTCTTAGTCCATCGTCTAACAGAAGGCCTCCATACCCTTGGTGGGACAAAGAGTGCTCAGAGGCTAAACACGCGAAACAAAATGCTTACAAGACGTTTTCAAAACGAGGATAAGGAAAAATTTGCCATTATTTGAAAAATTCTAGACTTTAGAAACCAAGTACAAGAGCATACTTCGGACCAAGAAATGTAGATCTTGGAGACATTTTCTCGAAGGTTTGTCAAGAGAAACCTCAATGAGCACTCTTTGGAATACGGTCAGACGAATGAGGAATCGTAACGTAGGAAATGAGAGTGAGGAATACTCGAGCTCATGGATATTTGATTTTACGAGGAAAGTTTGTCCAGATTCTGTTCCTACGCATAGCATTATTAGGGAGTCTTCTCCAAATAATGGTAGCCCCGTTGATAGCCCCTTTTCAATGATGGAATTTTGCATAGCACTCATGTCTTGTAACAATAACGCTCCTGGGTTGGACAGAATTAAATTCAACTTGGTGAAGAATCTGCCCGACCTTGCAAAAAGACGTCTGCTGGAATTGTTCAACAAGTTTCTTGAGCAAAATATTGTTCCACCTGACAACTCATACAGACCCATTGCAATGTTGTCCTGCATCAGAAAATTGTTCGAAAAAATTATTCTTCGTCGTCTCGACACTTGGGTCGAGATGAACGGTTTGTTGTCAGATACTCAATTAGGCTTCCGTAGAAATAAAGGGATGAATGATTGCCTTGCATTACACTTATAAATGTAGTCAGGTGTTGAACACTAACACTTACACTTCACATATTGATTGGAAATATTCCAAAATTTCGATTTGAATGTATAAATCTTTAAAATTTTGATTAATAGCGAACAGTGTCCTGTTTTGTCTGTTTAAAATCTAAAACACTATGCAAGCTTACTGGATTTCCCTGACCGAGACGATAGTTTTGAAGGAGTAGGCGATTTATCAGCTGGGAAGCATCGCTCTAATTGGTCAATGCGAAAGCGAAACTGTGGAAGCACGTGAATCTATGAATATAAGCGAAATTATTTCTATAGCTCAGGGACGCTTTTACAGAGGGGCACGTTCCCCCGGGATCACAGTCTTGGGAGGCCTTTGATGGGATCAACCGAGCAAAACAAAAAATCGTTCAGTTAGCTAGTGACACACAATTAAACCTCGACCCCGGACCCATTAATATGTAAAACTGGCGCTGCTATAGCTTCAGTGTCACATGAAACATGTCAGAGGAAGGTTGCAGCTAGACAGCAAGTATCACACAAAGCGCTATAAAATGATTTGTAGCTTAACTGGTTTGGTTTGTTCTTAAGTGGCATGCGAGTTTGGATAAACTGCTATGTTATGTCATTTTCGTCTGAGAATTCTGCAACTACCCCAGGGTGCTTAAGATGAATTGCTAATTTAAATAAGATGAACTCCATTAATAATAAGAAAAAATTTATCGCTTCAATCGAAATCGCAGAATGGACCAAAAATCGCTATGTTACACATTCACAAGAGAAACTGAACGCTACAAAAATAACTGCATGCATGCAAAACTTGAACACAAGCTTGGTGAAGAGAAGCTTAAATATCGAAATCCGTTACGCTAGTAAGCACATGTATAGAATTGCATATATTTGGGCTATTGATATAATTTCGTCGGATACAAGACAAATACAAATCAAGTCGAACAGAGTCTATGTTCTGGGTTCGCGTATTCCATGTTGTATCCTAATGGAAATCACAGCGATTGCACATTCAAAAGTAAGTCGATGGATTGAACTGTTTTATTGAAAATATAGACTATTATAAATTTTGGTTGCCTTGTTCCACATCAATAACTCGAACAACCCCATGGGGCTGATCTTTATTGTGTTTTGTTTATGAACTAGATAATTTCGCAAGAGACCTAAATCGGTGGATGCAGAAACAAATGGTTCCCTGAATCTTTGATAATCATAGTTCCGATACTGTCACGCACCTGCTCATTGTTTTGTAAAAAAATCCCAGAAATTCGATTCCAAAACTTTTCCGACCCATTGAGCCTTCTGTGCTGCTTCGGAGCACTCGTGCCAGCTTCATCGAATTACCGGACATTCATTCTGTTCTCTAGCGTGTAATAGTGGATTTTGGTTTCATCAACAGTTACCAGCTGACGCAAAAAAATTCATCCGATTCCGCATCAACTTGGCCAAA
Organism: Malaya genurostris; assembly: GCF_030247185.1. Taxonomy (NCBI): domain Eukaryota; kingdom Metazoa; phylum Arthropoda; class Insecta; order Diptera; family Culicidae; genus Malaya; species Malaya genurostris. Next base: position 320,574,662 of record NC_080571.1, on the reverse strand, counting down.
CACGTTTCCGAAGTATGCTCGCGTTTGTGTTTTTGGTTTTTTATTGAAAGTATTTTTAATACAAAGTTTTAGTGCCATGAAGCAGTGTAGTTACCATCGCCTTTTTGAATGACCTGGCCTCTTCGGGTAATGCTTTCAACGAAATTTACAGCGGTTCTTATTGGAAGAAATCACCAAAACTTTCGACTTTTTCTAGCTATCTACTTTTTCATGACTTGTGCGCTCAACACTAATCGTCGTGATAAAAAATAAAGATAGAAGGGCTATTAGACACTATAATCTGTTTATCGATTGAAGCGAATTTTGATTGTTAAAGGAGGCTATGAAATAATATGCAAAATCGATATTTTGAGCCTCCTAGGCTGCTTCGGAGCACTCGTGCCAGCTTCATCGAATTACCGGTCGCTCGTTCTGTCCTCTAGCGTGTAATAGTGGATTTAGGTTTCATCAACAGTTACCAGTCGACGCCAAAAGTTCATCCGATTCCGCATCAACGTGGCCAAACACGCTGCCCGAAGTGTGCTCGCGTTCGTGTTTTTGGTCCAGTGTGCAGTCCCCTATATTCCAAAGCATGAATTAACAGTGTAGTTACCACCACTTGGCCTGGCCTCTTCGGGGAATGCTTTTAACGAGATTTACAGCGGTCCTTATTGGAGGTAATCACCAAATCTTCCGATTTTTTCTAGCTATCTGCTTTCTTATGACGTGTGCGCTCAACGTTAATCGTTGTGATACAAAATGAGGATGAATAGGCTATTAACCCCTATTATTTTTCGATTGTATTTTGGCTGCTAAGAGAGCTTATGAAACATTATGCAAAATCGATATTTTATTTTATTAATAAAATAAAGAAAATGAACAATTGTTTCAACCGTTGAAACCTTGAGGACGTTACTTTTTACTTCACCTAGTAAAATAAACGAAAGTTTGATTTAAGAAGCAAACGTGTTACGTTTAGACAACGTGCAGAAGATTCAACTGAACGCAACTAACAATGCAATTTACACGAGAATATTTTGTAGTACGTAGAACATTGTGCCATAGAAGTGCTACTACATAACTTTCTTCCGAACGCCTACGAGGAGTTGTGTCGAAGAGGCATCTATTAATTCGGCGTGATTCTCACTATTACAAAAAAAAACGCGAAGAAGTTTTCTACGGTATTCAAAATGGCATACGTAGCTCACATATTCGCATGGAGAAATCTGTTCCTTCATACGTGGTCTTCGGGCAGGACTCGATGTATCCATGTAAATCACTGGTCACACGGCGACTAACGATGCCACTCTTCTGGGAGAGAAAACTTGTCATCTTGAGCTTGAGCTACCGTCGGATATCCTAACCACTAGACAATATGGGATGTTAATTTATGTCAATTCTGTAAAAAAGCAGTGATATAGGGTTATGGTATGCAGTTATCATTAATCGAAAGTTGAAATAAATTTGTTAACACGATCATTCCAAGCGTAGCGAAAAAGAAACCAGAATTTTTTGTTTCGTTCGACTCGCGCGGACAGACAAGTCGGAGGAAATTATATCACGGTAGATTGAGCCTACCATAGTGATGGATGGACGATTGCAAATAAAATCCTAAAACATTAAAATACATCTAAAATCAGAGACCATTATCTAGACTGGCTTCGAAATATACTAAGATCACATGAGTGAACTTATGTATCTATCAGTGGCGTCTCGACCACAATAATTTTTGTTATTTTTAGATTATAGATACCGAATATAAAATAATGATATAAATAATGCACAAATTCACTCTAAGCTATTTTCGCTTGTTGGTCAACGGCAGCCAAACGATCTTTTTATGTCGCATAACCGTAGCCAATACGTGGAGCTCTTAACTCGAGCATTTTGCCTTGTGCACCGAAATTGCGTGTATTTGCACATATCTCATATGCATCTAGCTTAATATTTCTAGTGTGCCTTGTCGCTGTGTTAGCGTCTTTTACGTACACATGAATTGCTGCACGGATTCAAGAAGAGAAGGAATCACTCAATTCAGTTCTGAGATTTGTTGTTATCTCTGTAACGTTTGTTCTCTGAGAGAACTTGTATGCACATCTTCAGGAGAGACTTCAGTGGCTTATGCTTATGGCAGTTGAAAACAAATTGCTGTCTTAGTTGCAACGTCGAAGTAATTTTATTGATGAATTTATTGACGGATTTGCGCGATGTACAGAGCGCCGGATTCTTCTATTTTATCGATGATACGAAAAAAAAAATTAACCGAAAATTCCCATCCAAAAGAATATTGTTATTTCGTTGTATTGAAAACCACAAGCGAATATCTATTCCTCATTCGTTAAATATTATCATACCACATACTCAGTGCATAACTCGTAAATTTTATAACGAGACGCCACTTATATCGATTCCAAGTAATGCTCCAGATATGGGCTTGAAAAGAAAAACGGCCAAAATGTACCCAGGACCGAGTTCGTAATTTTTCGTCACCATAACGCTCGAACAAATGTTGCAGCTTCGGTATCAAAAAAAAAATTCGTTCTTTCGACTAAGTTTAATTGTGGATTCACTGGTAGGCATGACATAGCTGTCAGCATCTTTTTACGTTTTTTTATTTGGCTAATATCGTGAAATTTAAAATCATATGATACTCAACATTATTCTTCTACTGTTTTTAGATCATTCATATATTTTTTTTTTTTATATTTTGCTTAATGTTGCATCTGATGACGGTATGTTAAATTCCATCTCGTAATTAGTGCAAACCTGCTAGATCTACATGATTCAGTGTGCCCTAGCTCTACAAGGTTGAATCTAAACAATGTATTTCCTTTTTCTCAGCAAGTGTGTCCGGTGCTCGCACTCACTCTCCCACGTGTGCTACAGTTAATTGATGCAATCCAGCTTCATTCATCCAAATCCAAAGTTTGTTACTTCGCTGTCAATGCAGTAGGTGATGCAAAACAAAAAGTTCAACTGTATTTCACCGAGCCTACGGTATATCGAATTAGTCGTCACCGTGTCATGCGAACTGCAGTCGAGGTGCAGGAACACATGCTTACTGTCGTTGTTATGAAACATTCCCACGACCCGGGTAAGACATTTGAGTGATTTGTTTCAGTGCCCTTGTTTTGTTTTCTGTTTTCGATGTCTGTTTGCAACGAGGAATGCAACTTCACATGCAATCATCGAGATGGATGTGAACTACTTTTGTAGTTGATGAAAAAAAGGGCTTTGGAAAATTAGAGAACAAAGTGTAAGGGAAAAAAATTTCCCATACCGGGAATCGAACCCGGGCCTTCCGGGTGAGAGCCGGATATCCTAACCACTAGACAATATGGGATGTTAATTTATGTCAGTCCTGTAAAAAAGCAGCGATTTCAGGTTGCAATTATCAGCAATCGAAAGTTGAAATAAATTTGTTAAACACGATCATTCCAAACGTAGCGAAAAATAAACCAGAAAAATTTTATTTTCGTTCGACTCGCGCGGACAGACAGGTTGGAGGAAATTATATTACGGTAGGTTGAGCCTGCTTGTTTCTCTTCTTAACGGACGGTAGCAAAATAGTACAGTACGAATACAGTATGCGATGGCCGGAGACTGGTTGGGACAATAAGTGACGTTTGAAATATGGCCCCAATCAATTACTGCTACTAAGTATAAACGTAGATCTAGATTTGAACATTGTAGATAAAGAAGAAGGTTAGAAGGGCTTCGGTCACAGAAGTTCATTCTGACTATATTTATATGTTTTTGCACGTTCAGTCGTCCATTCCTGAATTATATTATTACACCGAGTGAGCATGATAATTACGAGCATAATTTTCCCAGTCATTTTTAAGCACGGTTCGCTTATGCAATACGGTTCGTTGGTTCCGGCGGTGCTGAGGCCATTGCACCCACACCCGCAGTGATCGTATTGTCTCTTTTTCCGGCAATCGGTGCAAGGGTTTTCCCTGCTTGTTGTTGATGATGTTAATACGAACCTGACGTTGGGAGGGTTAACCACCTCCGTTTTGTATGGATGTATGGTTAATTATATTTTCATCCGTTTGGTTTTTTTTGTTCGGCTTCAACCGGTGACCAATTTCGTGTTGTTTTGTAAAAACTATTATTTATTGTTATGTTCGTACATTATTTGTTCGCATTCAATCGATAGCAGGTACCCTGGCATGCACCAAAGTCTGTTATTATATGAATCAGAAAACCCAAATGAAGTATTAGTATAACAACACTTTGAATTGTTGCTAGCAATGCATTTGCAGAATATTCTTTATAATATTAAGTTCTTCACATGAAACGTTTACTTGACACGAAACTTACGACAAAAAGGGTCCTGCTTAGTGCAAATGTCCCACTGCCAATAAACCACGTACCTTTCATATAGCTAGAAACAATCCGGCTGCCGTACGGTTTCCGTTTCCGTAATGATCGGACTGCTTCAAAACCGCAAATATCCAATCTGACAAGGCACCGGTAAGGAGTCAGGAAGTGGAATAAAACTTGATTACACCTGTTCTGTTAAGTAGGCTACGATGCCGGGAATCAACACCGGTCTTCTCCATCTCCTTCTCCTCCTCCCCGATTCAAACGCCTATCTTCGGTATTGTTGTACACCTGTGACGGAACAGTACATCACAGTACTGTCAGGTGTACCGCAGAAAACAGACCCTTTGCTCGTCATATCCGCATCAGCACAACCCTAGCGCAGTGATATTCACACAGCAGATCCCTCCCTCATCACGTGGGAAAAGGAATTGAACAAGTTCAAAAGAAAGAAAAACCCCATTTTCAGTTTCCCACCGGATGAGTGGCATATGTTGCATATTTTTTTGTTCTTAAAAGGAGAATAACGTACGGACGACTGCAAACTCGAGTGGGTCTGTATTTGCATATATGTATGTATGTGATGGTACATATGATGGTAGGTTAGTACACGGTTTTCCCTTCTGCCAGTTCTCTATAGTTTACATTTTCCCAACCGGAAATGTCGTCATATCGTTTCGCAGTTGAAAGTCGGTCGAGAATCGGGATTACCTACCACTGCCTCTAGGGCGTCGCTTCTCGTTCTGGCCATGGTTGGCCCTACCGAGGCGAAGGGTTAGCAAGTACGGAGCTGCTGCCATTGAAGGAGAGAATGAGAAGATAAATTGAATTGCGAACTTAAATAGAGCACGAAAACACTGCGGGTGGTCATGGGGCAATAAAATGGCATTTCATAATCAAAGGTGGAAACCGGCGGAAAATGTGAGGAGGATGTACTTGCCAGCAAACATAGTTTATTTCCTATATTACTTGGATCTGAATGAGGTAGGAATTTTCTGCTCCGGTGAGCTTAGGGTATTTTTTGTTTTTTTTTTTTGGGAAGAACCTTGAGTGAGCGGAAACTAGGTTAATTTACAAAGTGGTAGCGATATCAGAAGCGTGATTTCTGCTTATTTCATTTTGGGTTACTATTGAACCAGATCTTACTGTCAAAGGAAATACATTCACTATAGTAATGTTCTCATTAACTAACTTACGTATCATGGGAGCTATCCATCGTAAGAATAACCAGGGCAGGACACTGGGATCACACTGAGTGGGATTTAACGAAGCAAATAGATGGCAGTCGGGTGGGGCCAGGTCTGGTGAGTAAACCGGTCAAGGTCAAGCACTTCCCACTGAAGACTTCCCAGCGTGTCGCGAACATCTTTCGACTTGTGCAATGATGCATTGTCGTAGATACGAATTGTTTTTTGCTATCTTTCTTTAGACGATTTTTCTTAATTGCTCATCTCTAATCGTTCAATTCTTGCTTTGCTCGTATTTACCAGATAATTTTACAGCAATCTCGTTTTGTTATATGTCACAAGACGAATATGACGATGTTGCTGTAGAATGAAAAGATATTTATCAACAACAATAAAATGATTCAAGGTATACAAAAATATCACTGCTTATTCCAGTAACACAAAAAAAGATTGCTGTGAAATTATTTTCAACAGATACAGAAACGAGCAATCATATTATAGATAAATCTGCGAAAAATAAAGCTTAATGGTTAGTTAAAGTTAAAGTCTATTATTATAAAGATATTCCAAACATGAAAACTGTAATGAGTATTGGTGCCGATGGGAAATAATAAAGTTGGTTTTCAAAACGACAATTGTCCTATTATTTTTCGCAAATTATAGCTTCAATATTGTACTTTGCAACTTGAATACTTGAATCCGCCTTGGTATTGCTTATGGAAAACTGCACCTAATTAAATTATAAAAAATACTTGTTTGTTTATAAACCAGCGATTTTTCTTCGATTTTGTTTTCAAAATTTCTCAAAAACAGTTATTCGCATAGTCTTTTGATGTCAAAGAATAATTTATTCAAAATTTCATGAGAATTACAAAAATAATAAATTTGGCGATGGAGAACCCAGACTAATTTGAAAAAGGGCATATTCTAATGAAATATTAATTTTCTCGATTTTGTTTCTCATAAATCTCGAAAATGACTGCTTTTAGGAAGTAGCTTCCTATGAGCTTTTTTCTATAAAAACATCATTTTTCGACCAGTACGCTTTTACATCTCATCCAAGTCAGTCGATAAAACAAAACCGCTTACGTTCGGGACGGAAGAAACCAAGTACAGTATTGTCTAGTGAACAATAGAACGATCTCGAAATGAGTGAACCAAACAAACAAAAGCTACCGCCGCTACGAAATAATACAATTATTGTTCAGGCAGTGCAAAATTCGACCTTCGATACGAGAACTTGAAGGTTTGGTTAAGGAGCAAATGCATCTTGACATTAAACGTGTGCATTTACTTCAATGCAATAAGACAAATAATGTTGTTTACATCCAGTTTTATAAAGAGTTGGATGCAATTCAATTCGCAAAAGACAATAACAATGTGCACTATGTGAAGCACGAGAACATTAAGTACAACATTCCAGTATATATGGAAGATAGTGCTATAGAAGTGCGTGTGCATGATCTTCCCTCAAGCGTCATCGATCGTTATATTCGCAAAACTATGTCCCAATACGGAGAGATTCTCTCTTTTGAAAAAGAATAGTAGAAGAACTTTTTCTCCGGTATTCTAAATGGCGTACGTCTGTTACGTATGCGCTTGAAGAGGGCTATACCTTCTTATGTGACATTCGGTCAGGATACAAGAATCTCGTGTAAATCACTTGTTACCTATGACAATCAGATGGCCACATGTCAATATTGCGAAACAGCTGTGATAAACTGGACAAGGAGACAACTACACCAAAAGACAACGATGCTTCCTTCGCACCAACCCCAGTATACCTGTGAAAACCATCAACAACAATGAAGCATCTCCCTCAACGAAACCATCAGTATCCCCTATAGAACAAAGTACACCAGCTGCAGTTAGCAACATACCCAACGCCTGTGAAATAAGTAACGATTGTTCCGCCAATAACAGTGATGTCGAACCAATGGACGGGAGCGTGAATAGCGAACCACTGCTCCCCCTTCATTCGCTAGATAACAGGGAAAGCGCTTCTCCTCCAAGAAAAAAAAAATAGTCTTGATTTGAAAAAATCTCTAGACCAGTGAAAAATACTTCATTTGCCATACCGATGCGTAGGTCAGAATTTTATACCGTAACAAAACTTTTGTGTACAGAGGAATCTTCAACTGTATAAATTCATCGAAAAGTATGTATTTACTTAGCTCAAATACTTCATTTGTTGTTGACAATTTCACGAAATTGCAGCTGCTCGTAGGAGATCACACCGATCATCACTATGAATACCAACTCTTGAACCTAGGCCTGAAGGCCAAATTCAATAGTTTGCTTTTATAGAAGAAAATAGGAAGATTAGTTTATTTATCAACAATAGTGAAAAAATGTCTCGAGTTCATAGGTCTGGTAAGTTGACAACCATATGATTTCACATCGGATATACCGGTCCCCGGAAACCGGCTCCAGAAGTTTAACCGATTTTCTCGAACTTAGATGCAAATAAAAGATTTTACGGTTCTTCACAAAACTCCTGAATTTTGTTCTCATGAATGTTTTAAATGTTAAATCGTCGTACTGAGCGACGATGCAAAATAAGGAAAAATTCTTCTAAATTGGGTTCAAAACTGTTTTATTATATTACACATGGGCTGAAAAGTTCCGGGCCTAACAAAAAGAACAAGATTTTTTTTGTCGTGAATACGACTTACTTTACTATGAGGCGTTATTTCAAAATTTACCGTGTACAAGAATGGGCAGAACTTTATCGTGAATATCTCTTGATGTACTTAACCCAACAACATAATTTTTTCGACAAGCTATCGGAAATATGATCAGGAATTTGTGATTAAATTTTCAACAGTGTGAGATAACCATAAATAATTGAAAAACAACGTTTTCTAAATCTTTTGGAAACAATGAGGAAAATGCATCACCCGGACGATGGTTTTGAGGTAGTCAAGCACATATCAATTCCGATTATCTACTGGACGAGGTCAACTTTGATTGAAAATCGTTCATTACTTCTAGTGCTTCAGACGGAACTGGATGTCGAGGTGAAGTTCTCCCACCAACATCAGTAAGAACAAACCAAGTATAAAGCGTGAAACGCTTAGGTTGTGCTTTCATTTGGGCTTCGATCGTAGAAAGCAACAGTAGTCAGTAATGAGACAGACCTTTTGCGTGGTACAAAACCTCAAATGCACAGGTAACAGAGCCAGTTTGCCTTCAAAGAAGATTGCATCATCCTGCTGCTGGTCGTTTGCATTGGAGCAAAATGCAACGAAAAATTGACAACAATGGGGAACATTATGCAAAATAAACCCTTCTAATTACTCCAAATTTCAAAGAACTATAAACTATTGCTTATTTGCAAAGCGGTAAATAAAACCATCAGTGTAGTGTAAATCGGAGATTATTTGATCTACTTTGTGCAACTTTTGCAGTGCAGAATTCGCAACAGTGTTTAAAATTTTAGAGGATTTCATAAGTTGGCCCTTCTGAATGCCAGAAATTAATCCCGTACTGTCCTTTGATAATTTCTTTTACTGTAATATTCAAATCCAAAATGAAATAATCGACATCAAAATTCTGTATGTTGTTATTTGGAACCATAATTGTATACCCAAAGAATTTTGCAAAATTTTCCTTTACTATACTACTACTATACTATACTATACTATACTGTATACGGCCCATTTTTCAACCAGTTGTATTTTGTAGTAGTATTTTCTGCTGATTTGCTATGTAAAATGCATAGCACCGACTCAAAATAAATTCGAACTCAACTCGTCACTCTCCATCACGAACGCCTTCATAGAAGGTTTTTTTTAGAATCACCATTATTTTATCATGAAGAATTTACATTCTGATATACAATTAATCATAATATTTAATTGTATGTCAGAATGTTCAATGTAACTAATCTGTACTTTAGTTTAGGTGTATCGTTTCAAATTCTAGCGGCGAAAAGGCACAATCCACACAATCGATCAACTAATTGATATTCGGAATTGAAAGTGTCAGTTTTATTCGTATTCATGACATCCAGTTATGTCGCTGACGTTACATACCCATACTTTTTTGGTTCAAAATTAACTTTATTCATCACTTCCACCAAGAGCAAGTGCGAAATTTCTTAACGGCGAACATTTTTCTCAGGTCTGCGAACAGTCAGTAGTCGTCCCGGTGAACGACCGTAACTAGATTAAAACCGGGTATAAATAAACGATATAATAATAATAGTCGCTGGGAGCCAAATTTGGCGAATACGGTGTAGGTGGGAGCAGTTCGAAGTTCAATTCATGTAGCTTTGCCATTGTTTTGATTGACTTGTGACACGGTGCGTTGCAATTTTAACCTTCAAACTCTCCAATAACGCTATATAATATTCAAGGTTAATGGTATTTCCTTTCTCAAGATAGTCAATAAATATTATACCACGCACATTACAAAATATCGAGGCCATAACCTTTCCATATGTTTGTTGTGCTTTCGGACGCTTTGCGCTTTGGACGAGGTTCATCAGTTGCTGTCCACTCAGATGACGATCGTTTTGATTCCGGAGGGAAGTATTGAATTCATGTTTCATCCATTGTCACATCACTCCGGTTTTTTTTCAACAGTGAGCAAACGCGGCACCTACTTTGAAAAGAGCTTTCTCATAGTCATTTGCTCATTCAATATAAAGCCAACACGTTCTTTTGATATGTCAACTAACTCAATCAACTTCACTTTTCGATCATTCAAAACGATTTTGTGGATTTTTTCATGACCACGTTTGAAGCCAGCAAACTGTCGTTTTATTGTTGTTTCTGATGGAGCGGACATAACGGTTTTCAAGCCATTGCTTCACTTGAGTGGTATTTTTTCCCATCAAGAAGCAGTGTAAAATTCAAACACGAAATTGTTTTTGATCCATTGTTCTGAAAATAACAAAAGTAGTGGCACTCCCAGCACACTCAATTCACTAACCAATGAATAGAATATCATGAAATTTTAACAGTCGTTTTTTAAAGGTTAGTATTAACTGAAAAAAGAGATTGTAATAAAACTAGCGCCATCTATGTGGGGACTTTCCAGCTCATGCATTAGGTCATGTAAACTGCTGGCCATAAGAATCGATAATAACAATGTGCACTTTGTGGAGTATGAAATCATCAACTAAAATATACCAGTTCAAATGAAGGATAATGCGATAGAAGTGTGTGTGCATGATCTTACTTCAGGCGCTGGTGATCATTTCGATTTCGAAAAACTATGTCCCAATACGGAGAGAAATATCGCGAAAGGGAATTGTGAAAGAACTTTTTCCCTGATATTCTGAATGGCGTACGTCTGTATCTTCTTATGTGACTTTCGGTCGAGACACAAGGATTCCGAGTAAATCACTCGTTACCTACGACAACCAGATGGCTACATGTCAATATTGCCCAAACGCTACGGTAAGCCTTGTGATAAATTGGACAAGAAGACATCTACACCGATATACAATGGTACTTTCTGTTCCTAGTAGTTATACGGCAACCATGAACAACAATGAAACACTCTCCTAATCGAATCCATCATCTGGATCCCATGTAGAACAAGGCAATTGTTTGTGGATGCTTGCTGGGCCCATGTTTAAATGAACAATCGGGTCAATACTTTCTGAGATTGGTTTGAAAGCTCTATACTATTAATTGAATCACATTTATCTACAAAATCTTTAGTGAATTGTTTACACAGAAAAAAATTCCTTGAAATAAAAAATCTAAACAATACTCTCAAATACTCCGATTATCCAGAGATTTAACGATATTTTATCTTGTATCTTTTTTTCAGAACGCCCTCTCAACGAATACATATCCCACTACGAAACACTCAGCTACGACCATAAACATCTGCATGCTAGTCACAGTAGAGCGAAGCGATCGGTCACCAAAGATCACCATGTATATCTTAGGTTTAAGGCGCACGGGAGAGATTTTAACATTAGGCTAAGACGAGATCTCAGTACATTTAGCGATAAGTTAGAAGTGAGTAGCTCTTCGAATCAATAATTCAACTCGCCCATTTTTAACTGTCATGCTATCGCTTCCAGATACACACCGAAAGTGGTCCAATCGAGGCGGACACATCCCACCTCTATCAGGGCGAGGTCCTGGGTGACCCCGACAGTCACGCGTTCGGTTCCATCATCGACGGGGTGTTCGAGGGCAAGCTGATTACGGCTCGGGACAGCTACTATGTCGAACGGGCGAAGCACTATTTCCGCAACAGTTCCCACCCGGACACACACCCGTTGCACCACGTGGATGGCCACGATAAACCGTTCCACTCGGTCATCTATAACGAGAAGCATGTGGACGATCCGTACCGGCAACGGCGGAAAGGTAGGATATTCCGACTATTGATATCGAGTTCATATTGATGAGGATCAAACCATTCCATTCACTTCAGTGCAGTGCAGTGCAGCGGTTTATCCACAACCATCGCTCTTACCTATTTCGTTTGTAGATGAGTTCTTTTACAGACTATTACCTGCAATTAGTGCTGACTGTAGGCGGAATTTCTTCGCGGTTTGACTGCATAAACGGACTATTGCTCCGCCCAATTCACCAAACTAAATGAATGAACGAATGTCGGTGAATGGTAGTACTTTTACCTGCATTCATCACGGTTATTCAGAAACAGAGGACCAGCATAAAAATTGCATAACTTGTAGCGCGAAAGCCTAGACGAAATAAGAGCAGACATAACAAATCGTAGCAAATGGCCAGTGGCTGATTGCGGCAGGGCGGGCTGGCGGGGTTTCATTGCTGTACTATGCGGCGTAACGGCATTCATGGTTAGGAGGGAGATTAATGCAATGTTAAGCAATGAAAAATTACCAGTAAACCGCCTCAATTGGAAGCTCTAATTGTCTTATTAGCGGCCGATGGTTGGTCAATTGTGTTCAGTATTTGGTTCGAAATACAATAGAGACATAAATTGGATCATACCGCCATTTGATCTGCTGAGCCCAATCCGCCTACTTGAGACATCCAAAACTGTCGAATGGTGCACGCAAAACTTGCTACTCTGACAGACAAACATGCTATATTCGGAAGTCATTAGACATGTCTGCGTTCGGTACTGGTTTTCTCTCGTAGCAGTTCGCAAACCTAATTGGAAATGGTAATACTTCTTTACCACTGGGCTGTCATCCATGAGTCAGAGACTACTACTGGTCATGGACAACGAACCGGTTCAGGGTTCATTCAAGGAAAACGTCCCCGTCCTAAATTGTTATCTAGGCAAACTGATATTTTCTAACAGTATCTGAAGCTCTGATCCCACTTCATTAATGCCGGTAGCAAAATGTCTAGTCTTTTTTGGATGATCCCTTTCAAGGTTCGATCTGACCTAGATTGTGATTCTACTTGGCACAAGTTGCACTCCATTCGGCTCGAAGATCCGAGTCTGCACCGGAAAGATAGAGCACAATATTAACCACCTTTTTTTCGCACCAGAAGATCCCTGCAACTCGTCGGACAAGTTCACAGTGTGTTTTTTTTTCTATGCGCCCCGATTTCGTTCAGAGCGCCAACGATGGGCACGAAACAAGTTTAATCATGATGCACGGAAAAAAGGGAGATACAAATCCAACGAGCAAAAAAAACATAGAATCGTTTTTGGCAGGATTTGCTCTCGTCTACAAAAAAAAAACTGAAGGCATCGAGAGAAGGTCAGAGCTTCTGCTTCTTACTAGAAAGCGAAATCTAACGTACATTTGGCAATTTGGATGCTATGGATAGTAGAATCTGATTGCTGCGGAATGAACATTGCATTGAACTGTAGCGGGCAGTGCTTTGATTAGCGTATTTGTATCGACTTTTTTCACTACCAGAAGTGAATATTTGTTCGAGTTATTTTCTTCTGATTGGATGCAATTCTGCGATTGCATTCGCTTCGATAACTGAATTAGATAGTTTTGTGTTGAGTCAGTTTTTAATTTTTTTTTTCGTAGTTTCAGTAGTTGAAACCTGTTTTTGTGTAACATGAATAGTTGATTGAAATCATTAATTAGTTTCAGTCAAGTGAATTTGCTCAATTTCACTACTTCAAACAGACTGGTTGTTACTTACTTGGGAATTTAAAAACTCAAGAATCTGCCCAATCGCTTTTAAGCACTAAGCTTAATTTAGTAGAAAATTTTCATTTCTACTCACATTCAATTATTTTTATAAATTCTCTAACGCATTATAATGCCATGTGAAGAGGCGTCAAATTCTAGGAATATTAACCCTTGAGCTAATGACAGATCACCTGCTTCTGATATCCAATACTTGCACTTTTCTGGACCAAAAGAAAAACCGTAATATTACCGTCGATGGTACAATATTCATATCAAATTATATCCTCCACGGATAAAAATCTATTACCGGTATCATGATTTTTTAATCATGAAATCATGAGCCATGTCTTTTCATGGAATTTTATGAGCAAAATGATTGATATCATGAAAATTTTTATGGAAGATGTGTTATTGTTCATGAAAACAATCATTTTGCTCATGAAATCATGACTTATTATTCATGATAGACATTATTCATGATTTCATGATTTTTAATCATGGTACCGGCAATGGATTTTTATCCGTGTTGTTATTTTCATTGGCATTGACTCAAAATAGCCGAAAAAAATGTCACTCCCAACTCCGCTTGTAAATTTTGAAAACAAAATCAATTTCTAGTCAATGACAAAATCGGAATAATGGTTACAAATTTGTGTTCTTTCTTTCGTTTAGCATTCCATGCATTTTCGGTTTTTCAGTGATAATCATATACTGTTCAACGGATGCTTCGAGAATCGACAATGATAGAAAACGATACATAATGATGTTTAGCTGTTGGTGCTTGTATCTATAGTCATTTTGGTTTCAAATAAGTTACAGAATGTAATAACTTCGATTTATCATATTTTAGAGTCTCTTCTCAACCAGATTTTTAATATATTGAAAAAGGAATGAGAATTGAAATTCAACTGAATTTACAGGCAAATAATATTTTGGTTTCGGCTTGTCGTAGGGAAACGAGTGACGTTGGCATTGATACTCTCTTTTGTTGAAGAAAAAAACGAAAATGCTTCCTCTCTCTCTTTGTTTGTTTTGAATTTGATCATTCACGAACGAGACAGTAGAAAAACGAAAATGAAGCAGTTCGTTTGAAGCAGCACGTGACACTTTTAAGCTTTGTCTGGACATTGCTTGCTGCATATCATCATATTTCCGTAATGGCAAGATACCAAATCCACCAAGAGCTAGGTAGAAAAAATGTATTGTCAGAAGAAATGCGACGTTTTTCTAGGCACTCGATTTGAAGTCACTGTTTTTTTAAGTCGAAGGTCTGGCTCATATGGCGTGACCGTAGATCACAAAATTAGATTCAAATTAAAGGTCTTGTGATCCCATCCAAACCGTTAGAATTTCACCCGAAAATAACATTCGTTTTCGGAATTACGAAGGTGAAGAGTATTTAAAAACGTATAGCGTCACTTTAAGTGGCGAAGCAGAAAACATTGGAAAAATGCTTAACTGGGCTCGAAATTATTCCAACCATTGCTAGTCATTGTTAGTAGACGGCCTATCAAACAGATTCCGGCTATCCTGTTTCCCGATTTCCGATTCTGGAAGTTTTGAAAATAGTGTCTGAGGTTCATTTAATCCAAAATGAAACTCAGACTATTTTCACAGAGACGGTTTGGATGATTTTCATGAACTTAGGTTTAAGTAGAAGGTGTTATAATCCCTACAAAAAAAAATCCAGATTTTCATCTGGATCCGACTTCCGGTTCCGTAATTACTGGGTTAAGCGTTAAAAAATTTATACCGCTACCTAAAGCGACGAAGCAAAAGTGGGAAAATTTCTTTTCAGTAAGGTTCAAAATTGTTCCAATTTGTAGGTCATATTTGTTGCTGGTGATGCGGTCCTCAAAATTAGGTTTTGCAAGTATTGGAAATAGTAGTCCCGAAATCGGACACTTTCATCGGTTGGTTTGATACATACTATTTATTCATTCATTGGACTATTACTTCCGGTACTTCTGGAACCGGAATCTGAGAACCGGTATAGTCAAAACTACTTAGTTTGGCCATCAACTAATAGGACCTACATATTGGAAATGTTTTACAATTCCAAAACCGGAAGTCGGATCCATACAAATGTTCATAGTAATCTAGGGGATGATAAAATCTTTCACTTGAATCAATGAAAACCGGTCGAAAAGTCTTCGAAAAATCGAAGTAAAGTAATTTCTATTTTGGGATTTTTAAATATTATTTCCGGAATCGGTAACAGAAATGTGTTTTTTTGGCCATCAACTAACAAGATCTGCTAATTAGAGGATTCCACCAACCACTTTTAAATAACTCGCTTCTTTTTGCAATCGATTTTTTTTTGTGCATCACCCTGTAACTTTAAACCCTGTAACTTTAAACCCTGTAACTTTAAACTTTAAGTCGGATCGAAGTGAAATTCAGGATTTTCCAATCAGATCTTAAACCCTTACATTTGATATTAAGTTTGTGAACATCTCCGAGAAAAGTTTGTGCACATATTTTCATTTTTGAACACTAATAATCCTGTAATTCCGGAACCGAAAGTCGGAGTCAGAAAAAAAATTTGGAACGTCATACCTGACCACAAAACCTTTCAACAAAATTTAAGTTTTTTTTAAAGTTCAAGTTTGGTTTACCTCGACGAACTTATTCGAATTGTGTGTGGAATTCAGCCCTCTGGGTCTCGGTTCAAAAGTCAGTTTTTACAGCTCCTTTATACCGCTGACAGACATGTGATTTCCGTACAATGATTTCTGTACAACGCTGTACGCGTACAACGATGAGGTGACAGACATGTTTTGCGCACAGAAAGAATGTACAGTGAAACGAAACAACTCAAAACTTTGATCGATAATATAGAAACCAATAATTTTTGTGGTTTGAAGTGTATTCCTAGTAACTGATTTATGACATAAATAATCAATGCCTCTCTGAATTAAAACTAATTTTGTGTGTGAGCGTTCTTCGGATAACAATTTTACTCATATCAAATTTTATGGTTTTAAGGTAAAATTTTGACACGTTTGTTCTGGGATACATGATTTTTATCTTCACTATTTAAATGTAATTAGCATTAGGAAAAATTTGATGTCCACAATTTTGATGTTCTACCAAAACCAAATAAAAATGGAAAATGAAGGAAGTATGAAAGGCTTTCAGAACTAATTTTCGGAACACTAGCACTAGTTTTTATGCAACGAAGCTGATTTGTTCCGGAAAGGTGATTAATCACCGAATTTTGTTTGTAAATCAAGCCGACTTTTGCAAAATCCGCAAAAATTTCAAGTTGTTCAGTAATAATTCCTTTTTTTATTCACAATAAAAATAAGAGCGCATAAACTTTTAACATTGAGCCTCAAAATAGTAAATAAATCTAAGATATTCTTATTATGTAACCAATAAAAACGGCATAGCAAACACATATTCAAAAAAAAAATGCTTTCAACGAAACATTTTATTCATTACGAAATTTTCATAAGAAGGATTACGTTTATCATAAAGCTGCTTTTAAAAGTTGAATTTGAAATCATTCCGAAATAGATTTGACATAAGTTTGATGCTTCGTTTTACTTCATAACGCTTATGAAAAATGGTCTACTAGGCTGGAATATAATCTCATAATGGTTTTATTAGGATTTTGAGGAGTTTAAAGTTGTGACTACACAATTGGTTTATAGATGTTGTGTATATTTATCGTTTATTATTACCGCATGTGCATTCAAAATATGAATCACCAAATTTATGAACATTTCTTGGTTTGACTTCCTTTTTAAAATAAGCTACAACGTTGATAAAGTGTACAAGTTTTATGCTACTGGTTAGCATTTTTTTTTTCAAAACAAAACAAAAGTTGTTTATTGTTTGATACTCTGAAAAAAGGAAATATTGTTTCGTGAGTTCACCATCGCTCGTCAATGGCGCTGGTAGCAGTAAACAGTGATGTGATTTTGCGCAGTACAACGATGAATGACCGTAGTACGGAAATCACCGTTGTATCATGATGCTCGCGTGATACCACCGTAATTCAGGGTGACAGACATGTGATCTCATGGTGTACAGTGATACCGATATCTCATGTCTGTCATAAGCATTAGACTAAACCGTGAAGAGAAGTCCGTAGCGGCAGGCCTTCCATTGTGATTATAAAAATCAATGTCAAAATTAAAGGAAATAATACTGGGTGACCAGAGAGTGACATAAGGATTAGTACTAAGCAAATATATCATAGTTTAAGCAAGATTCAAGGATGCTGCATACTCAGGATTAAAAACAGGAACGCAAGCACATTTCGGAAGCATGTTCTGATGCCTATGCTGTTGACACTGTTGACGAAGCGAATGAATAACCGACAATAGGCTGAAATTGGGCGGAATGGTTATGCAGTCGGTTCTTTGGGTTTGTCAGAATATGATTTTCGTGGACTACCTCGAAAAAAGAAAAACACCATCGACAGCAAGTATAAGTGTGCATTATTGGAGCAATTGAAAATCGGAAAAATCGATTTTCGAGAAAATGCGTCGGTACACAGGAGCATAGTGTGAGCTTCATTTTGAAGTTCTGACCGCTACTTCCGGAACCTGGTCCGAGACCAGAAGCCGGATTCGGTTGAAATAGTATATAAGTCTATGACACCTTTCATTTGAATAAATTTTTACATCTGTACAAATCGTCCCAGTCATCTTTGAGAAATTTATGTGAACTTCGTTTTGGAGTTTTTCACCGCTACTGTTTTTTGCATCGTCACTCCGAATGACGAATTAAAATTTTTAGTGCTCATCATCAGAGATACAAGGTAAAAATTTCAAATATATTCATGAACAGTTTTCTATAAAGAATGGTGCACGGAATTAGTTTAGCGAACAAAAAAAAAAAAGACCGCGGCGATTTAATAAACCTGTAATTTTTTACGAATGTCTACGAAAAACGTGATTTTTAAAAGTCTACAAAAAATTCTGCAACTTTAACATGTTCGCAGCTTATTTTAGAAATCAGCTGATTTACAAACAAATATGCAGGTCTGACATCGTTGATCTAAACCCGGAAGGTGACTCAATAAAATAAAATAGGGTCATGTGGCATTATAAGGCACTTCATTTGGATACGAATTTGTTAAAATCGGCTCGACCATCAACAAGCAAAAAAAGTCCTGAGCATTACATTCCTTTCGTGAAATTTGGCCTTTCTGTTTCAACAGACTTCGCAGCCGATTCATAGCGTACAGAATCATTGCATGGCTATTGCTACTATCCTACTGACACTAAGAATCCTTCCAGGTCGAGGCTCGAACATACGACCAACTGGCTCGTGAGACCACCCGGGTAGAAGAGATTTGCAAACCAATAACAAATTTATTATTAAAACCGAACTTCTCAATGGTAGAAATTAACATTATTCAGTTTGATAGTTAAAATATCAAAATACATAACAAAGTCTTCATGAGAAAATGTCAATAAAATATAAAATTCGGTCATTGTAATATCAAACCAAAAACAAAATATTTTGAGAAGAAGAATTTCACAGTTATTTTATATTCTAGCATTCAGAATTAAATAATATAATAAGAATTTCTCTTATCTGATTCTGATGCAGTTTATTAAATTGTATTTTATTTGAAGATAGAACTACTGGATCAATTGTACTTAATCCTATTTTATAATAACTCATTAATAACGAAATAAGATATAATTACTAATTTAGATGCTAAACAGATATTGTGCAATTTCTTGATTCTCTAGTTGAGATATCACGAAGATATCAAGTATCGCTATGATGGCAGAGAAACGTCAAGACAAGATATGATAGTAAAATGTGTTATTATTTTGATCTCTGTTTGCCATTTACATCTACCCGGGCAGTGTCCTATGCATTGAACCGCCAACCCGGCCATCAACACAGTTCGACAAATAATCAACAAACTTTGCAAACTAGAAGAGCTTATCGAATAGTTTCTAAATTTTTGCTCCTTTTTACATCTTCACTTATAAGAACACACCCTTGGAATTGAAGGTTTTAATACTTTCACTCAGTTTTCCGGATACCAGAAGTCTAATCTGGACTATGGGACTATATGATAGAAGAAATGTAAAAAATCGATCCCTTTACTTTGACACATAGAACTTCTTGCTTCAATCTCTCATTGTCCTGTCAAAAATATATGAGTATTTACATAAATTGCTAATTACTTGCCCTCACTCTTTAAAAAAAGATTAATAGATACTAGAGGCACACCTAGAACTAGACACATGAAGAATCATATATCCGATTAACGTCTGCTGAACACAAGGTCTGAAACTGAACAGGTGCCCGACCAGGCCAAACCAATGAAACATCAATTGATGATAGCCTCGACCATGCGTTTCAAATGTTCACGTGGGCAACGTAGCCTAGCTGGTCTGGTATTGAATGTATGCAACATAAAATACGAGACGTGCTCAGACAGAATTACCTTTAAAGAGTTTAGAACATCAAAATAAATATAGCAAATAACAGTGTTTGCGACGCCTTCGTCTTGTTTCAAAGTAATGATTACATTTGAATGGAATAGAAGATTTTTCGAATGTCAGGATTTCCCGTGTAAAACACAACACTGTACAGCTTTTCTTTCTCTGTTTCACCCTGTAAAACCGTGAAGTCGCTTGATATATCTGCAAAATTTGGCACTACTCCGTGTCTATTTTGTATTTGGGAACGCAACAAATTTTAATTTCCGTTACGTTTCGTTTTCGACTTCGACTGAAATGCTAAGCACTGAACAGACGAAAAAGAGGCATAGGAAAAACTTCATAGTATTTATATTTGCTAATTTAATGATTATTCGACAGACTCTGTAGCCAAAAATACATTCATGAAACATTCAAATTTAACGCTTAACCGTCAACAATCCGATTACTTTAGAAACTCATAAACGGCAATTAAGATTCGTGGTAGCTTCGAGTCCGATGCTATTTTTCAATGTCAACTTTTATTCGAGTGCTTTCACGAACGCGAAGTGTGGCTCAAGTCCTACGAGATGAACGAAGTCGTTCATCAATTATCTATCACTTCAATTAGCGAATCTTACCAAACCGTGACAAAAAAAACGGCAACTTTCGAAAACCGCCCAAAACATCAAGGTCAAAGTTCCGCAACAACGTTTTCCTTGCCAACGAGGGACCCCTTTTAAATAAACATTCGCTTTCTTTTCGACCGCATCATCGTTGTTTGTTCGTTAGTTTATCTCACGGGGCCCCAGTATCAACCCGGTGCCCACTAGGTCTGTGTCTATCTGTTTCTTCTCGGAACTCCCTGCGGTGCCGTCCGCTGCTTATCTTTTCCTCTTCGCCGAAATAAAAACTGCCGCTAACTGAAGGCTAATCATACGCTGTGCACTTGGGTTTTTTCGATAATGAAAGTGAGACATCCGAAAGAAAGTTACAGATTGTGCAGAAGCCGATAGTAAATTACGATAAATAGTCGGGGTTATCTGCGCCGACGAAGGTGGTCTGAGCAGGTTTAGGTTCGGAAGTCATTTTTCTCATCTCACCAATCAAAATGTAGAAGAAAAAAAAACAGCTCGGTAATATTTTTGGTACGATTGAAAAACATTTCCGTTCATACACGATGCTGTACCTTTTTTTTTCAACGCTGGACAGTGCCTTTGGTCAGATGTGAAAAGCGAAAGTAAGGTAATGTTTACGTAATGCCGCAATTGTGTGCTTCCATATCGAATATGGTTACCGATGGATTTTTAGATATATTCAGAGTAGAGTACGATTACGGTTGCTATCGTATTTCTGCTCCTTGTTCATTTCGAATGTATTTTGTCTCGACTTTTTTTTACTGAAACGTCTTTCGCTATTCCAACCCAATCAATGATTTCATGTTTCGTTATTCCAATTTCTTGTTTTCTTTGACTGTCGGGAAGTCATTGGCCGCTTACTGCTCAAGTGCGAAACCCGTGAATCGTATCACCTTGTCAATGACATTACTAGAGGTTGAGCACGAATAAATCTGGGCTCTATTGGTAGTCGGAATAAGTTAAATTGTTCTCATTACGGAGTCAAGTGCGTTCCAATTTTGCACAATCGTTTTGAAAATCATGAGCTGATCGTTTGTGTGCTACGTTCTGTTGCTTAACAGCATGGTCATTACTCAATATTGAAAACAATAGATATTTTAATTATTTGCAAATTTATTGTTTGGATGGTCGACAATATTTAATCTTTGAATGTAGCATTTTTATCATTATCAGCTCTTATCTTAGTGATAAGATCGAGTACATAACGCATTTTCTTTGGAAAAATAAATTCAGACGTTATTTTTGGCCCGTTAACTGGTTGAACTGGTTGTTAGTAGTGATTATTGCGTTGAATTTATATAGTTTAATTTGCCAAGGCCACATAATTATCGAATTTTAAAGCAGCACCGGTTCACTGTCATCGCCGCCTAGTTCTCTTACGTCCGATTCGAGCATGATATCGAGTGATCGAGCTATTTCCGAACCACACCATCAGCCGGAACCGCAGCAAAGACGGTCCGAATATCCCATCTATGCTATCGAAGCTAAACGGTTGGAAAGCTACGAGGACTGGCCGAAATTTATGAAGCAAAATCCCAGGGAGCTCAGTGATGTAGGCTTTTTCTATACTGGTAAGAGGGATAGAGTCAAATGTTTCGGCTGTGAAGGGAGGCTGAAAGATTGGGAAGGCGAAGATGAACCCTGGGAACAGCATGCCATGTGGTATAGTAATTGTGAGTACCTGAAACTAATGAAGGGAGAAGAGTATATCGCCCTGTGTTTGGAGAAGAAAAATAACCCACCCACAACGTCAGAACAGCAAGTGCAACATCCTCAGGATCGTAATCACATTGATAATGTTAGTTCAACAGTTTTCATTGCGCAAAAGCAATTCGCAATGCAAAATTAGTAGAAAAATATACCACACCAAATAGTGATTATAGCGACAAAAGACTTTGTTTTACTTCCAGCTGGTTAATGCTGATGATGATGTTCGTGTACTATTTAGATTAAACCCAATTAAACGCTATTTGAAATGAATTTGATTCATAGAATTAACAGGAGCGCAGCATTTAGCTCAGCGTTTGCATGGTGCGCTTGAATTGACGTAGCAAAGTCCTGCATTCCTGTTACTTTTGTGTATGATATTCAAGCTAAATAGGATAATATTAATCAGCTGCATAACACGCTTTGTGATTGAACGTGTTTTTCTTATCATTATAATTATTATTTATCGCAGCATGTATGTCAATGTTATTAGCAGTTTATATTGATTATATTACTCCTCCACGACGATATTGGTGAATAAATTTCAAATACATCACGAAGTATGGGATTTCGATGCGACGGACGAAATAAACTTACCTAACGAGCCTAAAATTATTGATATCGGATAGTCCATATCCTAGAAAATTGAGCGGTAATCAGTTGTGACGTTTACATCACTTATCCCATGCTATCATCGGAACCGTAAGAGACAGTCATTTGAACTTCAAACCTGTTTAATGAACGCAGAATAGCATTGAAACGAGCATAACTTTGTTGAAATGTGGATTCCGAATTAGACAGTGATACTGATAACGAGGAAGTAAAACCAAAAATTAGCATTGAAATATCTACAATAAACACGTGATATGAAAAGGTAATACTGACTGTTTTTATTCACTGTGAATCAAAAAATTTACTTATTTCTACCCCTGATTTAATGCAAAAAACTCAAAGTCGAGGCATGTTTTCTACAAAGTTTATGGTACTCAAATTTTTCGATTTTGTCGAGAAAGTAGATTTGTTTGAAGCTAGGAAATGATTAAAAGGAAGATTCATCAGAAAAGATCACGTTGCTCTATTCACGCTCCACGTTCTCTTCCGCTTACTCCGATATATCACTCTATTTGCCAACAAATACCCACTAATCGTTTCGTATGATATGATCGACACAGAGATTTCGACAAGTTAGATTTGTCGAAATCTCTGCAAGAATCTTTGCACTCTAGCGATCAGGAAAATTGCGCAACTTATATCGATTCACCCACTTTCTTACGAACTGCTTTGACTTTCCTCTGTATTTTGTAGCCGCTGCTATGCGGGTTTTTTGTAATATGAATTTCAAAAGGTTTGAAGGCTTATATGGAATTTTTCGAAGCTGTGCTGTTTTCATGCGAATTTATTTATGCGGTACGTATTCCCCACATCAGTGGCATCTCATGACAAATTTTACAGATTGATGTGGTACGATATCAGATATGAAATGAAATAACGATATACTTCTTGATGTTTTTTATTATTTTGATTTATCGATACCATAGAAAAATTCGACGCTGTGCACGTCGTCCAAATCTGTCAATAACTTCATCATTAAATCCGCTTCGACGTTGCAACTGAGACAGCAATTTGTTTTCAGCTGCCATAAGCATAAGCCACTGAAACCCTCTCCTGAATGTGTGCATAAAAGTTCTCACATAACCGAAAGTGACAGAATGAACAACAAATTCTCTTGTCGAATCTGTGCAGTAATTCATGTACACGGATTTTTTTTGGGTAACTTGTATCTCTGCCGGATATCTCCAAAGCGTTAATCTAACCTTGAGTAATCCGGTCAAATAGTCTATAAGGAAGTATTTGAGTGGGTCTGACTGAAAGGAGAGTAATTCGAAGTCTGTTCCTGAAATTGATGGTTTTAAAACGAAAAACGATGCTGTAATTAATTTAAAAAAAAAATGGTTAATTGTCCAGAAAATGAAGAAATGAATTTTTTTGAATAATTCTCAAACACAAGTTGTAATCAGATCGTAACATTATTTAAGCAAGCAACATTTATGGACGTTCTACTAAAGTGTGTGAAGGAATAAATTCCTGGACAATAATTTTATATCTAGTTCTATCTGCAAGAGTGCAATCTACAGAAGACATCAACATTCACTTTAGAAATCCTTGTTTGGCAAGCAATTTGCATCAGCGGATGAAACAAGGTTTTAATTAAACAATTGAATAAAACTAATTATAAAATTACATCACCAATTCCACAAAAAGGGTAACACCAAAGTTTAAAACACTTGTGACTGTGATTTTCCGAGGAACAAACAAACATTTGTGGATTCATCAACCAAGAAAATTGTGAAAGCAGCAACCATGAAAATAATCAATCTGAATACCTTCAGAATATGAGGCTGCAGTTTTTGTTCTGAATAAACACGAAGTTGGTTGCTTTAGCTGATACCGCTCGGCATGTCGTAACTACATAATAGTTTGAATTATTATTAAGTTTCTTTTTTAGTACTGAATGAACAGTTTTCACTGACAACTATAAAACAAAGAAAGTAAAACTGACAATATGATCTTACAATGCACATGAAGCCTACTCATGTACAACCGATGCAAAGAATAATAATAATAATAAAAATAAATACCAGGAACAAAAACGCTCGAGTCCGATTTTTTTCGTGTTCATTCTTTAAATGTTCAAAGAAGAAGTACCAAAACTGAATTGTGAAGCAGAACGTGATACATCAAAATGATTCCTTGCTGCACGAATGATTGGAGTATGAGTCACTGTCTTCGGAAGGATAGTATCTAAAATCCAGACGGGTTTGAGAATCTCTTTTCTGCTGCTTCGTATCTGATTCGCCTCTACACTCAAAGTGAAAATCTATTTACCTTTGAATGTTGCCGCGCTTCAAGATTACTTCGAACAACAACTGAACAGCAAGCGATTGAAATTTGGATGATTGAAGAAATCAAAATTCCCCTTGCAGGCACTATGAAACGTGTGCCAATAATAGAGGTAATGAGTAATAGTGTCGTCTTGACAATGAAAATCTGCTTGATCTGCTGTATCGAGATGTCAGTAAATTCGTGGTGCATCTTCTCATCTTTATGCAATCAAATGTTTGCATACCTCATGATGGCTGTCATGATGCCAAGTAGCTCTTCTATTGGCACAGGGAATTATCAGTAAGTTTCATCTCTATCGATATGCGACGTGCATTTTTGCATTGTTATCCAAGAAACATATTAGATTTTCAATTCGAGAATAATATCTAGTTTGAAAAGCAAGTCTCCAAAAAATTAGCTTATCATTTACTAGTCTAGAAAAGCAAAGTTAGAAAAGAAAAGGGTACTGCATTTCGATGCGAAACTTGACCATCGCTGTTTCAACATTTCTCGCAACCGATTCTTAGGTATATAGGATAGGATGGTACGATCCTACTGACACCAAGAATCCTTCCAGGTCGAAGCTCGAACATACAAGAACTGGTTGGCGAGACCAACATCTTTTATTCTGAACCATCGACCCGGTTTTATTTACTTATCTGTTACATTTCAAAAGAACATTATCACTACCATTAAATTACGTTTTTCGAGCTATAGAACTTGTCGTCCAACTTCTATTAGTAACATGACATCAAATCAGACCAAGCTAAGACGATGATCATGTCGCTACAACGGAAGCAATAGATTTGTTTCAGGTCTGAATGACGTAAATACCAACAATCTTCAGCTTTGGGTTATATTTCCACGTTAACCGCTTGCTAGCCGTACAATTTCCTTCTAACAACTATTTAGTAAAAATCGCAGTGACTTCTTTATATTTGAATCTAATAGTGCTAATAAATTAATGTTTCCTCGTGTCTCACTCTGGCTGAAGATTCTCAAAGAAACTCTTGAACCTGTCTCTCAGTCGTTCTTTTATTTTTCACCGATTCGCTCAATGTGTACCACAACGTTAATCGATTAAAAACTTTCACATTTTCCAGACAACTTCAAAATGTTTGACGGTTAATTGCGAACAAAAACGAAATTAATCCAGAAGACTATCAGATCACAAAAACATAATGCTTTTTTCGGTGTCTTTGCTTTCTGGAATATTTCGCCTTCGGCTGATCAGTGCTTAATTTCAATATAAACCACTAAGCACAAACCAACAAAACCCCTACTTGTTCACATTCTGCGACGGCCAGTAATAAGTCGTCACTCGTTTACGCCTGAGACGTCAGAAATAACATTGCACCGGTGCAATATTATTGAAGGGTTGCATAAACAGTGCAAACTTTGCGTCTGCTTAGCGGTTTAAACTGAACTGCTTGGCGGACATGGCTGCTCAATTTGAACTACTTTAAGCACTGATGAACCAAAGACGAAATGCGAAGGAATCGAAACAAAATATGTGATTTTTGCACAAACCACCAAAACCCCTAAATGTTCGCTTTCTGGAACAGTTTTGAATCAATATTCAAATATACCCTTATGAATTCTAAATTTCAAAATTTCAACATCTGATTATCAATAAATTTATCAATTCAGCTATTTTGTTTGCTTGCGCATAATTTAGAATTGAAAGAACTGAATGGTTTATGAACTGAAACTGAAGATGGCGAGTTGTCGGGAACGAAAACGGTTTAAATCAAGCTGTTTGTACGTCTCATCGTAACGGAGAATTGAGAATTAATTTCAGCACTATAATTTTAAATGAAAATCTTCATTGGACTTATAGTGTAGCGATCGCGCATGAACATCGACAGCTGAAATTCCATGTGCATTTAAAGGTGTCAGCTTGTCAGCATAAGCAATAGAAATCTGTTGAAACAATTACAGAAGCTCAATAACAAATACAATAAATTGATTTTATCGATCCTCATGGCGTCGATGAGCATTTTACGTAAGCCAAATCTGATTTAATAAAAGTCTGAGAGATCCAAATCGGGCGAGTAAGGTGAATGTCGAAGCAATTGAAGTTGCCATATTATTGTACACATTATCGTTAATTGTGCCCTTCGTGAAGAAATTCGACGACCGCAAACCACAGGTACAAATTGCTTGCCAGACCAACACCTTCTGCCCAAACTTTTCCATCGCCACCGTGGTGTCAGCGTCGTCCAGGTCCTGGTACACCAATTTCGTATAATATTGCGCTCGAGAGTCTTCCTTGGCGTAGGTTTCGTCGTCGATCAGGATGCATCCGTCTTTATTCTGTAGAATCCGGTTATACAGTTTTCGCGCTCTTGTTTTGGCCTGAACTTGCTGTACCAGGGACTTTTTCAGCACCTTCTGTTTCTTGTACGTTTTCAGGGAGTTCCGACCTTTGACCGTTGAATCATCCCGATACTGGTGTTGAACTGCTTGGCCAAATCCCGCGTCGACGCCGATGGGTTTTTCCTGATGTACTGAACCACTTTTAAGTCCCGGCCGGGCTGGCTGGGACTCGTTTTCCTTCCGGATCGGGGCAAATCCTTCATGGGAAGGGTCTTACCGAACTTCTCGATAATATTTTTGACACTGGTGTGGTGCACTTTCACCCTTTTTGCAATTTCGTTGTACGTGACACCACTTTCTGAGCACCAAGTGTGCAGAATTTTCTTTCGCGTTTCCGGATCAATTCGACTCATCATTGAAACGATAAACCGTACCAAAACCAATCGATTGCGCAGCTGTTATTGACATGTAAACAAAAATGTAACCGCAAAACAAGCTGCAAAAAATTAAGCCATTTCAGAGTAATAACTGTTTGAATGTTGCTAACTACTTATCGATACACTCCTTATTGATGCCTTTTAAAAAAAAAAGGATTTGTCAAGGCCTTCAAAATAGGTTTCCGTTCCTGCAATGACCTCAGCATTCGACGAAAATTTCTTTCCCTGGAGAAACCTTTTCAGGTCAGGAAATAGATAATAGTCGCTGGGGGCCAGGTCTGGGGAATACGGGTGATGGTGGACTAATCCGTACCGCAAATCATTCAATTTCACCGTTACTTTTATGCCTGAATGCGCTGGTGCGTTTCTTCCATAGCTTTCCATAGAACTCGTCTGACACGATCAGCTGTTATTCAAATACTAGTGGATAGATTGTCGTTAAATTTTGTATTATGCCATCTAGAGGCTTGTGCTTAACAAAAATATACACGGTTCGAAACTATTCATGTCTTTTCTGTGAGAGACCTGGGGCATTTCATTCCATGTAGACACCTAAATAGTGTTTCACAATTATTTGCCTATTTTTCAAATTTAAATTTGTTGATGGGAGATTTTGAAAATTGCATTTTCAACCACAACCCTGTAATTTTTTTTTCAAAAACAAAAATTTGCCGCTCTAAGTGACGGTATAACATTTTTGACATACTCTACATTACAATTCCAGAATCCAGATTAAATTCAGAAGATTTGTAAAGGTCCATACGAACATTCAAGCTCGTAAAAATCGGTCCCGCCTTCTCTAAGAATAATTAGTACACATATTGTTATTTTTTGTACATTTTAACTCCGATCCCGTCAAATACCGTTGAAAGTCAAATCCAAACAAAATTCAGGAATTTTGTATGGTACCATGAAAACTTTCATTTTAAACTAGGTTTGTGAAAATTGGTTTAGCCATTTC
Organism: Malaya genurostris; assembly: GCF_030247185.1. Classification (NCBI taxonomy): domain Eukaryota; kingdom Metazoa; phylum Arthropoda; class Insecta; order Diptera; family Culicidae; genus Malaya; species Malaya genurostris. The sequence continues at coordinate 320,545,759 of NC_080571.1, read as the reverse complement.
CGAGAAAAAAATTTGGTGAAAAAAAAACGTTACATACACATATACATTACTCGAAGAACTGAGTCGAATGATATGTGGCACTTGGCTATCCGGCCCTTGGTTCAAAAGTTGGTTTTCACAGTGGTTGCATAACCTTTCTATATGAGAAAGGCAATACTAGACGATAAATTATATTCTTTATTCGACTACTCTTGGCGAGTTTGATGAGTCGTCATCCTCTAGTTAAGAAGTTGAATCATCAAAATATCTTATAAATTCTATCCTTTATTTTGTCAGTGAACGACAATGGTGTATAATGACTATTTTGACATTGAATGATATTAATTTCAAAATATCTTTTTCTAAGAAATAACACTAGCAAAGTATTTATGTTATATTCCTTTTATGGAATTTTGTGGAAACAAACTTCATTTTTCGAAGACGATTTCTATTCGTTATTCACCATTAAATATAAATAAAAGTAAGCCTGTCTCAGAGGCAACGGTTAAATTTTATACGAATCCGAAACATAGCTCTGGAGTAACAATTTCTTGTGTGCTGGTAGGCTAATGAATATCATAAAAAAGGCGGGACGAAATAGCGAAACATTAATTAAAGTCCTGTTGTTTTGCCGAAAGCCGTTTTACCGAGATTTCATTTGCCGAATGGGTTATTTTGTCGATAGGGTTACTTCGCTGAATCATAGATTAATCTTTGAATTGCTTTAGAATTCTTCCTAGCCAACCCCGATACCACTCATTCGACTTAGTCAAAGAAACTAGCTTTGAGTAAACCGGGAAAAATAAATAAACCTGGACAGAAGTGATTTCAGTGAAGGGCTGTCATCGCCACTGTAACCAGTGATTCCAAGTCAGTTTAAAGTCAATAGTATTGTCAGATGGTCCTTTTCGCCGTGATATTTTTTCTGATATGCACGTTGATCTAACACAATGGAACGACTGTTTTCGATGTAAATTGTCAGTATTTATCCATGGCAAAAATTGTACTGAATTGACGTTTCCAAAACATATCCGATGCAATCGCTCGGTTGGGAAATGTGAAAGTTATTCAGCGTTTACATACCGACATAAAAGATGGAGCACCCTGTAGTAGCTAGATCCCGAACCGTTTCTTCATTAGCGACAGAGTGTCAAAGCTGTGCAGGTCAATGTCTAAATTCGATGATTCATATTTGAACTCATGTAATAACACATGAAATTGATTAGACTATCACTGGTTAAAGACTATACAGAGAGTGCAGGGGAAAATTTCATTTGGTTCAAGTATTTGCGCAACGGATGCTTGAGGTCACGTTTTTTTTATCAAATCCCTACAGAACGGCTGGCTTCAATAAACAGTCTCATCATATCCGCGCTGCTGAAGCATATCACTATACCAAAAAGGAAAATCATCTCGGCCACATAATTTCGTACTACGCTCTGTCTAATCTGATAAAATCCTTGTTCACCAGGGTGAAATATTTTCAGCACATATCTAACCCTCGCTGTATATTCTTTCATTGCAGGTCATCCCTCCGGTTGCGGTATTAACGAGGAAGTGTCTGCTTGGATGGACCGGGTCCAAAACTCTGCCGTAGACGAGAGCGACGAGGAACAGCAGCGTAACGAGAAAACCACCGTGGAAAGGACTGAAGATGATTCGGACCGCCGACGGAGCGCCTCGTACGCTGGCAACGACAGCGCAGATAGCAGTGTGAATAATTTAGAGGAAGATTTATTCCAAAAATCATCAACTCAGCCAAACTATAATAGTGTTAACGATAGTGGTAGCATTGGCGGAAGCCAGAATTATTATAACAATTATCGTAAAATTAATTCTAAACAGAATGCGAATGCAAATAATTATGGGCAGACAGATAACGGTAGCAGTAGTAGTAGTAGTAGCGGCAGTGGCACGAACCGACTCGAGACCGGCTACGAGTTCAAATTTGCTCACGAAAAGTATTCGAAGGCAGCCAACTGGCGGGCGTCGGACGAGAGTCCCGACGATCGAGACTGGCACCAGAGGTCCCACGAACGGGTCCGGCGAGCATTCCGCATGAAGGAGGAGAACAAAAATACTTGCTCGTTGTACATCCAGACTGACCCGCTAATCTGGCGGCACATCCGGGATAGTATCGCTGATGTGAGTATTGATCTGATAACGCTCCTGGTTTGGTATGATTTGTTTTGTATGATTTTATGATTTGATTAACTTGAATCAGGAAGATTCAAGGGACGTTGATAGGGTGTTCATAACGCTGCATAAAATCAGAAATGACTCAGGCTGCCATTTCAAAAACCGCTAATGTAAAATATGTTCCTGAAAGCAAGTTAAAAATACCAGAACTGTAACTGAAGCCAAACTAAATTGAAACTGAACCCAAACTAAACTGAAACTGAACTGAAACTGAACTGAAACTGAACTGAAACTGAACTGAAACTGAACTGAAACTGAACTGAAACTGAACTGAAACTGAACTGAAACTGAACTGAAACTGAACTGAAACTGAACTGAAACTGAACTGAAACTGAACTGAAACTGAACTGAAACTGAACTGAAACTGAACTGAAACTGAACTGAAACTGAACTGAAACTGAACTGAAACTGAACTGAAACTGAACTGAAACTGAACTGAAACTGAACTGAAACTGAACTGAAACTGAACTGAAACTGAACTGAAACTGAACTGAAACTGAACTGAAACTGAACTGAAACTGAACTGAAACTGAACTGAAACTGAACTGAAACTGAACTGAAACTGAACTGAAACTGAACTGAAACTGAACTGAAACTGAACTGAAACTGAACTGAAACTGAACTGAAACTGAACTGAAACTGAACTGAAACTGAACTGAAACTGAACTGAAACTGAACTGAAACTGAACTGAAACTGAACTGAAACTGAACTGAAACTGAACTGAAACTGAACTGGAACTGAACTGAAACTGAACTGAAACTGAACTGAAAGGAAACTGAACTGAAACTGAACTGAAACTGAACTGAAATTGAAACTGAAACTGAACTGAAACTGAACTGAAACTGAACTGAAACTGAACTGAAACTGAACTGAAACTGAACTGAAACTGAACTGAAACTGAACTGAAACTGAACTGAAACTGAACTGAAACTGAACTGAAACTGAACTGAAACTGAACTGAAACTGAACTGAAACTGAACTGAAACTGAACTGAAACTGAACTGAAACTGAACTGAAACTGAACTGAAACTGAACTGAAACTGAACTGAAACTTAACTGAAACTTAACTGAAACTGAACTGAAACTGAACTGAAACTGAACTGAAACTGAACTGATACTGAACTGAAACTGAACTGAAACTGAACTGAAACTGAAACTGAACTGAAACTGAACTGAAACTGAACTGAAACTGAACTGAAACTGAACTGAAACTGAACTGAAACTGAACTGAAACTGAACTGAAACTGAACTGAAACTGAACTGAAACTGAACTGAAACTGAACTGAAACTGAACTGAAACTGAACTGAAACTGAACTGAAACTGAACTGAAACTGAACTGAAACTGAACTGAAACTGAACTGAAACTGAACTGAAACTGAACTGAAACTGAACTGAGACTGAACTGAAACTGAACTGAAACTGAACTGAAACTGAACTGAAACTGAACTGAAACTGAACTGAAACTGAACTGAAACTGAATTGAAACTGAACTGAACTTACTTCAAAGCAGTTCACTTTAAACGGATATCTAAAAAATAGCATCGATTCGTGGATTGACTCTAAACCAACTCTTTTTTTTAAGAATCGTGAAAGATTAACAAAAGTTGTAGAATGCAAGTGGAGTTCGTTTTGTCAATTTTCTACAATAAATATGGATTTCCCCAATTTTGTTTGTTATGACAAAATATAATTTTTTTGTTTATTCTTTTTTGTAGGTTTAAGAGGGTTTTCTAGAGTGGCCATTGTTTACTGATACTATTTTGGGAATTTTTTAAATTGTGAAAAACAGAATAATGTTTATATTACATATTATTTTTCAATACATTTAAACAATCTTTAAAGTCATTTCATAAAATATTTCCGGAGTTATTTCATAAAATATTTCCGGAGTTGATCAATAGGAACAGATATAAAAGAAAAGTAGAGTGAATAATGAACAATTTTGAAATGTACTTTTTTTCAAACACGATTTTTTCACCATGATATTTCCAAAACAATTAGTTTGTTTTTGAATTGAGATTGTTTCGTTTACTTTTTACCACTTTTGTAGATCAAAAAAAGTAGTAAAATTTATTTTTATCGTTCAACGATTTTTGTAAGGGTTTTGGCAGCAGTTTTAAATCAATCAGTAAGCATCAGAGCTTTCTTAGTTGTTATCAATAACAGCACATTGAATGCTCATAATGATTAATAAGGATAATGTGGATGCTTCTGCTAGATTTCTTTTGAATTTCAGAATAAGTTTGCAAAAGTAATATAAGGTAATATTTTCAATAAAATTCATGTCTTTAAGTGAGCTAATGATTGCCCTAATTTCATCATCTTGAGACAATACTTGTGTTGTAATTTCGGTTTTCATTTCAATGGGATTCACAAAATTGAAAAAGCTTTCGACCTTGACTTTAACCGCCGCTTGCAAGGAGTATTTGATTTTCTTCTTTGAGAGCTAAAATCGGTTTCTGATAGTTTGTAAAAACCTTAGAAAAGTTTAGAAGATAGTTTGATTTGTTCAAAGAAAATCATGGATTGGTTATGGTAGGCTCACAAGAATACGGATATTGATGTCGACGAAGAATCAAATTTAGACCATCCCAGTCACTAAAAGCATAGATTGTTTTTTTGTTTTCCCAGAGCGACAAGCGTTCATTTTAAGAATTTTAGAAGGATGTTGTTCTGTGTCGTTAAAATCCAATTTTGAATGAATACCGTATATATTGTTAGATGGAATCGGTTCTACAGAAGAAGAATTGTTCCTTGTTCAATCATTTTTTATTTTTTTTTCATTTTTTATTTTTTATTTTTTAGGTATACTTTTTTCTTGACTATATTAAGCTAAAATAGTATTGAAATACACTAGAGATGAACAATCTGTTCGCGTACAGTTCAAAAGTACTAGTTCTCCTCGAAGTGTGAGTGAACTGGAGTTCTTTACTGAAAAATGATAGTTCTCAATTCTTCTCAATAGAAATAGACGTAATCATATTCTTTCAGGATGTATACAAATTAGTGGCCTCTTTCAAAACGTGTGCTGGTTTGAGGAGTCTGGTAGAAGTTACATACATTCTTGACTTTTGAAAACGTATCCAAAAGAGAATGATTATTGGTAGGAATACATGCAAAAAGCACTCACTATTATTTAATCTGTTTCCTACAAAATATAATTTGTAGCTCTAATATTATTTTCGAAGAAACATTCAAAGTTTCAGAAGAACGAATGAACGAATTTTTCAGTTAAACTAATTCTTTAGGTAGATCTATTAAGTTTCAAGCGGTTCTTTGAAATGAACGGTTTTGCCCATCTCTAGAAACACTCCTAGTGTGAATAAGTCTTAAGAAGGACTGTCTTTCTAGATAGTCTGGAAAGACTGATTTAGTGGTAGTCTTGCAAAGGACTGAATAGTTCGTGATTTCAATATTGATTATCAGGCTTTGGATTATCCTAAATCTTCTATCAAGAAAATCCCCATATTCTCTCGAACAAAAACGTATTGAAGTCTTGTATTGTTGATAATGCTATATTGCGTAATTAACAAAACAGCACTAAAAATCATATAACCGATACAAGGAGGCTATCGAACCGAAGAAGCCGTTTTAATCAAGATCAGAGCTGATATTCTCACTGAACAGATCTCCACTTATTTACCCTCTTCACAACCGGAAGTTGGATCCGGATAAGATTCGTATGGGATCACAAGAAAATCAGTTCAGCCATACATACATACACACATACAGACATTTTCTGATCTTGACGAACTGATTCGAATGGTATATGATACTCAGAACTCTGGGCCTGGTTTCAAAAATCGGGTGATTGCATAACCTCTGTATATGAGAAAGGCAAGAAAGACTTCTTGTCATTATGAATATTTCCTATTACTGAATCGAGGTACCGAAAAAATACTTCATTTCTCAACTCTCGATATTCTTTTGAGCATGTGATTTCTACTTAATGTTTGAATGAAAGAATAATTTAAAAAATACTTGCCATCTTGACGAAGAAACAAATTTCCTTCTCACAAGAATCAAGCAAGCCAAAAAATTGAATCCACAATCTTCTTTTATCCGAAAAAACAACAGTAGTACCATTTGCAGAAAGATTTCACCTCCGATTGGAGACGGATAATTTTATCGCAAGTTTTCAGTTTCGTTATTTCTGAGGGAACAATAATGAGACGAAATCACTACACAATAATGAGACAAAATCACTACACTACATGACTAGTCATAATTTAAAAATGCTTACTTGCGTTATTAGCCTTATATTAGAGAAAATATTAAAACTGAACTAAATAATAGTTCAAAAATGTTGTCTTTGAAATCTGGTGTTCCCAAATTTCAAGAATGTTCTAACTCCGGAAGGATACTTCTTCGCAAGTTACATTTGCGCTATTTCATTCATCTGTTTCTAGCTGGGCATTAATATGAAGGTTAATTGGTAAGATGCTTTTACTATTTCTATTATAGCATCTTTTTATTTTTTATTACTTTTATAAACTGATTACACTAATTATCATATTCAATGTAGATTATTCAAAATACTCGTAACTATAACCTTTATTTAGTTTCTTTTTGACGTAAAATCGTCATGAACATCTCAGATCGCATAATTGATTTTTTAATTGATATCTGCACCCCGCGAATAACAGACTAGAAAATGATGCTTCGATCATGAAAACTTGCAAAATTTTATGTTTTTAATGTTAAGTTTTTTATGAACTGCTATGTTTGACTGTAATATTCCTCAATTTTAAGCCTATAAAATATATCCCAGATTGCTGCCAAATCAAACATAATTTCCCAGATCGATTTCTTTCTCATCTTTTTTTCACTAATCATTGGTGACATTGGTTTTACTTCGGATATTCATCCTCCATGTCACCATGTCCATGTCCATGAGAGTCAACCCAGTCCGCCGCGGTTGCCACCCGATTTACTACTGGCTATGGTCGTCTCTTCACTTGGCAAACCGCAGACGATGGACAAACTTTCCTTCACCTTTACTGACCACAGCCCGTGGGATAATAAATTACGACATGATTTATTTATTTCACTTCTGGGAGGCATAATGATAAATTTCCACGTTTGTTTTAATGGATGACTCTATCGTGTGTGTGAGAAGTCCGAGACACTGCGGGCTGTTGTGAATGTTGGTCGTCGTGATGATTCGAGTGGGCGTCCAATCACAGTTTGCTTTGGTGTGCTTTGGAACGGCCTCCATGCCAAAGGATTCTATGTCGAACATGAAGCTATTAGCGCCTGAATGAAGTTGACGCGATTCAATTTAACGCTGGTGGTTTCGTTGTAGGCTGAAAGTGAATACAAATGCCGATGCTAATGCGAGTCATCCTTCACATAGTCGTTTCCGGTTGATGTGTTTGGCACTTGACATGTTTTGTGAATTTCTTTTTATCACACTCCTTTTGTGTGTCTGTTTTAGGGGTGAACCCGTTCGTTCGCATAATTTCAATTTCCGTCAATTTTTTGTTTGCTTTTCATTCCAGCATGACCGAGGCCGCAAGTCGGAGATTGATGAGAAAACTCGCGAAGAAATCTTGTCACTCATTGCTCATCATGTAACCGCAGTGAATTATATCTATCGTAATACCAAGTTTGACGGACGGATAGAGCACCGGAATATTCGATTCGAGGTGGGTGTGCTAATTGAAATACACCCGATTTGGACCTATTGATGATTGCTTTCTATTGCAGGTTCAACGAATCAAAATTGATGATGACTCCGCCTGCAATGAAAACTACAACGGAGAATCGAATCCTTTCTGCATGGAAAATATTGATGTTTCGAACTTTTTGAATCTGCACTCGCTTGGAAATCATGAGATTTTCTGTCTTGCCTATGTGTTCACTTATAGGTGAGAATCGAAGAGAGGCTCTTTAGTTTTCCACTTAAACTCACCATTCTTTCACACTTTTTCCCGCAGAGATTTCACCGGGGGTACTCTCGGTCTTGCCTGGGTCGCTTCAGCTTCCGGTGCATCCGGTGGCATTTGTGAAAAGTACAAAACCTACACCGAAACTGTGGCGGGATTGTACCAGAGCACTAAACGTTCCTTAAACACGGGTATCATCACATTCGTTAACTACAATAGCCGTGTTCCACCGAAAGTTTCTCAGCTAACGCTGGCACATGAAATTGGTCACAACTTTGGGTCACCGGTGAGTTCACCAGCTACGTTGCACAGATAGATAGATAGATACATCCTTCTAATTGAAATTCATTACAGCATGATTACCCAGCTGAGTGCCGTCCCGGAGGTATTAATGGGAATTTCATCATGTTTGCTAGTGCCACTAGCGGAGACCGACCGAACAACAGTAAGTTTTCCACTTGCTCGGTTAGGAATATCTCAAATGTGCTGGATGCCATAGAAGACAGTAAAAAGCGAAATTGTTTCCAAGCATCGGAGGGTGCGTTCTGCGGCAACAAGATTGTTGAAATCGGTGAAGAATGTGATTGTGGTTTCAACGACGAAGAGTGTGCGGACAAGTGTTGCTATCCTCGTGTAATCGGTGAGGTAGATCTCGGTCTGAATGCAACTGCCCGGGGCTGTACCAGGAAGGCACGTACACAGTGCAGTCCGTCGCAGGGTCCGTGCTGTGACAGTAACACGTGCAAGTTCGTCTCCAGCTATGCCAACATCACCTGCAAGGAAGAAACTGAATGTTCCTGGAGTTCGACCTGTAATGGGACGACTGCCGAATGTCCGGAACCGAAACCTCGTGACGATAAGACCAAGTGCAATAATGGTAATGGTTTTGAGATGTTTGTTTGTTCAAACTAATTTCTTTACCGCGTCTTCCAACAGGTACTCAACTGTGCATCAAAGGTGACTGTTCCGGATCGATTTGTCTGCTGTGGAATATGACCGAGTGCTTCCTAACATCTCACATCATTCCGAACATCGACAAACGCAAACTGTGCGAACTGGCATGTCAGAACGGGAACGATACGAACACGTGTCGGAGCACGAGTGAGTTCGCTCACCTCTACGGTTTGCCAGATGGCGGTATCAGCTTGCGCCCAGGGTCACCCTGTGATAACTTCCAAGTAAGTCGATTCAGAACTTCAATTCGATTCAGCTATTCCCCGATCGATTTCTAACATTTATTCTTTTTCCCTACCCTAACCAGGGTTACTGTGATGTATTTTTAAAATGTCGTGCCATCGATGCCGAGGGACCGCTGGTGCGGCTCAAGAATATGCTGTTCAACCGGCAAACACTGCAAACTGTCGCCCAATGGGTAACAGAGAACTGGTATATGGTGTGCTTGTTCAGCATCCTGTTCGTCATTTTCATGGGTATGTTCATAAAATGCTGTGCAGTTCATACACCCAGCTCGAATCCGAAGAAACCTCCAGCTCGACGGATCACCGACACCCTGCGACGGCCAATGAACACGCTGAGACGAATGGTGAGAGTTGATCAGCTAGTGCTAAGTAAAATTATAACCGTTTCTTGATTTTTCAGCGTCATCACAATGGGCACGGGCCCCGAAGTGTTCCCGTGCCGCACGGTGAACGTTCCCGCGGTGGCGGAGGTGGAAATGGTGCTGGTGGAGGCCGAAGCAGAGGTGGCGGAGGTGGTGACGGTCACGGTGAACGTCGCAGCGGGCAACCGTCGTCCTCCACTGGGGGTAGCCGACCGAACAACAGTTCCAGAGTGCCAGCGCATGGGTATGGTGAGGGCAGAGGCCAACAATACTATCCACCGAAAGGTGTGTTCTACCAAGAGTTACTAATGTTTTTTGAAGTTGTTTCCTATTTCTCTTCGATGAGATTTCCTCCCTCTGTTTTTCTTCTCTTAGATTTTCCCTCTCCCTTTCGCTATTTACAGTTGAAATTTTCCGCTTGTTATCATGAAAATTTATATGTTTTTGTTTTTTAGCTGCTCATAAAAAACGACACTCCAGTAAGCATAGAACCAAATCGTAAACAGAAACGATTGGACTAAATTATTCAACAACCAAACACAATCCTTTCATACACAAACAAAACAGACATCACTAGTTTACTTTTATGCTTTTGATAAGGAGTGTTCAGTCAGCAAATTTACTATCTAGGATTAGCGATAAACGCCAAATTGGTGTCCATCAAGCATTAAAAGACTCAATTTTGTTTGAGGCTTTATGGTTCAAAACTGATCCGGAACAAAAGTAGTAAGCATTTGTTTTTTTTTTTTTTGGTTTTGTTTGTATTTCTTTTTCGCACTCACTAATCCAATCTGAACAAACATAGTATTAGCCTAACTAACTTTTCGTTTTTTTCTTAATTTTGCACCAAATCTGTAGAGTAATACGAATTCCATAGGTACTTTTTTATAATGCTGTAGTCGAGCTGTGTACGTTTTCTTTTTAGGTTCCCTTATCCTAATTGCTCTGGAACATCTTCAAAATGTATGAACGAATGTTTATGTTTGTTTCTATGAGACCGTAAGCAGTTCGTTCAATGTTACCATCATCAACGGAATCTCTTCTATAGATAGAACATATCTTTCAGTGTTGTTTGTTATAATTATACTTTTTCATGGCTTTTTCATTTCATAGAAAAAAATGTCTTTGGAGAAAATTCTCCCCTAACTTGTTTGGCTACCATTATCATCTAATCCATTACTCAAACTGTCTTCATGAAATTTATAATTTGTGTTATATAGAATTGTCTGGAGATTTTGTTTAAAGAGAATTTCATGTTCATTTGTTAGAAATTAATTCATCATAGGCATTTGGAATGATACCTATTCATTGTGATGCCTAAGAACTATGCAAGTGTTATGTTCAAAACCTTCTGTTTTTTTGTTTTTTATTTTAAAAATCATACAAATAAGGATCTACAAATCTTTCGGTGTGTTACAATTCATTTGAAAACATCGTAAGACTATGACACCGTTCACTCTGAAATGAAAAAATTTCAAAATGGTGTTATGAATCGCAATATGCTTCGTACTATCTTTCGTACTGTTTCTGCCGTGCGGGTGAAGTTAGAAATGGTTGAATTTAATGAGTTTAGTCTGTAGAGTAGCCCAGTGCATTTATCAAATTGAAAAGGGGGGTCGCTAATGTCAGAGACATAACCGTATTGACGTGAATACGAATAACATTGGTTCACTGACTGAAAATGTGCCCTTATGAAGCACGATATCAACTCTGTACGACAAATACAGGTTTAAAGTTGGGGCTAAATAAAAGGTAATAATAGTAATAATAATTGGTCTAATATGCTATATGATAACATGTAACGAAGGTAGAGGAAATAGTAGACACCTTTCTTTATAATAATTTCTTCAACAGTACAATATTATATTGTTAACTACCACAGATAATTTGGAGTGTATGAACCGAGTATTCTGGAGACCGAGTATTCCTTTTACCGCGACATATTTTGGAATGACACCCATACTAGTATAAACATTTTTTGCACATTTCAACGAAAGAATCTATCATAATGCTATACGAAATTCATTTCTGGCTTTCAGAAGGGTCGAATTGTGGAATTTCCTCCGATATTGAGTACTTTGGTGCATTTTAATTGGTTGATTAGGTCACTTGGAATTGAATTCGTAGTGAACTGAGCTCTGGACCTGAACCGCTATAAGGTGCTTAAGATACACTTGCTTTACTTCCTGTTCAATCAACTAGAATAGAATGAACGAAATACTCATCACACTTGCATGCCAATTTCGCACTCGGACAACGGTTCTGAGGTAGTCTCAGTCTCGATGTACAACATTTCTTCTCGTGCTTCACACGGAACTAGCCGTCGTGGTGACGTGGTAGCCTTTCACCAGCAGCAGCAAAAATAGACCTTCTGTGTGGTGTAAAGCCTAATTAGGATTGGATTCTGGAACTGAATTCCTAAACTGATTTCAGGATCTGGATTTTGATCCACCTGAATTCTGAACATAATTTAGGGTTTAAAATTTAGTTTTAGAATTCTGTTTTAGAGTAATTTAGTTCCAGAAAACAGGATCGAAGGTTAAGACTTAGACTCTGGAACTGAATCTTAATCCTACATTCCGAAACTATCAGGTGTACAACTTTGCTTCCGCCGTTTTTTTTTGCAAAATTAAAAGCTTTATTACGAAATAGTGCTTACAGATGTATTATTCAAAGTATCGTCCATCGCTAGCGACAACTTTCTCCCATCTTTCCGGCAATTTTCGGATCCCGGCTCGAAAAAAGGAGTCCTCTTTTGACGCTATCCATGAAGCAATCCATTTTTCCAACTCCTCGAAGGATTGAAAATGTTGATCTGCCAGGCCGTGTGCCATCGAACGGAATAGGTGAAAGTCAGAACGGGTGACATATGGGGAATACGGCGGGTGGGGCAAGACCTCCCATTTCAGCCTTTCCATGTACTTTTTGACCACTTTGCGATGTGAGGCCGAGCATTGTCGTGTTGGAGGATGATGACTTTGTCATGTCGCTCTTGATATTGTGGCCGCTTTTCTTTTAGCGTGTGACGAAGGCGCATCAGTTGCGTTCGGTAGCGATCTCCTGTAATGGTTTCACCATGTTTTAAGAGTTCTTCATCAAGCAATGCTTCTAGATGTTCATCTTTGAAGGTTTCTTCTCTTCCACCGCCATGTTTGTCCTCGACATCGAAATCACCATTTTTGAAACGTTGAAACCACTCCCGACATGTTCTTCTACTCAGAGCAGCATCACCGTAAGTTTCTGAGAGCATTCGATGCGCTTTAGCTGCATTTTTTTTTTTGCGAAATGTAACAGAAAAATAAAACTACCCGCAAATGGCGAGAATTGGGCTCATAACCAGACATTTTCGGACGTGAATAATACGAAAACAAGAACAACTGTCACTGAAAAAGCGATTACAATTCGTTAGGCACTGTACACACTTTTATTAAAGGCATTATCATCTATGTATTTTGACCAGCCTCAGCCGGTACAGCCACCTATCGGAAAACGGCGGAATCAAAGTTGTACACCTGATAGATTTTTGAAACTGGTTTCTTGGCTACATTCGGGAACTGAATTTAGTGTTTTAATTTAGGTTTGGAATCCATATTTAAAATTCTTTCTCAGGAATTCAACTTCAGAATTGGTAAACAAAATTCAAGATCTAGATTCTGGAACCAAATTTTAGTTCTGAACTCCGAATCAGATTCGGGTTCAGAATTTAGAACCTGGAATTGAACTCAGTACTTGGGCCCTGGAACTAGATTCTGTCGTTCCTTAATCCAGGCTCAGAATTTAGTGCTAGAATTAAATTCGAAATCGGTATTCTGAAAATGAGTTCAGTTCCCGAATTCTAGAACCTAATTCCTGAACTGAATTCTTGATCTGGATCCCGACATTTTGATACTGAATTTGGAGCCAGTTCCAGGTTTTTCTTTTTTTCCCCTTTATAGGCTGCTCTGGCCGAGGGGGGTGGTTACAACGATCCACACTTTCCATACCGGACGAACTAGGCTATGGCGCCCAAATGAACACTAGTAACGAAGAAGGAAACCGCCCTATCATTGATAGGTTCCCTCCAGCATGTAACCCAAGTGACAGATTCCTTTACGGTTATCAATTTGCAACGAAAGATACGAATATCTTCTATTGCAAGTTCACCAGAGAGTTTGTCACTTGGGCAGGAAGTGTGTGCTTCACCCTGTAACCAGTCAATCATTGAGTCGTGCGTCTGTATCGTATTGCTATTTTGTCATCCTACCAGCTGCTTCTGTGTCTTAAATGTCCTCGTCGATGAAACTTTGGAAAATTTCGCATTGTATCCGCTTCGGTCTTGGCCCTGCTTTCCTATATAGTCTTTTATGTCTGAAGCGGTACTTACGATTATTACTTTGAAGTTCCCTAATCAATGTAGATAAGTTTGGTCTACTTACACTATCCAATCTAATCTATTCTAATTGTTTCTATCTTTGTCGATATTACGATACGTTTCCTTTTACCCCATTGCATTGCTTTTTACTATACCGGAGACACCTGTTAATATCACAAGCTAGTAGATTATCAGGAATAAAGGAATAATAATAATAATACTAAAATTTACTTACCAAAAGCTAGGTAATTTTATAAAATACCTATTATATTTCATTTTCTTGAGAACATTCTAGGGTCTGTTTCTTGGTCTTAAATCTTCGATGATAATCCTTTGTTTCATCAGGCTCGGATTTCGTTAAGAACATAAAATAAAATAAAATAAAATCAGGTGTTAGTAAGCTTGTTAAATTATATAACGTAAGGATGCGCATTTAACACTAGATTGCCCAGGAAAGTCACAATATGTAAACAATGTAAGGATTGCTTAAAATTCTGTGAACTTTTTTAATTCTTTATTTAACGATATATGCACTTAGGCACACTGCACTAGCTTTTATTTATTCTGTCACAGTTTTTATTATTGACTTTCTCTCTTCCAATAATTTTGACTTCTTTAGAGCAATTCAGGTCTAAACTAAGTTTTGGGCCTTCTAGTGTTGAGCACGCATCCAGGAAACAAGAACTACATGTATTTCGTGAAGAAATACTAGGTGTGATTGGATGAAATGGTCCACGTGAACCGTTCTCTTCCAGACACACACATCTCACACTCCCAGTTAGAAGGTGACATCTGTGTCCAAGTTGGAGAAATCTAAGAACATTCAAACCTTTTTCGATTTGAGAGTGTATTTACACCCAATCAATCATCCTCGCTGTTATTGCAACTTGTGAACATTACCGATACTTAGCCGGATCGGAAAGGGTGAAAGTTCCTAAACGGTTCATAAGATATCAATTTACTCCTATTCCTGATAACAATAGTCCTCCTTTTTGAATTAAATTCACCAGTCCAGGACGATTATTATATATTAATATTCATCCCAACTGGATCAAAATAATTCAAATTGGTGACCAATTCCAGGCATAAGAATGCTCGAAACCACCTAATGACCTATTGTCAATTTCAAGCATTATTAGTCCTGTCCACTCCGTGATCGATCCAGATAACATAACAATTTTCATCTTTTTACTTTTATAAGCGAACGATCGATCGATCTCGGTATGGTCCGACTTTGTCAATACGAAGTATAAATTGACTCCCACCCCCATCCACCAAAGGGGGGTACGCGCCCTTGTAGCTCATCATCCAAAGCCCAGGGAATTTGGAGCCAGTTCCAGGTTTTTCGTTCCTAAATGTCCAGCATTCAGGTGCTGGTGTAGATAAAAAAAATGGTGGCGAAAAGTACTGAACAGTTGTTGACATCGCATGAATTTCACAAATCGGTTATTTTTAGAAGCAGTAAAGTATTCCGAAAGAACTATGCAAATTTTTTTCTCCACTGAGTATGTAAATCTTCAAAAACAAAACTGTAACATTGTTTGTTGTATTGTTTACCTTTCATTTTTTCTGCGTTATTTGTGCGGTAGAATGGTAGAATTTGTTTGTCTTCAATAAAACTTTAGTATGGATGTACCATTACAATTTTGTAAGCGAAGCAGTAAAAGCTACAGAAAACACACAATCAATCAACTAATACGAACGATTATTGATGTATGGAAGCGTGAAAGAAGCATGCAGGTTTTATTCGTATTCACGTCCTTCAGTTATGTCTCTGACATTACCCATCCGCCTTTTTTACCATCGAATGTCACCAATTAAAACACCTTAACGCTAGCCGGATGCTTGATCAGATACACGTTTTTTGTGTTCATCGGATACATCTTTTACCGGGAGAGATCTAATATTTGATATAGGATCGATGATAAACATGCTCTCGTCGGTAAACAGGATAACCGTTTTTTTTCGCTTGTAGCGCTCAACTCGTAGCTCCTGGATGGGGTTGGTAATTATGTGAATTTTTCTCCCGTGCCTTCGACTCCTCTTTTGAAACTTCCTTTGTAATTTTCTGTGCCATCAAGTCGCTGATTTCTTGTTCTTTCTGCCCGGATCTGTTTTCTGATGGCAGCTATAACCCTCGGGATCAGAGTTTACTTCTTGAGGACCTGTGGTCTTCTTCGCGGATTGTTGTCTTTCCTTTTCACAATCTTAAAGCTTGCTTCATTTAGAATTGGAACAAACTTTTGCTCATACTGAGGTGCTCCTGGCAGACGGATTTGAAAGTTCTTGGCGCCCACTTGTCGGGAATTTTGTCAGCTTCACGTATGATTTTTGACATTCCGCAAATCGACTGTACTTTGTAAACAATCAACATGGAAGCCGAAAGAAGGAAAAAAATTGTGCACAGTTATTTGGAAAATCCATTGTGGTCTGCATCTAGGCTAGCTAAACAGCTGAAATTGCCCAGAAATACCGTATGGCGCGTTATCAAATGGTATAAGGAAACATTGACGACGATTCGGAAGCCTCAAGCCAACCGTCGGAGTGGAACTGTCGACCGGAAACTGCGTGGTAAGATTTTGAAGACGCTTAAGAAGAATCCTAATCTGTCGGACCGTGATTTGGCCAGAAAATTCGGTGCTGCCCATATTACCGTGAGGAGAACTCGACTCCGGGAAGGAATCAAGTCGTATCGAGCTAGCAAACAGCCAAATCGGACCATAAAACAGAATAGTGTGGTCAAAATTCGTGCTCGGAAACTATATGACCAGGTGCTGACCAAGTTCGACGGGTGTCTTCTGATGGACGATGAAACCTATGTCAAGGCTGACTTCGGGCAAATCCCAGGTCAAAAATTTTACTTGGCAACGGCACGGGGGGATGTTCCAGCCAAATTGAAATTTGTTTTTGCCGACAAATTTACAAGAAAATTTATGATTTGACATGGCAATTGCAGCAGTGGCAAAAAAACGAAAGTTTTCGTTACAAATAAGACAATGACATCGGAACTATACCAAAAAGAGTGTCTCCAAAAACGAATTTGGCAGTTCATTCGATCCCACGACCATCCCGTAATGTTTTGCAAAGATTTTGCAAGCTGACATTATAGCAAAGTCGTTCAAGAATGGTATGCAGAGAAAGGGGTCCAGTTTGTTCCGAAAAACCTTAACCCACCCAACTGCCTCCAGTTCCGGTCTATTGAGAAATACTGGGCAATCATGAAGAGAAGACTCAAGGCAAAGGGAATGGTTGTCATGCCGCCTAATGGGTCGTGTTACAGAAAAAATTCGAGAATTCCTTCGAAACCGTGACTTATAATTTGATCCGTATTTTTTCTTAAAAGTATGAAGAAAAAGCATTCTTAAAAGTATGAAGAAACGCATTTGTATAAAAAAAGATCTTGACTTCAATAATAAATAACTGAAATACAGGCAATTGTCTTTGTTCCAATTCTATCTGAAGCAAGCTTTAGACCGTTTTCACAGTCGCCTGGAAAACGCTCACGACGATTGAAATGTTTTTGCGATATTGAAATCACCAACTATTTTCGAAGCGGGTATTTCTTATGCAAAATGTTATGTTGAGTTCTGATTTATAATCCTGAAGCAGATTCAATGCGACCTATCAATAGTGTAACATGATTTGTGCGGTCATTAAATCTATTTGTAATCTACTTCTTAGGGATTCCTACGTAACATCAATCGAATTTAATCAAACACAATCAACCTCCATTCGGAATGCGAAAGGAAGTTCAACCAACGATACGATTTGTGAAATAAGTTGCGATAAAGCAGGTTAAACGGGCCAGTACTGTCATTCGCATTGTATGTACTTGAATCGCTGAAGTTTTCTACGTAACAGGGACCACTATTGCTAGATCATATTGGATCTGCTTCTGCATTGTAGGTTGAATTTAAACTGAATATTACAATAAGAAAAAAATGCCGCATTTTTAGTCCTAACAATGACTGCTGGACTAACATTTTCATTTCTAACAATGACTGCTGGACTAACACATTTCTCAATTGATCTATATACAGATAAAATAGGTGGTAGAATTTCAACAAACTTCATTCCGTCCCGGCAGTCGTCATTAGGTGGATTACTAATTTCAGATCGTTCAAATACTAACATGTCTACGAACATGCATTCGTTTTATTTTATTTTTTCTTCAGTTTGTGCTAACCCGAAGACTAACTAATTTGCGTAAATATTTTAGCTTTTCCTATTTTTGTTCTAACCGTCCATCATTTGTACCGATTTCCAGCAACTGCGCCACTGATACAGAATTATAGCAGGATGAGCAATGCCGAGCTGTACGCCGAAGCCTATCCGGACCGCAGCACGTACGGCGAGCAGACCCGTCGTCACTACAGTAACAATAAGGTCTGACAAGATGGCCACCATCACCGGTCCAGTAGCAGCGACAGCAGCAACAGCCATCATCATCCCGACGACGTTTCGATCACTGCTGATGATAATACACGCAGCAACGGTGCATTCTTCGGGAATGTTGAGCGAAAAATCCACTACAACTACAATAACAATATTTATAAGATATTTTTATTTTTCTAATAAGGTGAACAAACAAAAAAAAAACAAGAACAAATACAGTGAACAAAGAAAAAAAAAGATTATTGAAAGCAAGTATGATGCAGAACTCAAGCATGTACACACACCACTCAAATAGGAAACCGAGAATCAAATAGACGTTTTTCTCATTATTTAGAACAAAAAAAAATAAGCAACCACTAAGAAATTCCGTGAGTTCTACTCGACTGTTTGATCGTCGCGGAAAGTGTTTCGTTTTCTTATTGTAATTTTGAAGCCACGAAACACTTTAAAACAGGATAACATTTTTGCATTTGCCTGTCTGAAATCATAAATTGTAAAGACAATGAATGAAGCTAGGATTAGGAAAACGTATCAGACAAAAGAGGAAAAAAAAGAATGGAAGAAGTTAGAAAAGTTGTTTACAAGGTAGCGCCCTCAGTATGAGTATAGATAAAAACAAAACACGAGAAAAGCATAAAAAAAGAAGAGATCACTCTCCTCCGGGTCCAGAAAAAAATAAAACAAAATGAACAAAAAACAGTGTTAAACAAGTAACTATTGTAACAAAGAAAAGTATAACAAAATATTGTAGTATAACTGCAAAAGATATAAAGTTTTTACTTTCCTTCTGTTATGGATGTGAGTGTGGAACTGAATTGTAGTACTAGTTTAGGCAAATGTTGGGAAAATCGGAAACGATTTCGTCGTCGTCTGGTAGCAGGTCTCAGCGCAGAACGCATATTCGACTGGGATGGGAATAATGATCACTCGACTAGATCGATCACACAGGTTCATGAATCAAACAAGCAAAAAGTATGTTGGGTTTTGCTACCAACCAGATAGAAACGGATAGCGTTGTAAGCGTTGCATAAAACGTACACACGAACGGGGAGGTAGCGAGTATGAAGAAAAAGTGCTATATGTGATATATATTTTTCTAAACGAAAACAAAACACTGAACGGGAAAAGATTATTTTTTTCGAGCAATCTGAACGGCGGTAATTGTTGGGACGAAACAGTAAAAGTATTACACGGATTTGGTTTTTGATGGTCTTATTAATGCAACTACTATGATACTACTATTACTATTACTACGATACAATAGGTGATAATGATAGGAATCATTCCTGCATTTCTGCGTTAAAGTTTTCGCCAAACTGCCTACCGCTATGATATTGGTGATTTTAGTTCACCCAAAAAAATCCTTCCCACAGCTGCTATAGAATAGTCATTAGCTCGAAACAGCGAAGCCAAATGCTCAAACTCCTCTTTTTTGTTGTTTTTTTTCTTTGTCATTTTTAGTTCAGAGTTCAATCAACCGGGTGCAGGCCAAATTTTAGTTTTTTTTCAGTTTTGTCCGTTCAGCAATACCGAACTTTCAACTGTAGTATGAACTAACTATTGTTAAGGATATTTCAAATAGTCTAGACCAAAATATGTCATTATGTTTAGTTAATATTCGATTCTCGACTGTTCTTGTGTTTGATTAGAATCAGTTAGATTTAGTTAGTTAGAAAATATATCAATCTCACTTAAAAAAAACAATATCAAACCATTATCGTTGCAACCTTCTTCCTAGGTCCCAGGTTGCATTACGAGCGATTAATCTGTTGTCTTATTTTTTCGTGCTATCATACACCAGTTATGAAAGAGCAATCAAAATAATTCCATTAAAAGTGACAACCACCGATGGGTGGAGGAGTCGATGTTGCAAAACGGCATTTAGAGAAACCACTGAACTTGAACAAAACTTGATGAAAGAGAAGCAGAAACTGTAAAAGAAGATAATAATTGGAAACCGAAGTGAAATGAAGTATTGTTCTAATTAGGCGAGACCGTCGTAACAAGCACAGCAGAAAGAAAAACAGTGCAGTGAGGAAAGAAAGAAGATAATGCATGCGAAATGGGGAAGATAACCAATATATATGAAGATCTATTTTTTAATTTTTATTATATACATTCATATTAGACATATTGTAAATTTAGAAGTGATCAAGTCTCCTACCAGTAAAAGCAAGACAAAACAAAAGAAACATACAGAAGTGTAGGCGTTTACTGCGCGTACAACTATAACTTTGCAAACGGGATTTCTCCAAGGTATGCAATCGACGAAAACAGTGCGAGTGATCGAGTGATAGAGAATGAAATTTTGTGCGCGAAATAAGAAGAAGGGTTAGGAAAGGGGTTACAAGCAACCCGTAGGATACTACAACCTAGTACTGGATCGTTTATTGTGTACCACTTGTAAATGTTTGTAAATAGGACATATATCTGCAGCAGGACAAATGAAGGCGCTGGGAAAAAAAGTGGATGAAAAGAATAAAAGAAGGGAAAAATGAAAATTCTGTAATCAATTAAGTTGACTAGAACTAGAACAAAAGAAATATCAATCCGAGTGTCTATGGAAGATTTTACCTTGCTTTTGCTTTCTGTACCAAAGTGCAAAATTAGGAAAGTATTGTGCAGCAGTATGTATTAATTGTTTTCTAATGTTCGGTAAAAAGTTAACAAAAAATTCATTTTATCAAGATATTCAGCTCGTTAGGTTAGTATAATCGATTACCGAAAGTTAGACTATATTGTTGGCGCCCTACTGGATCATTTGAAACAACTGCCGGACCGTTCCGGTATGTTTACAAAATAATGCTAATATGTTATTCACTCTAATTATTGTTAACGGCCGTATGCGATAGGTTCGAAAGTATGTCAATCTCGTAGTACCGTTTTCGTTCGAATCAATCACACTTTCAAACACCGTACATGCATAAGAACAACTCCAATCCAACTTTAAACCATCAGGTCTGTTATAGACTTATGTTGTAATCAAAAATGTTTGTTATCATTTGTTATTTGACTTATTTTTTCGCTGATTTTGTATCGACTATTCGACGAACACATACTTTCGAATGCAAACAAGCCATTCTTATTTTCACTCGAAAGCATACGAACGCGATTGATGTGCAAAAGAAGGATCGGCATCGCAGCTAGTTTTTCAGGAAGATTCCAAGCATCCAAGAAGTGACGAATGCTACATAATAAATAAATATCGTACTCAAGATAAATTTTATTCAAGTCGGTAAATAAAATTTTGAAATTAAACTTCGTGCAAAGTGAAAGCATTGAAAAGTCAGTTCTGAAATCCGATCTACTCAAAATATGTTGCATTTTTCATTTTTCATGTTTTCGATAGTCTACATACTTATTCCATTGGTAAAATTATTCATTTTAAATAAAATAAAGCATGTTAACCCGTGACGTATTTTCCATGAAGTACCTAGAGTAAAATTTGATCCGTAAAAACTTAGCGCATATATTCGAAGGTTCGTCAATATTAAAAAAAAAACAAATTTATAATTTGATTGCTAATTACCTTTAAATTCTAAAAAAGAATGTTGTTGGAAATCGGTTACACTGTTTTTAATGTATTTGAAACGTTGATTCGCAACATTGAACTGACTAATCCAAACCACGGCATTTTGTCTATTCGTCTGTTCGTACGTTCGAAACTTAACAGTTTACTGATATTTAAATATTTTGTGACAAACTATTCGTGTTAGAGTTCATTCGAGTGAAAACAAGTATGGCTTATTCGTATTTGTTCGAAAATATCTGTTCGTCGTATGGTCGATAGGGGCGATAACAAGAATGAGGATAATTATTCCTTGCACTTAAATGTATTCAATTTAATGGCGTTTTCGCTTGAATCAAAACCCAACCCTGTTTCGACCCCAACTGCTGTCAAATGTATGAATTTGACAGCAGTTATGGTTTTTTATTCAAAAGATATTTTATTCTATTATTAGGCCTATTTGCGTACAAGCTTTACGTGGCCGATTTAGCTGAATTTTTAAATAAAAGATTTGTTTTTGTATTGGATCTCGTTGTCACCCTTTTTCTAGGGGGAGAAGAGCTTCCATTTTCCTCCTGCGAGGATTGAGGGGCACTTCGTTCGTGGTTCGTCTCGTCATCCATTGCCGCATCGGTGGTATTGTTGTTGATTTCGTTGCTAGTTGCTGTAGCTGCGCTTTGTTGTACATTGTTTGCAGTTGCTGGTTGGTTGGATGGTAAGCTGTTAACTGCAGCTGGTGTACTTTGTTCTATAGGGGATACGTTGGATGGTTTCGTTGAAGAGGATTCTTCACTGCTGTTGGTGACTGTCACAGGTGTTCTTGGGTTGCTTGGGGTTGATGTGAAGGAAGCACCGTTGTCCTTTGGTATAGTTGTCTCCTTGTCCGGTTTATCACATGGCTTACCGTAGTGAACAGCTTTTTGGCAATATTGACATGTGGTCATCTGATTGTCATAGGTAACAAATGATTTGCACGGGATTCTTGTATCCTGACTGAATGTCACATAAGAAGGTATAGGCCTCCTCAAGCGCATGCGTAACAAACGTACGCCATTTCGAATACCGGGGAAAAAAATTCTTCCACTTTTCTTTTTCGATAGAGAGAATCTCTCCGTATTGGGACATGGTTTTGCGAATATAAGGATCGATGACGCTTGAGGGAAGATCATGCACACGCACTTCTATAGCACTATCTTCCATATATACTGGAATGTTGTACTTAATGTTCTCGTGCTCCACATAGTGCACATTGTTATTGTCTTTTGCGAATTGAATTGCATCCAACTCTTTATAAAACTGGTTGTAAATTACATTATTTGTCTGATTGCATTGAAGTAAATGCACACGTTTAATGTCAAGATGCATTTGCTCCTTAAGCAAACCTTCAAGTTCTCGTATCGAAGGTCGAATTTTGCACTGTCTGAAGTCAACAATAATTGTATTCTTTCGTACCGACGGTAGCTTTTGTTCGTTTGGTTCACTCATTTTCGAGGTCTATTGTTCACTACACAATACTGTACTTGGTTTCTTCTGTCCCCAACGTAAGCGGTTTTGTTTGTCGACTGACTTGGATGAGATGTAAACCCGAACTGCAGCAGTTATGGTTGTAACTGGGTTAGTTTTAGCTTCAAGCGAAAACGACTTAAGAGTGTCGGGCGGGCAGCCCTGACCTGTAAGGATTTTTAAAATCAGTAGGATCGTAGCCCCTGCTATGCAATGGTTCTGTACGCAATGAATCGACTGGGAAGTCTGTTGAAACAGGAGGTCAAATTCCACAAAAGGAATGTAATAACAAGGTTTTGGCTTTGGGTGGGCAAGGTTGTATGAAAAACTGATAAGCTTCTGTTAACTTTTCGTACTTCATTTGGATCTTATAGGCATTACACAACTTTGACTGGTGAAACTATGTTTCATATTAAGTTTGTAGATTGCATCCTCGTTTTCGATTGTATTTCCTTAAATTCATTCACTGATTTTTATAGGTGGGGTGTTCTCCAAATAATTTTGTTTTTTACAAACTGAGTATCTCCATATTAAATATCAAAAGCGCTGAATAAAGTTTCACCTATCTAGTCCAAATTGTTTATGATTCCTACAGAATACTAATGAAAAAATAAAATAAATTACTAGAGATGGAATCTGGAATTTTGTCCCTGTCTACAAAGGGTGTTTTTTGTGTCACTTTTTTCGATAGGGGTAACTGTCATTCTGGTCATCCAACAGTCAAAATCAAGCCACAAACGCGTAATGTGCGTAATGAAGCCACAAACGCTGCTATTGATAAGAGTGTTTCGGAAGACCCGAATTTGTCGATTCACCGGCGCGCATCACAAGTAAACCTCTGCTCGTCGACCAAATGGAAAATTTTACGAAAAGACCTTGGTCCACTTCCATACATGATCCAGTTGGTTGAGGAATTGAAGACGCTCGACCATGGTAAGCGTAGAACACTCACTCAGAGAGCATTGGATAAGTTGACCGAAGATCCGCTTTTTTACCGAAAAAATGTGTTCTCTGGCGAGGCGCAGAGTTTGAAAACAAACAAAATTGCCGTTTTTGGAGCGAGGAGCAATTCTCACGAAGGCCCCGAGACATCATTACAGCCAGGAAAGTGACGAATTCACGCTGGTGGCATCATCAGTCTTCATTTATTTATAAAGAGGATGGAGCCAACTTCACGGTTTGTGGGCGTCATATTCAAAAACGTGTAGTTAGAAAATTTCGCAGAATTCGGTAATTTTTTACCGAATTTTCAATAGCTGAACGTTCGGTAATCAGTTCGATAATTAAATTGATTACCGATCGGTTGGCAATTGCTGAACTATCAAACAAATTCCGTAAATTGTAAACCAAACAGACCTAACGGATTGTTGGGTAATTTTTTGTTTGTATGTTTTCCTTTTGTTTAAATTCTGGATTTTCGGATTTCAAGAAACAACGCAAATTGACAAAAACGAATGAAGAAAACTCCAACCTGTTGTGGTATGGTTTTATTCCACGAAAAAAAAGGGTCAAATGTTCCGACTGACCGGAATTATGAGCGCCTTTCAAAACACTGCACAATCCGTCGAGTCCACCAGAAATTACCCTCGAACGATTTGTGTAGGCAGCAAGTGGACAAGTGATACAAAATTATTTTCTGTCTATAAGTAAACGAAAAGCTTTTAGTGGTTCTATTGGGGAGTGGGTCATTTCGCCGAAAACCATTTCGCTCAACAAAACGGGTGTTAACGCTATCATCTTTTATTTGTCTTCATTTTAAATTAATTCTAATTACGATTTTAAGACGATTTCAGGATTCGGCGAAACGGCTTTCGGCAAAATGACCCTGATTCGTTCTATTGGTTTAAAAACTTTAGCACCTGTACCTCAATCCATTCGATGAACTCTTCAAGATTTTTTTCGTTTGGTTAATAATAAGACACTTATTGAAAATTTTAATAACTGTTTGACAGTTAGTTTCACGACAATCAGTTTTCACAGAAGTTCGGTTATTGGAAGATAATTTTACCATACGGATAGTATGGTTTTTACCGTATTCGGCGACTATCCAGGTTTTAAAATTAAATTCTGTAATGAAAATTTACGTAAAACTGATCGTCCGGTAAAAATTTTCATAATTTTGTAAAATGAAACTCATGTACCGAAATATCGGTTATTTCTATAGATTACCGAAATTTTCTCGTCAAAAATAATATCGAACAAAGGAATTAAATCTTAGTGTGTAATTATCATGAATTGTTCTTCAAATAAAACCAAATTTTGCGCAAAAATGTACATATTTGTGCCTTTTTGTTAAAAAAAAACACCCTTTAGTTGTTAAAGATTGAATTTTGTGAAAGCCTGTTATAATGTATTGTGAAAGATGTTCCAAACAGTATCACGTAAAAACATTTACTTTGAAACATCTTCCTCTATGCCTCAGTTTTCAAGAAGTTTTTTTTCACCTTTGATCTGAATTCGAACGATGGAAAGTAAACCCATAAGCTGCTTCTTCGCAAAGGAATATGCGTTTTCAAAAACTTAATTCGTGACCTTTCCTCTTCTTTACTTTCTGGATCTGTTTTACTGCAGACCGGCAGTCCGACGATCCCGTCACTAAGTTAGTTGTTTTCACTAGGTTCTCTTCTGAGTCCTGCAAAACTTGTGAAAAAGTGTGGAGTGTTTGAATTGGTGTTTCCTAAACCCTTACTGGTTGACAGCATGGGTAAGGCATAAGACGTTTCACTTCGTAACTGCAGTTTCAGGGTGAATTTGGGAATCACTGGGGTTAAAACAAGTAAAACACCCTGATTCTGTATTTCGTTCGAATCGGATTGTTTCGATCGTATACGAAATTTAGCATTCTGTAGCCCGATCGAGTTGGAGTTTTCCATACAAAAGCATCACTCGATCGAATTAGAGAATGCAAATTTTTACATTCGTTTGACAAAATCCGATTCGATCGAAATATAGAATAGGGGTGAATATCCAACAACTCACTAGCTTTGTTTGAGACAATGGGATGAGTGACCATGGATAAATTAGCATAATCAGAATTTATGTAATTCCATTACACGAAATTCTGCGTGAGGGACCCTTACGTTCTTCTTCTTATTCTGGTTGGCGTTACCTCACTTGAGATGACGTCGATTTGATGGCACAGCAACTAATGGACTTCATTTTCACTGCACTACAAGCGAAAATCTCGCTGTTTGGCTGCGTGGAGTCGTCAAAGTACGGGTGAAAATCCTTTCTTTCTTGCGAAATATTCGAATATTCTCCGGACTAACACGATGCAACGTGCTCACCCGTTGAGAGTTTCACCGGAAGTCGCCCTTACGTTCTTGCAACCGCAACAAACAGTGCACGTGAATTATCAAAAATGAACGTCAGTTCATTTGTTATGATGAATCTGCTTGATGTATGTCACTTCTGACAGAAAATTCATTCTGCTGGTAAACACGATAAAATGTATTTTTAAAGTTTGTCATGCAATGTGTTTATCATAGCACTGTTTGCCAAATCGTAAGACATGGGGATGTAGCTCAGATGGTAGAGCGCTCGCTTAGCATGTGAGAGGTACGGGGATCGATGCCCCGCATCTCCAGAAAACTTTTTTTGTTTTTAATAAAGAAAATTTTCAGGCAATACTTTTGTTAGAAATAACCATATTTCGGTTCAAAATTGTTACATTTTTTTCTTCAAATAAATACTTGTTACAGGAACTAACCGTTTCGTTGTTTCCATTCCCATTCTATGAGATTTTGTTATTAGATCTTTCAACTATACATCATTCTAGTCTCTAGTTTTATTTCGTTTGTAGAATATTGTTTCAAGACAGGTGATAATTCTCCTAAGTTGAGTAGGTTTTGTGTGAGAATTAGAACAAAATATTTTCGGATTACCGTTTTATAGTAAATCTAAATAAGGGTCAATATACAGGAGCTAATTCCAAGCGGGTTTGTTTTAGATACGAGTTGACTGAAAATTACTCTGAACAATTCAAAATGTAATTATGATATTGAAAGGCTTTGGACGGAAAAATTTGTTTGGACGTAACCTAACAAAATCTACACATCAAAACACCATCATGAATTCTGTATGAAACCGTAAGAATTTTCATATTACTTTAAGTTTGAGAAAATCAACCATCTTGGAGGAAAAGGGGTGAGCTCTGTTTTGCAGTTTTGAGCTCTATTTCCGGTACTTCTGAAACTGGATTCTGGGAACCGCTATAGACGAAGTTGGTTCGTACGACCAACATAAATATTGCTTACAAATTGAAACAGTTTCAAGCCTAATTTTGAAAAAATCTCTCTTTTTCTTCGTCGCTTCTATAATCGGAGCCGGAAGTAGGGATGGTACTCGGAAGGTAAAGTATCGATACCTAGGGTATCGGGATACCAACATTTTGGGTATCGATACATGGTATCAAAAGGCAATAAAGTATCGATATCTGTAAGTATCAATTGATACTTGAGCAGCAGCAGGTTTTTCCATAAATTTGTTGTGAAACTGGTATACGCATATTTCTTGCCACATAGATTGCACTTCGCCTTTAGTGACTTTTGGTTCACTTCAAAGAATTTCACATTTCACTTATTTTCTCAAAAAATTTCATATCATAACCTTTATGTCGATACACGGATACTACACTAAGAGCTAATTCCTATTGAACATTTAGGAGTTTCCTTGGTTTGTGCAAAAGCACATATTCTTTTTCTTCGGCTCGTCAGTGCTAATTTTGCGGTTTAAATTTAACTACTATTATTTTTACCACGGGACCAGGGATGGACGGAACGGGAAGCACCAGGCTCGCGCATGTATTGGTATGACGTGGACTAGCACTCGTTGAAATTCGTACTCGGCAATCTCGCGTTGTCCCACAGGCGCACTAAGAGAGTGCAATGAGTGTGAAATATTGAAATGTTTGAATCCTCTGAGAGTATGGCCTTTTGTTGATGGTTTTCGCTCAGTTCACTTTCTTTCAGTGCAAGAAGCGATATTGTCGAGAACAAATTTCAACAACGGCTAGTCTAAGTCATACCAATCCATGCACGAGACTGGCGCTTCGTCAAATCCGAAGAAAAAGGCGGGTGGGTAATGTCAGAGACATAACTGGATGTCGTGAATACGAAAACAACTGACATGTTCCTTAACACTTGCGAATATCAATTGTATGAATTATGCACGCATTCCCCTTTTTCACATTTTTCGCAAAAACAAAGAAAGCTTCACTTGATCTCGATTACTGTGAATTTCACACAGCGAAAAGTGCACAAATCTAAGCAAACTATTCTTGATTTGCAGTAAACTGAGGATATTTCCCTACGATTTGCAAACAACAAATCCTAATAGTTCTTTAGAAAACTTTTAGAGCCATTAGAACGGCTGATATTGTGCAATGCTCTCCACCGTTGTTTTTTTTTTTCCCAATGCTAATGACTGGCAGCTGTGACGTAATCGCTCTTGTCGAAAGCGTGCAGACGACACAAAACACATCTGCTCGCAGTGGCGATACAATCCAAACTGATTCAAGTTTTGTTGAGAGGCTTGTTTCTACCTGATTTCGTTTGTAGCTTTTTCACTAATGGGCGGTCCTAATGGCTATAAAAATAGCCGCATACAGAATTTTAATGTCGATTATTTCATTTCGGATTTGCATATTTTATTGAAAGAAACTATCAATATGCTGTAGGGATTCGTTTCCAGCATTCAGAAGAGTCAAATTGCGTAATTCTCTACGACATTAAACTCTAAAACATTTTTTGCAAAAAAAGGCTTCACTTGATCTCGATTACTGTGAATTTCACACAGCGAAAAGTGCACAAATCTAAGCAAACTATTCTTGATTTGCAGTAAACTGAGGATATTTCCCTACGATTTGCGAACAACAAATCCTAATAGTTCTTTAGAAAACTTTTAGAGCCATTAGAACGGCTGATATTGTGCAATGCTCTCCACCGTTGTTTTTTTCCCACTGCTAATGACTGGCAGCTGTGACGGAATCGCTCTTGTCGAAAGCGTGCAGACGACACAAAACACATCTGCTCGCAGGGGCGATTGAATCCAAACTGATTGAATTTTTGTTAAGAGATTTCCTTTTATGTGATTTCGTTTGTAGCTTTTTCACTAATGGGCGGTCCTAACGGCTATAAAAATAGCCGCATACAGAATTTTATTGTCGATTATTTCATTTCGGATTTGCATAATTTATTGAAAGAAATTATTAATATGCTGTAGGGATTCGGTTCTAGCATTCACAAGGACCACTCAATTTGGTCCGTCGCTGCTGGTTGATGATTCCACTCCCACGACGTCTGCTTCCATCGAACGCACGAAAAGAAATGATCGATTTTCGACCACGGTTCCCCTTTTATACGCATTCAGTTGAAGATATGTGCCTGACTATCTCAAAATCGTCGTCCTTGCGCGAAAAACCCAAGCAAAAGTAAGGTGTTTTCCGCGTTGTTTTCAAATTTTAAGAAAACTTAATTTTTGAGTTGTTTGTGGTTATCGCACACTGTTCAAAATATTATCCTGAATTCCTGATCATATTTTGATTAAATGGTGAAAGAATTATGTTGCTACCATTAATACAAGTCGAGATATTCACGATTAAGTTCTGCCCATTCTTCCATATGGCTAATTTTGAAAAGGCGCCCCATAGTAAAGTAAGTCGTATTCACGACAAAAAAAAGTTCAAGTGGGGACAGGTATAGCGGGATGGGTTAGTCGATGCCTTTCACGCAGCCCACCTGGGTTCGATTCCCAACCCTGAACATAGTCTTAGAAAGTTTTTCTGGCCCGAAGAGGCAAATGACCTTAAGGTTTAAAGCTTCTGTAATTGAAACAAAAAAAATTTACGTCGTAATGGGAGTTGACTTTAATCCGTTGCGATACTATTAAGAATCGAGACGAAAAGTATCGATACTAACAGTATCGCTCTGATGCTATATCGATACCAAAAATACTCGATTCTTGAAAAAAAGTATCGATACCTCAAAGTATCGACTCGGTATCGGACATCTCTAGCCGGAAGTCAGATCCAGATGAAATTCATTAATTTGGTATGGGAGCGTAAGACCTTCATTCAAACTTAAGTTAGTGAAAATCCGTCAAACTATCTTTGAAAAAAGTGAATGGGTTTTGTTTTGGATCATATGACCACTATTTCCGGTGTTTCCGGAATCGAAAACCGGGAGCCAGGATATCCGGAATTTACTTTGCCTTTGGCGCTTTGATGGCATAAAAATTGTAACACTCGGCCCTGCAATTCCGGAAGCGGAAGTCGGATCCAGATGACATCCAGGAGTCTAGAAAATCGGAATACGCCACCTCTGAGAAATGCGAGTAAATAATTTGAAATTGAAATTTTCACACTAATCACCCTGTAATTTCGGAACCGGATGTCGGATAAATATGAAATTCAGGAATTTTGTATGGCATTCTAAAACCTTTCTTCTGAATCTCAGTTTGTGACAATCGGTTTTGAATTCTCCGTGAAAAGTGAGTGCACAAAAATGTTACATACATACCAGTTGCGTACCGAGAAAATTTAGCGTCCGGGACAAAATAAGATTTGTCGCCCCCATCGTTGGGTTAGTGACAAAAAAAAAATGACCAAAGTGACAAAAAAAGATGACTTGGACGAGCAAAACAAAAAGGCCCAAGGTTTACCATCCCCTTAAAAACATTGCGCCCGGGGCGAATGTCCCCTTCAACCCCTTGCGTATTTTGCATAAAAAAACGTTCAAAACTCGCAATACCAGATTGAGCGAGGGTGTTATTGAAATAACATTTGGATATTCTGGTTGTTAATGATCAACTGTTGGCAGAAGCAGTTTCCAATGGCAATGTTGGAATTGAAAATTCTATTCTACAAGTTACTATATCGTTCCGGTTTCCTAATATCATAATATATTTACTGGCAAGTTCAGCTAATGAGTCAGCCGGTTTTAGGTGCGATCGAATGTGAACTTTTAATGTGGTATTTCGATGAAGTGAAGTAAACTCAAGGTTGATCGAAATGCAGAATGAAAATTTAACATTCGATCGTAAAACAAAATCAAGGCGTTAGATTTCGCAAATCCACATGAGAAGAGATTTTAATGTAAAAACATTCAAGAAATCCTTCATATCACTGGCTTTGGCTTTTATTTGTCTTTGAACGCTTCGTGGCTATAAGCCCGGCTAGCTCAGTCGGTAGAGCATGAGACTCTTAATCTCAGGGTCGTGGGTTCGAGCCCCACGTTGGGCGAATATATTTTTTTATAATAAACGTTTCATGAGTCAACGCAGGGTCGCATTATTTTTCAACGTTGCTCAAACGTAGTATTTCTCTTTTTGCACGTTTTTTTATACGTAAATGGATCATATTCCTGAAACACCTGATATGTAGAGTACTGCATCAACAATTTCAACCATGTGTTGCGAGCGTTGATTCATCTTTTCACCGCACACCCACCGATCGGCCGATCGCTGTCTCTCGCAAACCCGATGGATATTGGTTTTACGATCAATGCGTACGGTTAGTCAGTTGAACACTCTTCATTGAGAAGGTAGTAAACGGTGGTAATCGACGACGGCGAAACTGTCTTGCATTCATCATCCGTTGGTTATTTGAACGGAGTCAGGGCACACATAGCGGCAATTGAAAGTACTTAACTTACCCAGCAAGCAAGCAGGAACGTCAAACGCAGCAGCAAAATGAATCAGCCTGTCAGTTGTTTACCAGTGACGGCCAAAATGTCCAAGGCGAAAAAGGTGCTCGACGATGCCCGTGAAATCCAGAATCGGGAGATAGATCTGGTGGATAAGGGAATCTCGACCTTCGAGGAACTGCCCGGATTGCGTGAGTATTCTGAAGGGAAAATGATATGTGTGCAGTTTGGACTCGTATTTCCTAATTTGGAAGAAACTACTTTTTGCTGTTTACATACGCCACCCGAGCGTTCATGCATTGCGCTGTATATTTACGCGATAGGTTTGAATGTGTGAGCTCTACGCCCATACTGATTATAGAATGATAAAAAAAAATCTGGAATCTTTCATTAGCAATAGTTATGGAATTAAATGTACATTTTCTTTGCAGTAAATATGGTGTTTGTAACAAGAATCACTCTGAGCCACAATAAACTAAAAAGTGAGTATAAGATCTTGAAAATATCATCTGTCAAATTCTTTCATGAAACAGTGTTCAGTCGCATACGCAAAGCATCAACACACGAACACTACCAAACGAAAATGAACACCATTCATTCATTGGAAGCGTTCGATGTTGGTTCTGTTTACAAACAGACTTGTTGTCTTATTCCAGCCGTTCCACCTGGTATCGCTAATCTGATCAACTTGGAAATTCTCAATCTGTCGAATAACTTCCTGGAGGAACTGCCCCTGTCGCTGTCGTCAATGCCGAAACTGCGAATTTTGAACTGTTCCATCAATCGTCTGAACACATTGCCCCGTGGATTCGGCGCATTTCCGGTATTGGAAGTGCTAGATTTGTCCTACAATAATTTGAATGAAAAAGTACTGCCCGGTAACTTCTTTATGATGGGTAGGTGAAAATAGAATTTACTGGATCCGTTCCGTTAATATGTTTACTGCCGTCTAACATTATGCGTTTTTATTTTAGATTCACTTCGTGCTTTGTATCTGGGTGATAACGATTTCGAGACTCTGCCACCTGAAATTAAGAATCTGAAGAACTTACAAATCGTGAGTATATTTGATATTTGTAGTATGGTCGAGTTTCGATCTGGAGGGATTTTGTGGATCATAGTGTTGTCCTCGACAGTAAACTAAGGATTTGATTTGCTGTGTTATGAATTGGAATATGTTTCGCGAATAATCCATTTCGAAGCAAAAAAAAACTGACGAAGACCCTCAGTATACCTTCTTTTTCGATTATTTGTTCGTTATCATACGATGAAATGGAAGACGTGAATACGAATAAAACTAACTGCCTCTTTCACACTAACGATTATGGAGCAGTTTTTGCAAAATACGCAAATTTTTCTGCTTCTTTTTCAGAATTTTAACGGTGCATCTTTACTAAAGTTTAATTTATCGACGGTAAACATATTCTACCACACAAATAATTAATAGATTAGCACACTGAGTAGAGAAAATCTTCGCTTAGTTCTTAGACATATTTTAATGGTTCTAAAACGAACTAATTTGAGAAATTTATCCGATGTTTAGAACTGTCGAGTGCTTTCTGTCATCATTTATTTAACCTGAATTCTATATTAAATTCAGGTTCAGATCAAGAATTCAGTTCACGAATTTAGTTTTAGAATTATGAAACTGGGATCATTTTCGAAATCCAGAAGTTTTAGAACTAAATTCTGAAATTGAATTCTAGTTCCACAGTCTATCTTCTAAATTTAGTTCCAAAATGCAGTTTCTGAATTCTGGAAATGAATTCTGAAAGTTAATTCCGAAATTAAATTATGAAAGCCATTTTAGGAATTGATTTTTGGTTCAAGTCAGTTCCAAAATTCAGGTTTGCAGTTCAGGAATTTCATGAATTTAGAATCATGAAATAGTACCTCTTCATTTAATACAAACGTGCCATAGTAGTTCTAACAATGTTCACGAAATATAAAACATGACAAATCGCTTTGACAAAACGGTGTTTCTAGCAATAGAAGAGCAATCTAATTAGAAATCTATGAATTGTTCAATCTGTTTCCGTTTTTGAATTACTTACTGGGTCAGTATGATTAAATGTTCAATAATTTGTTTAATATAGCACTAAAATTGAACAAGTTCGAAATATTTATGGTGGATACGACATTACTGTTTATTGTTATTTTGTTCTAAGTACACGATAAAAACGTTCCACATTCTGGGAACGTTCATCATCATGAATTAAGTGAATATTCCAGTTCATTCAACAGTAGCTCATCAATCTCGTTAGCTGTTTTTTACAAATTCACTAGAATGAACTGTTGTAGGTCGAGTCGATAAAGTAGATTCAATAGAACTTTCTATTCTATTTATAGCACTTACTTTACAAGAACGTAGCAAAGTATTTTGACGAGGATGTATTAATGTAAATTTTACAATTCTTGTAAATTCCTAAAACGCATGAATAGGATCAAAACTATGTGTCTTTATTGTTTACCTAATTGCTATTGATGACACAAAATTTTTTTTTCGAATGATTAAGAAATAAATATGAAGATTAAATGATGGATTATAGAAAAGTTTACTCGTTCCAATGAAAGCTTTAAAAAAATCTCTCAGATATCATCATTTAATTTGCTCACTATTTCGCTTCTAACGTCAAGAAATAGCTACATTTTATAGCCTTGATTAGAGTATCAGTTTTCCAAGGCTATTAAAAAAAATTTCGTTGAAGCTGTATAATTACTAAATATTTACCACGACCATTTTCCAGAAACATAACTCGAAAGTCTAATCAAACTATTTTCGAATAATTTCATAACCTTTCTATATGAGTACCAACAACGATTCTGTTACATTCCAGCTTGGTCTTCGTGATAACGATCTGCTGGAGCTGCCGCGAGAAATTGGAGAACTTACACGCATCCGCGAGCTTCACATTCAGAACAACCGGCTTACGGTGCTGCCACCGGAGATCTCCAATTTGGATCTCCAGTCTCAGAAGTCCGTTGTCAAGATGGAGGAAAACCCGTGGGTAACTGCGATTGCCGAACAGTACCTGGTCGGCATTAGCCACGTGCTGGAGTACATTAAAACCGAAGCGTACAGAATGTGAGTATCATCCGTGAGGTATTTCGAATGATGATTTAATGAGGAATTTATGTTCTAGCTTGTACAATCGATATGTTTCGGCTGGAAAGTCGGGTAATGTACCACCGAAGGTAGACAAGAGCAAGAAAGCTTCCAGAGCTCGCTCGTAAGATTTAAAAAATGTGCCTAATCGCTGAAAATGCAAACGTAGTCTTCCCTCGTATTTATTTGTTGCAATCGACAAACATTTTATGTGCACTATAATCAAGCCAAAACCGAAAGTGAATTAACATGAGAATCCAAGACGAAAGTCAATCAGAGTTTTAACAAACGAAATTTTATTTTAATGTTTGTACTAATAAAACGTAAGAAAATAAACAACCTACTTAACAATCAAGTTTCATTCATGTTCAAGTTATGTTTTGACCATCTTCGGTGCACTCGATTCCGAATGGTTTTCGCTGTCAAACCGAATCGAACGAACACAGGCGCAGAACTAACTCCTGATACGGATTAAGAATGGATGGAAGAACTTTTCACCGAAACTTGTTCTCATTTCCACTCCACTCGGGTTCGATTTATTATATTTTCCTCACAATTTGCTTGCGGCCCATGTTAATGGGGGAAACTTTTTCGCTTTCGATGCTTCTGCTGTTCTCTGCTGCTTCAATGTAGTTTACTCGAAATCTTATAGTTTGTATTCCGTCAGTCCCACCGCACAGCTTCTCACCATTTCATCCAGCCATTCATTCATTCATTCGGTTCGTTCGGCGATAGTTTTCAGTCAGAGTTTAAGCAAGTTTCCTCTGGTTTTTCTCTTTTCTCTGTTTGAATATCTTTATAATAGGAATTTTTGTTGCTCTTGCTTTTTTTTCATGTTTCTCGATGATTTCTGTGCTTCTTTCGATTTAATCGTTCATCAGTCTGAATGATGTATTAAATTGGACAGAAAATGTTTTCAATTCATTTCTTTCATTCGCTTGTTGTCTTGCGTTAGAGTTCACTACTTTTTTATCCTGAAACTGCTGCAGATTGGTGGAATTCTGAAATGGTAAGCTTTTAGCATTGCAATTTCGTGTTTCAAAGGAAAACTTACGCTTCAAGAACTGCTTTCATTTTGAGCCTCATACTAGAGTAGATTTAGTTTGGATGGAATTTTCCAACTGTTAGGAAATCTGGTGGGATGCTATTCGTTGTTAGCGACTCTGTTTAATTTATATTCAAAAATGTTTCCATTGGTATAACATTAGAAGGAAACGCCTTTTCAATAAAAATGTGACAAATTATAGTTCTTCCGTTGTTCACAATCAACGCAACACAGCTCGGAAGTATCGACAGCCAAGCGGAATAAAGGATTACAAGATCGCATGTACGAAGCTAAATAGTTGTAAAACATCTCTGATGGCTAGAGAATTTAGCAATCTCAGATTTTTAAACTTGGAACTCTTCTCTAATAATATGACGAATTTCGCGCCAACTCGAACAAATGTTGGCAGTTCCCTCTCCGATTTGAATAAAACTTTCCGGACATGTAGAATTTGTGTCAAATAGTCACATTGCATCCTTTGTTTTCCCAAAATTTATCCAGACTTTCTTTTGAAAGGGGCAAAACATTTTTATCCAATTTTTTTCAAAGAGCTTTTATTGAAAATGATAAACCCTGCAACAAAGTGTTATGCTAGTGATTTTCACAAAATCATTCAAATTTTTCAATAAGAAATACTGTAAAAAATCTTATCGAGTCCTACACTGAAAAAAATTGATTTATAAAATTTAAAACCGATTCACAAAGAAATCTATTTTTTTATTTTTATAAAATTTTGTCCCAAGATTAGTGATTCCTTATAAACCGTTCATACATTGCAAGAAACATTCAAGGAAAAAAGTCTTTCAAACAAAAACTATTTCTTGTCCAAACTGAGTTTTTTTTATCTAGTGTCTTTTTACTAAAAACTGAACTCAACTGAAAGTCATAACTATCCAGGATTACAATGAATCTCAATTTGTGAGAAAATTTGACCGAATATCATGCTAGTAGCCCGCTATTCGCAAGAAGTATCAGTGCTGGATAAGAAAAAGTTTTTGTTAGAAAAACTTAGTAGGTAATATCTATACCGTTTTTGAAAAAAAGTTTAAGTTTTTAATTGGTAGTTCCTATTACTGAAAACCAAATCCAAACCAAACTATTTCAGTTTGGTTTTGAGCGGATGTGCATTCATTTTCTGTTGGTTTGGTTAATGTCGTGATTGTTTTTTCAACAGTCTTAATTTTTTATCGAAGATCGTTCGAATTGATCGCTCTGGGTAAAAATTGAGTTTTCCAATTACGAAGATGATGTTTTTCTCTTCAATTGCAGCATCTTTTCATAGGGGCAGGAATCAGAACAAATTGGCTCAAATGGCACGTTCCCCTTGATATTTGGAGATTTGTGCCTTGCCATCAATTTGTTTTTAGCATCATTTTCCCGATATATAAGAGGGAAGGATTGAAAGGAAATTGTAAGGGTTGGACTAGGAGGATGGGAAAAATTGACGACACAAAAACACATAAAAGCAGAAGTAAATTCTGCACCCCTAAGGGATGCTGAACAATCTGCTGAGGATCACATTTAGTGGAAGCAGAAGTAAATTCTGAACCTCTACGAGGTCCCGAACAGTCTGCTGTTAATAAAACCTCCAACCCCCGAGAGGATTTAGAGATCTTACAAAAGCGACATCATTCTGCACTCCCGGAAGAATGCAGAACGATTCGCAGTATGTACGAGCAGAAGTAAACTCGGTACCCCCCAAAGGCTGCCAAACAATCTGCTAAACCCTATTTAAGGTGATTACAGAAGGGATTCATTCACTCCAGGAAGAACGATGAACCCTTCTGACTATAGCTCCTTACCACATTGGGTGAGAAACGAGAGAATATCCTTCAATTTTAGCTCCGCATACACAGGCTCAACCATGTATGGAGAACCAAAAACCCGGATACGTAGCTGCGTCAATGCGGGACAGTTACATATCAGATGATATGAAGTACCATAATCGCATTCACACAAATCACACGAATAATACTTAGCACGTTGAATAGTAGCCATGTGATAATTGAGTTTGCAATGTCCAGTCAGAGCTCTGACCAGAATACTGCAATGATGCTTGGAGAAATGCAGTAGACACTTTGACATTTTCAGATTTAAATCTGGTAGAAATGCTTTTGTCTGAGCGCAAGTTTGCAAGCTGCGCCAGTAGCTGGCATGTTTGGATGCAGCCCAAGAACGAATCTTGTGCTTTATCCAACTAGTAGAAAGTGGTAAAGCTGGTTCAGGACCAAAGAAATCATTCGTTGCACCAGCTCTAGCCAACTCATCAGCCCATTCATTTCCAGTAATACCAGAATGACCGGGTACCCATAAGAAGTAAACAGCATTTGAAATGCTGAGGTCTTCAATTTGAGTTCGACATGCGATCGCTAGATTCGACCGTGAGTCATTCGAACTGAGTGCTTTCAAGGCTGCCTGACTACCGGAACAAAAATAAATTCGTTTACCACAGATCCTCTGCTGAAGTGCCGATTGTACTCCACACAGAATCGCGAAGATTTCTGCTTGGAACACAGTACAGTATCTACCAAGTGAATGAGACTGCTCCAGCCTCATTTCACGACAGCAGACACCAGCACCAGCACGACCATTCAACAGAGAACCGTCCGTATAACAAACTATGTGTTCATCAAGTTGTCGTTCCAGACAACCAGACAACCATTCCTCACGAAGAGGATAGCTCACATGGAATGTTTTGAAAGGAAAACTGCACGTGAGAATTAGGTCACTAGGAGCGAGTAAATACTCATCCTAGGTAACCATTTGAGACCACAAGCGAGTGTGGCTAGTAGTATAATCTAAAGGATTACTGTTCCAAAGCCCTGTAACCTTAAGACGGTATGCACACGATAATGCTTCTTGTTTTAGGAACACATGTAGTGGTTTAATGCACAGTAGCGCCTCTAGAGCAGCAGTACGAGTATTCCTGTCATCGCCATTAGGACCATCATTTGGAGATGATTTAGCTTTGACTGAACTGTCGCGACTTCTCCTTTCTGCCACCATACAAGACATCCGTATGCTGTAATTGGTCTAACAATAGTTGTGTAGATCCAATGAATATATCTGGGTTTGAGTCCACATGATTTTCCAAAAACTCGTCTGCATTGGCCGAAAGCCATACAAGCTCTCTTAATCCTGAAGTCAATGTGAGCAGACCAATTCAGTTTTGAGTCAAGAATAACCCCGACGTATTTAACTTGATCGACCACAGTGACCTCTGAACCGAAGGA
The DNA here is from genome assembly GCF_030247185.1 of Malaya genurostris. NCBI lineage: Eukaryota > Metazoa > Arthropoda > Insecta > Diptera > Culicidae > Malaya > Malaya genurostris. The sequence goes on along the minus strand of NC_080571.1, from coordinate 320,506,347 downwards.
CTGTAACGGACGAGCTCCTGTGATTATCCTACGATGAGTGAAAAGCACCATTGATGTTTTGCCCGGATTTACAGACAATCCAACCTGACAACACCATTGTTCAACAGATCGCAGGGTTTGCTGCATTAAATCAAAGAGAGTGTTAATGCTTATACCGGTCATCAATATATGATAATCGTCGGCAAAACCATAAGTCGGAAATCCAAGGTTATTAAGTTTCCTTAACAAACCATCAGCGACTAGGTTCCATAAAAGTGGGGATAGTACACCACCTTGAGGACACCCACGGACACTCAGCTTTCTAATCTCTGCTTGCCGAAGCGATGAACAAAGAAGTCGATTGCTAAGCATTGCGTGTATCCAATTTGTGATACTTGAAGGTATGCCATGACCACGGGCTGCTTCCAGAATTGAATTGAAAGACACGTTATCAAAGGCACCTTCAATATCTAGGAAAACTCCCAAGCAAGATTGCTTTTGTGAGAAAGCTTTTTCAATGTTGTACACAACATCATGTAACAGGGTTGTAGTGGACTTTCCACGCTGGTAAGCATGTTGCATTCCATGTAGCGGATGCACGCCCAAACTAACATTCCTGATATAGTGATCGACTATGCGTTCCACTGTTTTAAGAAGAAATGAGCTAAGACTGATAGGCCTGAAACTCTTCGCTTCCTCATAAGTGTCGCGACCGCCTTTGGGAATAAATTTGACAATTATTTCCTGCCAGGCTCTTGGAATATATCCTGTCGCAAGACTAAAAGTAAGTATTTTCTTCAAAACATGTTTGAAATGTTCATACCCTTTCTGCAGTAACACTGGGAAAACTCCATCCTTTCCAGGAGATTTGTACGGAGCAAAACTCTCAACTGCCCATTTGACCGATTCAATCGTCACAACGCTTCGAGCAAGGGCCCAAGAATCGTAACTACCTGAAAAAGTCTCGGGAAGAGCTGTCGGTGATGGATCCATACATCCTGGAAAGTGAGTGTTAAAAAGGCAGTGAAGTACATCACTTTCATCAGACAAGTGTTCACCATCTGAAGTTCTTAAGAAACTGACATTAAAGTCCTTAGACTTCGAAAGTAACTTATTTAATCTGCAAGCCTCGTTGAGACTAGAGACATTTGTGCAGAGGCTTTTCCAACCACTTCGCTCAGACGATCGAAGAGCATTTTTGTAAGCCCTTCGAGCCAACACGAATGCCTCCGACCCATCTCTGCGTCGGTGGTTCCAAGCTCTTCTGCATAGTTTCCTTAGTCTAGCAAGTTCAGCATTCCACCAAGGAGTTCCTCTAGTACCACGCACAATCCGAAGTGGACAAGCCTCTTCATATTCTGCAACTATGAGTGAATTTGTCTCGTCGACAACATTTTCCAAATCAACTGGGGTTTCAATTGTTGGTTGGTACCCGTAAAATCTAGTCGCCAAGCCCTCTTCATAGAGGTCCCAGTTTGTAGATTTGGGATTACGATATGTCATAATATCAAATTTAACGTTTGAATGATCAAAGAATATGTACTTATGATCAGACAACGAAGGTTCGAGCTCATCGGAGACGAGCCAATTCACCAACTCATGCGCAATTCTATCAGAGCAGAGAGTTACGTCCAAAACCACCTCTCTTCTAGATCTCGCAAAAGTTGGACGGTTTCCTGCATTGACTATGTGCAGGTTTGTACTGCTCACAAATTCCATCATATCAGAGCCTCTCGAATTTATATCTGTGCTGCCCCAAAAGATATGGTGAGCATTTATGTCACTGCCGATTACAAGCGGTAAATCACTTTTGCAACAGTATGATACAACCTTTTTGAAGTCATCGCTTGGCGAAGGTTGATTATGCGGCAAATATGCCGAACAATAGACATATTTTCTGTCTATGCCATCAATCAATTGTGACAGCACAAATATCCCGAGTTCTGAGCTCCGATATGAGAGAAACATCGGGAGCACTATTTGCAAGTATGCATGCTCAAAGCATTTCACGTGGATTAGTCATACCGGTCTTGTTGAAGGCAACAAAGACTGGGTTTAACAATTTTCCAACGTTGAAGTTTCCCTTTTGGAAATATGGTTCTTGAACCAAAGCTATAGAAGCTTTACCTTCTTGCAGAAGTCTGGATAGATTTATAGTTGCTGTACGTTTATGCTGGAGATTGATTTGTGCCACTCTAACCATTATCAATTAGAGTAATGAACACCCCATCTCCAGCACTTATCGTACAACAACTAGAAGAAACCAAATATATTGGCTTATAATCGCCTATAGCGAACCATGTAAGGATTTTTTTAAATGTTTTAATCATTTAAATCCCACGAGTTGCGAAGAAAGAAGTCGTCCACTGTGCCAGAGCTTCGCTCAACACAGTAAGGGAAAAACCCAAGATATTCCGTTCACGACTGCATTGTTTAACCTCCTGCAGCCATTCAGCCATCGGCACGGAAATACACCTTGACTTAGGAGTTTCTATTTTTGTGGCCTTTTACGACATGGAACAGGAAACCAGTGGATCAATTCTTGGTAAAAAATAATTTTGCCGGATGCCGCACGGCTTACCTGTTAGGTGGACTTATACCAACGGTACAGGTGGACCGTAGCGTTATTCTTAGCCAGTTGGGAAACCGCTACCGACACTACACGGCTATCTAGGCTGCTCAGAGAGGGAAGTTGACATTGATGGTCAACCTCCATGGATGGCCGAGCAGGCGATAAATTTTTGAGCGAATGTGCATTCATTTTCCAATTACGAAGATGATGTTTTTCTCTTCAATTGCAGCATCTTTTCATAGGGGCAAGGTGAGCATTCTTTGAATCATATAATGAAAGGCCGCTATTTTACCTTATGATCAAAAAAGAACCGGAATTTTCATTTTGAAATTCTCGCGCTTGTCCAATCGGTAAACTTTTATTCTCTCACCGTTGGCAACACTTTCATACACATTCTGTCAAATTTTGACGCATATCGTACGATTAGTTTTTGTTTGGCGTCTATACAAAGAAGTTAAAAAATTTTCGTGTGGCGATTTTTATAATGGATGAAAATTTAGAACAACGTGCGTGCATCAAATTTTGTGTTGCAAATGGATTTAAGTGTTCCGAAACGTTGAAAATGTTATAAAAGGCCTTTGGTGAATCGTGTCTAGGAATAACACAGGCATACGAGTGGTATAAACGCTTCAAAGGTGGTCGTACAAGCATGGATCATGATGAGATCCCTGGCCGCCCAACAACATCTATATACTGGCATACTGGTGGAAGTTATTTGAAGTTCTTGGTATGATTCCATCCGTATTGGTCGGCTTTCCATAGATTTCAAAATATAGGTTTTTTGCTTCTAATCCCTGGTGGAGTTGATGGTATGTATTTTTTTAGAAACTATTACCAACCTTTATGAAAACATTAAATTCACTTATGATACAAAAAATTATAATACCCAAGTAACAATTTTTGTTACGCTAGCTTGTTTATGACTAGTTTGCAACCAGATATTTGAGTGATTGTTACTAACATCTAACCACTTGCATGACTCAAAAAGCGCAGTTTCTACTAGTTGTTAAGTCAGCTAAAAATAAGTTGTCGTTACGTTGTAATGCCATACTGAAATAACTTATCTTTTCATAACATGAAAATAACTTGTTTCCAAGTAAACTAGTTGAAACTTAGTCACCATCGACATTATAAACATTGAATGAATCCAGAATACTTTTCTATCAACAATAAAAAAGCAGAACAGTACTTTAAATCACAAACTTAATACAAGGTACAAATTTCACAACGATTTTAAAACTGTCGAGCGGAATTCAATTGTACTTAACAGTTTTTTATGCGCCTTCAATCGAAATCTGTTTGTAATGATATAAAAAATAAACAACAAAATAACCCTATGTTCAGAATGCTCAAAATTATTCCAAGTAGAGTGATTTCTCATCATTTTAAATTCATATATCATGAGAACTATAATATTATCACAATCGATGTTCAATCCCTATATTATTTTCTTCGTGTTTATGACAGTGCATAGAACAAAAATGACTTTTCTGCCTTTTACTATTTTTGGCAAAAAGTAGTTTTGAAAAAAGTAATATCCTGGTTTTATTTATGTTTCATACACTTCTTGAGACTCCATATTGTGTTCGCCATATTCAAGCCAACAAAGGTTGTTTTGTTTGCATTTTCGTTATCATAACGTTGGGAAAACCTACCGATAACTATCTGAATCAATGAAGAAATTATATGTTTTAATCTCGTAATATCTAAGTTATTACTACATCAATTCACATAGTAACGATTTACATATACGCTTACGTATTTATAATGGTTTCGCAACCTTTTTTCAACTAGTAGCTAAAACCAAAACTGTGATTAAAGATATGTTAGAATCAAGTAACGATAACTTACAAATGATAGCTAGTTCAATGTTTATGCTATAAAGAAACACTGCCGTCACCTTGTTTTAACCAGCATAACATAAAAAACATGTTCGTGTTCTTGTTGCAACATAGTTGGGCTAAGTGGTATCAGAACTAGTTACGGGTTGCCAATATTGGAGTCAAATAAACTTATTTTCAACTAGTAGCTAGAAATAAAGTTGTGATTAAAGATATGTTTGGATTAAGTTACGATAGCTTATAATTTATAATTTATTCAATATGACAAAAAGATGTGGTGATTTGAAACCTAAATAACTATTTCGTAACTGGTTATGGTATGAAGAAACATTGCTGTCACCTTGTTTTAACCAGTATAACATAAAAAACATATTCGTGCTCTTGTTGCAACATAGTTTGGACTTAGTCGCATTAGAACTAGTTGCGGATTGCTACTTGGGAGTTCACTTGTCTTAGATATTCTTATCGTTAAAGTTTCATCCAGATCCGCTTTCTTCATTACAGGGCGATGAGTGTCAAAACTTTTAAACCGTCTTACTAAATGACGATGCAGAACCGATACGCATTGGCACACGCTGGTACGGAAGAAGGAAGCACCACCGCTTTTGCGAACAAATCTCACGGAGTGCTTTGTTCAATTTCGTATAGCGTGTACGAGAGAACAAAAAAAAACGAAAACTTACTACGTTTTCAAAACACTACCGAATTCATCGGTTGTGATTACAAATGATTATACCGATAACAATAACAAAAAACCTGCTTAATCCACCTAGCAGTGAGATGATACTCTTTTTTATCATCCGCATGTGTTTTTTGCATGAATATTCTTCGGTGTTTTAGTTCTTATGACATTATTTTAATGACCGTCGTTTCAAGCGGCAATTTAAAGTTCTTTTCACTCATTACACTGTTATGTCGAAACTGCAAATCGTATCGAATTTGAATCTAAGCGTGTAATGATAGATTGAACATTCCATGAGATGTCGAAATAAGTTCGACTTTAGAGTTTACGGTTATTTACGGTACTTCTAGAGCGGTATTCAGGAACCAGCCATAGGGTCATACATTAATATGACGAATAAAGCGCTATTCACACTAGGCCGTGACGTATTCGGAATGGGACTGGACCGGATCCGTCCGGGTTACGCTTCGAATTTGTTTAATGCAGCTCCATGTGAATATTCTCACTAGACCGTATCGTAGCCGTGTCTGTATCGACACACGCCCGAGGCACGGTGCGTTGACTCAAAGTTAATATTGGCAGGGACTGGAATTGTCGCATGCTTCCATCCAAGGCTCCAAGATACAGCGGGAAATTCCACAAAAATCGTTAGCTATTTTCTTCCAAATATCTTCTGTTGGTTTCGGCTTTGCATCGTCGATTAATTTTTCGGTAATTACACGACATATCTCGTAAACGATCTGGTAGACAGCTCCAAGTCTGTAACTAAATACTATGGTTTTTTGCGTGTCTGCTGTTGCTAAATATCTGAAATCATGAGACGAACTATAAGCCATCTCAATGTTCCTTATACAATTTTTGGTTGGAGTTTTCTTGACATTTACAAAGAAATCTTGTTAACAAATCAATGAAAACACCTTGAACAAACTGCCAGCCTCTCTCGGGAGTCACTGCTAATCGGAATGTAGTGTCATGCTTTTTAAGACACGGATGAATTTTACTCAACAGCGATTTGAAACATTCAGTTGACATTTGGAAATATTCCTTGATCTCGTCATTCACAAGCTGCTTATATAAGGTGATGAATTCACCCTCAACTGCTCTTTTTCACCAAAGTTCGTGCATCCAAATCTTCTTTCTTTTTTTTTGTTGGTTTTTTAACTGCTGATTATCTTCGTCATTCAGAGCGATTGCAATTATGACCAATTCTTCGTTGGAAAAGTGTGCCATTTTCGTGAGGAACAGAAGCACATCAAATGCAACGATTGTGTATGTTACTAATAGCAACGGTAGCGACACGGAAAGTGCACGGTATGATGAGAATATTTTACAAATAAATCCCGGACACGTCACGGCCTAGTGTAGATAGCGCTTAAATTGCAATAGTTTTGAGTCCAATTTTGAAGGTTTTTTGGATTGTCATTTTTATATTGGTATGAATTTTGAAAACTCATCACTCTGTAATTCCAGAATCGGATAAAATTCAATAATTTTGTATGGGATCACATACCCTTTAATTTGATTCCTAGATTTCATTTTTCTCGTAGTTCGGTTTAGCCATCTACGAGAAAAATAAGTAACACTATTTTAATTTCGTTTCACATATCATCCTGTAGTTCCGGAACCAGACGTCGGATCCAAACGTAATTCAGAAACCTTGTTTGGGATCATACGACTTTCCATATGAATCTGAGTTTGTAGAACACGGTTGAGTCATCTCCGAGAAAATTGAGTGAAATTATTGGTCACACACACATTCGCTGATCTCGACGTACTGATTTGAATGGTATATGGGTCTTATGTTCTTCCAGGATATATTGCGCTCAAAATTCTTACTACTAAAATAAGGCGAAAAGTCAGTTCGCTTTCACATCTCATCCAAGTCAGTCGATATAACAAAACCGCTTACGTTCCGGACGGAAGAAACCAAGTACAGTATTGTATAGTGAACAATAGAACGATCTCGAAATGAGTGAACCAAACGAACAAAAGCTACCGCCGACACGAAAGAATTCAATTGTTGTTGACTGGCAGTGCAGAATTCGACCTTCGATACGAGAACTTGAAGGTTTGCTTAAGGAGCAAATGCATCTTGACATTAAACGTGTGCATTTACTTCAATGCAATCAGACAAATAATGTAATTTACAACCAGTTTTATAAAGAGTTGGATGCAATTCAATTCGCAAAAGACAATAACAATGTGCACTATGTGGAGCACGAGAACATTAAGTACAACATTCCAGTATATATGGAAGATATTGCTATAGAAGTGCGTGTGCATGATCTTCCCTCAAGCGTCATCGATCCTTATATTCGCGCAACTATGTCCCAATACGGAGAGATTCTCTCTATCGAAAAAGAAAAGTGGAAGAACTTTTTCTCCGGTATTCTAAATGGCACGCATGTGCTTGAAGATACCTTCTTATGTGACTTTCGGTCAGGATGCAAGAATCCCGTGCAAATCACTTGCTACCTATGACAATCAGATGGCCACATGTCAATATTGTCAAAAAGCTGTTCACTACGGTAAGCCATGTGATAAACTGGACAAGGAAACAACCACATCAAAGGATAACGGTGCTTCCTTCACACCAACTCCCCCTAGAAAAAGGGTGACAACGAGATCCAATAGCAAAAAAATTGTTAAGTAACCAAAATGTAAGCCAATCGACCACGTAAAGCTTCTACGCAAAAAGGTATTCTTCAGAATAATTTTCTTCGATTCTTAAAAGAATAACCGAAATCACTTTGTTTGACAGTCTACTGATAAAAACTATCAATTGGAAAAGATTTGAGGTCATTTTGCGTACTCGACGAACTGAGTCGAATGGTATATGACACTCGGCCCTCCGAACCTCGGTTAAAAAGTCGGTTTTCACAGTGATTGCATAACCTTTCTATATGAGAAAGGCAAAAAGGCGAAACACGCTTACACAAAAATTATAGATTTTAACTTGTTGGATAGCTTTTATCGTGCGGAATCTAGAAACATATTCTGTTTTCAAGGTCAATTGTGACAGTTAAACTTCGTGTAACTCAAAAAGTAATCATCCGATCTCAAAACCATTCAATAGCGTTCTGGGTGACGGGGAGACCTTTCATTTGCGACTAGTTTGATCAAAATTGGTCCAGTCATCTCTTAGATCTCGACCTCTTTGTTTATAACACACATACAGACTCACACACGGACATTTGCTCAGTTCGTCGAGCTGAATTGATTGGTATATGACATTCGGTCCGGAATTCTATACCTATATTTTATATATACATAAAAAAGGTAGAAAAATTCAATCACAACACGGAAAGACCGATATCAGCATTTTGGCGAAAAAATTAGTTGATTTTCTGATTTTAGTTAGTTATTTTTTGAGACAACTAAAAAAATCTTACTTTTGCTAATTTAGATTTTTTAATTCTAATTTCCTTGATAATAATAAAATATTTATTGAAATGGCTATTTTTTTAGTTGAATTCACCAATTGTCATTTCTTAGACACACTTCATATCCATTCAACTAATTTTTTAGTTGAATTAGAGAAATGAAACGTTGTTTTCAACCAACATAAATGGTTGAATTGGTTTCTGCAATTTGCAGCTATATGGCGCTCTGTCGTCGAAATAACGCACCGTAATGACTACTAGCCACTAGATGGCACACTACTACCGAAAAAACTTTCAGTCGCGGTTGTCTTTTCTATATTGGCAGGTATAAATACGATGTTGTATTGGAGAAAAAGACATAAGCGAAACTTCTTTTTGAACATTTTTCTTCTAAATCGCTGTTTTCTTCATTCGACTTCGCGAAATCGACTCTCTCACTGAAAACTTTGAGCACTCGGAAAATAAAAACCGAATACAAGTAGTACATCGAACGGCGTGGCCCGGAAGGTTGGAAGATACAAAAAACATCATTTGACATGTACAATTAGAGTGCAACATTCGAAACTCAATTCACTGTTCCGCTTAAAAACATTATTACGCACAATCGCTTCAAATGCGCACCAATTCTGAATAAATACACTTTCCACTAACAGTTTACGTCATTTTTACATACCGGTTTAGAAATTTATATATGGATATATCGTAACACATGCGTAAAACATCTAAACAATTTGCAAGCAGGTTCAACAAGACTGTCCCTTTTTGCTTTTTATTGGATTGTTTTGTTTTGACACTTCTCATGAATTTTGTGGCTAATAAACTGGTGATAGATAAATAGAAACAAATTTTCTGATTTTAAAAACAAAATTAGTTGTCAATGAGAATTTCGTGTTGGATTGAGATATCGCTGGTTTGTGTCCAGAATATTCGCCCAAAGATAAACTCAAGATGGAATACTCTATGATTTTTCATATAGCATTCAAATAGGACCCCTCGATGAAATCGGTTCACCGTCAGTTGCAGTACAATTCTTATAATTTAAAACAAAACAAGCGTCGAATCGCTACATGCGTCGTAACTATGACAATTTTTGTTTATGTAGAATTAATCTTAAATTGCAATATGATAGAAATCGTAGTATTTTGCTGCATATCGAGTGGATTTTGAAACAGGAAAACAAAAATCAATCAGAATTTAAGAATCTGTTCAATTTGCAATATTCTTATCTTACGTGAAGTGAATGGATGTTACAACATATTTTGTGTGGTATGTTTACATATGTTTACTTCTTTCCAAACTTGTATTGTTGCTATGGAATTTTACCGTCGTTTTCAAATGTTTATCGACGCTTTTTTTTTTTTTTTTATAATAAAATTTTTATTGGGCTCATTTGCGTTAGCTTAACGTGGCCGATTGTCTTGTTGTTAGGTGGAAAAGAGTGGAAGCCGTATTATGGGGCGACCTGCTCCCCTAGAGTTAGTAAAGGAGTGTCAGGAGGGTGGGACCTATACTGTATTGATTTTGAACATATTTTGATATTACAAATCATTCATTAATAGCTTGCATCTTTTAAACACACTTTGCATTTCCGGGTTCTCGACGTTCTCCAGATTGTAACGAGGAAGAGACTATACTAAACTCGGATGCTTTGTTGGTGTACTTTGATGTTGGTGTGTCATTTATGGATGGTTTCCAGCAATTCAGCTTGACCAGTGTTTAGTTCGTTTGGGGTAGGACCACTGTAGAAGAAAGAAAGAGAAAGAGAGGGAACTAGATTTGCACGTTTATAGCTTTGAGGAAGTTATAGAGGTAGGTCATGTAAAGGAGATCTCTGGTTGCCAAAACGTCACGGACTGGAACATAAGGTGGTCTACCTTGGGCCCGAAGGGAATCAATTAGCTGGAGTCTGACGTCGCAATACTCGGAGCACACCCAAACAACATGCTCGATGTCATGATAACCGTCTCCGCAAACGCAAAGATTACTCTCACTAAGGCCAACACGATGAAGATGCGCTTTGAGCAAAGAGTGGTTGGACATAAGTCTTGACATTGTGCGAATAAAGTCCCGGTTCACATCCAACCCTCGGAACCAAGCTTTCGTCGATACCTGCGGTATAATGGAATGTAACCACCGTCCTAGATATCCATCATTCCAGGAGGTTTGCCAGCTGACGAGTGCCTCTTGACGAGAACGACTGAAAAATTCATTGAAGCAGATTGGTCTTTCATAGGTTTCACCTTGTAATGCGCCCACCTTGGCCAGTGAGTCCGCCATCTCATTACCCCTTACGGAACAATGTGATGGGACCCAAACCAAGGTAATCCGGTATGATTTTTCAGATAAAGCACTCAGTTGTTCCCGTATTTTCCCCAGGAAATACGGCGAGTACTTTCCAGGCTTCACTGAGCGAAGAGCCTCGATAGAGCTGAGACTGTCCGATACAATGAAGTAGTGGTCTGTGGGCAAAGTTTCAATGATCTCAAGGGTATACTGAATTGCAGCTAGTTCTGCGACGTAAACTGAAGCCGGATCACTGAGTTTATAGGAGGCGGTGAAATTTTCATTAAAAATACCGAAGCCAGTGGACCCGTCGAGATGTGATCCGTCAGTGTAAAACATTTTATTACAGTCGACTTCTCTAAATTTGTCATTAAAAATATTTGGGATCACTTGAGGGCATACGTGATCCGGGATTCCATAAATATCTTCTTTCATGGATGTGTCGAAAAACACCGTAGAATTAGAAGTATCATAGAAACGAACACTGTGAGGATTGTAGGAAGAAGAATTATTGTTACGTGACATGAAATCAAAGTACAATGTCATAAATCGGGTCTGAGAATTAAGCTCGACTAGCCGTTCAAAGTTATCGATAACCAACGGGTTTAAGACGCTACATCGAATGAGTTGTCGATATGAGAGATCCTACAAACGGTTTTTCAACGGGAGAATTCCCGCCAGTACCTCGAGACTCCCCGTATGAGTCGACTGCATACAACCCAAGGCTATACGCAAGCAACGATACTGGACTCTCTCCAGCTTGATAAAGTGTATTTTCGCGGCTGAACGGAAACAGAAACATCCATACTCCATCACTGACAATATCGTTGTTTGGTACAGCCTTATAAGATCTGTTGAGTGAGCTCCCCACCAAGTCCCGGTCACTGTACGTAGAAAGTTGATTCTTTTTTGGCATTTTCGTTTCAGATACCTAATGTGACATCCCCAGGTACCTTTGGAATCGAACCAGACTCCGAGGTATTTGAATGTGAAGGCCTGAGCTATGGTTTGACCCATTAGTTGAAGCTGTAGTTGTGCAGGTTCACGCTTCCTGGAAAATACTACCAACTCAGTTTTCTCCGTGGAGAATTCGATACCCAGCTTTAGAGCCCATGTAGACAAAGTGTCTAAGGTAGTTTGTAATGGTCCTTGCAGGTCGGTAGACTTGGATCCTATAATAGACACCACGCCATCATCTGCAAGTTGCCTTAACGTGCAAGAATTTTCAAGACATTCATCGATGTCATTGACGTAAAAGTTATAAAGAAGGGGGCTGAGGCATGAGCCCTGGGGAAGGCCCATGTAACTAATTCGTGAGGTCGTCAAGTCTTCATGTGTAAAAAACATGTGCTTTTCCGATAATAAGTTGTGCAAAAAATTGTTGAAAAGTGGGGAAAGACCATGCTTGTGCAGCTTCTCCGAGAGAATTTTTATGGAAACTGAATCAAAAGCCCCCTTTATGTCCAAGAATACTGATGCCATTTGCTTCTTGTGAGCGAATGCCATTTGAATTTCTGTAGAAAGCAGCGCAAGGCAATCGTTCGTTCCTTTGCCTTTACGGAAGCCAAATTGTGTATCTGAAAGCAAGCCACTTGTTTCCATCCATTCATCGAGACGAAACAGAATCATTTTTTCCAGCAGTTTCCGAATACAGGAAAGCATTGCAATCGGCCGATACGAGTTGTGGTTGGAGGCTGGTTTGTCCGGTTTCTGAATAGCGATAACCCTCACTTGTCTCCAGTCTTGAGGAACAAAGTTCTGTTCGACGAACTTGTTGAACAAGTTCAACAGACGTTTTTTCGCGATATTGGGAAGATTTTTAAGCAAATTGAATTTAATTTTATCACGCCCTGGGGCATTGTTGTTGCACGATAAGAGGGCAAGAGAAAACTCCGTCATCGTAAAGGGGGTATCGTTTTCAGTGTATCGAGAGGACGCGACGCGATAGGTATTCGATTCCCGAACAAAATCCGGGCAAACTTTCTTGGCGAAGTCAAATATCCAGCGATTTGAATATTCTACGGATTCGTTATTAGTGGTTGCATTTCTCATACGACGGGCTGTATTCCACAGAGTGGTCATCGATGTTTCCCTAGATAGGCCATTGACGAACCGACGCCAGTAACCTTTTTTTTTTGCTTTAATCAGATTTTTCATGGTCTTTTCTAATGATGCATATTTTTCGTAGTCTTCGCGCTTGCCACTGTTCCCAAATTTTTTATACGCGGATGATTTTGTTTTATATATTTCCGAGCACTCTTTATCCCACCATGGGGTTGAAGGTCGCGTAGTGATTGTAGTTTTGGGTACTCGTTTGGTCTGGGCTTGAATCGCGGCGTTGAGGATCAAGTCAGCTAGGGATTTGTATTCTTCTTCAAGCGAATCTGGTTGTTTCGTGTCAAGAGCTTGGGATACCGCGATCGAGTAGGAATTCCAGTCGATGTTTTTCGTGAGATCATATGTCATATCGACTGATGTCGGTGTTTGTGCACCAGTGGATATTGAAACCAAAATCGGCAAGTGATCACTACCGTGGGGATCAGGGATTACCTTCCACTTGCAATCTAGCTGTAGTGATGTCGAGCAAAGGGATAAGTCCAGCGCACTAGAGCGGGCTGGCGGTCTTGGATTGCGTGTCATTTCACCCGTATTTAAAATTGTCATATTGAAGTTGTCGCACAGATCATAAATTAACGAAGAACGGTTATCATCATATAGGCATCCCCACCCCGTACCATGCGAGTTAAAGTCTCCTAAAACTAACCGCGGAGTGGGAAGAAGCTCCATGATGTCTGCAAGTCGTCGATGCCCTATCGAGACTCTGGGAGGTATGTAGATAGAAGCTATACAAAGATCTTTGCCTCTAATTCTGATTTGGCAAGCAACAACTTCAATGCCCGGGATCAAGGGGAGGTTAATTCGATAAAATGAATAGCACTTTTTGATCCCTAAAAGAACCCCTCCATAGGAGTCTCCTCGATCCAGGCGTATAATGTTGAAATTGTGGAAGTCAAAGTTTATATTTGAAGTGAGCCATGTTTCACACAATGAAAATACGTCGCAGTTACGCGAATTTATCAAAAATTTGAAAGAATCTAATTTTGGGATGATACTTCTGCAATTCCACTGGAGTATAGTGATCATATTCTCGATTTCTGTAGGTATTTCAGCCATCGATAGATACGATCGCTGTAAGGAGGGGCCATTGTTCAGTCAACTGTTTTAAAAATGTTCTTACTGTTGGTAATAAAGCCGTTAGAATACTTTTAAGAGGATCAGTTATATTGAAGGCTGTTAATATCCAGTCCACGATATCAGAGAGTTTCAGTAATCCAACGTTTGTCGGGTTTTCTGGTTGTGTTTTGGGATCACTTGGGTTTTTCAGTGTCCCTGGAAGTGCTGGAAATTCCTGGTTGTAATTCGATTTTCGAAATCCAGGAGGTATTGGCTTCGGCTCTGTGACATTGTTGTTTTGGTTCCGTTTTAATATTTTAGTTTCTAGTATTTTAAGACCTTTGCGAGGAAGCTTAGGAGAGGACATAATTGGTCGTTTCCTGTTTGTTCCTAGCTGAACAGAAGAAGGTCCTTCGTCGGGGTCATTTAAAACATCAGCGTCAGTCGACAAAAAAGCGAATGGGTTGTCAGAGATATGTGGAGTAGCTCGTTTGAGGATTTCCGCGTAAGATCGTTTGGAGTGCTCCTTCACGGTTCGCTTGAGCTTTTCCTCGCGTTGTTTATATTTAGAGCACTCAAAAAGAGCATGCGGATTCTCACCACAGTAAATACACTTTTCGATTGACTTCCTGCAGGAGTCATCTCTGTGTCCCTCACCACATTTACCACATCGTGGTTTGTTACAACAGACTTGAGCCGTATGTCCCATCTGTTTGCAGTTTGAGCAGTGCATTACTTTCGGTACATACAACCGAACAGGTAGACGAACCCCTCCCACTACAACGTAATTCGGAAGTGCAGAACCGGCGAAGGTCACACGAAAAGAGTTTGATGGATGATACTTTCCATCTTGTGTCGATTCAGAGTGCAATTGCTTGCACTCCAATATCTTCACTGGTTGAAGGTCGGGATTTTTGAAGCGGCCAATCCCATCCTTCATCAGATCTTCGACAGTTAAACTTTCTTCGTGGACCACACCGTCGATCTCCACCATCCGAGAAGGTACGTAGACGCGATATTCCCTCGTGAAAATCTCATTGGTAGCAATGTCGTTTGCTTGTTTTAGATCAGTCACGACAACGCGCAGTTTGTTCGGAGATACTTTGTCCATGTGTTTTACTGCCGAGTAGTGTTTAGTCAGATCTCGAGAAATATTGAGGACTCTGAGGGATTTAGCTATGGGCCGGAAGTAAACCACCCACGGGCCATCCGATCCGTCATCCTGATAGACCTTCTGACGGATTGGTGGTTTTCCCAGAGGGGGAGCGGGGATATCCATTTCAGATGTATCACTATCAGGATATTCATCCAAACGTTCCTCATCTCTAGGTTTATCATCATCTTCCCCGAGGTTCCCCTCATCGGAAGACATATTTTTTGTGCAGGAGAAACAAAGTCTCCCACACTATCAAGGAAAATAGAAAAAATAGATAGGATAGTGAGAAGTAGGAAAAAAGTTGAAATATAAAATGAAAAAACTACTTCACCGGTATGGTTTGTTGAGCTGATGGGTGAGTTGGTCCTTTGCTTGGATTATTTCTCTCGCGTGACCTTGATGATCCAGTCACTCACTGCTGGTGCCGATGCTATTGAAGCGACAGGTATAAATGGTCGCAAGCAAGTGTGTATACCACTGTCTGCTGCCGGTGTTTATCACTCGATCAACCACTGGATCTAAGAGAACAAAAAAATGTTTCCTCCAGCCCTTGCTAGGGAAACACCTTCGCACTCGAGGTTTTGTAATCGATACCGTCCCGATACGGAGCGAAAAAACAACAAGTGTATCGCGGACGACTGCTCGGATACGAATGTTTATCGACGCTTATTTACGAAGGGTCAACAAAATTACACTATTACTAAGTTCACTGGTTCACGATTACTGGTCCGATATTTTCGATGGATCGTATGGGACATTGTAATCTTGAGTTTATCTTTGATTCGCCAACTAAACACATTCTCTAAAAATAAGAGTTTTTTTCAGGAAATAAATTCTCAATTTTAACTAATTTTATAGTTATTTTGGAAATTTTGTTGTTAAAATCAACTAATTCAAAAACAGTAATACGGATTAGGCGCAGAGCTAATTTCGGTCGTTCCGTGAAAGCATGTTTCATTATGCGCTTGAAAAGTATTACTACCCAAGTAACCACGACGCATTATAATTTTACATTAATTCAGCTTTCAAAATTCGCGTGAAATTTAATTAAATGCAGCGGAGTTGCACATGTTTTTACAATGCTATTATAAAGCGAAAAAGGGCGTTTATTAGACTCTTATAAGATTATTACTCTTATAGTTATTATTAAAGTTTCGTTGCTCCAAAATATAGCATTGAATGTCGATATGTAGCACGGCGGAAGGTTGTTGTAAAATTATGCTCAGTTACATTTTGAATGCAAATTTAATGCACATTGCTTTAAAGTATGTAGGATTAGTGTAATTATACATTACCGATGTAAAAATAGAGTTGTAAATGTGCAGTGATACAATGCATATGGTTACTTGGGTGCCCATTTAACTTGAATTTCTTATACAGCAGCAACAGTAGCACAGGCTTTCGTTTGGTTTCATTTTCGTTCAATTGACTCAATCGAAAGAGTGCATGAGAGGTGAATCAACCAGCTTTAATTCAAACAAAGACTTTGTCTCTATAATCAACATTTGAATGGAATAGTTTTTTCGATGAACTTATTATATGAAGGCCAAAATGCCTAATCGTCATAAAATTTACTACACAGATAAGTACGCAGAACTTGTAGGCCTGTCTATTTGATTTCGAATGAAATGTTAATGAGAAAGGCATCATTACACCTGAATTATCCTGATAGCTTACAAGCCATTTGGTGGTTCTGTATATCCGAAGTGAAAAGGTGAACCTTAGGTACAGAAATATTCAATACACTGAACAAAATCAAATGTCAAATTTACAACAACAAAAGTATGGCTTAACACAACCGTAACCGTCGTTTTGCCGTTTCAACTAATGAAACTTTCTGTTAAGCATCCACCACCAAATGCTTCCCCTCGCCAGACTACTTCCGCAAGTCGTTGCCGCTCGTCAAAGTTTCGCTACAGTAACCGTCTCGAAAATTCCTGCAAGCAGCACCCGAAACACATTAGACACTGTCGGGATAACATGTGCAAATCGGCAAATTCCACAAGTCTTATCCCGCCTTCGTCCCCGGTTCACCGGCTCAACTAACCTCAAACGAGACGGCCCGGGGTCTTAACGGCAGAACCAGGGTGACAAACGCCCACCATAAGCACCAATTTCCTAAGTAATTTAATTTAAACTTTTCCTTAACCCTCAAAAAATGTTTCCGACAACATCATGAGAACCATTGCAGAAGAGAAAGAAGCTAAAGTCGTGCAATTGCAGTTTTGCCTTATTTCGCCGAGGCATGTGCATTCGCGCGTGATTGCGAAGAAGGGATTCTGTTCATCGGCTGGCAGAAGATGATACTGCACATCAGACGGCCGCAAAGACTGACAAAGAACAAAAGTGTTCCACCCCTCCCCCTCTCAGAAATAAACAGAGCGTGGAGCTACGGAAATGTGGCAGTAGAAGTCGCTTCCAATAAAAACGGATTCTGCCACAGTTCCGAGATCCCCGAAGGGGAGTTGATAAACTCAACGCGAACACATTTCAAGAACATTTTTCGACGAGGTGGTTTCAATTCTGTATAAGAGAAATGTAGGAAGGATAGTTCGTTTAATTTTGCGCAAGTTGTGTTGCAGAATCAGTGGGAGGAACTGGGAGCTCATCCTATCCGATAAATAAATGGTCAACACTTCGATGGGTGGTTTTGAAACAACGTGATGTTATATATTTTTGAAGTAAATTAAGAGGTAATTTGGGCACAAATGATCTACAAATCAATAGAAAACTTTATTGTCAAAACCAAACATCTTAATGGGTAAACGTGATTCTAAATTGATAGAGAATAGACATCCATGTAAAGTTTATAATACGTGTAAAATATTTAACTTCCGTTTGAAAAAGTAATCACCAAGCAATCGACCAAGGGAAAATGGTCACTCGCAATAGGGTAACAGGTATTTTGGCCCACTTTAGGATTGATTTTATTTTGGCCCACTTGTAAAAATATACACCAAATGTTCTAGTATCTGAAAAACCCTTCCGCAATAGGTAATTTAATGTGATTAGGTTCAAATTTATAAGTTACTTCACATCGATTAATGCCATAAAGTTTCTTATTTGCACCAAAATATATGAAGTGGTCAAAATACCTCTGTTTCCCTAATTTGAACACTAATGCCGTTTTCGTTTATTGATCAGAGCAGCCCGAGAACTGACCCAGAGTCACCCAAAAAACTTTTGAGATGTTTGTTTTAGCAAACCTGGGGTCGCACCACGCATTCATGCAAAGTTGTTTATTTTTTCTTTTGATGTGGAACACATTTTTATTTTCTATATAGGGGTGCAAATCAGAAACACAAGAAAAACTACACGTAGAAATGTGGTCAGGTTTTAAACACTTACAGCTCAGTCTATTTTGTATAAATTATGATTATTATTTCATCATTTGATAGGAAATATTTCTACGTTTCGATTTGAATGTTCATAGCCATGTATTTTGAATTGTATATCGTTGAAATGTTGATTAATAGCTAGCAGTGTCTTATTTGGCTGCTAAAAATCTTTGGCATACCGGATTTCCCTGCCATAGACGACGGTTTTGAAGGAGTTAGCGATGTATCAAAGAGAGAGCATCGCTCTGATTGGTCAATCGATGCAAAAGCGAAGCTGCTGGAAGCACGCGAATCTATAAATAGAAGCGAAATTAAAGCTAACGTTTCAGTCCTTCTCGTAGCAAGCTAGAGGTAGGTTGCTGCTAGACAGCAAGAGAGAAACGCCATAAAACGATTTGAAGCTTTAAAAGCTCGCTGTGCGTATTACATTTCTCTCCATGCTCTCTCGTAAATGTGTAAAAAGACTCACGATGTGGCCGGGTGGCCAAGAAAGTTTTGATATTTTCGGTTACAAGTTTGATTACATCACATAAAATACAACAAAGCTACCGCTTGTTTGGCAGCCTTGCTGAGCCGATTTTATTCCTCTCTCATGTTTCGTTACGTTACCAGGGAACTAAAATGGCGCCACCATACAAATCGACTAACCTTTACAAAAATAACTTTCCCTTCACTTTTATCGCGACAACATATATGTTTTTATGCACTAATCGCATCTAAATGAAATTATCTAGACATTGTCAGGATAGATTTTTGATCCATGCTTTTGAAGGCGAGATATTCAGTGAACAATTTGAAAGACGGCGTTTTCAGCTATGCAATTCTTCCTTCAGAAAAAAGACTTTCCCGACCGCTAAAGTCAAACAATCATTCTGAAATTTTCACAGAATAATCTAAACTAATCTTCTACGAGATTGTCAGTTAGGTTTTTTTTATATTCGTCACCGTTTCTGAGAAAATCAGATTTGAAGCCTTAAAAAAATAGCCCTTTAAAACGCCCTAAAACACACTGGCCTCTTTCTTCTTCCTTTCTGGTTGGCGTCACCTCACTTGAGATGACGCCGAATTGATGGCACAGCAACTAAGGCTATATTGCCAGTTAATTTTCGTTTATAGTCCAGTGGACTTTCTTTTCACTTGACTACAAGCGAAAATCTCGCTGTGTGGCTGGGTCGAATCGTCAAAGTACGGCTGAAAATCCTTTCTTTCTTGCGAAATACTCGAATTTTCCCCGGACTAACACGATGCAACGTGCTCACCCGTTGAGAGTTTCACCGGAAGTCCACACTGGCCTCAGCCCTTAATTGGTATGCTCTGATCTTGTGTCATGCAAGCTCGGAATTCCATGTTAAGTCGTTTCCCCATGAGAAATTGACAACTACCTCTGGATAAATTTTGAGTGCTTAAGATTATTTTTTAATTTATATTAGATGAGCTCGATTGATAATGAGAAATAGTTTATCGCTTCAACCGAAATCGCAGAATGGTAGAGAAACTTAACGCTAAAAAACTGCTTGCATAAAAAACTTGAACACAAGCTAGGCGAAGAGAAGCTTAATTATCGAAATCGCAAGTATATACAAAGCTATAATTGCATACATTTGGGATAATTGTGTAATTTCGTCGGTTATAAAACAAATGCAAATCAAGACAAATGATGTTCGGTGTTGGTTCGGATTAATTGAACTTTTTAATTGTAGATTAAATTTTGGTTGCCTTGTTCCACATCAATAGCTCGAACAACCCCATGGGGCTGATCCTTGTAATTTTTACCTTTTTTTACAAATATAAAAAATAGGTATAGAATTCGCTGAAACTTTTGAAAAATTTTCTGAGACCCGGACGGGCGAATGTCATATGCCAATCGATTCAGCTCGACGATCTGAGCAAATTTTCGTGTGTGTGTCTGTATGTGTGTTATCAACTAAGATGTCGAGATCTCAGAGATGGCTGGACCGATTTTGATCAAACTAGTCGCAAATTAAAGGTCTCCCCGTCACCCAGAACGCTATTGAATGGTTTTGAGACCGGATGTTTACTTTTTGAGTTATACGAAGTTTTATGTCAAAATTTTCAGTTTTTTGACAGTATCTGTCTTAATTGACCTTGAAAACGGAATATATTTTCAGACTTAGATTCCGCACGGTAATACCTATTAAACAAGCCATAGATTGTTAAAAGCCGTCCATTTTTAACGGAGACATCATTTTTTTTGTGTAAGCGACTTTTTCCCCTATTCCAGCAGTAGAAGTTTTGAACGGAGGAGGAGAGTTGGCATCACTGGGAGACCGATGCGGTGTCCTGGTACTGCTATCAAAAAAGTATAATTTCAATGTGTTGTTTGATACGTATGGTTAAAAATTAGGTTGAAATAGTTATTTCGAGTGATAGTGCAAGTGTAGCAAGTGTGTTTCTAGTAGTCAGAGTTCTATTTATTGAATAATATAGATCCGCGTAACTAAAGATGCTCAAGCGGCGGGAACTGAGAATTTACTGCCCCAAAATTCAACGATGATAACCTGCTAACCGATCGAAGCGCCGTATGCATGTCATTGTCGGTGTTGTCGGTGTTTTTATTTTATTCTTTCGGTGTTCGTGTTTCGTCTCGCGTTGCTGACAGCAGAGCGAGCAGGAGAAAAGGAATACTGGTGAGATCGTTCCTTGGAGATATTTTCTATTTTTCTTATTTATATTTCTCCTGAGAATCGAAACTCAGGTTTTGTTGAGATCATATTGTTTACCAAAACACATCCGAATCTCTTTCCCTCCCTACTAACATATCTCCTATCCCGTGATGCTCGTGGAGATACAGTGGTACCCGCGGTTTCTAGAAATAACGAGTATCGGACTAACATTCCTTCCTTTCCTTCAGTAGCACAGCCTTTGGTCGTAGCCAGCGTCGTTATTGATCATTTAATAAAACATTAGGAGTGAGTGGGTATGTACAGTGAAAATGATTTGCTTCTCCCAAGCTTCATTTTCTTGGTTCGTTGTACATTTCCACTCATTCGGTCAATCACGAAGTGCAACTACGGGCGATCTACTTCAGCACAGCTCAGCTCAGCTATTCCAGCAGTAGAAGTTTTGAACGCTGTCTGACAAAGAAATGCTTGGGAGCAACATAAAACACGATTTTTTGTACTGTTACATACATTTGTTTCTAAGTACCCAAAAGATTGTGTACAGCATGATATTTTGCCTCGGACCAATTTTAGCACGGTTCGTTTTTGGCAACAGAATCGTTCGAATATGCCATATGTAAACCAGATGATAGCAGAATTTTCGAGTTGAAAGCAATTCCATAATTATATTGATTTAAACTACTTATAGCAATAAATGTTGGATGAACATAACAGCCATATACCATTCGAATCAGTTCGTCGAGATCAGCGAATGCGTGTGTGACAAATAATTTCATTCAATTTTTTTCGGAGATGACTCAACCGTTTTCTACAAACCCAAATTCTTATGAAATTTGTATACTTCCAAACAAGGTTCCTGAATTATGTTTGGTTCCGACCTCTGGTTCCGGAACTACAGGATGATATGTGAAACGAAGTTAAAACTGTGTAACTCATTTTTCTCATAGATGGCTACCGATCTAAGATTCAAATGAAATCTAAGAATCATCTAAGATTCAAATGAAAAGTTTTAAGATTCTATAAAACATCTTGCTTTTCAGTCCGATCCAACTTCTGGTTTCGGGGATACAGGGTGATTAGTATAAAAATGTCTATTTCACATAAATTAATCAGGTTTATCGGGTTAGATTTGGATAGTCGATAACCAAATAAACTAATTTCATTTTTGGTTGTATTGTATACGATTCCTCAAAGATGTTTACATTGATTTTCAAACATTTTGAAACAAATGTAAACAATACAGCTACTTAAGTGAATTTGTCTGACTTCGGCTACACCGAATTTCGAATTCCGGTTCCAGTATCGAATCGTTTCTCAAAGCTCAATTGTTTTCTCAAAAAAAGCCAAATCGAATTTCAGAAACAAAAGTTCAAACTAAAATAAATCCAGTTTTAACCAATTCTGACATCTGATTCTGGAATTGCAGGATGATGAATTTTTAAAATTCAAAGCGATATAGAAGATGACAATCTCGAAAAGCTTTAAAGTTAGATTAAAAAATATTGCAATTTATTCGTCATATGGCCATACGAATCGGTTTGGGTTATGCTGGTTCCTGAATACCGGCTCTGGAAGTACCTTAAATTACCCTAAACTCTAAAGTGGAAATTACTTTGACATATCATGGAATGTTTAATCGATTGTTACGTTTTTAGATTTAAATTCGATTACAAAGTAATGAGTAATTGAAATCTCAAATTGCCACTTAAAACGACTGACATTAGAATAATGTCATGAAAACTGAAACACTAAAGAATATTCATGCAAAAAACACATGCGAATTGATTCAAAAAGCTATCATCTCACTGCTAGGTGGATTAAGCACGTTTTTTTTATGAGTTGTTGTTTAGGGCGCGTACCACGTGTTCGTTTTACTCGAAGTCAGAGTCGCCTGCGTGTAGGTTCAAAAACGAAAACGGTATAAATGTTACATGCCATAAGCCCAGCCCTCTATACATGGGCCTGAGCATTAGCTGCAATTGGCCTGTGTTCATTTGACATGCCGTTCACTATCACATTATCACATGGCTTACCGTAGTGAACAGCTTTTTGACAATATTGACATGTGGCCATCTGATTGTCATAGGTAACAAGTGATTTGCACGGAATTCTTGTATCTTGACCGAAAATCACATAAGAAGGTATAGGCTTCTTCAAGTGTATGCGTAATAAACGTACGTCATTTAGATTACCGGGGAAAAAAATCTTCCACTTTTCTTTTTCGATAGAGAGAATCTCTTCGTATTGGGACATAGTTTTGCGAATATATGAACCGGTGACGCTTGAGGGAAGATCATGCACACGCACTTCTATAGCACTATCTTCCATATATACTGGAATGTTGTACTTAATGTTCTCGTGCTCCACATAGTGCACATTGTTATTGTCTTTTGCAAATTGAATTGCATCCAACTCTTTATAAAACTGGATGTAAATAACATTATTTGTCATATTGCATTGAAGTAAATGCACACGTTTAATGTCAAGATGCATTTGCTCCTTAAGCAAACCTTCAAGTTCTCGTATCGAAGGTCGAATTTTGCACTGCCTGAAGTCAACAACAATTGTATTCTTTCGTATCGGCGGTAGCCTTTGTTCGGTGGTTCACTCATTTCGAGGTCGTTCTATTGTTCACTACACAATACTGTACTTGGTTTCTTCTGTCCCGAACGTAAGCGGTTTTGTTTTTTCGACTGACTTGGATGAGATGTGAAAGCGAACTGATTCATTAGAGATTGATTTTTGCAAACTTAGATTCAAATAAAGAATCTTTATCCATATCCAACTTCCAGTTCCGGTATTATAAGGTGATGAATGATAAAAATATAAACCGTCCTTTAAAGTGCCAATGCAAAATACGTGGAAAAAACTCTTCGAAACTTTATCAAAAAATGTTGTAATTTGAGGAACTTGTTAGTTGATAGTCAAACGAACGAACCGAATTTCGCTATAGCAGTTCCCAGTGTTCGGTTCCGTAAGTACCGGAAATTGTTGTCAAAAGCTTCAAAACGATTCCATTTCGATTTTTCAAAGATGTGTATCATAACTACTCTACGCTACGCACAATCTAAAATAACGTTCCCACGCACCAAAGACCCCCCTTATCGAAACACTTAAAATCATGCAGAACTATACCCGCTCATAAAATTAAACAGACAACCCAAAACGCTAACACTTTCCCAAACTCCCTTGTGAGCATGTATCACTCACCACTTGTAAGCAATCTTCTTGACATCACAAAATAAAAGCGAACATAAAACAGACACCAAGGCTCAGGTTTCGCTATCCCAAACATAACAAGCATATACCGTAAGACAGCCACTTATCGATCCAGGTCAAGTACGCCCGTACATTCACGATAGACACTCACTCGCTCTTTAGAACAGATTAAACAAACTTAAAAATTCTCGCTTAAGATTCTTACACTCTTCTCTCGCGCTCTCCTTCCGTCATCGAACATGGCCTCGCGAAGCAACGTGATTGGCTAAGCCTTATGTACTGTTACTTCCCCTACCAAATATGTAAACTAGAGAATAAGTTAGAACCGGAGAAGAGGGGTGAGATATAAAAGGTAGAGTTAACCAAAAATAAAGCGACAATTCAGAATTCAGAGTTGAGTTAACTTAAATTTTAATGTGATTACTTCAACATAATAATCCAACATCGTGAAGATGACTAAATCGATTTTCATAAACTTAGTTTCAAATTAAGGTCTTGTAGTCCCATAGGGGATGTTGGATTATATCCGGAGCTGACCCTCGATTCTAGTATTATAAGATGATGTCCTACGTATAAAATGATGAGGCAAAAGACGGCTGGGTAATGTCAGAGACATAACTGGATGACGTGAATGCTTGCTATTCCATATTACATGCTTTTCCACATTACGGAAAATTGTTCTTTAGTTTGAGCGAATCAGGTTCCTATTTATTATAAAAAGGTAAACAAACGTAATAGAAATACATTTATGTCGAATCATACTATAAATTTCAAAAAATAAATAAAATGAACCCAAATATTTTCAATTTTTAACGCAAAATATTCGTAGTTTCGGATTTTCAGGGGTATTCTTTGGAATGTGTCTAAATATATTTTTCAAATTGTATCTGAAACATATAGCAACGTATAAGTCATAAATTAAAATTAAGAGGATACAATGAAACTAAATTTCATAGAATCTGATCGGTTTTGACTGTTTGGATTTGGAAACCTCGAAGTTCATAAGAATTGCCAAATTTTTACTAGTCGTTTTGTCTATGGGAATTACCATGTATCTGAGTATTAAAGAGTTTTTAAGTAATTACATAGATGGATAGGTGATCAGTCGACCACAACAAGCATTACACTCAGCATTTACATCTCTCGCCTATGAATCGAATGAGCAGTGAACAGCCAAAGATTTTAATCGGTAACAAAGAATGAACAATTTTGCTATTGATCAGAAATTTAATTATTAGAGCATTTTTGTTAGAATTTAAATGAATAAATTGACCGCCTTAAACAACATGCACAAAAATGTCTTCTTCATATTAGGTAATTAAAAATATCCTTGATTTATAGCCATTCATAGTTAGTGTCTGCTTTACTTTACGACTATGAGAAATGCAGCATTACACGACTAGGATTATTTAAACACGATTTTATTCTATTATACCATAAATGGAACTTCTGAAGAATATAAAAAAAATTAGATTCTTGCCTATCGGTATATATACAGTCAAATTTACAGCAAGAATTCCTCCGTTAAGTGAGAAAAGCTATGTAGAGAATCGAAGCATTACAATGATGGAACGTGCCTTTGTCAAACTACGAAGAAAATACCATTAAAAACATCACTCAAGAAACTAGCCAGGACAGAAGCAGCAAACAATTCGGTTGGACATTCCAGATTCACTTCCCGGGTGCTGTGCCTCGCCACTGTTCCGATTGTTGTCGGGACGATTCCCACCGGCAGTGGAGTTGGTGGTGGTCGTTAAAAAGTTCGCTACCAAGTCGAGGGTGTAACTTCAAGCAGCGGCACCGAGTTGGCTCTTAAAAGATAATCTGCAGAACTTTTTCCCCCCTTCCTGTCGATTCTTGTCTGAGATGCAACTCGGAAGGAGAGGCCACTCGTTACTGCTGAGGAGTTTAGGAAGACTTTCCGTTGGGTTGGGTGGTACGGTCGAGCAGCTTCATAAGTTCATACCCAGTACCCAGAAGGAAACAAAGATAAAAAAAGGCCGGCAAACTGGTGGGCGGATGGTGGATGAGTAATACTCGAAGCCGGCGGACGTTTTATCCACGAGACTTGTTTGGCCTTTGAGGGCCGCTCAACTTAATTCCAGAAGCAACTTAAACAGCTATAAATAAGTCGGGTTAATATTGACGGTGGCGGATAAATTGAATACTCTTTTTCGCTATTACACCTGATGCTAGGAGTTTATTGTGATGATAAAACATATAAGACAAAGTTTGCAAAAGAATTGATGATGACTTTTTAGAGAAAGATCCAAGGTTTATAAAAGTCAGTGCAGTTGGTCTTCTCTATGTGCAACCAATTTTTCAAAATTTCGAACGAAATACTAATAATATTCTCTATCGGGTAACGGAAGCTAAACCGAACTTGGAAACTTATTACATGTTGATTAATGTAACTCATCTTATATAGAATTTTGGAAGTTTCAAATCAGCAAATGTGTCAATTTGTAGGAGTTGAACCCTGGACCTTGTTAACCTTCCGAACTCGCTTTTATTTCTGTCAACCTCTGAAAATTTTTTGTTGTAATTAATTCTACCACTATTGACAAAATAAATCATACTTCATATAAGCTTTGTTATTTCCTTCGATATTCCAACAGATTTTAAGTTTTGCAGGGCAAAGAAAATATTTGTATCAGTTGATAATTCGGGATATTTGGAAGTGGAACTTCATGTTGATTGTGAGTGAGAGGTTCAAGATAAGACTTACGAATCCCACACCGAAAGAACTTTTCATCTTCGGATGCGTGAAACTATTTTTCCACATTTTTATTAACTAGAAAAGCGCTTTCCGTAAAGTCGTAAGGAGTCAAGTCTACGGAGCAAGGCGAGTGAAGTAAATCTGAAATCAGAGATGACGTTTTTGATCGCTTTTGTTGCATGTGCGGGGGCGTTATCATGCTGTAAACTATTTTTTTCAAGTCTTGTGGAGAATTCTGGTTGTCTTATGAGCAATGTTTGAATTAGTTTCATCATTTGCTATCCCCTGATTCGAGTAGCTCATAGTACAAGGCACTGTCTTGATCCCATCAAATACGCCACTGATTTTGGGCGCATAAGATTCTCAGAAAAATCCAGTACTCCTCTCCTATTTCATTCGCCGTTTTTACCTTTCCTGCTGTGTATTATTCAGTTGAAAATGAACCCAACTTTTTTTTCAACTCTAGCACTGGATCACACTAAATTGCTAGAGCAGAGCTCTGAAATTCTCTGAGGTGAATTGAGATATTTTCTCCGAAGTGTGCACGCCGGTGAGGACTCTGGTGTACGGTTCGCTTAAGAGAAGCGTGGGGCACACATATTCAGCAAAAGCGCAATTTATTTAAAAATAAATCACATAAGTGTTCGCTCACTAGCACACAACAGTTGTCACCTGGGTGTATTTAGACGAGAGCGCGTGAGAGTGATTCATGCGAAGAGAATGTGTTTCACTCGCACCAGCTTCTTTAACCACAAGCACACACTCAAATTCTGTCTATTCGATATTAAGAAGCAGTGCGTTTTTTCCGGGTTGGCGGTTCAATGCATAGGATGCTGGTCTTACAAGCCAGTTGTCGGATGTTCGAGCCCGACCTGGAAGGATTCTTAGTGTCAGTAGGATCCATAGTACTAGCCATGCAATGATTCTGTACACTAAGAATCGGCTGCGAAGTCTGTTGAAACAGAAAGGCCAAATTCCACAAAAGGAATGTAATGCCAAGACTTTGATTTGCGTTTTCCTTTTTGTGTAATGTTCGCTTCTTGCATCCCCTGTGTAGACAAGAATCTTACACCAGCGTGTATCACTCTGGTGAAATGCCATCACTGTTTAACGGTACTGCCTTTGACGTTATTTGTCATTTTTAAGCATCTATCCTTCAACACTGATTCCTGTCGACTCGGTATACTTTCGACTAACTTTTTGAGTAATTTCTGATCAATATTTTTCCAGGTAGTAGCTTCAACTCATGTAGTTTTCACTTGATGCCAAACCTAACCTAGTTTCCACCCTAACAGGTGTCAAAGCGTTTGTTTGAAGGGATCAGGGTAATTTCGCCGAAAGCTATTTCGCCGAAAGTCGTTTCGCGAATGCCATTTCGCCGAAAGTTCTTTTGCCGAAAGCCATTTCGCCGAAAGCCATTTCGCCGAAAGCCATTTCGCCGAAAGGGTAATTTTGCCGAATTCGTCATTAGTTTTAATATCGTAGCTTTGAGTAGACCGGGCAAACGAAGCGGTTACAGGTTTGTATGCAAAAGGCCGCCGCTTTCGACGGCGGGTCGGCGGCCGAACCATCTTTGCTTCGGTTATGTGGCTGCGCCACATGCGGAGATTTAAAGCAAAAAAATATTTTTGACCCTAAAAAAATGACCCTTTCGGCGAAACGACTTTCGGCAAAATAGAATTCGGCGAAACGACTTTCGGCGAAATTGCTTTCGGCGAAATGACCCGCTCCCGTTTGAAGCTAGTGTCGAACCTAGTTTCAACATTGTTGAACTGAGAATCGAGTCAGTTTCGAACCTGGTTTTTATATCTGGTTTGCTCAAATCCCCGTTACTAAGAGCGAAACCAACACAGTTTCGTTAACCCATTATATCCTAGCGTATGATATTCCATACGCAAAACTTCCTATATTTGATTACATATTTACTTTAGTAGTGTGATACCTAACAGCTTTACTAGAGCACTAGTTAATAGTTTATACATCTAATCCATTTTCCATTTTCCTAAAAATGAAGAAATGGAAACAAATGAAGCTATTTTTTTAAATTTTTGATCACACATGTTTTAACTTTAAGGTTCATCATTCATCACTTCGGGCCAGAAAACCTCCTGACACTGTGTGCGGGGCTGTTCGAATAAATAAAACTAGAACTAACTTCTACCTGCTGAATTTGCTGTTATAATTTTGTTGCTACTGTATTGGCCCAGCGTATGATATATCATACATAGGATAATTTCGTTTGGAAAAGATTTTTAATAGTGATTTGGCATTTCCCAATATCTTCAACACAAAATATGATGGAATTTATGATATCTGCTCATTTGTTTCAAATTTGAGAACTCCTGGCTTATAGTGGGTTGAAAGTGTTTGTTTGATCAAACTACCCTGCGTCAGTTTCAGTGTTCTCAGCCTCCTGCTATGACGTCTTGAAACTGTGGTCAGCATCATTCTGCAAAAACCAAAACAATGAAGAAGAATGGCTAACAAAAAATTGGATATCACAAACTCCTTTTTTATTCAGTACCCTTTATTGCACTGCCCCGCAAATTATCGCTCAGAATATTATCACTACGATAAGGAAATTAGGACTTTACTCGATTTGAAATGCTCGAATGTTTGTTTACCATACTCTGATTGCCCACCAAATGCCCCAGATGTTGGCTACGATAGCACTTGCTGGAGTGCCCTATCCTTGCCACCGGGCTGAGTGTTCTGAAGCGAAAATGTTAGCTACTGTTGTTGGTTTTTGATCGAATCCAAATCAGGAAAAACAATCGCAGTAGGCGTGGTCCCATCAAATTTTATCGAAAACAAATAAAAATTTGCACGATCGATTCATATGTAAATTAACACTTAAATTTAATATGCTTTTTCATTTTAATACAAAACCAAAGGATTTGTTTTAAGATTTCATGTGTAAATTCACTAAGATGCAAGACTAATAGTACTGTTGTTGTACCGTTTAATTCTACTATGTCATGTCATTACACTCTTACAAAGTCACTATTTTCACCGTCACTATTTTCACAAAAGTGTATTAAACGTTATAATACTGATACGTATTTCGGAATGTTTTTTTTTTTTTTTTTTTTTTTTTTTTAAATAACTATTTATTGGAATATGAGTTAAAATTAAATTATTAAGATTTAAATTGGGTGTTCAGCCACAAGTGGTGACTTTTCAGCCCTGTTATATATATATATATATATATATATATATATATATATATATATATATATATATATATATATATATATATATATATATATATATATATATATATATATATATATATATATATATATATATATATATATATATATATATATATATGATTTGGTTATTACCATGAAGACATCATTTGCTTCCGCAATTCTGAGATTTTTGTGTAGGGAAAATTCTAAACCTACTTGTATTGTGTAATGGGGAAAAGGAACTTATATACTAACTTACTAACTAATACAGAGAGCGAATCGATTCAATTGAAGATTGCATCGATTTTTGTCGGAATTTGCTTATAATATTATGTGACATTACATCTAATGGTTCTATATTTGTGAGTCTGTGTAACTCATTTGTACTAAACCAGGGAGGACGCTTCAGAATCATTTTCAGAATTTTATTCTGAATCCTTTGAAGCGTTTTCTTCCTGGTGGAACAACAGCTTGACCAAATTGGTACCGCATAAAGCATGGCTGGTCTGAAAATTTGTTTATAAATTAACAATTTGTTTTTTAGACAGAGCTTAGAATTTCTGTTTATAAGAGGATATAAACATTTAATATATTTATTACACTTTGCCTGGATTCCTTCAATGTGATCCTTGAAAGTGAGTTTTTTGTCATACGTTAAACCTAAGTATTTAGCTTGATCAGACCATGTCAATTCCAAGCCATTCAATTTGAGAATGTGATTATTGTTTGGTTTAAGAAAAGAAGCTCTTGGCTTGTGAGGAAAGATAATTAATTGCGTTTTTGCTGCATTTGGTTTAATTTTCCATTTTGACAGATAATCACTGAAAATATTTAAACTTCTTTGTAGGCGACTGCAGATCACTCTTAGATTTCTACCTGTGGCTAACAGACTTGTGTCGTCACAGAATAGCGATTTCTGACAACCAACGGGTAGATTTGGAAGATCAGAAGTGAAAATATTATACAAGATTGGAGCTACACTCGAACCCTGCGGAACACCGGCTCGTACGGGTAGCAATTCAGATTTACAATTCTGATAGCTAACCTGAAGAGTACGATCAGTTAAATAATTTTGAATCATTTTGATCAAATAAATAGGAAACTGGAAATCAGACATTTTTGCTATTAAACCTTTGTGCCAAACACTGTCGAATGCTTTTTCTATGTCTAGAAGAGCAACTCCAGTGGATAACCCAGAAGATTTATTTGATTATTTCGGAATGTTATTTACATCCTTCTTCAGTGTATCGGTTTTATAAGTTTAGAATAAATCACAGTACTATTAGTGACAATATTCTACTAACAGTTCAAACGGAAATCTAAGACTAGATTATGTTTCACTTAGCTTAGATGTGTTTTTCCTTTGGATGTGATGTGTTTTTCTGCTATTGAATCAAACCACATATGTTAAATACTTCATTTTCAAATAAATGTAGCATGATTTCCACTAAATACACAGTTTTACAGTTTTACACTCATTTTATGAGTTAAGTGTATTTTCATGAATTTCATGTGTTCTACACGGAGAACCCGCAGACCACAAAATTACAATATTGCAATTGTTGTTTCATGCACTGGTTGTTTCGACTAAAATATCTGTTGATTTTGTCATAATAATTCAGGTTAACGAAATTGTTGTATTCAAATGCTGTCACTTGGCGGAGAACGAAGACAGCAAAACGCAGAACAAAAATTCTCTTCATTCCACCAGAAACGTTTCATATTGAAAATTTTCAATAGCAAATGAACGTTATTTATGTTATTTACGTAGTAGCTGTTTCATGTAAGTAAAAGTATGCAGAAGAATATAAGGATTAATTGTAAAATAATTCTTCCATGTATTAAATATATAAACTCTAAAGTGGAACTTATTT
Source organism: Malaya genurostris (assembly GCF_030247185.1). Lineage (NCBI taxonomy): Eukaryota > Metazoa > Arthropoda > Insecta > Diptera > Culicidae > Malaya > Malaya genurostris. The sequence continues at coordinate 320,474,291 of NC_080571.1, read as the reverse complement.
CGACATCTCATGGAATGTTCAATCGATTATTACACATTTAGATTCAAATTCGATCAGATTTTCAGTTTCGACATTACAGGGGAATGAGTGAATAGAACTTTAAATTTCCACTTGAAACGACGGTAATTAAAATAATGTCATGAGAACTCAAACACCGAAGAATATTCATGCAAAAAACACATGCGGATGATAAAAAAGGTTTCATCTCACTGCTAGGTGGGTGAAGCACGTTTTTATTTATCGTGCTGGCAGTTTAGTGATGACACCTAGCAAAGAAACGTACCTCAAACGAGTAATGAAACGTTACAGTTGAGCAATGGCATACACCCTAAGCGGAAAATGAAACGTTTCAATGAGGTGTCACTCGTGCAACTGAGCAATGAAACAATCCCAGCAAGGTTACCTGTATGCATGAAAGCAAAACAATGTCTCAGTTGTTTTAACCAATTTTACAGTTATTTGAACTTAAGACGCCTATTGCAGTAAATATTTTTTTCTGTTAGTCTCTTTGGGGAGCAGCTTGTCGTTTACCGCTTGAACAACGAAAATTTGCATAAGTAACTGCTTATAGCTTTATCACTGAACTCACAGATGATATAGAAATGCAACAAAAGATTAAAATTCCCAATAAGGAATTCACCAGCAAAATGCTCACAGGGCATTAAGAAATTTTTCCACCACTTGCAGAATGGCTCGCTGGAAGAGCTTTTTTGATTCCGTTTTCAAAAATGTTGCTGATAAGCCTAATGCTACAGATGCACTTTCCAGAAAATACAAATAGTACCACTTCAGAAATTTTTAGGTGTTTAGGGTTTTTAATTACATTGACATGAACTATCCGAAAATACATTACTCGTAAATGAAATTAAAACATTTATACTGAAGGAATATTTATTTAATACACTAGCTGACCCGTCGAACTTCGTCTCGCCCGAAAATTATTTGTTCAAATTTATGTTTTCGGACATCAGAATTGTCAAACGACTAAGTGGTTAACGTTTCTTTCCATTACTTATTACTGATTACTTAACCTACAATTAACGGAATTCGACACACATTCGCTTTAACCCAAAAAGAATCACAAAAACTTAATCTGAAAATGTGAAATACTTATGTTATGCTAAAATTGAGCAAATCCACAGAGTTTCATTCGGTAGGATATATTACAATTTGTATTTAACCCAAGTAACCAAAAGTTCGTAAAAAAAGATTTGGCTTAAGCAGCATACAAAGCATTCTGAACAGTCTGTTTTTAAGGAATTACTCATACTTGAATGTTCACCCGACGTAACACAACAAACTTTGAAGCAGTTCCTTGTACAGCTTTTAAGCAGCGAGGAAGTCTCCTAAGAACTTTTTCTGTACTTTCAAATTGCCAAACAATGCCACGCGTACTTTAGAGCTTCAATGAAGTGGATAATTTTCAGCTACTGTGGAACTTTTGGTTGCTTGGAGAGACGACGCTTAAATTTAATTTGGTATTCATCTTACCAATTTGAACATTCTTCACAGAATATGAAATATAGATTGGCAGTCTCAATCCATTATGGTAATCATCTTGAGCATTGATTTAATCAGCAAAATGCAAAGAAAGTCTCTTAGTTTGACCTTAGCGCTTCTACAGCACAATCTTTTCATTGATTCATTCAATAATTTTCTAATTTGTTAAATTCACGCCCACGATGACCAATATTATTCATATGACTCCATTGCACACAATCCATCTACTGGTAAACAATATCAGATTTTTTTCTCCTGCCGATGGTATAGCTAGAAAAGCCATATACATTCCACCAAGTCAATAATTTTGATACTCAATTAAGCACGTGGCTCGGAATGACGAATCATATGAATCAAGTATGCATGTGAAAACTCACACAAAACATCTCGTTGCGCGCCAAAAGATTCTTTCAACGATCTACTATTCCTTTCTTCGATGGCCAAACACTTTTGGGGACTTTTTCAATGGAAAATTCAATTGTCATACAAAACAACTTTATGGATTTTTCCCATTTTTCTGGCAAGTTTTCCAAATTTTTTTGATGTGCGAATCCGGTGGGGGTAAAAACTAATCAAACAAAAAAAGAATCATGTAAATCCGTCCATCCGTTCTTACGTAATGCGATTACAAAGAATGATCTCTGCATTTTTATATATATAGATAGATAGATAGATGGAAAACTTATTTTACAATTAACACTTATATTCTTCTGCATACTTTCACTTGCATGAAACGGCCACTACGTAACTGACATAAATGACGTTCATTTGCCATTGAAAATTTTCAATATGAAACGTTTCTGGTGAAATGAAGAGGATTTTTGTTCTGCGTTTTGCTGTCTTCGTTCTGCGCTAAGTGACAGTATTTGAACACAACAATTTCGTTTACCTGAATGGTTATAACAAAATCAACAGATATGTTAGTTAAATCAAAAACGTTTTAGTTGAAACAACAATTGCAATCGTTCATGAAATTAACTCTTTTGAGTAATTGTTTTCTGTTCAATAACAAGTAGTTTTATTATTGAAATAAATTTTTAAAACATCATTTTTTATATTTTAAATGCACATGCGATAATGATCTAATTTATCAATAAACCAATTAGGGGCTGTCCATAAAAGACATCACGCTTTTTTTGACGATTTTTGACCCCCCGTCCCCCCTTTGTCACAAATTGTCACAGAAGCAAAAACCCCCGACCCCCCCCCCCCCCCCCCTATGTCACATGTCACGAATTCAAAATAAATAAAATTCATCTCAATACATTCTCAATATGTATGACAAACCATACAAATATGAGGGGAAAATCGATTTATTACATGCTGTCATTAGATTAAAAAATATCCCTAAAACTACAAAATCATCGGAGTTATTTTTATTAATATCAATTATATAAATTAACAAAAGTATTTGGTTGGAATTGATGAAACATTTAAATCATCTGTTTTATTCCCCCTAGGGGTACACAGATATATTATTGTTTTAGGTAAAGAATAATATTTCCTTAGTTTAGCATACAGGGCTGAGAAAATAAAGACCAAAACCACATCAAAACGAGATCACTGCCGAAAAATCTTTTCAAGATCAGTTGATCAGTGAATTTTAAATCACATCGATCAATATCGGTACTGATCTTCCGTCACACAATGGATAGTGATTTTGAGCTAAAATAATTCTTGATTGATGTAAGTTCAATCATTGGATGATTCGATGTTGGTGGAGGAAAATCACATATGATCAAAATAAGACATGACATGATCTACGTCTGAAATCGTTGATCTCCCACCCTTTTTCAAATGGAGTACAATTGAATAAACTGAATCAGAATCAGAGAAATTCTTATCATATACTATTATCAATGCTAGAAAATCAAATTACTGAAAAAATTGTCAGTGCATAACTTAAGTTAAACCGTTTGAAGGCGTCTTTTTCTTTTTTACTCATACTAGGCAAAATTAATTAATTTAGCTTATTTACTCGCTCCTCCGTGCACTTTTGCTAATCACAACAGAAATGATTTCCTGCATCACTCATTTCCGAATTTACAAGAAGAAGCTTTTACATCAACAAATACACATTTTCCTATAGAATGTAAACGTTTATTGTGGAGATTTTTTCAGGAAATAGGGCAAAGCAGTAATATAATTAGGTATTTCAAAAATGCGCTCATTGAAAATATTGGACGTCACATTCCAAAAACCTCCCCCCCTTCCCCCTGTCATAAAAGGTCACGTTTTATGAAACACCCCCCACCCCCTTGCGGCGTGACGTCTTTTATGGACAGCCCCTTATGCAATCATATTGCCAATTCATGACAAGTCGAAATTCAATTTATTACACTGGTTTCTTATATTCACTCTAATTCTTCTAATTACTTTGTCTTTTCTTATTAGATTCAATGTCTTTAAACAGAAAGAAAAGTTTTTTAAATGTCTTATTTTGGGTATGAAAAAGAGAACAGCCAATCGTTTATTTCGGTGTGTTTAAATAGAAGCATAACATGTACCAAGTTGTTCAATTTCAATAAATGATTGCAGCAGTCTTCAGTGTTACTTCATGAATCCAGCATAAAACTTTAAACTACACAAAATCTATTAAGTAGCTTCGGAGTTATGGTGTTACAAACACTTAAAAAAGGCAAAAAACACTTTTAAAGGCACTTGCTACATCCAACCCCGTATAATCATATCTAAGGTATGAAAAATGTCGCTAAGGTCTTCCAAAAATATCGATTTTCTTCAATTTATATGATTTTCATGATCACCCCCCCCCCCCTCCTTGTTAATGACACTTGCTACGCTCCCTCTCCTATAATAATACACTTATAACAATCTCTGAAGAGCTAGAAGTACATGTGCCAAGTTCGATAGCAATCTGCTCAGTAATTCCGAAGTTATGCCTTTACAAACATTACACCCCCCTTTTTAAAGGCACTTGCTACATCCAGCCCCGTTTGCAAAATGTTTCTATGGTTTTTAAAACGTATCGATTCTTGTCAAGTTATATGAATTTTTCCATGAACCACCCCCCCCCCCTTGTTTATGACACCTGCTGCGCCTTCTCCCCTATAAAAATACTCCTTAAACCATCCCTGAAACGCAAGAAGTACCTGTGAAAAGTTTAGTGGCAATCCGTCCAATAATTCCGAAGTTACAAACATACAAACTTACATCCATTTATATATATATAGATTTTGAGGCTTTCACTCAATGTAACAAGTTTACTCACTCTTACGTTTATCGTGAATAAGCGGATAAAAAGGTACACTAAGGTCTCTTTTTACACGGGGGTTACGTACCGTGTTAAAAAAATCCGTGTAAAAAAATCGTGTTAATTGCGGAAACCGTGCAAAAAAAACCGCGTGGAAAATTTGACGTAATAATTCCAAAAATCGTAGTTTTGAGTATTTGTTTGTTTTGTTTTTGATAAAATATTTTTTCACAATAAAAACGGAAATTTGAAAACCAGCCTGAGATTACGAGAAGGTTTAGTCATACTTAATAAAACACATGGGATACCGAATTAAAATTAGAACGCATAGTTGCAAGATAAGCAAATTAATCTAAATGGTTCACGCCTTCTGTTTAATAGTCATTTTCAACTGAACTGAGTGGGAAGACATGGGTATTGGATGAAGATCTATGCACGCAGAGACAGAATTAAAGGGGAAGAATTCATATAGATGAATATGGATCAAATAAGAAAAGGTATTACTATGTGTCATGCTGAAGTATATGGGTAAAAAATACTGTACTGCTCGATATGATGAAGAGTTGAAGAGATTAGTAAATCCGACTATTTCTTCAGCGCTACGAAATTCTCGATGATATCAATGACGATGCTGATATCATACACCACAACTGAGCGGAAGAGACGTTGTCGTGTAATTTACGACAGGAAATGAAGAACTGGATATTCATTTTATGGAACAACAGTCCATGATCTCGTGAATTGTTGAGTGAATGATTTTATTTAACTTTCAAACTGTAAATTAGCTCTCATAATTGTTTTCCCACAGACACCCTGTTCCTTTTTCTAAATTTTTTCTCAAAAAACAAATGACAGTGCTTTTTAAATTCTCATCAGAAACCGTGTTAATTCCGGAATCCGTGTAAAAAAAGTCGTGTATAAAAAACCGTACAAAAAAAAACCGTGTAAAAAGAGACCTTAGTGTATTTAAATTAGTGCGGTTTTTGCAAAAGTCGGTATGATTTAGGAATAGAATTTGATGATTGCTAGAGTCCCGGAAATTTGGTTATAAAAGTCATTCATATTTCCTCAATTTTCTATTTTTTTTTATTTGATGTCAGTAAATGTTACGGTAGAAAATCAAAATTATGAACATTAAATTATCCCTAATGCAAATTACACTTTAACAAAGAAGGAATAAATCCTGTATCCTTGCGTGTCATAAATGTATTTTAAAACCATCAACCTGTAATCCGATAAGCACTCACACACAAAACTATTGTGGTGTAATAATTTAGAGTGGCATTGATTGTAAGTGTCATAAATCAGCTACTAGAAGTACGCTACAAGCCGCAAAAATTTTGGTTTCGATCATCTGAGCTAGGAAAATCAGGATTAGTTTTGAGTTGTTCCGGTTCACTGTATATTCATTCTGTATTTTGTATTTGCGATCGCTGGCTTTTCCGTGCATACCTACATACAAAATAAGAATGATATAAAATATAATCCATTTTCCGGTTAAGTGTACGATTAATTTTGTCCTATACTATATAAATATGACAATTGAAATTTTAGGTAGGGAAATCATTTATTTTTGTTTTTTGATGAGAGGAACTTTGGTCTTTTCATATTTTTAAGTAGATTGAATGAATGTACTTCTGGTACTCATAGAACAAACAGGGACAAAAACTCGCAGTGCGAAAAATCGTTTCCCGTGTTCATTCGTTTGTTGAAAACACCCCCTCAATACTTTCACCCGAGTAACAACCATTTTAGAAGAGGAATGGTAGATAGATTAAGAAGTTGTTCGGAAAACTTTTGATTCGCTACGTGGCTTGATAATGTCAGGGGGAAAATCAGCATCTCGCTGGAAAGAGCTGAAAGAGATTCCGCGCATATCACGATTCCTGTCGGTACACGACTGCATTGATTGTTCCTTGCTCCACTAATTGCCACTGTTTGGTTTGAGTATGCAACGTTTATCTTCGGTTTGCGGTGGAAGACAATGCGAACATTTATCGGCCACGTGATTTGCGTTCAAACAGGATCGTTTTCCGTATCATTTCCGATCGGCACGTTCACTTCATAACACTGATGATGGGAAATCGAATTACCTGAGAATGCATGTAATCGGTTAATTACGAAATTATGTATTCCCCAGTTTTAACTGACGTCAAACAGAAAGCTACATGGAAAATCCTTCATTTTAAGAAATCAGAGAAACCTTCCGTGATGGTGAGCCTTTTAAATTTGAATATCAATCATCGTTCCGATGAACGTAGAACGGTTCCACTTAACATTCAGACGGGACGTCCTTTAATAAAGTTCAAAGTTCTCGTAAACACGCCATCTGTTCCCCAAAGGAAACAGTTGACGGTCGAAAGTTTGCTCCCCATTGGCTACACAGTCGCACTCCCGTCGAATGATGGCAGAAGAATAGAGCGAAAGTGGAAACTTTTTCCCGCCTCCATTCTCCCATCCTGAAACTCGACGACAAATCTCGTAAGAAATATAAACTTCCCGCGCTGTCAGCATATGGCTCGAGTTATGTTAAAATATACACATGCCATTAAGATCATTGTATCGTCGCTAAAGCCGCTGTGACTGAGTTTTCCGAACTTCTGCTGGTCGTTTTACCGGCTGGTGAGTGGAAACCCCTCTCTGCTTCTTACGGTTTGACGGTTGGTGGTTAATTTTTTCAGCGATAAATTTGCTTCGGAAAGCTTCATCTTTCGGCTCGTTGTGGCAGGTTTTCTTTTCTCCAAACAAAGAAACATATTGCGTTTGACCTCATCATTTGCTTTGATATCCAGATTGGGGATTTATTGAGTCGGAGCTAAAATAAGCAATTCGATTGATCAGTACCCTGTTTTGGTGAAAATTACAAAGGATGATAGAGATGGTTATCTAAAGATAGGTTGGAATTGGCGGTAGTTAAGTAGAATGAAATCCAAGTGTTCACTACTGTCGCGATATTTCGTTGCACATTCCTGCTGTAGCTACAGTTCGATATATCGGATAAGAACAGAATCTATGTGAAATTTGTAAATTAGTTTTTCTTTTTCTGGGTACTCTTGCTTAAATAGTATTGAGCCCGGAGTTGCAAACTCCTTGCCCGATCGGTTAGCAGTTTTCGGGCGAATTTCGAACTTATCAGGCACCTCAGTACGGATAGTGCTCTGATGAACTTCTTTTAAGATAAGTGTCTAATCTACGCAAAAAAAAAGTTGAAAATCGGTCGCATCGAATTATGGAGAGTATGATGGGTGCAACAGTGTCGTCGCATTGCAAGATAATTTTTCTGGCTGTTTCACACTAAAAACATCATTTGATGGAAATTTCGTTACACTGTGTCAAGATGGTTTCCCAGTAAGAAGTGCTTCAACAAAAAAAAAAAAATTGTGAGCGGTTGTGAAATATACAGACTGTGACCCGTATGGTGAAATTGTTCAAGAAAACCTCGCGGCAAGCAGGTGCCGGAACAAAAACTCTTTCCTGCAGTTGTGGATGCATGAGGAGTTACTTCAAGCACAATCCGTTCGTTTGTTTCGTCCAACATGTAATGGAGTCGGACTTCATGTCTTCAAGGTAACGAAATAGTCTATCCGAACCACTAAACAGAATACGTTTGTAGCCGAAATGCAACGTAATGGGCGACGAAATATACATTAAAACGAACGCCAAGCCAGTAATTTTTCGTCGGCAAGTCCCGACTGGATGTTCCGAAGAAGTTTCGAAAGAAAAAGGTCGAATAATTTGCTAAGAAGCAAGCGATCTGAGTGTGCGGCAATTTCAGCAAACACCCAGATGCGCCCGTTACCCCTCTTTTAGTCCTACCAAGAAGACACGGTGTTTTGGTAGGACCTGACATCCTGCCATTGCCGGTGATGGAGTGATACGAAGCCCACCAAATGAGGCAAATTCGATAAACTCGCCAGAGCTTTGCCTAATTGAAAAATACAGTGTGAATATGATGGAAAAAACGGAAAACAAGCGAAGTATTCAAAACTACAAGGATCAGCCCCATGTGGTTGTTCGAGCCATTGATGTCTGCCTAGATTTATATTGATTAGGAACCAACACCGAACATTGTTTGTTTTATAGCCGACGAAATTACACCAATATCCCAAATGTATGCAATTGTATATTTATGCATACTTGCGATACAGATTTTGATATTAAAGCTTCTCTTTGCCAAGCTTGTGTTCAAGTTTTGTATGCAAGCAGTTATTTTTATAGCGTTAAATTTCTCTACCATTCTGCGATTTCGGTTGAAGCGATAAACTTTTTCTCATTATCAATCGAGTTCATCTTATATAAATTAGAAATTAATCTTAAGCACTCAAAATTTACCCTGGGGTCAATTTCTCAGGCGAAACGACATAACATGGAATTTCATCCGAGCTTACATGACACAAGATCAAAGCATACCAATTAAAGCTTCAAATCGTTTTATGGCACTTTTGGTCTTGCTGTCTAGTAGCAACCTACCTCTAGCATGCTACGCGTAGGACTGAAACGTTAGCTATAATTTTGCTTCTATTTATAGATTCGCGTGCTTCCAACAGCTTCGCTTTTGCATCTATTGACCAATCAGAGCGATGCTTTCCGTTTGATATATCGCTTACTCCGTCAAAACCGTCGTCTATGGCAGGGAAATCCGATATGCCGGAGATTTTTAAAAGACAAAATAGGACACTGCTCGCTACCAATCAAAATTTCAATCATTTATAATTGAAAATACGTGGCTTGATACATTCAAATTGAATCTTAGAAATATTTCCAATGAAATAACGAAATAATAGTAATAATTGATACAAAATATACTGAGCTGTAAGTGTTTAAAACCTGACTACATTTCTATGTGTATTTTTCCTTGAGTTTCTAATTTGCACCCCTATATAGAAAACAAAGATGTGTTCCACATCAAAACCATCGAGGATTCAAAGAAAGAGTGGATGAAAATGTGTGATGAAGATAGCACAAGTGTGGTACAGAAGTTGATGGGTAGTGCTCAGTCTAGGGTGCGGGCATTTACCCTAGAAGCGGATGTCTAATAAACCAATTTTGCAAAAACATACTTAATTCAATTTCTTCGAGTTCCGCCTTCGGCTCATCAGTGCTTTAACCAGTTCAAATTGTACTGTCATTTCCGCCTAGCAGTTCAATTTAAACCACTAAGCACACGCAAAGTTTGCACTATTTGTACAACACTTTAATTATTTCACACTGGTGACGGCTTATTTGGCCGTCGCCGAATGTGAACATTAAGGGGTTTGTTGGTTTGTGCAAAAAGCACATATTTGGATTCGATTTCTTCGCGTTTCGCGTTCGGCTTATCAGTGTTTAAAGCAGTTAAAATTCAAGTCTCTTTTAATCTATGCAATATATTTAAAGTGTTTCATAAATAGACGCAAACTTTGCGTCTACTTAGCGGTTTCAATTGAATTGCTAGGCAGAGATGGTAGTTCAATTTGAATTCCTCGAAGCACTGATGAGCCGAAGGCGAAACGCGCAAATATCGAAACAACACAGATAAAAACATCTTGTGAATTTACATCTATTCTATGCACATAGTTGGAGCAGGCAATTAAACATAAAGTTACTTTACAATTCTGTACGTTTTAATATAATTAAATCGCGAAACTAAGTGTTAAATGAAAGATACAGTTCTATTCAATGAAAATTCAATGCAATCCGATTAGGTTTTTCATCGATGATAGTTTTCAATCGAACTTTCGATTCAACCCATATCTATTTCGTGTTACTATTGATTTACATGTCGTGTAAATTTCATGATTTCTTTCTGGGAAAATATGTTTTTTTTTTGCACAAATCAACAAACCGCAAATGTTCATAGTCAGTTCAATTCAATCAAGATTTCTATTCAAATGATGCTGATTTCATATTACTATGAAACTACGCGTCGAGTTATTATTTTTTCTGTGTAGCTAGTAGGGGAATGTTGTCAGGGTTGGGCCTTTGCTTTTTCTTTCATATGACACGTGCTGCCATCGGTGTTATGTTATGGAAGTATTATTCTTAATGATAGCAAACTTTTCACTGCATTGTTTGTCATGAAAAATATTTTGTAAATGTTTTGTGCATTTGTCTTGTTTTTGGCAGTCCTAAACATTCCGGAATAACCGTGAAAAACAGCTCAAAGCTAGAACAAAAGTGATGACACCTCCAAAGTAAGTATATATTTCTATTATGTGGTTAACTATTAACAAGTTTTCCAAGAAAAATTATTATTTATTCAACCTGTTCGCATGTTGTGTTTCGCGATTAGAAAGAATAACGCTTGTTGTCTAGGTTGGACTACTCATGTAGTCAGGGTTGGGTTACATCACTTTTTTTTAGTTTAGTGTCTTGAGCTTTTTCGCTTGTTTTCAGAATAACGGTATATCTGAAAAGGGTAAATTTCATGTGAACGATGTTTCTCGGGCTATCAAGTCTTTAATGTTAGAAAACGAATCCATAGGAGCTGCTGCAGGGCGATACAATGTGAAAGCAGGATTTCTATCTACCGGGATTTGTCCACACACCTAGAAAAAATCGTGTAAATTTGCATCTTCTGAGACCGACATATGTGAGCGTCAAATACTACTCAATTTTACAGTAAATCTAACTTATATTTAATGTATTCTGACATATTTTAAGTGCTAAAACATTTAATTTGACACGTTTGCTTGAAAGGCGGGGTATATTCGGCGTATATTTTTATCATTCATGTAAAATTCAGTCGATTCACGGATGAATTGTGTCATATATGGATTTGCGTCGACTGTAAATTTTTTCTGTGCATTTAATCCTGATATTTTCACGGATTCTGACTTTATCCAAGCTGTGTATAGTGGAGAAAAGGAGCGAACTGCTACAGAACAGGATTCGCAACACTGTACTGCCGTGATCAAAAAGTTTCCGGAATTTATTCAGAAAATTAAAAATGCAAGATCACTCATCAAAATTGATATTGTCTACATCAAAGTACTTTCCATCGACTGCAACACACTAATTGATCCAATCCTCGGAACATTTTTTATATTCAATTGTCGGTATGGTCATCAGAGCCATCTGCGATTTTTCCATAATCTCATCTCGTCTACTGAAACGCGTTCCACGGAGCAGTTTCTTGAGTCGACCGAATAGAATAAAGTCTCAGGGAGCCAAGTCAGGTGCGTTCGGTGCTTGCTGAATGGTATTGTGTGAAGGTGCGATATCGTGGGGCAAGATCCACAAGTTGTTTGGCCGGAAAATTTGATCTTTTTCGGCGATTTGCTTCACGCAAACGTCTCATAGCGTCCTTTTAATGCTCCTAATAGTCAATTTGGAGTCTACGGTCATCCGTTCTTTGATTTTGTTGATGTTTTCGTTGGTTTTCGATGTCGGTGGCCTACCGCTTCTATCATCATCATTCACAGACTCACGACCACTTCTGAAACGTTCGTGCCACTGATAAATGACTATTTTCATCAGAGTATCGTTGCCGAAACACTCTTCCAACATTTGCAATGTCGTCGCATCATTGAAACCGTTTTTCCATTCAATTCCATTTTGAAAATGGTAGAAAATCGAGGACACACACACAATCGCAGTGGAAAATGACAGATGTGGCAACCTAAAAAAATCTAATCGTGTGACTGAGACCGTTACACAGTGGTGATTCCGGAAACTCTTTGATCAAAGTAGTATTACAGTTTTGAATACCCACAGAGTTGACCGAAACGGGAAAGCATGATCTCTCATAAATTGTACCTTTTCTACGATTATGTCATTGGTCGAACCTCACCAACGGTTAAATCTAACCAGAGACGCCACCCGATCAAAAGCATTGTTTTAACTTCTCCAGAGAGCCGTGAAGAGTTGCGTGAAAAACAACGAAAGCTCGACGCGTAAAAAACGTCAAATATCGGACGTGAGAAAATTCGATACGAATACACCTGCTAAACGAGTTTACCCACCGAAAAAAAAAAACAAACCTCTTTTGATGATAATGAGGATCAAAACTTCTGTATCATTGTTTCTAACCGATGACCTTAAAATTCTCATTGATAGTCTATTGAAACTGATTGATGTTCAATTAAAATAACAATAAATAGTTCCATCTTTGTTAATTTGAAATTATTGAAGTACATATTTCGTTCAGAATCACTGAAGCAAGAATACTTTTTTATTTTTTCGTTTTGTTAATAACTTTTTTTTAACGCACAGCAATTCACCATAATTACTATAATATGGTGGGTAGATCAATGGGAACTATGTAATGTTATATGTATGTTAATATGCTTGAACATTTTCACATAATATATCCAAAAATGAGCGATGTGTTATTTTTTGTTTTTGAGTTATAGTATTTTAAAACTTTTTGAGGTAAACAATTTTGACATTTTCTCGAAAATTTAACAAAATTTCCACAAATAATAGAACTGGTCGAGTGGTTCCAAAATTATAAATTTACCAAAAACTTCTTTTTAAAGAAGTCATGGAAAATACGAAAACTTCAAAATTACGGAAATACGAAACGAAAAAATCACGGAAAATACGAAAACTTGAAATTAAAAACAAAATTATCAATCAGAAACAAAAAACATGTGTCGCCAATTTTTGAATATGTTATGCAAAAATGTTTCAGCTTTCAGAAAAAATGAATAAAAATGAATAAAATGAATTAGTGCCCACAGATCTACCTACCATGAAAACCGTTACAAAGGTATACAAATGACGTTATGAAACACAAAACTCCAACACTGCCATATTCTCATATTTTTCCAAAGAACTGCAGAGATTTTTTTTGTCAAAATATTCACAAATTAGCGGAATCGGTCGAGTGGTTCAAAGTTATAAATTTACCGAAAACGTCTTTTTAAAGAAAATCGAAAAAACACGGAAACTGCATAAAAATGAACTTTGAAAAAAATTATATCTCAAAAACAAAATAATATAAACAAACATAACCAATATGTGAGAATGTTATGTAAAATATTTCAGCTTTCAGAAAAGAATATGAAATGATATAGTGCCCATTGGTCGCAAGCAATGACAAGTTGTACAATTGACTTTTTCAAACACAAAACTTCAACTTTGCAATATCCGCATATTTTTCTTAAAAACTATAGGGATTTATTGATAACATCCAAAAATCAGCGGAATCGGTTAAGTGGTTTGAAAGTTATGATTAAAAAATCGGTTTATTGATCCACCCTAATAGTATTTTTCGATGGGGAACGATTCTTTCAAATGTAACTAAATTCTGAGAGATCGTATATCAGTTTCTCATGAAATTGCTAACTACACGATTTTCTAAAATGTATCTCACAAATCAGCTAGCACAATAGTTTAGTGAAAACTACACCACAACCGCATGTTTGAGCAGAAAATTTGGTGGTTATTTATTAGCTAATAAACACATCAGCTCAAATGGACGACTGGCATCACCGACTCACTTAAACAGCGTTAAATTCAGTTGGTTAGTGACCCGGGTTTTAGCTACAGTGTATATCTTCTGAAAACAAGAAGTGTTTTGCAAAACAATTATTAAATAATAAGAAATTCTTTGACTGTTTTTCTAATTCTTTTTGTTTCCGTGTATTTTATCGAATATACTATCAATTTATTACGGCATACGTAATAGGAACTGGATTAGCTGGCGATGTAACTATAAAATGGTATATAAGCCTAAAGCTTAGGTCTCCCGTCCGGCCGGCAGATTGATTGAAGCAAAATGCTGTTTCTTCATTTTCACAACACCAACTGTTTCAGTTCGAGTTAATTCGGGAAGGAAGGTAATCGTTTTAGATAATTAATAGTAGTAAAAACTAGTCAATCAAGTTATTATGCAGAATTTTTCTGTACTATGCAAAATGAGACACGTTTAAATATTCAACGAACAGATTTTCAGTTGGTACTGATATCTTTGACGTATCCAGCAGTCAGCTGCTATATTATTATGACTTCCAAGTACAAACACGTATGGTGAGAAGAGTCTTGGGAGTAATATTTCATTTGGTTCCGGTTTGTTTTCCTATCGCTTCAATTGTGAAAACTGTTCGTAAATCGATGTCATAAAAGTCCTTCGTCATGTTTATCCTAGGGGTTCGTAGCCGTGAATTACGTCAAGTTCATGGTGATAATCACAGAAATGACAAATGTTGCGTTGCAATTTTCAAGTTCATCCTATGTTAGCTTCACACTAAATGGCACTCGAAAAAGTATGAAATTTTGTGAGTGAATTCGTTGAGTTTTCAAATAAATAACTATAACTTCATCATCGTTTCGTTAGATTTCATCTGGCACTGTCTACTAGATACGAGTACATAGGACAATTATGCGATTTCTCACCGAGAAACGATCGGGAAAGTTTTCGTCTGTTGTTCTTATTTGCGCGATATAATGGATTGTACAAACAAGCTATCAAATTCCTTAACAAAACGGATCTGTCACTGTTACTCCTCCGGCAGTATTCCGCCAAAGTTCCGGGAGGGAACGACGTTCTCCGGAAAAGATTGGAGGCGTGAAAAAACAATTTATACTTTTTTCGCTCCCGTTCCATTTTCCAGCGCGATTCGAAGCATGCCGAGGGTACAAACTTTCCGAATCCTAGCAACAGTTTTGACGGTCGGCGCTACGGGAGGTGGAGGGAGAACTTGCTACCTCTTTCTAGGAAAACACACATGGTGTCATGTTGATTCAACATTGCATTGCCTGCGACGCAAACCGGTGAAATAGGATGGAGTGTTTTTTTTCTTATTTGCTGGAAACGACGTACCTTTTTTCCGTGACAAGACGCGATGCCTTCCGGCAAATTGTGACTGGGATTGTTTGAGGAGCTTCGTCGGGAACAAGTTTATCCTAACGACGCCTACTTTGAGCGTTCAACTCCAGAACAGTGGAGGCTAGAAGACGTACCATAATATTTTGTATCAAAACATTTTGACGAAACCTAATTTGATGGATTTGTTAAGTATTTGTTCTTATTGTTGGTTACGGTAAACCGTTGGGTCTAGGTTGAATGAATGTTAACAGGAAAAGCGATCTGAGCAACAGATATGAATTATGTTTGAAAGGTTTTTTCTTAGCAACAGAATCTTGGACAAAAGTTTTTCTGGCGAACTTCGGTGTCTTCTTAATTCTGGCGCTAAAAAACTTGCTATTCTTATGGCGTTTTTCATTGAGAAACACTGGTGGCGTGGATTGCTCTGGTTTTGCACTTTCGAGCAGAAATGGCAATGAAACACCGTCAAAATATTGCATTTCTGCTTGAAAGTGCAAAATCAGAGCAATCCACGCCACCAGTGTTTTTCAATGAAAAACGACATTATTCTTTTGAATTACTTTTAATTTTTTAACTTAAGCCAGTTTTCACAATAGCTGCAGTAAAATCGTTTTTAAGGCAGTTTTTAACCTAGTTTCAACACCACTGACCCGAAATTTGGGTCAATTTCGAACAATACTCTTATATTGGGTTCGTTCGCACTTATTTAAAGAACCAATACTTAGAATAGAAACAGATACTCTCATTCATAAGAAGTGTTTTGTATTATTTTTATATTTTGAACTCTTTAAAGATGGGATCAAAAATACTCGTCGGAACTTACTAGTCGGTACTATGATTATTGTAAGAAGTTTTTCAAATAGTTCTAGTAACAACAAATCAAGAAGTAAACATGGTCTGGGTAAATTAGAACCTATCCCAAAAAGCATCAAAACGGCGTTGAACACTCTTTAGCAAATAGACTCAAACAACCATTGATTAAACTCGAATTTCCAAATGTGCTATAACATATAAACCCATTCACACCCTCTCATTTTGCTACAAACGCAGAAGACGATAGCATCCAGTTGACGACGTTCTATTGACCAAATGTCATCAATGACACCTGGGGAGGAATGAGATAGAAACTTTTTTACAACCGAAGTAATTATGAAAATTTTTCAGTCAAAAAAGTGTTGTTCAAACATCTATAGTTCGATCAATTCTAAATAGATTTTCAGTATCATTGTATGTACTGGGAAATTTTCTACGAATCGAATCGAGTAGATTAAATTATATATTTCAGATAATAAGTGGTCTAATTTTTAATTATTAACGAGCAATGTTAGATTTTTCTTATTTTCATGGCTTCCGCAAACAGAGATGACAATTTCGTATGCAAGCTCGCTTTGCATTTCGCACAGTATTGAGACTATTATCAAAACAGAGTCATTTCACTCAACAAAAACTAGTGTTGAGCTGATTTGCACTTTGTGGTTTGCACTTTGTACTTTGCACTGGATTCTTGGATTCTTGGATTCTTGGATTCTTGGATTCTTGGATTCTTGGATTCCTGGATTCTTGGATTCTTGGATTCTTGGATTCTTGGATTCTTGGATTCTTGGATTCTTGGATTCTTGGATTCTTGGATTCTTGGATTCTTGGATTCTTGGATTCTTGGATTCTTGGATTCTTGGATTCTTGGATTCTTGGATTCTTGGATTCTTGGATTCTTGGATTCTTGGATTCTTGGATTCTTGGATTCTTGTATTCTTGGATTCTTGGATTCTTGGATTCTTGGATTCTTGGATTCTTGGATTCTTGGATTCTTGGATTCTTGGATTCTTGGATTCTTGGATTCTTGGATTCTTGGATTCTTGGATTCTTGGATTCTTGGATTCTTGGATTCTTGGATTCTTGGATTCTAGGATTCCTGGATTCCTGGATTCTTGGATTCTTGGATTCTTGGATTCTTGGATTCTTGGATTCTTGGATTCTTGGATTCTTGGATTCTTGGATTCTTGGATTCTTGGATTCTTGGATTCTTGGATTCTTGGATTCTTGGATTCTTGGATTCTTGGATTCTTGGATTCTTGGATTCTTGGATTCTTGGATTCTTGGATTCTTGGATTCTTGGATTCTTGGATTCTTGGATTCTTGGATTCTTGGATTCTTGGATTCTTGGATTCTAGGATTCTAGGATTCCTGGATTCCTGGATTCTTGGATTCTTGGATTCTTGGATTCTTGGATTCTTGGATTCTTGGATTCTTGGATTCTTGGATTCTTGGATTCTTGGATTCTTGGATTCTTGGATTCTTGGATTCTTGGATTCTTGGATTCTTGGATTCTTGGATTCTTGGATTCTTGGATTCTTGGATTCTTGGATTCTTGGATTCTTGGATTCTTGGATTCTTGGATTCTTGGATTCTTGGATTCTTGGATTCTTGGATTCTTGGATTCTTGGATTCTTGGATTCTTGGATTCTTGGATTCTTGGATTCTTGGATTCTTGGATTCTTGGATTCTTGGATTCTTGGATTCTTGGATTCTTGGATTCTTGGATTCTTGGATTCTTGGATTCTTGTATTCTTGGATTTATGGATTTATGGATTTATGGATTTATGGATTTATGGATTTATGGATTTATGGATTTATGGATTTATGGATTTATGGATTTATGGATTTATGGATTTATTTTGTTACACACTCACTGAAACTAACTAACCGTGCAGAATGGTATATGTATATTTGCTTAGTGTTTGCGCATACTTTCTGTTGAAGAATAATAATTAGCCCAAATTTTCATTGTTAATTCAGAAGATTTTATAATCAGCTTAAAAGTAGACATGTTTTATTTTTTCTTAACAAAGTAAAACCAAATAAATGTGTAGTCCTACGTCAACACTTTGAACAAATCTAAAGAAGACAGCAATTTTTTTGTTTACATTTCGTCTTCAAATTAGTGCATTAGCAGTTTATATCGACTTACTGATGCAACTTAGCAGATCAACATTAGAGCGAATGCTGCAGTTTAGAACAATTTTTAGAATTGTTCCTCTCAAAGTGGAGTGAATATTTACGTATTTTTTCTGGTATTCCCGAAATGAGTTTGTTTGATCTCCACAGAATTTTTTAATCACTTGATTCAAGCAATTATTTTTTTTATTATATTTTGCTTTCGAATTCATATTTTGTCCACTTTCTAAAATGTTGGAATTCTTTTCTGACTTCGTTGCAAAACAAAAAGTGTTCTGTAAGTAGCAGAAACTTTACGTCTGCTTAGCGGTTCAAATTGAACTGCCGAGTTTAGCACTAAGCACTGATGAGTCAAAGACGAAACGTAAAATTAATAATATAATTGGTTTTTGCTGGAAAACGGCAAGAATATGATACCATGCACGAGTTTGTAATCTTGCATCATGACAACGTTCGACCTCATGTGGCGCCTTAAAGGACAAGAAATTTTTCTGATCCAGAATTCATAAATTGTCCTTGAGTAATTGTTTCTATTATGATTGCAAATATTTGATTTGTACCTGAGTTTCATGAATTCAAGCAGATCGGATTCGTTGAAATAAAACAAAACTACAGTCTGTATTGTAACGTTTGTTATGCTTCATTAAAGTATAGTGACTTTGTGAAAGTGTAATAACGTGACAGTGAAATAGTGGAATTAAATGGTTCATAAATAGTGCAACTGTTGAATATATTCCGCTAACAGCTCCAGGTGAAAAATAGTAAAAACTACAGTTCTAAATTGAAAACTTTTATTAACATACCAGCAACGAACTGTGGGTCGTTCGGAACTTTCCATTCACTTGGGCTTCATAGTAGCTTGTCCCTTTGAAGGCACCTATCGTGGTTTCCGTGTCCAACGCAGCGTCCAGGTTATTCGGTAGTCCAAGAAGTCGTATGCTGCTAGGAGATAACGAGCTAATCTTTTTGGTCTTGGTTTCGTAGACCCAGTATTGATTTCCTCGGAAAGCATAGATGTCACCGTCTCCGTCGACTATCATGGCGTCGCAGTTGCTGGGCAGTCCCGGAAAAGCTTTCCTAATTGATCGTGGATGTCCCGGTTCCAATCGGCTACCCTTGAAACGCCAATATTTGTCCCCCTTGAAGAAGTAACTTCGACCATCCAAATATCGGAAAGCGGCATCTATGTTACCTATCAGGAATCAAAATGGTTCGCAAAAGCCGCAAATATTATATTACAGTTTACAAACCTGGTAAACCTGGCCATTTGCTTGAGATCAGTTCTCCCTTGGAACGAGTTTTATTTGCATTATAGAAGTAATTCCCCGCCAAAAAATAGACGTTTCCATTGTCGTCATCAATGGCAGCGTCAATCTTGGATAACGTGCATAGTTTCGGACCGGAAGTTTCCGTGGCCCGGCCACCTCTGCGTACGCCATATAAAGCTTGTATTTTCTAGAAAATAATAAATATTAAATTTCAAATTACGAATTAGGATTCCCGAATGGAACATACCTGAACATCCATCGGTTGTGGTTCCGTAAATCCATTGCTTTCCGTGGGATGCATTAGTGAAGCTTTGGAACTGGAGTGTTCCAGTCCCAAAGAATGACCGATTTCGTGCAGTGCCGTATCCAGGAAGTCCGTCAGCGATGTATCACCCTCGAAGAAGTACTGACTATTGAAGTGAATATCGCCCACCTCCGGATAATAGGCATGTGCCAGTGTTTTCGAATCGTCAAACATGCATTTGTCACCCCGCTGATGATGCACCTGCCCACCAAAACCAATTTCGATATCGGAATCTTCCGTGTCCACCTCCTGGAAGTCCAGGTTTGTAACCTTACTCCACTCGGAAAAGGCTTGAGCTAACAATTTTCGAATGGGGCCAGGCGATTTGCCACGTGGAAAATTATGGATCCTGTAGGTGAGTGACTTTTTAGTCCACTTTGAGACATCATTTGCCGTTTTTGAGCTTCTCTTCGATCCGCAATGTGGTGATCCGATCACCAGTTTGGTGTCGTCATCTAAGACACCACTCTCGTCCAATCCGTGCTCTCGCTGAAAAATGCGTATCAGATCCGTCAGCGACTTCTCCGATGAATCGGACATTCTTTGGCTGATCGACAGACCATCAACTTCGTCCACCTCGTTGTAACCAAGTCCCCGGAGAACGATCTGTGTGAGGACAACATAACAACGTTTATTTTGAAACGGTTAACAAAAATATGTAGTCCGCCTACCTCCGCATCCAATTCGGAAACTTGAGGAATTTCGAGCGCCTCCGTTGGGTCCAGCGTTGTTTGATTATTAGCTGAACTTTTGCTCCTTGCCAGAGATCTCACGTTCGCCGATGTTGGGGAAGGCGCACATCGCACTACTGCATTCGAACACAACTCGCACGTAATCAAAACAACGAGCACAAATATTCCGTACGTACTCATCTTGTAGGATGTTTGAATAGAACTGCCCTTGGACAAATGAATCCATCAGCTTTAAATATGAAATCTATTGATAAAGCCACAACTATCGGCAACCAAGTGTCGCTTGATCTTCCTGAACAGTTGATCATTTCTAATTCAAATCAGAATCGGTCATCGTGATTTTTGGCAGACTGTAACGCATTAGTTTCGAAACCGAACCTTGAACCTTGCGATCAATGGATATCGCTGTCGTCGATCGCTTACCGACGCAGGGAATTTCCAACAACAAAAAATAATACGTGCGAAATAGGAAATCCGCTCCGAGTATCAAACTGATAAGGATGAACGAAAATTTTGTTTATTATTGTAATGAGTAAGTTAGTTCATTTCAAAGTGGTTGAAATTTTGTTGTACATCAGTTTACTACCGTTTATCACAAGATTAGTAGTTTCTATCCTTGTCGGTTATAACACAGATATTCAACATTAGGACAAGAAATGTAATCATAAAACTCATATTTTAATTAATTCGGTGTTTTAAAGCTATCAGAAGACGTTTTTCAAAAGTAAAACTAGCAACACTCCAACATGATCATCGAATCCCGAACAGATAAGCGCAAGAAAGTTGTGACAATAATGCCAATATTGTGAATATTAAGACTCTAGCGCCAAAAATTTGGACAGGAACTTTTCACTCACACATTATTATCAGTACAAATGGCACAGGCCGTTCACATCAGGGATGCCTTTCAAATTTTTAGGCAGATCTTTGAAAAAGTAGTGCTATTAAACTGCATCAAAGGTAGTGGAATAAAATTGATTTTTTTTGGCCAGTACTCAAATGTCAAAAATGTTCATTTAACATTCGATAACTTCAGAAATCTTCAAAAATCTGCGGACCAATTGATATATGCAGCGTTAAATCCATGAGAAAAAGATCTCGAATTTGCTAGAAACATCAATGTAGAAAGCCGTAGATACACGGATAGACCGAATTCAGCATTTTGGCGAAAAAATTAGTTGATTTTCTGATTTTAGTTAGTTATTTTTTGAGACAACTAAAAAAATCTTACTTTTGCTAGTTTTGATTTTCTATTTCTGATTCCCTTAATAATAATAAAATATTTGTTGAAATGGCTATTTTTTTAGTTGAATTCACCAATTCAACGTGATATCATTTCTTAGCTAAGGCACACTTCATTTACATTCAACTAATTTTTTAGTTGAATTAGAGAATTAAAACGTTGTTTTCAACCAACATAAATGGTGGAATTGGCTTCTGCAATTTGCAGCTATGTGGCGCACTGTCACCGAAAAAAACGTTAACACCGTAATGACTACTAGCCACTAGATGGCACACTACTACCGAAAAATATTTCAGTCGCGGTAGTGTTTTCTATATTGGCAGGTATAAATACGATGTTGTATTGGAGAAAAAGACATAAGCGAAACATAAACTTCTTTTTGAAAATTTTTCTTCTAAATCGCTACTTTCTTCATTCGACTTCGCGAAATCGACTCTCTCACTGAAAACTTTGGGCACTCGGGAAACAAAAACCGAATACAAGTAATACACCGGACGGCGTAGCCCGGAAGGTTGGAAGATTCAAAAAACATCATTTGACATATACAATTAGAGTGCAACATTCGAAACTCACTTCACTGTTCCGCGTAAAAACATTATTTCGCACAATCGCTTCAAATGCGCAGAAATTCTGAATAAATAAAATACAAATTAAATACACTTTCCAATAAGAGTTTACGTCATTTTTACAAATCGAATCAGAAATTTATATATGGATTGCAAGCAGTTTCAGCAAGACTGTCCTTTTTAGCTTTTTAATGGATTGTTTGCTTTGACACTTCTCATGGGTTTTTGGCTAATAAACTTGTTAATTAAACCAATTTCATTTTTGTGTTCTTTGTGCTGTCCTTCAGTAATGATAGTGAGTGATAAATAGAAACAAATTTTCTGATTTTAATAACAAATTAGTTGTCAATGAGAATTTCGTGTTGGATTGAAATATTGCTGGTTATTGTCCAGGATATTCGCCAACTAAACAAATTCTCTAGAAGTAAGAGTTTTTTCCAGCAAAGTAAATTCTTAATTTTAACTAATTTCATAGTTATTTTGGAAATTTTGTTGTTAAAATCAACTAATTCAAAAACAGTAATACGAATTAGGCACAGAGCTAATTTCGGTCGTTCCGTGTATATTTCATACTTCTCATATTATAGGCCTATTGTATCATTGATCAATCCAGCGAATTAATGCTTTTTTTCATTGAAGGTTTGTAATCGGTTGTGAACGCTGTAGCTACGCCAACCATATCAGTATCTTATCCGCGGACAATAGGTCAGCTTGGAAATAGAATTCTTTTCAGAATTACCATTATTTTATTATAAAGAACTATAAAAAGTACTTCGTAATATTGAATTGTGTGTCAGAATGTAAGGATGGCTTTCATCGTATCAAAGAACGCTCTCTACCAACTCTTCACACGATTCAATCAGTACCGTCAAAGAGAGACGGATATCACCAGTGCGAGAGCGAATTTCTCTCGATGACCTGTCTGAGCATCACGAGTTAGCACGCTGATGTGGTGATTCTCTCTAAAGCAACAAACGATCGCTTATTATCGTTTCGCGATCCGATTCTATATGGGCAGTTGATAATTGCGATAGAATCATTTTACTATTGCCGCTTCCGCTGTTTTCCCAAAGGTGGCTGTACCTGCTGAGGCTGGTCAAAATACATAGATGATAATGCCTTTAAACTGAGTGTGTACAGTGCTTAACGAATTGTCATCGCCGTTTCAGTGACAGT
The DNA here is from genome assembly GCF_030247185.1 of Malaya genurostris. NCBI lineage: Eukaryota > Metazoa > Arthropoda > Insecta > Diptera > Culicidae > Malaya > Malaya genurostris. Next base: position 320,450,623 of record NC_080571.1, on the reverse strand, counting down.
TGTTCTTGTTTTCGTATTATTCACGCTCGAAAATGTCTGTTTATGTGCCCAATTCTCGCCATTTGCGGGAAGTTTTACTTTTTTGTTACAATTCGAAAAAAATGCAACTGAAGCGCATCGAATGCTCTCAGAAACTTACGGTGATGCTACTCTGAGTAAAAGAACGTGTCGGGAGTGGTTTCAACGTTTTAAAAATGGTGATTTCGATGTCGAAGACAAACATGGTTGTGGAAGAGAAAAAACCTTCAAAGATTCAAAGATCAGCTCGGTGTGATTTACTACGAGCTCTTAAAACCGGGTGAAACCATCACAGGAGATCGCTACCGAATGCGCCTTAGTCGCGCGCTAAAAGAAAAGCGGCCACAATATCAAGAGCGACAAGACAAAGTCATCCTCCAACACGACAATGCTCGGCCTCACGTCGCAAAGTGGTCAAAAAGTACCTGGAAACGCTGAAATGGGAAGTCTTGCCCCACCCGTCGTATTCCCCAGATGTCGCCCCTTCTGACTTCCACCTATTCCGTTCGATGGCACACGGCCTGGCAGATCAACATTTTCAATCCTTCTAGGAGTTGGAAAAATGGATTGCTTCATGGGTAGCGTCAAAAGAGAACTCCTTTTTCGATCCGGGATCCGAAAATTGCCGGTTTTTTTTCGATTATAGAGGTTTTGACCTTGAGGTCATTCGCCTCTTCGGATCAGAAAAACTTTCTGACCCTATGTGCGGGGTTGGGAATCGAACCCAGGCGGGCTGCGTGAAAGGCATGGACTTACCCATCACACTATACCCGTCCCCTAAAAAAAAAATTGCCGGCTGGGAGAAAGTTGTCGCTAGCGGACAATACTTTGAAAAAACATCTGTAGGCACTATTTCGCAATAAAGCTTTTAATTTTGAAAAAAACAAAAAAAAAAGGCGGAGGCAAAGTTGTACACCTGATAACTATGTGCATATAACCTTTGTATAAGTTGTGTCTATAAAAATGTATGTGAATGCTCCACACAAGGGTTTTGAAATATTGCAACCTAGATAATTGTCAACTTGCGATTCTCTCCTGGTAAATTCCATATAGCAATAGTCATTATCAGACTGTAATTGTTTTTAAGGGCCGTGAAATACTCAGAGTATGAAGTGGAGCGAAAAAATGTAGAAAAATTTTCTCACGGTTCATGCATTGAGAGACACTAGCTCTTGTAGCATCTTCTACTGGATTGAAAATGTTGTATACAATATAAAGAAATATTGAGCAGCTTCTGTCAAATTATCGGCAATTACCAACACTGTCAGAATGTTTAATGTAACTTATCCGTACTTTAATGTAGGTGCATCGTTTCAAATTCTACACACTTAAAAAATCCCTGTGATTTTAGACCTTATTAGATGCACATAAATGGAGCGTTGCAGTTCACGCAAATTCACGTGGAAGAACATTGAATATTGAAAGAATACTGATAGCAATCGCCGCGACTTGAACCGAGAATCGTTGAATCGCATGTACGTCTGTTAATCGACTGAGCCACAGAAGCACACATCTGCTTGGTTGGTAAAAGGTGCATTCAAATTCATACAGTCGCACCTGCTAGCATAATGTAAGTTACAGTCGAAACCAGTAAAATTCAAGCTAATCTAACTTAAGTCAATACAAATGAAATTTTCCGTCATTTGACGAATTAGGTCTTTAAGAATTAGATTAAGTCACCTGTAAAATTCAATTTTTTTTTTGGTGTGTACCGATTTGAAACATTTCGTTTTAAAGTTATAATTATTTGAAAATTTTATTTTATTTTTTGCATTTTTGTTTAAATTTTTGGATTCGTTCTGCAAAAATTTTCCAAAAAATATGAAAATAGAAAAAAGTTAGACTTTAGTGTTTAAGAACGCTAATTGTAAAAGTTTTTCACGGTTTGTGGATTGAAAGTGCTACATGTTTTCATATTTTTTGAATATCTAGACTTTTTAACATGATATACGAAAAAATTAGGCGAGCGAAATTTTTCGTTTTTGAATAATAATGTTTTGAAAATTTCAAGTTCAAGTTTAGTCGATAAATGCAAGACTTGAAATTTTCAAAAAATTGTAACTCTAACACGAAACTTTTTCGGTGTCGTTTTGAGTCCAATTTAGACATATTTTTACGTGTTGTGTTTCGCTGTTTTAAAAGGCGGTATAAAATCTTTTACACACTTTACCCTATAATTCCGGAACCGGAAGTAGGATCCAAGAAAAAAAAAAGTTTGTCAAAATTGATTCTGCCATTCCCGAGAAAACCTAGTGAGATTATTTGACATACACAGACATTACGAATTTCTGAGAGGTCCTGTATCTTTTTCTCGTGGAATTACAGTATAAATCAGCAAACGTGGCAGCACCTCTTGTTTTCGTATACTGAGCTTATTTGTATGCATGTAGTATGGAAAACGGGTTGTTCAAATAATTTTCTCGTCGGAGCCTAAACAGGTATTAAATGCGCAATAAATGATTTTTTTATTTTTTTAATAAAGCTATCTAGTTATAGGGTCATTCGCTTCTTCGGGCCAGAAAAACTTTCTGACCCTATGTGCGGGGTTGGGAATCGAACCCAGGTGGGCTGCGATGTTTTATAGTTTATAGTTCTTGCGGCTATCATTTCATTTCTCATTTTTTCTCTGTCATTTTTTCAGCGATTCACCCGCTTGCTTAAGAACTGATTTCATGCATTTCACAGCAGCTGCTTGTGTTAATTTAGTTTCTTATCCATTAAAATTTAAAAAAGCCCAAACGCGTGAGCCATAAGCAGGAGTCATTGCGAAAAATCTATGGAAGAGCGAATCTATGAGAAGATTGCAAAGATGAACAGTTAAGATTTATTCATTAATCAAAATTGCATTTCAATTCAAAGCAAAAAGTAAATGAATGACGACACTCAATGCAAATTCCCTAGCAGGTGGTCCAATTAAGGGGCGGGTAGGGTCTAACACTTTTGAAAAATCATTTCTTATTTTCTTTATATTGTCTTATAGTAAAACATTTGAAGAATTTTCTGTGAAATTTTCAAGCTTATTGGAACGAAACTCTGGAAGTTATGGACCTTTATCTATGGCTATCTTAATCTACGAAGAAGCAAGAGCTCGGCGCACAGGTCCAAGATTTCTACTTCGATTGACTTCAAAACTTGACAAAATATTCTTGAAATGTTTCGTTGTAATAAATTATGAAAGAAAAAAATGATTTTTTGAAAATGTTAGACCCATTTCCATTGATTTTATAGACAAAAAACTTTGAACGCGTTTTTTCTCGAAAGCAGGTTTTGAAAGTCCGTGTCCATCGTCATTCAAAAACTACTGCACCAATTGTTTTCAAATTTTGCACACACTTTCTACATATAAAAAACCAGACCCCAACGTTTTCCTTTTCGTTGTTTGTTACGTTGGGGAGGTTTAACAGCTACAAAATGGCGGATTTTTTCGTGAAAAATCGTAGTTTTCACTTTGAATAACCACCAAATATTGTAAAAATTAAAAAAAAAATCAAACAGAAACGTTGGGGTCTAGAAAAACTTCTACTCTAACAATGCTGCGTTCGTTTGTTCACTTCCGTTTAGTCTGCGCTGAGATACAGTGGACACCGCAAATCATGATTTTTAAGAAGCATTCTCGAAAATACCTCTTCACCGACTTATTTCTCAATATTTTTCCACGAAAAAATTACAAAATGTTCGAATGATGCATTTTATCATGCAAAACATTTGAATTTATTTTGTTGAACGATAATTCTGGGAAAAATTCGCAAAAATGATGATTGTTTTCATTGTTTAGACCCTAAATTGCTGGAAACTTGTTTCTGGATTGAATATCTTAATCAAAGACATCTTTAGGTAACACCAAAATTATAACCTCCTTTACTTATTCGCTAAAAATTGATGAACTATTTTTGAACTTACATGAGTTTTCTTTTTCTAAAAATACAACTATTTGTGTGATATTAAAATATCTGATATTCTGTACCAGATTTTGGAGCATTTTTACTTTAATGCCACAGGCGTGCGTATATTTTTGTTCTTACCAGGCGGGTAACGCAATAATGAATTGTCTTATCAAACCCGCAAAATGGCAACACTCGCTAACCACTGGAAGTTCGATGCTTCAGAACATAATAAATGGAGCATCAGTAACAGCGTACCGTCATTACTGTTATCATTGGAAAGTTCATGATGTTGCTCTTAATTTTGGTGTTGTTTGGAATTCCCGAATATCGCTACTGCGCACCAGCTTATATCGATCCTGACACTATCATAAAACCTGAACATATTCAACGGGATGTTTTCGAGCTGAAAGATGATGTCACAAGGGCTCTGGATCCTAGACCACCACCGGAAGTGTCCGATCAGGATGCACAGGTAAACAAAAAAAAATGCCATCTCCTTATTGTACATCATCTCAAATCATTACGATTCAACTAGGAATTTCTTAATGATCTTGGCTTTTTGAATGGAACCTACCCGTCAGATGAAATTTTGACGCGAGCTGATCACATTGATGGAGACGCGATCGCTACTGCGCTGAAACAGTTTCAGAAGCTTTATCAGCTGCCCGAATCCGGGTTACTGGATGACGACACCAGGCGTCTCATTGCGGCTCCTCGTTGTGGCCTAGCCGAGTTGAACATAGTACCTGACAGGTGGACAAAACAATTGCTAACGTACAAGATCAGAAGCTTTCCAGCGAACTTTGATCCGTCAACGGCACGGCACCTCATCAGGCAAGCGTTTCAGCAGTGGAGCCAGCATGCCAATTTGAACATTGTTGAAGTTTCGGGAGCTTCTGCCGATATCTATGTCAGTGATGAACCAGCCCTGCACCGCGATCGTTTGGGACAACAGTGCATTTTCAACCGGAACACTACGCTGGCACATGCCTTCTTTCCGGAGGTCGGTGATATTCACTTCAACCGAGATCGGATCTATTCGGAGGAAGAATTTCTCAGTGCTACCATGCACGAAATCGGTCACTCGTTGGGTCTCGATCACAGCATTTCCAAGTCGTCAATCATGTTTCCAATGCACATTAGGTATCACACGGAGATTCCCGAAGAGGATCGCGCAGCACTTCAAGCCTTGTATGGAACCCGGCGGATTTTCAAACAAAGTATTCCTTCCGCTACCACGAAAAACACATTGAAACCACCTAAACTATGTTCACTGGAAAAAATCGATACTATTTTGAACGACTATCATGGTCAGATATACATTTTCGCGGGGGAATATTACTTCGCGTTGGGCGAACGAAATCCAACGGGACGCCCAATTTCCACCAAATGGCCGAGACTTCCAGCAAACATCGACGCTGCCTTCACCTGCCGGAATAGGAAGACATTTTTCTTCAAAGGCAGTAAACTTTGGGTTTATGCAGACAATCAACTGGAGGCAGGTTATCCGAAGCTGATTGCGGATGAGCTACCCGGGCTGCCGAATCATCTGAATGCAGTGTACGTCACGAAAGCCGGTAGTATTCTGGCGATCCGGAAGAAGCATTACTGGTTCTACAACCCGAACAAGCGACCGCAAGTGAGCTCTCATTTTCCCCGGTTGATTTACGACTTCAAGAATATGCCACCGAACATGGATGCGGCATTGTTCCACACCGACGGAAGTGTTTATTTCTTTAAAAATCGGGAATATTTTACCATGGATATGACAAATTTTACTGTGAGTGCTGGTAGTCCACTTGAGGATAAGTGGTTCAACTGTTAAACATTGACAAACGCTGTGATTGTCAAACTCGATCAATTTAGTATGTGTTGCTAATGTAGGAGTCCAGTTTTTTTCGACATCTAGTATGGACGCTAAATAGAGTTGAATTTCAATTCAATTCAAACAATTGTTTCAATGCTCTTCAATTATTAATCTGATAAAATAAGCTCTTATGCGAATAAAATAAACCATAAGATACTTCACTATTCGACGTTCCTCTAAATTAAAACAATACGTTTAATTACCCAACCAGAAGATCTTTAAGGAAAATAAAGATTTTGCTTGCAGTTAAGTTTTCAATCCTACTATATAGCAAAGTTACAACTAACAACGTTTTCGTTTCCTTCACTGAAGTAACACTAGATCAAGGTGGAAAAAGAAGCTTTAACCATATCCAAATTCAACCAAGTGTAGTCAGTTCAGTCGTTCAGTTATTTTGTCGATTACGCAACTTGTCTACAAAACTTGAAGTGTTAGTCATACAATGCTCGTATTCGACCAACAGACCCAATTACCGGCTGCTCGGCCATCCATGGAAGTTGACCATCAATGTTAACTTCCCTCTCTGAGCAGCCTAGATAGCCGTGTAGTGTCGGTAGCGGTTTCCCAACTGGCTAAGAATAACGCTACGGTCCACCTGTACCGGTGGTATAAGTCCACCAAACAGGTAAGCCGTGTGGCATCCGGCGGAATTATGTTTTACCAAGAATTGATCCACTGGTTTCCTGTTCCATGTCGTAAAAGGCCACAAAAATAGGAACTCCTAAGTCAAGGTGTATTTCCGTGCCGATGGCTGAATGGCTGCAGGAGGTTAAACATTGCAGTCGTGAACGGAATATCTTGGGTTTTTCCTCAAGGTGGTGTACTATCCCCACTTTTATGGAACCTAGTCGCTGATGGTTTGTTAAGGAAACTTAATAATCTTGGATTTCCGACTTATGGTTTTGCCGACGATTATCATATATTGATGACCGGTATAAGCATTAACACTCTCTTTGATTTAATGCAGCAAGCCCTGCGATCTGTTGAACAATGGTGTTGTCAGGTTGGATTATCTGTAAATCCGGGCAAAACATCAATGGTGCTTTTCACTCATCGTAGGATAATTACAGGAGCTCGTCCGTTGCAGTTCTTTGGTTCAGAGGTCACTGTGGTCGATCAAGTTAAATACGTCGGGGTTATTCTTGACTCAAAACTGAATTGGTTTGCTCACATTGACTTCAGGATTGAAAGAGCTTGCATGGCTTTCGGCCAATGCAGACGAGCTTTTGGAAAATCATGGGGACTCAAACCCAGATATATTCATTGGATCTACACAACTATTGTTAGACCAATTTTAGCATATGGATGTCTTGTATGGTGGCAGAAAGGAGAAGTCGCGACAATTCAGTCAAAGCTAAATCATCTCCAAAGGATGGTCCTAATGGCGATGACAGGAGCATTCACGACAACTCCTAATGCTGCTCTAGAGGCGCTACTGTGTATTAAACCACTACATGTGTTCCTAAAACAAGAAGCATTATCTTGTGCATACCGTCTTAGGGTTACAGGGCTTTGGAACAGTAACCCATTAGATTATGCTACCAGCCACACTCGCTTGTGGTCTCAAATGGTTACGTGGGATGAGTATTTACTCGCTCCTAGTGACCTAACTCTCACATGCAGTTTTCCTTTTAAAACATTCAATGTGAGCTATCCTCTTCGTTAGGAATGGTTGTCTGGTTGTCTGGAACGACAACTTGATGAACACATAGTTTGTTTTACGGACGGTTCTCTGTTGAATGGTCGTGCTGGTGCTGGTGTCTACTGTCGTGAAATGAGGCTGGAGCAGTCTCATTCACTTGGTAAATACTGTACTGTGTTCCAAGCAGAAATCTACGCGATTCTGTGTGGAGTACAATCGGCACTTCAGCAGAGGATCTGTGGTAAACGAATTTATTTTCGTTCCGACAGTCAGGCAGCCTTAAAAGCACTCAGTTCGAATGACTCACGGTCGAATCTAGTGATCGCATGTCGAACTCAAATTGAAGACCTCAGCATTTCAAATGCTGTTTACTTCTTATGGGTACCCGGCCATTCTGGTATTACTGGAAATGAATGGGCTGATGAGTTGGCTAGAGCTGGTGCAACGAATGATTTCGTTGGTCCTGAACCAGCTTTACCACTTTCAACTAGTTGGATAAAGCACAAGATACGTTCTTGGGTTGCATCCAAACATGCCAGCTACTGGCGCAGCTTGCAAACTTGCGCTCAGACAAAAGCATTTCTACCAGATTTAAATCTGAAAATGTCAAAGTGTCTACTGCATTTCTCCAAGTATCATTGAAGTATTCTGGTCAGAGCTCTGACTGGACATTGCAAACTCAATTATCACATGGCTACTATTCAACGTGCTGAGTATTATTCGTGTAATTTGTGTAAATGCGATTATGGTACTTCATATCATCTGATATGTAACTATCCCGCATTGACGCAGCTACGTATCCGGGTTTTTGGTTCTCCATACATGGTTGAGTCTGTGTATGCGGAGCTAAAATTGAAGGATATTCTCTCGTTTCTCACCCAATGTGGTAGGGAGCTATAGTCAGAGGGGTTCATCGTTCTTCCTGGAGTGAATGAATCCCTTCTGTATTCACCTTAAATAGGGTTTAGCAGATTGTTTGGCATCCTTTGGGGGGTGCCGAATTTACTTCTGCTCGTACATACTGCGAGTCGTTCTGCATTCTTCCGGGAGTGCAGAATGGTGTCGCTTTTGTAAGATCTCTAAATCCTCTCGGGGGTTGGAGGTTTTATTAACAGCAGACTGTTCGGGACCTCGTAGAGGTTCAGAATTTCCTTCTGCTTCCACTAAATGTGATCCTCAGCAGATTGTTCAGCATCCCTTAGGGGTGCAGAATTTACTTCTGCTTTTATGTGTTTTTGTGTCGTCAATTTTTCCCATCCTCCTAGTCCAACCCTTACCATTTCCTTTCAATCCTTCCCTCTTATATATCGGGAAAATGATGCTAAACACAAATTGATGGCAAGGCACAAATCTCCAAATATCAAGGGGAACGTGCCATTTGAGCCAATTTGTTCTGATTCTTGATTCCCAGTTCAGTCGTTCAGTTATTTTGTCGATTACGCAACTTGTCTACAAAACTTGAAGTGTTAGTCATACAATGCTCGTATTCGACCAACAGACCCATTCTAGTCTCGAACGAGGCGAAAATTATGGACATAGGTTAATCCATATAGGGGTAGATGGGGTAAAACGTACCCTTTAAGGAAATGTAGCTATATCTTAACTATAGAGAATAACACGGAAGAGTTTCATGCATGACTATCTTCCCTAATCCTTATTTCTCAAAATTACGTACAAATACTCACTGAATGCATTGAAAATTACATGAAATATCTTATTTTTCAAAACCCTTAAAAATTCTCTATTGAAATATATGCGGGGCATGACGCCCGATCGTGGAAAACATGAAAAATATACATTTTAAATTACGCGAAGTGACGATTATCTGAACATAGAGACAGGATGATCTTAAGCAACGGGATCCATCATAATAACGGATTAAAGCTCATAACAACCACGGGGCAATATGCACCCTCATAAAGCTTCTTCTTCTTTTTTAAAGAAATCTTTAGAATTTTTCGTTGACGAAATATTTACCAGGTGGAAGATTGTTCACTATTATTTATTAAATTGATAACTTATGGATAATTTTTGTAAGCGAATTCTTGAGTATTTTGCCTCACACAATTCGGGTTGTTTTGTCCTTAAAAATATGAGACGATAAATTTGACGATTTTTCTATAAAATTGCAAATACATCGTCTGTATTAGAACTAAGTTTAGAAACCCGAATGATTGGCAAAGAAGTTCACTGGTTACATAATAAAAATCGTCTTCCTCACCCTAGAAAATAACTATGGAATGAACATCAAAAATTACTTATAACAGAGAAATAATTGTTTTTTCTAAAATTTTTCCAGACATGATTGAACCATCGCTACCAAAATTTCATATTAATCTGTTGTTATGGCGGACTTTCAGTTTAATTAAAATTTCAGTGAAAAAAATTGGTAACTTTTGAGGAAAGCAAAAGGTGCATTATGCCTCGGGGGTACATTATACCCCATCTTCCCCTACAGGGTCCGCCATGTAACTTTTGTTTTTAAGCACGCAATAAAACACAAACGGTTCATCCGATTTCAAAATTTATTTTTTCATATTAAAGTACAATCCTTCCGGTTAATTGTGGAATATAATTTCATTCAAATGGCTGCCTCGGCTGGCCTTGCAGTACGCCATACGGTCGGTCCAGTTTTTTAGTACATTTTCGATTGTATGCTGCTTTATTTCAACTATGGCTGCACGAATGTTGTCCTTCAAGGCTTGAATTGTCTCTGGCTTGTTCACATAACACTAATCTTTGACGACCCCCTAAAAAGAATAGTCTAACGGCGTCAAATCACAGCTCCGAGGCGGCCAAACGATATCCGAATTTTGACTGATAATTCGATTTTCGAAGACTGTGCGCAGAAGATCGATCGTAGCGTTGGCTGTATGGCACGAAGCGCCGTCTTGTTGGAACCAAATAGTGTCCAAGTCTTCCTCTTCAAGTAACGGAAAGAACCAATCGCTAATCATGGCGCGGTATTCACCTATTCGCCATTCACCTTGGCGGCGGCTTCTGCCTCATTTTTGAATAAAAATGGCCCAATGATGCCGCCAGACCAAAATCCGCACCAAACCGTCACTCTCTTAGGATGCATCGGTTTCTGCATGATAACGTGCGGGTTTCCCGTCCCCCAGATGCGACATTTTACATACCCGCCGAGATGAAAATGTGCATCATCCGAGAAGATGATTCTTCAAGCTTATACCCAACCATTTTCGTTCAGCGGAAGGATAAAACTATAGACCATGTCCGATGTACGTTCTACTGTGTCTGACTGGCGTTTTAGAGTGACTAAAACAAGATTCAGAGTGGCGAAATGGTAGCGTTTATGCACGGAATGTATAAGAACGCAGGTTCTCGAGTCCTGTCTCTGAGCGTATCTTTTTCCAATAAATCATCTTTCCTGTTTTCATGCATTTGGCTTCTCCAATATATGTTTCCGCTCAGTCTTTGCAAAACTGGATAAAACTAAGTTTCTGTCAAATCAGAAGTGACATTAATATTACCAATGCCGAAATAACCGGTAGTTAAAAAAATGTTAGATGGCGGACCGTACAAGTAAAATAAACGGTTATGAGTTTTGACGTTCACGACACTTATATCATTATATCACCGGAACGGTAAGTGTCTGACATTTGAACTTCAAACCCGTTTACTGAACTAATACTAGTTTTCAAACGAGCCTAACTTTGTTGAAATGGGTGCAGCCATCTCCGAGAAAATTGAACGGAGAAATAATAGTGCATTTTTTCGGTTACTATTTATACCATTATACCTTCGGAAACAGAAGTGATAGCCATTTGATCTCCGAACTTGATCAATGACTCAATAGTCGTTTTTGAATCTATATATATATATATATATATATATATATATATATATATATATATATATATATATATATATATATATATATATATATATATATATATATATATATATATATATATATATATATATATATATATATATATATATATATATATATAAAGGGTGATTTTTTAAGAGCTTGAGAACTTTTTTAAACAATAAAACGCATAAAATTTACAAAATCTCATCGGTTCTTTATTTTAAACGTTAGATTGGTACATGACATTTACTTTTTGAAGATAATTTCATTTAAATGTTGACCGCGGCTGCGTCTTAGGTGGTCCATTCGGAAAATCCGCTTTTTTATCGACAAATTTTGTTCAGCGATGAGGCTCATTTCTGGTTGAATGGCTACGTAAATAAGCAAAATTGCCGCATTTGGAGTGAAGAGCAACCAGAAGCCGTTCAAGAACTGCCCATGCATCCCGAAAAATGCACTGTTTGGTGTGGTTTGTACGCTGGTGGAATCATTGGACCGTATTTTTTCAAAGATGCTGTTGGACGCAACGTTACAGTGAATGGCGATCGCTATCGTTCGATGCTAACAAACTTTTTGTTGCCAAAAATGGAAGAACTGAACTTGGTTGACATGTGGTTTCAACAAAATGGCGCTACATGCCACACAGCTCGCGATTCTATGGCCATTTTGAGGGAAAACTTCGGAGAACAATTCATCTCAAGAAATGGACCGGTAAGTTGGCCACCAAGATCATGCGATTTGACGCCTTTAGACTATTTTTTGTGGGGCTACGTCAAGTCAAAAGTCTACAGAAATAAGCCAGTAACTATTCCAGCTTTGGAAGACAACATTTCCGAAGAAATTCGGGCTATTCCGGCCGAAATGCTCGAAAAAGTTGCCCAAAATTGGACTTTCCGAATGGACCACCTAAGACGCAGCCGCGGTCAACATTTAAATGAAATTATCTTCAAAAAGTAAATGTCATGTACCAATCTAACGTTTAAAATAAAGAACCGATGAGATTTTGCAAATTTTATGCGTTTTATTGTTTAAAAAAGTTCTCAAGCTCTTAAAAAATCACCCTTTATATATATATAAAAATGCAGGAATCATTCTTTGTAATCGCATCACGTAAGAACGGATGGACGGATTGAGATGCTTTTTTTTATTAGTTTTTACCCCCACCGGGTTCGTACATCAAAAAATTAGGAAAACTTACCGGAAAAGTGAGAAAAACCAATAAAGTTATTTTGTATGGACAATGGCATTTTCCACTGAAAAAGTCGCCAATGATTGCTAGATCTACGATTGATGTTTGGCGCGCCACGAGTAGCATAAATGCTTGTTCGTCGACAGAGAGAATACTATATCGTTGAAAGAATCTTTTGGCGCATAACGAGTTGTTTTGGGTGAAGTTTTCGCATGCGTACTTTATTCATGTTATTTGTCATTCCGAGCCACGTGCTTAATTGGGTATCAACATTATTGCTTACTAATGTCGTTTTCGCTTGAGAAAACTGAAACTGACCCAAGGTAGTTTTATCAAACACTTTTTAACGAAACTGTGTTGGGTTCGCACTTAGCAACGAGGATCTGAACAAACCTGATATAAATACCAGGTTCGAAACTGATTCGATTTTTAGTTCAACAATGTTGAAACTAGGTTCGAAACTAGCTTCAAACAAACGGTTTGACAGCAGTTAGGGAAGAAACTGGGATAAATTTAGAATTAAACGAAAACGAAATAAATGACTGGCGGAATGTATACTGTTCTAGAAATAGGCAGGAGAAAAGTACTGATATCGTTCACCAGTTGATGGATTATGTGTAATGGAGTCAGATGAATAATATTGGTCATTCTAAGTGTGAGTTTAACAAATCTGAAATTTTTTGAATTAATCAATGAAAATATTGAAGCGCAAAGGTCAAACTAAGAGATTTTCTCTGAATTTTGCTAATTAGATCAATTTTTTTTTTCAATTATATAATTTATTAAGGCACACTGCTTAAGCTCTAAGATGCCAAGGGCTTTTTCTAATTTTAATTAACAAATAACTTAAAACTAGGATAGTATATTAAGATAATGTAATGACTTTGGCAGATCCCGTCTTCAGCTGGCAATCGGCACCGGCCGGCGTACTGAATGTAACACGTTGGTAAGTATCTTGGTATTAGCCGCTTTTTCTGTCCGTGTGGGTTCGCGGGGAACACCCCCAGGCTACGAATACCAGGCGGGTGGCCCATATTCATCTCATAGACTACAGCGGCCGTCCGTGGGCAATGATGATGATGTTACGGAGGAAAATGAAAAAAAAAAAAATATACAGAGTAGTAAATATTACGGAGAACAGAGTAAAAAGGGGATATGGGAACAAAATGACTAAGAACGACAAAGATCTAATTAGTTGACATCGAGATGGTGAAAAAACGTGGGAGAATTAGATCAATGTCCAAGTAGATTACCATAAAGGATTGAGACTGACATTTTCTATGCATTATTCTGTGAAGAATGCTCAAACTTGTAAGATCAATATCAAATTAAAATTTAAGCGTCGTCTCACCAAGCAACAAAAAGTTCCACAGTACCTGAAAAATATCCACTTTAATAGAGCTATAGAGTACGCGTGGCACTTTTTGGCAACTTGAACGCATTTCTGAGAAAACTTTGTCGCTACTTAAAAGCTTTACAAGGAACTGTTCAAAGTTAGTTCTGTTGTGTTGGGTAAACATTCAAGTATGAGTGATTCCCTAAAAACGGACTGTTCAGAGTACTTCGTATGTTTATTAAGGCAAATCTTTTTTTACGAAATCTTCGTTACTTTGGCTAAATACAAATTGTGAATATATTCAACCAAATGAAGAACTCTAGAAAAAAAACTCTTCAACATATTGTTAAATTTGTCAATCCAAAACTCTGGTTAGTGAGCTTTTTCATCGATGACCGAAAGCAAGAATCACATCTGGAAGAGAAAACGTGGAACCGGTATCCTTCATGTCGAAGCCATTAGAGAGAGATCTCTGTTCAGTTCTTTGATACAAAGGATGAGATGATAATCTGTACCTTTGCTCAATTTTCGCTTAACAGAAGTATTTCACATTTTCACAATAATTTTTGGTTATATTTCTTTTTTGGGCTGGAGCGAATGTGTGTCGAATTACGTTGATTGTAGGTTAATCAGAAAAATAATATAGATAAACGTTAACCACTTAGTCGACAATTCTGCTGTCCGAAAACATAAATTCGAACAAATATTTTTTGGGCGAGACGAAGTTCGACGGGTCAGCTAGTTATACATGTTTTAAAAGTGTTGTGAGATACATACTGAATGTGTATAGTGACGTGATATACCTATAGTAGAATTCAATGAGGAAAAAAATTTTTATTCGATCACAAAAATCTCTTCCACAGCTCTACGATCACTGCCGATAATATCAATGTTGTCAGCAAAACCATGAAGCATGTTAGATTGTTTGATGATGGTAACGTTTCTCTGCTATCCGGTTCTTCATATTGCATCTTCGAGCGCTATATTGATCGACACATTAGATCCTACTTCGATCCATCTCGATCTTGACTCTTGATTTTGATCAACCAGTCAAACCAGCTTTGTCGGATCTTGTTGCGTAACCACTGTAAACACTTAATAGTGTTCTGTTTGTATTCAAATCTACTAACAGATGATGAATCCAAAAGGTGTATTCCTAAAACATTCCAAGCATTTGTCGCAAGGCAAAAATCTGGTTCATCGAAGAACGTTCTTCTCGAAATCCGGAATGCTGTGCTGGTTTCCAGTTGATTCATTATGTTACATCCTTTTAAGTTTGTCGGGTTTTGAGTTGTGATTCGGCGCCTAGTTGGGATAGGCAATCCATTCGAGTATATCGGAACGATTGCTGGTTTGAGAAATTAGGTAGAAGTGGCATATATTCGTGATCTTTGGAAACACATATAAAGGAGAAAGACAGATTCAATAATAGTGAGTACTTTTTGTACCAATAAAAAGTACTCACTATTATTGAATCTGTTTACCAAAAAATATAATTTGTTGTTCTCAAATTATTTTAGAAGGTGTAGAACTATCAAGTTCTGAGCGGTTCTATGAAATGACTGACTGACTGACGACACACCACACCGCTGAACTAACAGACTATGTAAATTGTGTTTTTTTTTTCTCTGTGTAAGATTGGACACCAATAAACCTGTGATGATATAGGCCCACCATTGGAAGTTGATTCACAAATGGGATCAAATTTCGATGTATTCAATCGCTTTCATGTTGAAAGTCAAATATAAATAGTCGCTCTGGGCGGCCTTTCCGGATTTGATTCTCAACCCCGGTCATAGATTCTGACCCAAGAGGCGAATTGCCAGGTTAAGACCTGTTTAAAACAAATTGTTTCGCAACGACAGAACGTGGCGACAAAAAAAATCACAGTTTTCTCGATAAACCGAACAATGGCAGCTTTTTAAAATTGCATTTCGGCCACGTCTCTACGACTGTCGGAGGACCTCGGATGCCGGTAAAACTGTTTAATCCAAAAGGACTAATTTTGAAGGTTGCGGTGAATTTTCGTCGTGTACTCAATAATTTAGCACGACAAGCGAAAGCGTATTCCGAAGCGACGGAATTGGTTCTTTTAGCCTTTCGTCAGCCTCGTGGAATCTGAGCCGAGAGCCAATTTTACGACGTGAAAATTCTTTTTTTATTTCACAGTAGCATATCATGAAACCAAATAGCGTTCATCTACATTCAACGATAGCGGTTTCCCACCAAGCACCGGTGAGCGAGTGTTGGGTACGGCATCTATAATTCAATCCGGGAAGCGACCCTTTAGTTGCGACTCCACTATGCTTGGGTCGTGAATTTTTTATTTGAGGTTGGAGTCGTGGGAGTTCCACGTTCATAGCTTCGATGACAAACGAATTCCAAAGCAGTAAAAAAACGGCTGACCGAGTTTTTGTTTTTATTTTGTTTCTAACACTAGCGAAATTGAAAAATACTGCTATTTTTTTTTACTTATCTCCTATAATGGATTCTGCCGTTTCTTCATTGTATCAACCAATCATGGAATAGTTGAGTAGCTTTGTGCTCGTTCCAACCGTCGATTAGGATATACTTTGTTCATGATTCATTATTCTGAACACTCGATTGCACCCAAAACTTTCCTCAACGACGACTTCGCAAAAAAAAATTCGCTGCTTTTAATTTAATTAGGAATCCGCCTCTTCTTGCTAGTGCCAACCGTTGAGCTCTGTCCGGAAGCAGCTTTGTTAATGCACAATAGAATAAAAATAACACCAACGGGAAGTTGAAACTTTTTATCAAGCACTGAGCAATTGCCTCTATGAACCAAACAAATCATTCGCTGAGGGCGAGAAAAGAACTAAAACAAAAGTAGCTGGCGTCGTGCGCCCCTTGTGCAGTATTTACAACTTTTTTTTATGTTCTTACCCATTCATTATGCTTCCTCTCGGTGATATCCGCTTGAGGAACTGACTTGCGATGCAACTCGGTGCACAACAACGAACTTTTCCGCCATCACCACTCACCGCCGGAGGACTCAAATTGCACAATGATACAACTTCAAAAGCTTGCACCGGAATATTTCTGCAGTCAGCTCAATTCAGTCCGATCTTCGCAACTCGTTCAGTCAGCTGGCAAATTGAACAAGTTTAATTTATAATACTTATTTAGAGATTTTCATGACCGGATTCCACTTCTTTGTTTCGCAACTTCCGCAAACACAGTTTTTTTTTATTATTCACTATTTACCTATCATCCCTCCCCCCCCGCAACTCACCTGCTCGAGTGGAATTTAGTTCCTCGCATTGTTGTCTCGTTTTCCGCTTTGATGCTCTATTCAGATCCTCTTCTCGGCGAGCAAAACTTACCTAGACACTGATAGAGTTAACGGGAAGCTCTTCCCTGATGGAAACGTCCATTAGTTAGGATTACGGATTCGCAGATGAACTAACCACCCTCCCCATGCACACGCATACATTGAATGTTTCACCGTGGAAATATGCAGGGGTCCGTTTGGAGCTCACTGGATAGTTTTGACGATGGAATGGAGATGGAGGATTTCTTTTACAATTAAAGCTTTTATTTTCCTACTTCACGTTATGGTTTGTTGTTATGCGTTCGTTTAACGACCGGAGCAACGCTAGAACTTTTGATCACAACGTTGTATTTCACAGTAAAAAGAACATTAATGATACTAAATTAGTAAAATTTTTGCTGGTGTTAGACAAATGTTGCGATTTTCATCACATTAAGGTTGTTGCCAGAGTGAGTGCGAAATGAACAGTGTTTGCGTGTCGCGTTAATTTACTCTGACACATTTCCCTTTAATCGAATGTGACATGCTCGTATGTGCGTGTTGTCGCTTCGTGGGATGTTTGCACTCTGACAGCAACCTTACAGTAAAGCCAGAGTGAGTGCGGAACGCAAAACGATTCGATGCGATGTACTGTAGGATGTACGATGTATGTAGAATGCAAGTGTCACGCGAAGCTTAAAGACGCATCTGCGAGCTAGTTAAACTTGATCAAAACAACCTGTCAGAGTGAATGCGATGCGCCAACAGTACACATGGCACAGTGATGCCAGGCCGACATATTTTTTATTCATATGTAGCAACAATGCTATTAAAATATTCAAGCAATCAAGAATCATTGTTCGAAATTTGAAAATTTTGTCATAAGAAATTCACTCTGAAGAAATTGTTTTGAATATTTTTTCCATTCCTTCCATAGAAAATGTATGGCGCAGAAACGATGTTGTGTATCTAGAGTTTCAAATGCGTATAAAACGTCCGCAACTATTCCAGTAATAATTTTGTTCTCTATTGTTCTAAAATATATGGGTCACTCTGGACATTACAATTTTTCACAATTTTTCGCGAGATCGAAAATTTCTGTATTTTTGGTCATTGATTAATTTTGCAAACTTTCAATACTTCACGTGCAGAATTCTAACAATATAAGACCGATTATCCCTTACACAACCCATTAAATGACATTAAAATGCAATGTTCAAATTTTAATTCATAAATTCATTTCAATTAGAAAAATCCACAACAAATTGGGATCTACATATGTTTTAAAACAAAAACTAATGAAGCAATCTGAATTCTTCTAGTTCAATTTGAAGTTGCAAATGTACCTGTGATGCAAAAACAAACAAATAGTTTTCGAGATATCATGGGAGTAGTGTGGCAAACAATTTGTTTTTTTTTTGCATGATTGTAGAATCTAATTGAACTCAAGGCTGACAATCAATACTCTGAATACCAAAAGTGTAAAAAGGTGGAAATTTTGACACTAATTTTGACTGACTATATCTCACTTGTTTTCGGTGCAGATTTTTTCAATTTTTTAGCAACTTTTTATCAATTTTCATCTGGAAATAATAGCTTGTATCAACAACAATTAATGAGAATTCAAAAGTATTTGGCTATTTGCTTAGCATTCCTCAAAATGTGTCGAGTATTTCTTATATTCTAAAACTTAGAAGCAAACATCTATTTCCGTGAGATCTTAAAAAAAAATTCAAAACATAATTCATTTCTTGTAGCTGGTGCCGAATGCAATATATTGGTATATAAAAATACTAGCGGACCCCTGCACACTTCGTAGCGCAATAATATTAGATCAAAACTACTTTTCAATTTCAATGACTATTGAAAAAAAAATCATTATAATGCTCTATGATAGTGGCCCCAACCTTTTGATATCGCGGACAACAGGACAAAATATATAAAACGGATTGTTTTCCGAAACGTGTAAAGGCAACATACAATTTACCATCTGAAAAAAAACTCTAAATTCACGCTACAGACTCATAACGAATATTGACGGTAATAGAAAAGTTAAACGGGTGAGAAAATGACGATCAAATTGAAATGACATATCAGTGGGCATCATTGGAATGCGAGGAATTCAAAATTGCTGCTTCGACAACATTTGCGATTACCTTTTGAACTTTAAACTTTTTTCTGTACTTGTTCCTCGATTTTCTGCACTTTATTTTGTACTTTGTGTGCTTGTTTCTGTAACTTGTGTGTTTGTTCCTGTACTTTCTGTACCTGTTCCAGTATTTTCTGTATTTGGTCCTGTAACTTCTGTACTTATATCTGTACCATCTGCACATGCTGTACCCTTTTCTGTACTCTCTGCACTTGTGCCAGTACTTCTTGTACTTATTTCTCTCATTTCTGTACTTGGTTTTGTATTTTCTGCACTTATTCCAGTACTTTTTTTCCTGAACTTTCCTTATGTACTTGTTCCTCTTATTTCTGTATCTTCTGAACTTCTCACAGCTCAAATATTATCTTTGGATGGAAATTATTTCGAATATTCTAAAGTCAAAATAATCGAACGATCCTCATGATTGTTCGGGATCAGTGAAGTGGAATAGTATTTTTCTCGCACAGTATTATCCTTCATGTTCCGTGAAAATGAATAATTTGACAATTGTTTTTGATTCGATCTCATCATACTCCCCCACAGGTACACACGTACACTTCGCACTTTAAAGCAATTTTTTCTTGCTCTTCTGGGTCGTTCAAATAGGTAAAACATGTCGATGAGTTACCAAATCTCGATTCCATCTATATTATTTAATAACAGGAGGCAAACGGGATGGTTCGAGTACATTGGACGAAACTGTTCTTAGCCCACTCAAACGCAAATAGTTTGAAACTTCGAAGTACTCTGGATTGATATAATTTGGATCGTGTTTGGGCCAATTGAAGACGTGGACTCAAATAAATAACCGAACTTGCAATTTGAAGCAATTGACGAAATTTTGAGGTCGTTTCAAGAAAACTTTACACAAAATCTCGTCCAAAGAATCCTTTAAAAATAGAACATGGGAAATGCTTATGAAGAATTTAAACCGAAAAAACAGAAAACATCATTCTAATTCGAATGGAATTGTTCCAAAAAGTAGAGAGCTGAACAGTTTCGGTGTTTGAGTTAACGTTGTTAATATGAAGTGGCAGCACACCTCAATCCTGTTGTCTCTGAACAAAATTTTCAGCGCATTGTGACAGCACTAATTATATCTATCGTGAAGATAGGATTCACATTTCTGAAGTCAGCAAGCATTTCACAACTTCATACATGCCAAAAAATCATCGGAGATCTAGCATGCATTGAGTGGAAAATTTCCAATTCCAAGCGAACTAATTTTCTAGTTTTTCTATACTTTCCCGAAGAATTTTCCTTATATACTATAGCCTAAAACCTCCGCATAAACGTCACCTTTCGAAAAAAAATCATTTGAAAATCGGTCCACGCATACCAGAGAACATTGGCAACACACACTTTTTCCGCTACTATTTTATAGATACGAGGTCTGTTCAAAAAGTTCCCGGAATTTTTTATTTGCGCGCGTCTGGAGAGTCCGGTGGTCAAAATTTTTTTTTATTGTGTTGGTACATATGTCCCTAATGTATGGTGAAATTTTCAGCTGTATTCATTGTTTACATTCTGTCTTGTAGCGGCTGGTGTAGACGTGTTTTTTTGAGCTCGGCGATTTTTGTTAGTTAAAACAATGGAAGAATTGAAGAGCCAAAGAGTTTGTATTAAATTTTGCGTGAAAAATGAAATAAAGTGTAACCAAGTGTGCGAAATGTTACAGAGAGCCTATGGTGAGTCTGCTATGAAAAAAACAAGTGTTTACGAGTGGTATAAGCGTTTCCAAGATTGCCGCGAAGACGTTGAAGACGACGAACGCTCCGGTCGACCCAGCACGTCAATAATCGATGAAAATGTGGGAAAAGTGGAAAAAATGATTATGGATGATCGCCGAATCACTATTAGAGAAGTTGCTGATGAAGTTGGCATATCAGTTGGCTCATGCCATCATATTTTTTCAAATGTTTTGGGCATGAAACGAGTGGCAGCAAAATTCGTTCCAAAACTGCTGAATTTTGATCAAAAAACAAACGCATTACCATCGCTAAGGAGCTGTTAAACGACGTCAACGACGATCCAAATTTACTTGAAAGGGTCATAACTGGTGATCCTGTTCCCAAAGTTGAAGAGACCCACGAAAGGACAGCGTTTTTCATCGATTGAAGAGATAAAGGCAGAATCGCTGAGAGTGCTACAGAGCATTACAAAAAGTGACTATCAGGAGTGTTTCGAAGACTGGAAAAAACGCTGGCATAAGTGTATTATATCTAGGGGGGATTACTTTGTAGGGGACCATATAGATGTAGACGAATAAATAAATATTTTTTTAGGAAAATGAGAATTCCGGGTACTTTTTGAACAGACCTCGTTTATATATATACACTGAGCCAAAATCTCCCATTGGATTTACGTGAAAAATCACATACTTATTGAAATAAGCCCACCACATTATATTTATATGCATCATGTAACATTTCTATGTTAATTTATAATATTTAATTGAAATCTCGATAACTTTTAAGTGTACAGCACTTACGCCTTATGTGTGAAGCACGTAGGTTGATTTCATGTGTGAAGCAAATATAAATTACATGATTGTCAGCTGTGAAAATAGTTTGAAATAAAAATTGCGGTAAGTAACGAAGAAGAGAGTGCTCGCAGATTTAGGATTAGAAATTGTTTGTTTGTGCTTCTACGTAAGTTTTTACGAGCTATCAAAAAATAATTCTAAAAATAATCATATTTAACATTTTTTAGAATGCGATATAGTTTCAACTGCGAACAATACGGTCGGACAACAGTGACTTTTTCGTTTCGTGTAGGCAACGGAATGATACTTTTATATGGACTCTACAGTGTGCCAGTTATTATAAGCATCAATTTAGCTTACATATTCGTTATTATAAAAATTAGAAAAACTCATTTTAAATATATAAAGAAAACGTAAAATCATTTTCATTCAATAAACATCAGCCATACAGCCAATAAATCAATAGACTAGCATTTGATTATCATTGGAAAAATTCATGGAAGTTAAACGAAATACAGATAAATAATATATGGATTTCAAATAAGACACATGTGATATACTAATAATAGGTAAGTGAAATTTACGTAAAACGTACGTGTTGCCAACATTGATTTTCATTATGTGGGACACATGGTTGTCATATATGGGAAAATGATTTTTACGTGAAAAGTATTATGGATAATAATCATATGTTCTTGCATTTGAATACTAAGTGATGTTTATTTTCAGTGTAGATACATGCCATCGCTTTGAATTTGAAGATATGTCTCAAACACGAAGTTTTCCGCTGTCTATGATTGGACTTTCGATTGATTTTTTAATTCGGTTGAGATGGTCGGGTAAGCTTTGTTTCAAACCCGAACCTGACCCGTACCCGATCGAAAATAAAATACTTTTACCCGTACTCGACCGAATCCAAGATTAATTTTTCTTCCAAGCCCGAACTGGACCCCTACCCGATAAAAAATAAAAATCTTTACCTGTATCCGACTCGAACCCACAAAAAGCCCGTAACCCGAAAACAACCCGAAACACGACCAATAATTGATAATGAAAAAATTTGGCACCCGTACCCGACCCGAATCCGACAAATGTATGTTTTTTGTACCCGAACCCGTCGGATTCGGGTCGGGTACAAAAAAAAAAACAATTTGAATGCATTTGCAAAATAGAGATGGGAGTTGGGTTTCTATACTTGTACCAGAAAATTCGAACAAAATGAGTACACTGAGGTCTTTTTTTATGCGGTTTTTTTTACGCGACTTTTTTTATGCGAATTTTCAGAGTTATGCGGTTTTTTTTATGCGAATTTTTAGAGTTATGCGGTTTTTTTTATGCGAATTTTCAGAGTTATGCGGTTTATCCTTTTGCGGTCTTTTTTATGCGAAGTTTCAGAGTTATGCAGTTTTTTTTATGCGAAGTTTCAGAGTTATGCGGTTTTTTTTATGCGAATTTTCAGAGTAATGCGGTTTTTTATGCGGTACGTAAATTCGCATAAAAAAAGACTTCAGTGTATTTGTCCGGTCCGAAGAAAAAGATGGGTTTGGGTACCAATTTGTTTCATTATCACGGGGACGGGCGGGTTCGGGTTAAAAAAATTGGTTTGGTTTCGATTTTTTTTCGGGTTTCGAGACTTTTTTCGAATTCGGATCGGGTACGGGTAAAGAATTTCATTTTTTTAATCGGGTAGGGGTCGGGTTCGGGTTTGGAAGAAAACTTAGTCTCGGGTTTGGGTCGGGGTTTTGTGACTTTTTCCGGTTCGGATCGGGTATGAGTAAAGATTTTTATTTTTTCTCGGGTGATATGTGCAAAAAATATGCACTCAATTTTATTTCAGATGCAAAGCAAAGTCTTGGCATTACATTCATCATATTGTGGAATTTGGCCATTCTGTTTCAACAGACTTTGCAGGCGATTCTTAGCGCACAGAATCATTGCATGGCTAGTACTACGATCCTACTGACACTATGAATCCTTCCAGGTCGGGACTCGAACATAAGACAATCATGGTTTGTAAGACCAGCGCCGTATGCATTGAATCGCCAACCCGGGTCAATTTGAGATGGCTTAACCGATTTCATAAAAATTAGATACAAATAATACCGTCTTACGATCACATAGAATTTTTTGAATTTTATTTCTGTATGATTTCCGATTCCGAGTTAGGAATTAGAAGAAAAAAAAAACAATTTTAAGAATGGCGATGTAAAACAAATAAAACTTTTGCATTAACCAAAAAAACTTTTGTATTTTAATTTTCTTGTTATTTGATTTTTGAAGTATCGGTTTGACTTCAGATGTATCGGCTCTCAAATCCCGGGTTCGGAAGTACCAAAAATAGTGGTCGAAAACTACCAAACGGAACTGACTTTATTTTCTCAGTGATGATCGATTTTCACAAGCTTAGGTTAAAATGAAAGGTCTTATAGACTGCTTATAATTTTGATCCGGATCGGACTTCTGGTTCCTTTATAATAGGGTGATACGTGCTTAAAATTTCAAACCGACCATACAACTGTGAAAACCGACCATACAACCGAGGCCGAGTTTCATATACCATTCGACTCAGTTCGTCGAGATCACAAAATGTCTGGGTGTGTGAGTGTGCGCGTGTGTGTATGCTTGCATGTGTGTATGTGACAAATAATGTCACTCAATTTTCTCATTCACTCGATTTTCACAAGATTAGATTTAAATTAAAGGTCTTAATGTCCCATACAAAGTTCCTGAATTTCATTTAGATCCGACTTCCGGTTCTGGAATTACAGGGTGATATGCACCAAAAATGGGAAAAAATAGTCACACACGTTTCTCAGAGATGGCTGAAACGATTTTTACACACTTAAATAATGAAAGGTCTTATGGTCTCATACAATTTTCCCTAATTTCATTGGGATCGGACTTCCGGTTCCGGATTACAAGCAAATATGAACAAATTTATTAAAGAATGCGCACTCAATTCTCTCGGAAATTTCTGAACCGATTTTCACAAATTGAGAAGCAAAGGTTTTGAAATTCTTTAATAAGTTTCCGAGGAAATGATCCAGATCCAACTTCCGGTTCCAGTATTATAATGCGATTAGTGAAAATTTACAATTTCATGAGTATTTTTTACAAGCGATGGCGAAACGAAGTGAACATTTTTATAAAACTTACTGCTAAATTCATCTAGTTGGCAGATCTTGTTAGTTAGTGAATACATAATAGTGATAGTGATAATAGTGCAGAAAATTTCCAAAAACGGAACTCACTTCGATTTCTCAGCAACGGTTAGGCCGATTTTCACGAATCATGTTTCAAATTGAAGCTCTCATTATTTTTAAATATACTGTGCAATTTCATCCTGATCCGACTTCCGGTTCCGAAGTTATCGCCCAATAAGTCAATAAGAGTGTCAAAACATTCAAATCGTCATTCAAAATGACGATGCAAAACTAGTACGCGACGGTACCTACGGCTTTGCTCCGTTCGCAACGTGTTCCATTTCGTATAGCGTGCAGGGTTGCCACATTCAAATTGATATTTCTCAGGTGAACAAAATGTTAATTTTTAATTATTTTATTCAATTTGTATCTACTTGTTAGTAACAATTTATTAATTTTAGTTAGTTTGACGTAAAGCCGGCATAACTAAGTTCAGTTTTTGCGATGACTGAGCGGAAACATATATTGGACAAGCCAAATGAATGAAAAACTAACAGAAAAGATGATTTATTGGAAATAGATACTGTGTCTCTATTCGTGCAAAATTGATTGAAGACGAGTTTCATCAAAATCGAAACATGACGAACTCCAAAGGTTATTCCAAAGGATTTTATCCTTGGATATCGTAGCTTGTACAAATATTTCTTCCGACGCATAGTTAGCCATCTATTTGTGATCCCTATGGCTTTGCTTGTGTTAACAGAACTATTCAATGAATTCCAATACTCTTCTTCACGATCCAGTTCCCTGACATACGTGCATTACTCAGTTTCATCCCTGACATATGGTACATTACTCGGTTAGTTGATTTCAAATCAATGTTTTGCATAAATAATGTCGATGGTTTTTTTTTACAATTTGCGGTGAAGTCAATTAATCTTTTTATTTACACAGTCATCGATACGAACGCTTTTTATTCGGTGTCCTGATTACTACCGAAAGCAAATTTCATTGAAAATTTCCGCACGTTGGTCGCATTAATTCGGTTTGTCATTATTTCATTCTTTATTCCTGATTGTCGGGCGTGCAATAAATCAGAACTCGTCCAGATTTACTTTCATCATTACCATTATCAGAAATGCAAGGAACAAGCTCGATAATGACATATGGTTGGGTGAGTTTGTTACAATGTCAGTGAGATACTCAGTTGTGATTTAGATGCTGTGACATTTTTTTTAGCAATAGTTTCGTTTCTACAATGTAGGAACGTTAAAAACGGTTTTAGTGTCGATGTCAGCATTTCCAAAGCACTTTAGCTGTCAGTTGTCCAGTGGCCGGAACAAATGTGCGGAAAATAAGACCCCGATCGGAAAAATATGAACGCGTAACACACTGCTGACATGTGTGATTGATAAATTCGTTCCCAATCGGATGGGCGTGCAGCAATAAAAAGCAATTAAAAATATTCAATAATTCATGGCTGACTGGACACCGGATCGGATCTGTTGTCCGCGATCATCAGCCCCTGTCCGAATCCGGATACATCCGGCAGATGGGAAGCCCTCTATCGCTGTCCGTTCCAGTGGCCATATCTGATTAATGGGAAAATGAGTTAATTTTCATTTCACGCTGACATGGTCAATCTTCTTTTTGCCGTTGGAACGGAGTGGTTTTTGCTTCGAGCTGAAGCGAACTACCGAACGAATAAACGCGGCCCGGTCTGGAGTGGTTACAAACACCACCTGTCACCTGATGCCAACGCTACCGACCAATGTGGGAAGCGTATTTCAACTGATAACTCGAATTTCATCCCGCCGGCTACCATCTTCGGAGCTTCGCCGCCCGAAATTCCCGGCAATGGAAACGGCGGATATTTGAAGCGAAAATCGTTATGTTTATCCCGATTTTCCTTTTATAATTGGCTTTTTAATCTAGTGCTTTGTGGAAATATTAAATATCGTTATTCATTCATGCCTATGTAGTGATGTGAGAACGAACGATGATTGAGGCACCAGCTGACTGTAGTAAAAATAAAGAAAAATAAAGATTACTTTGATTGCATTCTGTTCGTTCAAAATGTTTGAGGGAAATGAAGAACAAAGTCGAACATTTTTTTCGAGTACGTTTTTAAAAAGGCACCATCAGTAACAAGCGTCGTTAACAAGCGTCGACTAGTTCCGACAAAATGCCATGGAAACAATACTAGTTATAAAGGAAGCAAACATATGTTTACATTCAGTCCATAATGATTTCTTGCCACAACTGACTTTAAGGGCTGATGACAGTACCGTAAAGTGGTAGGTTTTGTGCTATTTTCCCGTTTCAAATTAAATTTTCTTGAAAACGGTGCAGAATATAGAAAAACCCACCTGACAATGTCTTCGAAATTTAGTTGAGAATATTCTGTGAAATTTTCAGAATGATTCATTGAGTTTAGCGGTCGTGTTGTATTTTTTTCTGACTGAAGAACTGCTGAAAATTGGAACACTCGGAAATGCATACCTCTACTTGTTCATCGAATATCTCGGCTTTGAAGGCTTATATCATAAATCTAACGTGACAAAGTCTAGATAATTTAGTTTAGATGCGATTAGTACATAAAAACATATATGTTATCGCGATAAAAATAAAGTGTTGTATTTTTCTGTGAAACAAAGTCAGTTTCAATGCATCCACCATTTTTTTTTTCGCTTTGGTTTCCTGATAGCATTCTGAGAAAGGAGAGAGAAATAAAATTGGCTCGACAAGGCTGCCAAACACACAAACATTCAATCTTTGTGAAAATTGAATATTTTTTCATTGTTCATTGGAATCCATGTAATGTCCAACCCATACGATAGATTAATGTGATAAAACTTCTCATCAAAATAATAAAATGTATGCTGGCAACCCGGTACAGTTTGCTCATATACGAGAGAGTACAAGAGAAATACGATGCGCAAAGGGAATTGAGCGAGCCACGTAGTCGATTTAAGGTCTGAGGACAGAGGGTCGCGTGTTGAGTTTTAAATCGACCACGTGGTTCGCTCAATTCTCTTTGCGCATCGTATTTCTCTTGTACTCTCTCGTATATGATTCCTATGAACAATGAAAAAATATTCAACTTCACAAAGATTGAATGTCTGTGTGTTTGGCAGCCGTGTCGAACCAATTTTATTTCTCTCTACTTTTTCAGAATGCTATCAGGAAACCAAAGCAAAAAAAAAGGCGGATGCATTGAAACTGACTTAGTTTAACAGAAAAATACAACACTTTATTTTTATCGCGATAACATATATGTTTTTATGTACTAATCGCATCTAAACTAAATTATCTAGACTTTGTCACGATAGATTTATGATACAAGCCTTCAAAGCCGAGATATTCGATGAACAAGCAGAGGTATGCATTTCCGAGTGTTCCAATTTTCAGCAGTTCTTCAGTCAGAAAAAATACAACACGACCGCTAAACTCAATGAATCATTCTGAAAATTTCACAGAATATTCTCAACTAAATTTCGAAGACATTGTCAGGTGGGTTTTTCTATATTCTGCACCGTTTCCAAGAAAATTTAATTTGAAACGGGAAAATAGTAAAAAACATATCACTTTACGGTACTGTCCTCAGCTCTTAATTCTTCATGGGATGAGGCAATAACAAACTTAATAAATTATAGGCAATGATTCTAAGTAGTTTTTACTTTCTTATTGTAGGAATGGCTTGATATAAGGAAAAAATTGCTCAATATCGTTCATACTGTAACTTTATATTTTTCCAAACATATACAATCATTGGCAACGCAGTAATATAATTAGGTATTTCAAAAATGCGCTCATTGAAAACATTGGACGTCACATTACAACAACCCTCCCCCCTTCCCTCTGTCTGGTCACGTTTTGTGAAACACCTCCCTTCCCCTTGCGGTGTGACATCTTTTATGGACAGCCCCAAAACCTCAATTTTTTAACGTTTCATCGCCATTGTAAAGTGGGCCCAAACTTTTGACCGGTAGTCCATCCATTTAAAAATAAATTTCGGCCTTTTTCGCTGTTTTATTTGGCGCGAAATTCATCAATATTCGATTTAGACTAGTTTTCGATAAAAATAACTAGAAAATAATCAGTTTGGACAAATTTTATATTAGAAAAACTTTTTTCTTTTAAAGCACTTATCTTGCAATGTATAAACGGTTCATAGGAAACATAATTACCTATCTTGGGATCATCACTTCAATAAACTTTTAAATTCGATTTTTTTCGGTGCAAGAATAAAATAAATTTGTTCAACATTTTCATTGCAAAATTTGACTAATTTTGTGCAAAATACTTATAAAACAATTACTTGTAGGTCACGTAATTTTTGGATCAGGGTCATTTCGCCGAAAGCCGTTTCGCCGAAAGCCGTTTGGCCGAAAGTCATTTCGCCGAATGACATTTCGCCGAATACTGAAATCGTCTTGAAATCGTAATTAGAATTAAATTAAAATAAAGACAAATGAAAGATGATAGCGTTAACGCCCGTTTTGTTGACCTACAATTGTACTTCTTGAATAAAGATTGGTCCTTGTGCTATTGAATAAAAATCGATTCATGAACCTCAGAACGGAGTTCCCAATAAAACTAAGCTACTAAGCATCAAAGCAATTGCATAGGTGTATCTAACAGGCAAAAGTATGTGGTAATTTCCGTTTATTAGGTGAAAATGAAAAAAAATTCTAATGCGGCTCGCTACGGGATCGCTACCGCTCGTTCGGACCTAACTAAAGCAAAAAAAACTAGCTTTGAGTAGACCAGACCAGCGAGGCGGTTACAGGTTTGTATACAAGAGGCCGCCGCTTCCGATGGCGGGTCGGCGGCTGACTCAGCTGACGTCGGCTCGGCGGCTTTGTGCCTTGGCTTCGGTTATGTGGCTGTGCCACATCAGTTATATAGGAGACCTTTTGGCGAAATAACCCTTTTGGCGAAATTACTCTTTAAAACGACCCTTTCGGCGAAATGACCCTTTCGGCGAAACGACTTTCGGCGAAATGGCATTTGGCGAAACGACTTTTGGCGAAATAACATTCGGTGAAACGACTTTCGCCGAAATGACATTCGGCGAAACGACTTTCGGCGAAATGGCTTTCGGCGAAATTACCCGCTCCCGTATTTTTTCGATTACAACCATTTGACAAAAATGCCACATCAGTTATACAGGAGACCTTTTGGCGAAATAACCCTTTTGGCGAAATTACCCTTTCGGCAAAATGACCCTTTCAGCGAAATGACCCTTTCGGCGAAACGACTTTCGGCGAAATGGCTTTCGGCGAAATTACCCGCTCCCGTAATTTTTCGATTACAACCATTTGGTTGCTTGTTTAATGAAAAAAAGGATGTTTGAACACAATATAAAAATAAATTAAAAAATCTCCTCGTCATTTTCTCAATTAATATTCTGGAAAAGATTCTTTAAAATATGTAAACAAACAAAAAAATCGTTTGCCTCAATTTCAAGTACAATAAAAATGACCTGTTTTTGAACTAGTTTTCCCAATAACTTCAGTTCGAAAATTGCTATCTGAATGCATCAGTCACGAAAAAAATTGTATTCAATTAGCTCTGTAAAATGTTCGAAGACACCAAACACGAGAAGCCAAACCACTGGAGATTCCAAAGCAAAGCTGTTTAATATAAGTTGTTCTTTAATTTTGCAAAAGAAAGCAAACCTCTATCTAAACACGTTTTTACATAAAATAATTATTGTTACTCTTTGGTTACATTACTGTATGATGTTACATGTTAAGTTATGTAGTAACACATGGGCTGAAAAGTCCTGGGTCCAACACATAGATGGCGCTAGTTTTATTGCAGTCACCTTTTTTCAGTTAATACTAACCTTTAAACGACAAATGTTAAAATTTCATGATATTATATTCATTAGTTTGTGAGTTATTGTGCTAAGAGTGGCGCTACTTTTGTTATTATCAGAACAAGGGATCAAAAACAATTTCGTGTTTTAATTTTATACTGCGTCTTCATGGGAAAAATTACCGTTCAAACGAAGCAATGACTTGAAAAATGTTGTGGGGCCTCCGGCTGGAAAGGTTATGGCCTCGATATTTTGGGATGTGCGTGTTGTAATATTTATCGACTATCTTGAGGAAGGAAATACGCAGCGTGTCACAAGTCAATCAAAACAATGGCAAAACTACATGAATTCCACTTTAAATTACTTCCACATCCACCGTATTAACCAGATTTGGCTCCCAGCGACTACTGGCTGTTCGCAGACCTGGAAAAAATGCTCGCCGGCAAGAAATTTCGCACGAATGTAGAGATTGTCGCTGAAACTGAGGCCTATTTTGAGGTAAAAGTTAAGTGTGGTACTGATATGTTATAGCTACGCTGGAATGATTGCGTCGCTTTTGATGGAGATTACGTTGATGAATAAAGTTAATTTTGAACCAAAAAAAAAATCATGTTCTCTTTGCTAGGCCCGGGACTTTTCAGTTCATGTGTTAATATGATAATTTTTATCTTTGAATTTACGGTTATTCATCTAGTTAAAAAGTTTTAATTAAATTTCTTTCGAAAATTTCAACTGAGACACAGTTTGATTGAAGATTGCTTCAGATAGAATTGGAACAAAGACTATTGCCTGTATTTCAGTTATTTATTATTGAATTCAAGATCTTTTTTATACAAATGTAGCGTTTTCTTCATACTTTTAAGAAAAAATACGGTTAAAAATATTCGTCACGGTTTTGAGGGAATTCTCGAATTTTTCCTGTAACACGGTTCATTAGGCGGCGCACACCTTTTTCGTCCATCTTTTAAGCTATCTTATTCCACCAGGTCGTCATCTGATTGATGTCTTTGACAACCTTTCCCTTTACCTTGAGTTTCCTCTTCATGATTGCCCAGTATTTCTGAATAGGGCGAAGCTGGGGGCAGTTGGGTGGGTTAAGGTTTTTCGGAACAAACTGGACCCCTTTCTCTGCATACCATTCCTGAATGACTTTGCTGTAATGACAGCTTGTCAAATTTGGCCAAAACATTACGGGATGGTCGTGTGATCGAATGAACGGCAAAATTTGTTTTTGATGACACTCTTTTTGATATAGTTCCGATGTCATTGTCTTATTTGTAACGAAAACTTTCGTTTTTTTTGCCACAGCTGCAAATGCCCTACCAAATCTTAAGTGATTTGAAAAATACACATCTTGAAATTCAATGAAATAAAAAACAAAATAAAAAATTGATAAGAGACCGCGCGGCTTGAACTGAAAATCATTAGATCACAAAGTGCATCTGTTAATCGATTGAACCACAGAAGCACACATCCGCTTTGCAGATAAATGGTTCAGATAAATTATTAGCCGAGAGCAAATTACTGTCTGAATCACTCAAATTAGACACAAAGTCGTTATGAATGTAATTATTCATCATTTGAAGAGTTAGATTTCATGAATTCCATCCGTACAATCCGTGCTTATTCTCCTAGTATTTTGATAGCGCAAAAACTGAATTATTCATCAAACGACCACTTCAGAGTCAATAAAGCCGGTAAAGGATCTTTCATTGTGCTGCATCAAATCCGAAAAACAAATTATGTACGACTCAATCGCCAATATGCCTCCTATCAATATTTTCCACTGCATCGAAGCAGTGGGTCACCAGCAAATACGTTTTCCTGTTTCCATCGACGGCCATTGTTTCGTTTATTTTTTTATTCTGTTTGTTATCTCCATTCAATTCCTTCTGTATCAATAGAAGCGTTTGTATGGAGCACCTATACTACATCAAAAAGCAACCGAACAAACCTCAACTTGTCGGCATCTGTGCTGCGTCGGATCAAACCGTACACAACCGGATCCGTTACAGTGGCGCACTCATGGATGAATAGTTTGTGCATTGTAAGGGAAATAAAATGATGACTATCTACGGTATTGGATGTCACTCGGTTCGGTTGGATCCTGGTGGCGGCCACACACGTGGTCCTTCCTATCTGGCCCCGAACGGATGGTCATACGGCGGATGCGCTACAATCCAACCGATACACGGTGCCTAGCCAGCCAGCGGTGCCAAGGAGTGAAAAATTGCGAAAATAGTTGTAATAGTTTATTGAGTGTTATACGATACGGACGATAAGAGTACCGATTCCAGTTCCTGCACTATGGTCCCAGTGTGGACTCCAGGGTAGTGTACGGTCTTGCGTGGGACGCGACGGTGGGTTTGGTTGTGCCTGAAGCCAGCAGCCAGAGTGTTTGCTAGTACTTTGTTTCAGGATGATGCTAGTGATGATGATGATGATGATGATGATGATGATGATGATGATGATGATGATGATGATGTTGATGATGATACCGCTACTGTAGAGACGACACACCACTCGAAGGGAATTGACTCACATGGGAACAAAGAAGAGCAGGATTAGTATGATACCGAGAGGGAGTTTTCAGCAGCCAGCGGCGGATGGAAATATTGGGAATATGAAAATAAATCAGTGATATCACACACATCGCTTGGTTTGATGAACGATAAATCCCTTGTTTTTTTTTTATTTCCACCAACAGCATGCTCAATTCAGGCGCGGGAATAAAAATTGGATTTGATGAAGCGTGTTAATTGAGTTTTCAGCTATAAAGCCATAGTCTTATGGAATTGTGGGTGAAATTTTCTGGTGATTGTTTGTGTGGCAATGCGAGGGTCAGGCACTCGTCAATTTTTGACGGGTGGCACAAAGAAAATCAATACATGTGGTTCGAAAGGAAACGGAATGGCATGGAATAGCAACTAACAAATTTGCATGGAAGATCTGCTAGACAACGTCTCAATAACATCCATTTAAATCAGAAATTAAACACATGTTCCACTGCACAGTCCGGATCGGAACAGGGGTAATTTCGCATTCCTGAATTCTCATCCCATTCAAATCAGGTGGTTGTAGCATGTATCGATGAGACAGATATTGGCCGAGGTGTTATTGATCGTAGCTCATATGTGACCGGCATCTCATCTACATACTAAATAGCAAGAATTCGATTCGATTCGACATTCATGGGTCAAACCGAAACCGCCGGTCACCGCTGTTGGATGTCTACTGGAGAATAACCGCATCGGCGGAGCTATCATTCGAAACTCAAATATCCGGCACCCATCCAAACAGATCCGAATCCATTCGGTTCCGCATCGCAGAGGGCGCTACGTAATCAATCCTAAATGTGGCAGAAAATGGAATAAAATGTGTACCAATCTAATTTTGATTTGCTTCTGGCAGTTCGGGATGTGGCTGTTTCCTAGAAACCACAGCTCGTTGATCCTTCAATTGGATGGCCCCTGTCTGTAGCGAGTAGGATTCAGCTGCTAGAAGGGTGATTAAATCCGATAAATAGTTTAGAGAGACAGTATCTCTCTCTCTGGTGGTTTCGGAGCAGAAAATGCAACCTCCGTACCTGGAATGCATGTTCGCATCAATGAGTTGATCAATTGGTTGCGAATTGCAAATGACAAATCAGTCCCGGGCTTGTGATGTGACATGCGAACTGTATACTATATAAATATGCATATGCATGCCTTCATTTATGAGTGGATTTGGAAATTGGTGCATCGTTCCGGTAAGTTCGAGTTTTATTAATTGCGTTTTCATTCTGGAAATAAACGATTGGTAATAACATTCGTTTACACTTCAAATAGTGTCAAAAAAAACAGTCCATAGACCATAGGAAGGGAACTCGCAAGGTGGTTAGACTTTTCCGATACTCGAAAAAAATACCACAAAGCTATATATACTACATGGAATCAGAAGTCCCGGGCCTAACAAAGGAAAAATTGATTTTCCCGTGAAAACTTTTTTATTCTTCAGTATAATCTCCATCTGGTTGGTAAAGCGCAACACAGACCCCATTGAGGTCATCAGCCTCTTCCCAGTAACTCCTATACCTACCTCCCCGCGGAACTGGCTGGGCTGCGAGCAACCTCAGGGAAGATCGGGTAACCAACCCCGGTGGGAACTTTGGTCGTAGGCTGACAGGGAAGACGTAGGCTGACAGGGAGCGTCTGTTCTCCAGGTTAGGAGCGGCTCGCAACAGCGTCGGTTCCCCATGTAAGGGGTGGCTGATCGACGTCCGAGTGCCAGTGAAGGACTCTAAGCTCAACTGTGCACTATGGTCCTCCGGAAATTACGGCGGCCCTGCGAGCCAGCCGTAAATAACTATTGCATCGGAAAATCAGCAAGAGAGTAATACGAATCGAGACCAATGGCAACGACCCCTGCGACGAAAAAGACTTGCGATTGGAAGCTCGGTATGTGGAACTGCCGATCTCTCAACTTCATCGGGAGCACCCGCATACTCGCCGATCTACTGAAGGACCGCGGGTTCGGCATCGTAGCGCTGCAGGAGGTGTGTTGGACAGGATCTATGGTGCGAACGTTTAGAGGTGATCATACCATCTACCAGAGCTGCGGCAAAACACGCGAGCTGGGAACAGCTTTCTACGAGATGAATGATATGTAGAGGCGAGTTATCGGTCGACGAAAGAATGTGCAGGTTGAGGATCAAGGGCCGTTTCTTCAACTTTAGCATAATCAACGTGCACAGCATTTACTCCGGAAGCACTGATGATGACATGGACGCATTTTACGTGCAGCTCGAACGTGAGTACGACTGTTGCCCAAGCCACAATGTCAAGATCATCATAGGAGATCTAAACGCTCAGGTAGGCCAGAAGGAGGAGTTCAGACCGACGATTCGAAAGTTCAGCGCCCACCAGCTGACAAACGAAAACAGCTTACGACTCATCGAATTTGTCGTCTCCAAGAACATGACCATTCGTAGCACCTTCTTCCAACATAGCCTCCCTTATCGTTATACCTGGAGATCATCACAGCAGACGGAATCACAAATCGACCTCGACGTTCTGATTGATGGAAGGCACTTCTCCGACACTATCGACGTCAGGACCTATTGTGGCGCTAACGTCGACTCTGACCACTATCTGGTAATGGTGAAACTGCGATCAAAACTCTCCGTCATCAACAATGCACGGTACCAACAGCCGCCACGGTACAACATAGAGCGATTGAAGCAACCGGATGTCGCCTCAGCATCCGCGCAGAATTTCAAGGCAGCGTTGCCAGACGAGGGCGAGCTCGATGTGGCTCCCCTAGATGACTGCTGGAGTACAGTAAAAGCAGCCATAAACAACGCAGCCGAGTGCACCGTCGGGTACGTGGAACGGAGTCGACGAATGGTTCGACGAAGAGTGGAGAGTGATTTTGTAGGAGAAGAACGCAGCTGTAAAGCTGCAGCATGGAACCCGGCAGAACGTGGAACGATACAAACAGAAGCGGAAACAGCAGACCCGTATCTTTCGGGAGAAAAAACGCCACCTGGAAGAAGCGGAGTGCGAGGAAATGGAACTGCTGTACTGCTCTCAAGAAACACGGAAATTCTCCCGCAACGGCCCAATGCCGCGAGCCGAAATGTGCAGGGATCAGGACGGGAGCCTCTTAACGGATGGACGTGAGGTGATTAAAAGGTGGAAGCAGCACTTCGATGAGCACCTGAACGGCGCGGAGAACGTAGGCATGAAGGTTCAAGATGACGGGAGAAACGACTACGTCAGTGCAGCAAAAGACGGAAATGATCGAGCTCCCACATTGAGGGAAGTTAAGCATGCCATGCACCAGCTCAGAACCAACAAAGCAGCTGGTAAGGATGGCATCGCAACTGAACTCATCGAGATGGGCCCAGAAAAGTTGGCCACGTGTTTGCACCGATTAATAGTCAGGATCTGGGAAACCGAACAGCTACCGGAGGTGGGGAAGGAAGAGGGGTAATTTGCCCCATTCACAAGAGAGGCGATCATTTGGAATGAGAGAACTTCCGAGCGATTACAATTCTGAATGCCGCCTACAAAGTGTTATCCCAGATCATCTTCCGTCGTCTATCACCTAAAACGAATGAGTTCGTGGGAAGTTATCAAGTCGACATCAGACCAGATCTTCACCGTGCGGCAAATCCTCCAAAAATGCCGTGAATACCAGGTCCCAACGCATCACATGTTCATGGACTTCAAGGCAGCATACGATAGTATCGACCGCATAAAGCTATGTAAAATTATGAACAAGAACAGCTTTCCTGGGAAGTTGACTAGAATGATCAAAGCGACGATGGACGGTGTGTAAAACTGCGTAAGAATCTCGGGTGAACTATCCAGTTCATTCGGATCTTGCCGAGGACTGCGACAAGGTGACGGACTCTCATGCCTACTATTCAAATCCAGTCAATTTGTGTGCTTTGCGGATGACATGGACATTATCGCGAGAAACTTTGGAATGGTGGAAGAGTTGTACACACGCCTGAAACGCGAAGCAGCAAAGGTTGGACTGGTGGTGAATGCGTCGAAAACAAAGTACATGCTAGTAGGCGGAACCGAGCACGATTCGTCTAGGAAGTAATGTCACGATAGACGGGGATACCTTCGAGGTAGTGGAAGAATTTGCTTACTTCGGATCCTTACTAACGGCTGACAACAATGTGAGTCGTGAAATACGAAGACGCATCATCAGTGGAAGTCGTGCCTACGACGGGCTCCAAAAGAATCTGCGGTCAAAAAAGATTCACCCCCACACGAAATCTACCATGTACAAAACGCTTATAAGACCGGTGATCCTCTACGGACACGAAGCATGGATCATGCTCGAGGAGGACCTGCAAGCACTTGGAGTGCTAAGGATGATCTTCGGCGGTGTGCAGGAGACCGGCGTGTGGCGGCGAAGGATGAACCACGAGCTCGCTTCACTCTACGGCGAACCCAGCATCCATAAGGTGGCCAAAGCCGGAAGAATGCGATGGGCAGGGCATGTTGCAAGAATACCGGACAACAACCCTGCTAAACTGGTGTTTGCCACAAATCCGTTTGGAACAAGAAGGCAGGGAGCGCAGCGGGCAAGATTGGTGGGCCAGGTAGAACGTGATCTGGCGAGTATTGGGCGTGATCGAGGATGGAGAGAGGCAGCCACAAACCGAGTATTGTGGCGTACTATTGTTGATTATGTGTTTTCTTAAATGTGATGTAGTGCAAATAAATGTATGTATAATATCCATCTAGAGCAATACACATTACCCATCGGTCCTCCAACATTTTATTACCATTTGCAAAAAAAAAAAAAGATTTGTCAAAAGGCCTTCAAAATAGGCTTCCGTTTCTGTAATGACCTCAGTATTTGACGAAAACTTCTTTCCATGGAGACACCTTTTCAGGTTATGGATAATAGTCGATGGGGGTCAGGTCTGGAGAATATGGGGGATGGTGGATGAATCCGTACCGCAGGTCATTAAATTTCACCGTTGCTTTTGTGCATGAATGCGCTGGTGCATCTTTTTCCATAGCTTGGTGAAAACAAGAACTCGTCTGATACAATCAGCTGTTATTCAAACACTAGTGAATAGATTGTCATGAAATTTAGTATTGGGTCATCTAAAGGTTTGTTCTCAACAAAAATATACACGGTTCACGTCTTTTCTGTGAGAGGCTCGGGACTTTTCATTCCATGTTGTATTATTATGCATAAAATTTCGAGATGTCGAGTCCTCTCGAAAAAAATTTTTCAATGCAAAATTCTCGTTTGCAATTAATTTTGAGTTTAAAGTCAGATAATTTGACGCTGTCTGTCACCATCACCGTAGAAAAACAGCACAAAACAAAAATGCAATAGGGTAAGGGCTCCCTATTTCATCTCATTTGTAAGGACGTTACCTTAAAATCCTGATTTAGCAACTAAAATCACTTTGATTTTCTCATATTGCTGCTTAGTTTGCCTTGCTCCACATCGAGAATTGATTCATGTTACTTGGAAATTAAAATAATAATCAAAAAACAGCTAAAAACACTTCTGATATGCTCACTACTCTGCGCCTAATTTCATCTCAAAGGATTTTTATTCAACGTTGGTCTTTTATTCATCCTATTAATTAGCAATGGCGACAGCAATCAAAAACATAACATTGTACTACACCCAAACCTCCGTTTACGAACACTTTTTATACGTAACCTCTTTTTACGTACCTCTTTTTACGAACCAAATCCCAAATAACGTAAACTTTTTTTACGAACCAAATCCCAAATAACGTAAACTTTTTTTACCGGTTGATTGATATTCCTTGAAAACCCATACAATATGGGTAT
This sequence comes from Malaya genurostris, assembly GCF_030247185.1. Taxonomy (NCBI): domain Eukaryota; kingdom Metazoa; phylum Arthropoda; class Insecta; order Diptera; family Culicidae; genus Malaya; species Malaya genurostris. The sequence goes on along the minus strand of NC_080571.1, from coordinate 320,411,647 downwards.
TTTCGGAACGGAATTGATGAGTAGATGTCGGAAAATGATGTTTGAGGTGGTTCTGAAATCCAAGATGTCGACTTCCGGTTTATCGATATTCCTTGAAAATCCTTGCAATATGGGTATTTTCGGAACGGAATTGATGAGAAGATGTCGGAAAACTATGTTTGAAGTGGCTCTCAAATCCAAGATGGCGACTTCCGGTGTGTTGATATTCCTTGAAAACCCATACAATATGGATATTTTCGGAACGGAATTGATGAGTAGATGTCAGAAAACGATGTTTGAGGTAGTTTTGAAATTCAAGATGGCGACTTCCGATTTGCTAATATTCCTTGAAAACCCGTACAATATGGGTATTTTCGAAACGGGGTTAATGAGTAGATGTCGGAAAATTATGTTTGAAGTGGTTCTGGAATCCAAGATGGCGACTTCCGGTTTGTGGATATTCCTTGAAAACCCATACAATATGGGTATTTTCGAAACGGGGTTAATGAGTAGATGCCCGAAAATGATGTTTGAGGTGGTTCTGAAACCCAATATGGCGACTTCCGGTTTGTTGATATTCCTTGAAAACCCATACAATATAGGTATTTTCGGAACGGAATTGATGAGTAGATGTCGGAAAATTATGTTTGAAGTGGTTCTCAAATCCAAGATGGCGACTTCCGGTGTGTTGATATTCCTTGAAAACCCTTACGATATGGGTGTTTTCAAAACGGGGTTAATGAGTAGATGTCGGAAAATGATGTTTGAAGTGGTTCTGAAATCCAAGATGTCGACTTCCGGTTTATCGATATTCCTTGAAAACCCATACAATATAGGTATTTTCGGAACGGAATTGATTAGTAGATGTCAGAAAATAATGTTTGAGGTAGTTTTGAAATTCAAGATGGCGACTTCCGGTTTGTTGATATTCCTTGAAAACCCATACAATATGGGTATTTTCGGAACCGTATAGTGTTTTAAAGGAATAAATAGTTAAAAGAGAATGGCAAAAACTTTCAAAAGATAATAATCAACCGGAAGTCACTGTTTAGTATTTCAAGACCACCTCAAATATAATTTTCCGACGTCTACTTTTAAATCTCTTTCCGAAAGTACCCATATTGTAAGGGGTTTCAAGGAATATCAACAAATCGGAAGTTACCATCTTGGATTCAAGAACCACCTCAAACATCGTGTTCTGACAAATAATCATCAATCCTGTTCCGAAAATACTTATATTGTAAGGGTTTTCAAGGAATATCAAGAAACCGGAAGTTGCCATCTTGGAACTAAGAACCACCTCAAACATTGTTTTCTGACATCTACTCATCAATCCCGTTCCGAAAATACCCAAATTGTAAGGGTTTTCAAGGAATATCAAGAAACCGGATGACACCATATTGGATGCCAGAACCACCTCAAACATCGTTTTCTGATATCTACTCATCAATCCCGTTCCGAAAATATCCATATTGTAAGGGTTTTCAAGGAATATCAACAAACCGGAAGTAGCCATCTTGGATTTCAGAACCACTTCAAACATCATTTTCCGACATCTACTCATTAACCCCGTTTCAAAAATACCCATATTGTAAGGGTTTTCAGAGAATATCCACAAACCGGAAGTCGCCATCTTGAATTTCAAAACTACCTCAAAAATCGTTTTCTGATATCTACTCATTAACCCCGTTCCGAAAATACCCATATTGCAAGAGTTTTCAAGGAATATCAACAAACCGGAAGTCGCCATCTTGAATTTCAAAACTACCTCAAACATCGTTTTCTGATACCTACTCATTAACCCCGTTCCGAAAATACCCATATTGCAAGGGTTTTCAAGGAATATCAATAAACCGGAAGTCGCCATCTTGAATTTCAAAACTACCTCAAACAACGTTTTCTGACATCTACTCATCAATCCCGTTCCGAAAATATCCAAATTGTAAGGGTTTTCAAGGAATATCAAGAAACCGGATGACACCATATTGGATGCCAGAACCACCTCAAACATCGTTTTCTGATATCTACTCATCAATCCCGTTCCGAAAATATCCATATTGTAAGGGTTTTCAAGGAATATCAACAAACCGGAAGTAGCCATCTTGGATTTCAGAACCACCTCAAACATCATTTTCCGACATCTACTCATTAACCCCGTTTCAAAAATACCCATATTGTAAGGGTTTTCAGAGAATATCCACAAACCGGAAGTCGCCATCTTGAATTTCAAAACTACCTCAAAAATCGTTTTCTGATATCTACTCATTAACCCCGTTCCGAAAATACCCATATTGCAAGAGTTTTCAAGGAATATCAACAAACCGGAAGTCGCCATCTTGAATTTCACAACTACCTCAAACATCGTTTTCTGATACCTACTCATTAACCCCGTTCCGAAAATACCCATATTGCAAGGGTTTTCAAGAAATATCAACAAACCGGAAGTCGCCATCTTGAATTTCAAAACTACCTCAAACATCGTTTTCTAACATCTACTGATCAATTCCGTTCCGAAAATATCCATATTGTAAGGGTTTTCAAGGAATATCAAGAAACCGGAAGTCGCCATCTTGGATTTCAGAACCACTTCAAACATAGTTTTCCGACATCTACTCATCAATTCCGTTCCGAAGATACCCATATTGTTAGGGGTTTTAGGCAATCTCAATAAACCGGAAGCCGCCATCTTGGATTTTGAAACGAACCCAAACATCATTTTCTTGCACTTACTCTTCACATCCGTTCCGAAAATAAACATATGATGCGCGGTTTCCACAATAATCAGACAAAACTTTTTTTACGAAGTAAATTCCAAATAACGTAAACTTTTTTTACGAACCAAATCCCAAATAACGTAAACTTTTTTTACGAACTACCTCTTTTTACGAACCCCCGTTTAGTTCGTAAATGGAGGTTTCGGTGTATTACACTCTTAAGTTCAAAATGTCAGAATTCTTCTTAAAAAGGGCCTAATGCCAACTATAACACAACACACGATTACAACCAGTTTTGAATCATTTCGACGTTTAAAAATTTTTGGGTCGTTTTCGTTACCTTTCGTTTTAAATTTAAAATTTTACTGTGCAGTTAATTTGGTAAACATAAAAAAGGTACTATTTAGGTGTTAGCCCTTCTAAAAACAAAATGCAGAGCCAGAGAAGCCATTTATACGGATTTATCTGTATTGTATAGATTTTTGCGTTCGCATACTGATTTAAGTCAGTGTATAGATTTTATACAGATTTCCTAAATTTAATACAGATTCGCACAGGTTCATAAAAAGTAAGAAGTAAAAAAATAGACTTTTCTCTCTGAGTATCTATTAGTATTTGATTGCAGTCAAGGATGGCTTTTATCGTATCAAAGAATGCTCACTAGCAACTCTTCACACAATTCAATTAGTGCCATTAAAGAGAGACGGATATCATCGCAGCAACATAAACCTGGCATGGCTCATTTAACATAGAATAGACTCCAGTGCGAGAGCGAATTTCTTTCGATGACATTTCTGAGAATCAAAGGTTAGCACGCTGCTGTGGGGATCCTCTCTGAAGCAACAAACGGTCGCTTATTCTCGTTTCGCGATCCGATTCTATACAGGCAGTTGACAATTGCGATAGAATCATTTTACTATTGCCGCTTATTCTAACTATTTGCATATAAACTTTGTATAAGTTGTGTCTGTGAATGCTCCATTCAAGGGTTTTGAAATATTGCAATCTAGTATGAGAGTCATCAAGTCGAATCATCGATTCGATTTTCTGCGATAATTGTCAACTTGCGATTCTTTCTTGGTAAATTCCACATAGCAATAATCATTATCAGACTGTAAATTTTTTTAAGGGTCGTGAAATACTCAGAGTATGAAGTGGAGCAAAGAAATGTAGAAAAATTCTTTCGACGTTTCATGCATTGAGAGACACGATTTCTGGTAGCATCATCTACCGGATTGAAAATGTTATATAGAATATAGATAAATATCGAGCAGTTTCTGTCAAATTTTCGGCAATCACCAACACTGATTGCAGTCAAGTGACAGTTTCCCTTTGTTTGCTTTCTCTTCTATTAATTATTAAGCGGTTTCCACGTTTATCACTCAACTCTTTGCGTAAATAGTACCCGAAACTTTCGACTTTCAAACAGAGTAGTGAAATCAAAGAAAATCTTTTTAATCACATCACAATAATCGAAAGAGAGAGTGATTAAAGAGAAACTGTCACTTGCTTATACGCCCTAATGAAAAATCAACGAGATACAGCGGAAAGAAACCACTGCTCCTAGATTTGTCACAACGGTTATTTAATTAGTATTTAACACGCTCTTTCTAGTAATATTCGAAGCCGAAACAGTTTTTTGAAATATTAATATCAATAACATAATTAAATTAATGTCACGGATACCAAAAAAAAACTTGTTGATGATAATTTGAAGAAGAAAAACAATTGTTAATGTTACAATATGAGAAAACCTGGCAACTTTGCGAAACCAAATGAGATGAAAACAAAGCGCTATCAAGTGAACTGAATGAAAAATTTTCATCTCATATTTTTGAAGATTTTTATTGCTTGTTGGGTAATTTTTTAAGTTTTTAATCGTTAATTAAACAAGTGACAAATGAACATTACTAATTTTGAAGTCATTCAATAGTAGTGTAATTGTGCCAAATAATGATCATGCTTTGCGACGAATCGATTAGTAGATCTTCAGAAACATGGCGAACTGTAAATTTTCAGACGAAAATGTGACCTAAATTGAAAAGTGAGTTTGTTCTAAATAAAAAAAAAACGATCACCGAAGAATTTAAAACTATTTCTTCCAATGGAAAAGTGTGACAATAGCTTAAATATTCATCTTTAAACATTCCACAGTTTGGTTCAGGTACGTTGTAAGATATTATTCATGTTCAAAGTAATGAGGTGAAGGGATGAGATGGAAATAGGAGCTCAAATGAAATGGGGAGCAGTCACCCTACGTTTTATTAACAAGTTTATTGGCCAAAAACTCAGAAGAAGTGCCAAAGTTTTTGTACGGTTTCTAACACAACAATTTCTCGAAATAAGTGAGATAATCCCAAGAGAAGTATTTTGTATTATGTAGTATGTTTAAGTTAAGTATATCTCATTGGAGTTTTTATTCGCGGGACGGACGGACATTTTTCATTTACTTTCGAGTTACTTTTGCGACGCACGAAAACTATTTCAATGGATTCGAAACAATCAGGATAGATTTAAAATGTATTTCTCCAAAATATATGCTATTATAATAAATAGTAATAATGAAAAGTTTAGTAATGTAAACATCAATTTAAAAATAATAATAAAACAAAAGAGATAATATCAAAATGACAATTTGAAATGAGAACTTATTTATGAATGCACTCTTTTTAACTCTCTCGCTGACGGTCAATGTTGTCAGAAAAAGTTTACATGACTGCAAGTGAAAAAGTGGGAATGAATGTGATGAATGGAAAATGGACTGTAATCGTGGGCTGTGCAAAATGATTCTTCTTTTTTTGGAAAATATTTCGACGAAAAAAGTCGTGTTTTAAGCGAAAGTTAGTTCATTCCAATTTACTCCAATTGCCCTCCAGTTTTGCAATCAACTAAAATTATTGATAAAATCCACTATCTATATCAAAAGAAATCAACAAAAATATTATTTAATTCATGAATATTTTAAATTTCGGTTTTTGATTATTTTTTGATTTTAGAAAAACCGTTCAATTTCTCTTTTCAGTCTATATTATTTATGGGGAGTGGTCAAGATGAACCTTGTTTTATATAAATTTTTACTTCATCTTGGATGTAATATTTTGCCTTGTTGAATTGTAACAATCTAAAGAAATACGGTGTCAAATTTGAGTACTAAATAGTAAGGTGAATTGTCTTTATAACATTCAACGGACCTAAATGATATAGTTTAAAAAGGTCCCTGGATAATAATAAAAAATGCAATTCTAAATATTTACAGAATAACTAAATATTGAAAGGTTGCCGAATCTCATTATGCTATTTGAAATACTTATTTTGTTTATCCAGAACAAGAAGTTTTGAAAACAGTGATAAATTGTTTAAGCTGTAACTTAATTGTATTCAAAATAGCACTCACGGAATTGACGTCAAATATCGTTTATTAATAAGTTCAGAATAAAAATATTGCTTCAAAAAACAACTATGCCTTTTGTAAATATATTTTTTCGGTTAATTTTCCAACGACATCTAGAGCATTCAGCCTTTCTAGAATACCCAATCTATTTCAAAATTTCTCTCTGCAATCACTTTTAATACAAGTGTAGGTCTCGATGTTACATCTGTTACCTGTTTAACTTCACCTAGTGGTGTAATATTGCCTTTCTCATATAACTCATATTTTCTTTAATATTACATAGGGATTCTTTAAACTTTTCAATTTGTAAAGAAATTGTAAAGAAAAAGAGAAATTTTCAGATATCATAGAATTAAAAAAAATCTCTGTCGGGTTTACCGTGAAAGGATTCAGGAACTGCATAATTTATGCGTTAATTTCGAGTACAGAATATATCATTTGTTGTGGAGCTACTCCTCTTTTATAAGACTGCCTACTGCCACTAAGAAACTAACAATTTTTGAAAGAAAAATCAAGTGATTTAATGTGATTTAGAGCATTATAATAAATTCTTACCCTCTAGTATAAATAAATTGAAACATTCGTTGAAGCTATCCTAAATAATTCACATTAATAATTTTCGAAACTATGAAAACCTTAATCATACTTAGTCATAGATATCGACATACGACATAATTCCTGAGTAACACTGAAATACTAAGCGATAACGATTAGGCTGCTAAATTCGTTTCACAGAAACGAATTCAGCAATTGAACCAATCTCTCCGCACGTTCCCCTCTCGTCCGATTACGTTGCTGTTATCGTCGATTTCCCAGTACCGCAGTCCACTGAATATGAATCTTCGGCCTTCCGGTGTGACCAGCGCTGCATCCAGCCGTTCGGGGAAGCCCGCGAATTCACTTCGGGTTGACTTCGGGTAGTACCACTCGACTGGTTTCGCTTTTCGCGTATCGTAAAACCAGTACTGCTGATCTTTGAAAGCGAGAAATCCCCCGCCTTTGACGAGCAGCATTGCGTCGAGGTTCGGCGGTACCCCCGGGAATCCAACAGCAGTTGGGCGTGGGTAGCGCTCCTCCAGCTGCCGTCGATCATATTTCCAGTACTGTTGACCTTTGAAAAAGTACGTCTTCTGATCACGGTAGGTCACGGCAGCGTCCACCTTCGGAGGCAGCTTGGGCCATTTGGCGGAAAGTTTCCGTGCCGGCGGGTTGGTTTCGTTCAGGTTGTAGTAAAATCGATCGGCCAGTACGCAAATGTCCCCTCGATGGTCGATGACAATGGTGTCGAAGGATTGTAGAGAGCAAAGCTTGGTGGTCGTCCGTGGTTTGGGTGTTTTCGACGTTGGACGTGTAGTCGGAGGTGTTGGTGTCGTTGGTCGTGTTTCTGAACGAACTCCGTATATTGCTTGGATGGCCTAAATGATACAAGGAAATCTGTAATTATGATAAGATTTTCCTTTCACGACGAAACTGAACATACCTGAATGTCTTCCGGCTGAGGTTTGGAAAGAAAGTTATTCAACTGTGCACCGTACATGATCGAATCTCTCGATGAGGAATGTAGGAGACCAAGCGAATGTCCGATCTCGTGAACGGCTGTGTTCAAAAACTGCTCAATCGAAGTATCATCGGTGAAAAAATACTTGGTGTTGAAGTGAATGTCACCGGCTTCCGGAAAAAAGGCATGAGCTAGTGTAATTTCCTGACTAAATTGACATGGTACACCTCTGCGATAGTGATTCATGCCTTCGAAACTGACCTGAATGTCCACCCGACCAGCATCGGCATCTTCCATAAAGTCCAAATTGGTGACTGCGCTCCATGCATCGAAAGCTTGTCGAATTGTACTCCCGATCACTTCCCGTGGAACGACAGCAGGATAGTTGATTATGTTGTAGGTCAGCAGGGATTTGCTCCATTTCAAGCCAGCTGATAGCTCCCGATACTTGGAAGAATTAGCTCCATCCAAATCGGTCGGATAGTACGGTTCATCATGGTAGGGACGACCTTCCAGAATGGCAGCACTTCGAACTACTCCAAAACTCCACACCGAAATTATCACTAAACTGATGAGACGAAACATTTCACACGATCAAACCCCGATGGGATATCGAACCGACTGAGCCGGCCGAGACGATGCGTAGCATTTTTTAAACTGTCAATTGGACTGCACACACGTGGTTCTTAGTCATCTAAAAGGTGGATTCTCCGTTAATTATCGTGTCCGAACGGCAGGAGTGGTGAACGATGGGATTGACATGGCAGTGTGAAATCACTAGTCGATGTGTTGGCATCGAATGATGTGATTATTCTGTCGATTGTAAATACCTAAAGCCAAGCTCCACAATTAGTGTGCCACATAAAGTAGCAACATTTATCGGTCGGTTTTCAGTAGGTCATTTTGACTAATATATGTATGAGAGATATGATAAGCCAGACATGATGACGTTCCTGACTGTGATTTGCGACGGTGCGTAACTGTGCTAAGTGATTATGATGACTAATAGGATATACGTTGTAAACGTTGTGATAATCAATCAGTAAATCAGAGTAGCATATGGTGAGCACCTTAAGAACTTACACGCTCATTGAATGAATTTTATCTATATGGATTTTAACTATGATCAACTATAAATACGTGGTTTTCTTTATTCATTTTAGTGATACATAGTGAGTTTTTTATCTTAATTTAAAAAATCCATATACCCGAGAGACTATTAAAGAGAATTCTGATTGACACCATTCTCGATCATTCTTGCTTCTGTTTTATAGCTTGGCGATGGCAATAAATCAGTAGGAAAAGTGGGAGTAAGCCAGGGTTACCAGATGTACGGTATTTTCAGTATTCTACTGATTTTCAAAGACATTGGTAAAATTCACTGATTTTTATAAGGATTTATTTGTTTTTCTATAACATAATGATAGAGGAGCGTGATAAATTGGTTGGACAATCGGGGCGATTCCGGCCAACAAATTTCACTGGGTTAAATCATTGAAAACATGCGCAAGTTAAACTCAGTAGAACTAATTAACTCTTGAACTTCCAGAATGCACCCAAAGTTTGTAGTACATGTTACGATAATAACTCAGTCATTTGTTTCGAGATTGATACGGAAATTGGAAAATTGGTTTGAATTGACCTGTGCTTTCACGAGCCAATCACAGCATGCCACAGTGATGTCATCCTTTAGTCACTTTTGTCACTGGCTGCCTGCGAACGAAACATGCAGCTTGTCCAGTGAATGGATGACAAAACAGAATTACATCCATTCGCACGCTGGATAGTCACTTTTACACGGTGTATTGATGCCATTTTTTGTCTGCTGCATAGCGTGTTCGCTTGAGTATATTGAATACCGATCAGCTGTTGATTCTTCAGTATTTTCTCCAGATTTTTCGTACCTAATTTAAAGCGTTTGTATCTCGATGATTTGTTGATGGATTAGCCACATTTAACTTGATTCGAAAGCAATACTGAATATTGTAACTTAAAAATTTTGTCGATGGGGTCGTGCGTATGCGAGAAACTCAAATTACGAATTTTGGATTCAGTTAAAAGTTGTGTTATAAAGATAATCATAGATACTTCTTTTTCATAAAAATGTGCAATTGACGATGATATATAAAGTAACTGAAAGCTCTAACTTCCTAAAATTAGCTGTAGCTCAATATCATTTAGTAGAAAAACCATGTCCCCTTCTATTGATATATATTTATGTATCAGGTTGCGAAAAAGTGCTTGAAGATGTATTATTCAAAGTATTGTCCGTCGCTAGCGACAACTTTCTCCCATATTTCCGCAATTTCCGGATCCCGGCTCGAAAAAAGGAGTCCTCTTTTGACGCTATCCATTTTTCCTACTCTTCGAAGAATTGAAAATGTTGAACTGCCAGGCCGTGTGCCATCGAACGGAATAGGTGGAAGTCAGAAGGGGCGACATCTGGGGAATATCCACAATATTTACTTTTTTTTTCATTCTCTTCCGCAACATCACCATCATCGTCCACGGAAGACCGCTCCAGTCAAAAACCAGCATGCGGGCCACCCGCCGGGCCTTCGTAGCCTGGGGGTGTTTCTCGCGGACTCACACGGACCGAAGGATGTGGCCAACATGGATAGTCGCCTGCTGAAAGCTGAATACTCGAGAATCCGCTACCCCGATACTACATTACATAATATTATAATATTGAATAAAAAAAACGTTATTTTTTTTGGAAATAAAATGTATTTGGGAATTATATTCCACATATACACAGATGTTGCAGTGCGCTGGTATTAGAGTCTTCATGAAGCATAGAAGTCGTGAATATAATTTCCCTCTCGTGGTCTGAACGTCGTTCCTCCCACAAAATAATCCATAGTAAGCAACTATCTTCACGAGGCTGGATAGTGCTGAAGATTGAATATTCAGTTTTCACCAATAGACTGTTGACTGGTTCTTAACTGTCGAATGTTTCTGCGAATTCCGATCACTAACTGCTGTTAATGGTGGCTTTATGCCACAAAAACTGTTGCATGTCACTTATTTAATTCGGACCAAGTTAATAGAGAGTTAGAATTCATAGTTATACTTGAATATTACGAGCAGAAGCAAATTCTGCGAACAAACAAGCTCTGCGTCTGCTGGCTGCTAGAGAAAAACTAACTCCTGCTCTCCTGTTACTTTTATAAAATGAATTCATGTAAAATAGAAGTCATCAACCAGCTGGATCAAAAATAAGTCTTGTAATCAATATTCAGCATGGAATAATTTTTCATTGAATTTTCATCGCGTATTGCTATGGCTTGTTGAGTGCTGTAAAAAACACATGTACCCATTATCGCAAAACTTCATTCAAATAATATTTGACAGATAAGAGCTAGTCATCAGTCTACTGGTGAAAGCTGAATATATAATCTTCAGTTCTATCTAGTCCAGTGAAGATAGTTGCTTGCTATGAATTATGGGGTTAGACATTCTCTCTTTCCGAGAGAAGGAGAAACAGTGTTGAGGGAGAACATTTTTTCCTCTCTTCCATTCTCGTGCATGGACAGCCAATGAAACACACGCTTCCTCAAAATCGATATAGTTCATAAAGCAGATATATTCGTGAATATCACACACCGTCATCCACCAGGTTAAGGTCCAATGTAGGCTCTCTCAATTCTCTCTCTCTCTCTTTCTCTCTCTCTGAAAATACCGTGTCAACTTACGTTTTCTAGAACCGACATATACGAGCGTCAAAAATGATTCATTTTTACTGTAGATCTAACACATATTAAGTGCATTCTGACATATTTTTAAGTGTTGAAGTATGTAGATTTACTCATCAACACACTTGTAAATTGATGATTTGATTTGTGGATTTACGTCACGGATTTACGGATTAGATAAACTATTCATCGAAGGCGGCTCTGATTAAATTTTAGACTAAACGACGATTCATGATTAAATTGCAGACCAAGCTAAACAAGTGTGATAATGACGTTAGACACGATTCACGCGTGATCTGTCAAAAACAGTGTTGCCAAAAAAATACCAGCAAAAAAATCACCCTTCAGTAATATTCGAAGCCGAAACGGTTATATTGAAATATTAATATCAATAATATAATTGAATAAATTAATTAATTAAAGTAATTTAAAGAAGAAAACAGTTTTTTTTTCATAACATTATGAGAAAACTTGGTGAACTTGCGGGCCCGAAATAAGATGAAAACAAGGCGCAAAATTTTCATCTCATATTTTTAAAGTTTTTTTTTGCTAAGTGGGGCAATTTAAGAAGTTCTCAATCGTTGATTAGACACGAGAAAAGTGAACATTACTAATTATGAAGTCATCCAACATTGAATAGTGGTGAAATTATATGAAATAGTGAAATGTTTTGAAACAAAGCAATTAGTAAATGTTCAGCAACATGACGAACTGAAAAACTTGAGACGAAAAAATATAAAGTGAATTTTTTCAATGAAGAAAAAAATCGATGCTCATCTGGGTGCATTTTCAAAATTTCACAACACGAAAGTGTAACGAAACTACTCCTGATTTGATTTCCTAATAACTTTTCCATTATTTGAGTATTTTCACTAATTCTTTCACGAAACGATTGGAAGAAGGTGTAAGATTGTTGTTAATGCCATGTTCAATACGAAAAAATTGTTTAAATAGTGAAAAATAGATCCAAACACGAAACTTCAAAATCAACCCAATCTGTAAATAGACCCTTTTGCACGTTTGCTAGCTTCAGTCTATTATAATCCATGAACGGAGACACATCGACTGCGCAGACCGCCATCTACGTCAAGACAGTGGAACTACACTCGGCATTATTCAACTGGTGCTTCAGTCAATGGTAAATATGAGGCTCTATTTCTCAAGTCTAAACGCAGAAAAACAACTAGCTCTTCTGTTAGAATATCTGCTGTGGGACGTTCGTAGTGTGAGTTTCGATTCTAATTGTGAGAGAGATTGCGTCATCCTGCGGCTGGTCGTTTGCATTGCAGAAAAGTGAACAACGATGGGGAACGTTATACAAAGTCAGCTCTTCTAATGCCTCTAAATGTTATCTAAGAGATCTATAAATAAGGTAAAAATCATCAGTTTTGTGCTAGTCTAGAATAATTTGATTAGCCCTGTGCATTTTTCGCTTCCAAACGATCGCAAATAAAACTATCATTTGGCTGTATCGCATTCGTGAAAAATGTTCCGAACAGTGTTTAATATCGTAGAGAATGCCACAATTTAGCCCTTGTAAAAAAATGGAAGTGAATCCCGTACAGCATTTTGATAGTTTCTTTCAATGAAATATGCAAATCCGAAATTAAATATTCGATATCATAATTATGTATGTTCGTGGTATAATTTGTGATTTGAGATGAATTGAAGAGATCGTTGAGATCGATGAAGAGATCAAGACTCGGACTGGAACATCGATGGAAATGCCATTTATTTCATTCGTCTAAGCTACCCAAACAAGGTGATGAATCCGATCCTAGTGGCCACGATTTGGAGCGAAGGGTGTTCGAGCCGGTTCTCTCAACGTACACAAGATGCCTCTTTAAGGGTGACGAATCCTGAGTCAGGGTAGATTTGAGGTAAGTATCTGTAAAAAAACATCTGGTTATATTCTTGATGTTTTCAAATTCAAGGGTTGTTCATTGGAAAAAAAAATCCCGGAAACCTCTGTTTTAACAAGGGATTTACAACTTAGGGCAGAAAACCATTGTTTAAAAACCAAAGTTTTTCTGAGATTTCGAGCCCCAACAGGTTGTTGGTAATATGCGTAAACAATAATTGCTTCCTTTCCTTTTATTATACATAATTTATAGTATCATACGTAGTTCTGAATTATTACAATTTCGACTTCAATTAACGTGATACTTTTTTAACCAAATAGTTTCGATAATAGTCAATATTTGACTGTGCCGACCTGCACAGGGTCAACAACCGCTCTCCAGACTGATTATTTGAGAGCACTTAAAGGTATTCAAGCAAGCCAAACCACAAAGCCGCGGTTAGTCTTTCTAGTTTGCCATGTCTGCTTGCGATAAACTGCGGTCAAGCTGGGTAACTTCTTCGTTCCGTACAGCAGAAACCGTTTGGTGAATCCCCTTTTGTAGAAATACTTAAATTCGCTGTTTTTTTTTGCTGAACATTGGCTAAATTTTTACCGAACATAGGTGTGAGTCAGTGTGACAGAGTCAAAATGCATAATTCTATTTTCGGCTGTGTTTCGATTCGATTCTCATTTGCCAAAAAACAACAGCAAATCCGTGCTGCATCCACTCTGCACCCGCACAATGTTACGCTTTGGAAAAGGTAAATTGTTTCATAAGGCAAATGGAAAGATTGGAACCGATTAGAGTTTCCACGTTGTGTTTAAGCTGTTCTTTTCCTACTCCCATCTACCTTTGCCGTCAGTCGGTTGAAGATCCTGGCACAACGAGGCAGCTCGGGAAATGTTTTGCATGCTTTGTTTCAAGTGTGTACACAGATTTGTGTTGGTGCATAAACGAGTCGGATTACGAATTGGAAGAGATTAAAGTATCAGAGGGAATTTCGCTCCATTATGACTGGGAAAAATCGGTCTGCATGAAAGTCGAATCGATGGGTCGCAACGCAATACAATGCCCCCATATTCCGGCTGACTAGTTGCAGTGGGTGGTTGAGAGGTTTTATTTTTGAGGATTGGAGCAGTTTTTTGCACCGTTCACTCTGTAATATCATCGGAATACTATTTGGTGTTTTTTCAGGGTACGGTTGATAATTGGGAAATCAACAGGAAAGTCGCTTTATATTATTATTATTACTTCAATTAGGCCAGTAGAAGATGTTTCTGTGAGTGTAAAAGCCACATTCGATAAATGATTGAATGTAAAATTTGAAAGTCTTTTAATGCGCCTCTTAAAGTGTATATCCTTCAAATTTTGAATTTGTATAAATACGTTCATAAAAATAACTGTTACATAATTGAGATAACATTTCATTAGTCATGTTAATTCTACTCTTCCCTGATACAGTGATGGCATTTCACTAGATTGATATACAAGTGCGTAAGTTTCATTTCTACACTGCGGATACATTTGGTGTGCTCCACACAAAGAGGAAGTCGGACTTTTTCTCAGTGTCCATTAGACACACTTTGAATGTGAGCTTGTGTTGAAAGAAGCTGGTGCGAAAGAACCACATTCTCTTCGCATGAATGGCTCTCACGAGCTCTCGCCTAAATACACCCAAAATGATCACTGGCGCGTGATGGTGTGCGAACACTTCTGTGAACTTCAATTAATAGAGAGTAGATCTGGTCTTGCTATAAAAAACTTGTAAGGAAAAACGAAAATTCAACGATAAATTGTTTTATTTTGCTGATTTTGCGTGCCCCTCGCTTCTTTTACGTAAACCATACACCAGAGTGTTCACCTGCGTGTACACCTTTGTGAAAGTATCTGCATCCACCTCAGAGAATTTGATAGTTCTGCTCTAGCACTTTGGTGCGGTTCAGTGCTAGAGGTAAAAGAAACTCATGATGTGTGCACACTTTGTACAACAGTGGTGTATACCTTATGATCAAAAAAAGAACCGGTATTTTCATTTTAAAATTCCCGCGCTTGTCCAATCGGTAAACTTTTATTCTCTCAACGTTGGCAACACTTTTATACACATTCTGTCAAATTTTGACGCATATCGTACGATTAGTTTTTGTTTGGCGTCTATACAAAGAAGTTGAAAAATTTTCGTGTGGCGATTTTTATAATGGATGAAAATTTAGAACAACGTGCGTGCATCAAATTTTGTGTTGCAAATGGATTTAAGTGTTCCGAAACGTTGAAAATGTTAGAAAAGGCCTTTGGTGAATCGTGTCTAGGAAAAACACCGGCATACGAGTGGTATAAACGCTTCAAAGGTGGTCGTACAAGCTTGAATCATGATGAGATCTCTGGCCGCCCAACAACATCTGTTACTGAAGAAAACATTGAATCGGCGAAGCAAATCGTGTTGCAAAATCGTTCTGTACCGATTAGAGAGATTGCTGTGCTGTTGGGCATCTCTTATGGATCAGCCGAACACATTTTAACTGATGTTTTGGGTTTCAAACGCGTCGCTTCTCGGCTGGTGCCAAAAAAGCTGAATTTCATTCAAAAACAGCGTCGTGTTGATGTGGCCAAAGAGATGATTTCCAACGCAGATAGTGACCCCACATTCATCGAATGCATCATAACTGGTGATGAGGTGTGGATCTATGAATATGACGTCGAAACCGCACAACAATCGACCGAATGGCGCTTCGAAGGCGAGCCGAAACCATCCATTATAAAAATCGCCACACGAAAATTTTCCAACTTCTTTGTATAGACGCCAAACAAAAACTAATCGTACGATATGCGTCAAAATTTGACAGAATGTGTATAAAAGTGTTGCCAACGTTGAGAGAATAAAAGTTTACCGATTGGACAAGCGCGGGAATTTTAAAATGAAAATTCCGTTTCTTTCTTGATCATAAGGTATATGTGAAAGAGAAGAGCTCTCGTTGAAGTTGTCAGTGCGAGGGGAGAAATTTTGCTTGCTCTTCGTCACACAGAGGAGATGGACATCTCTGCTGAGAAGTAGTTTAGGTGGTGGACAGTTGAATTTGTCCGCGCCCCCTATCGTTAATTCTTTTTTGTGATTCGTAAGCAAATCTATCATTGAAAACGTCCCAATAGGACAGTGTGTGTTGTTTCAGATCTCTAATTTTATTTTTAAATTCTTTTCAGATGCTCTTGAAAGTCGTCCGGAGAATAGTTCCACGAGCGATTCTATTCTGGATTACATAAATATAACTTCGTACACGGAGAACCCTTCGATCATAAAATTGCGATATCGCAGTTTTTGATTTTTGCGATAGTTGATTCAACTAATTTCTTTTTGATTCAACCAATATGGTTTTTGATTTGCATATATTCAAGTAGTTGAAAAATATGTTGTTTTGAATGCTGTCAAATGCCGGAGACAGTTGCAAGCAAAACAATAACCGCTATGCAAAATCAACAACTTTTTTAGTTGAAATCTGTTCGCGTTTGGTGAAATTGTGTTCATTCGATTTGAGAAATTTATGATAACAAGTGTTTATCTAACAGCGGTGTTGTGATAAAGTTAACCTTGTTTAAGATGAAAAAGTTTTGGTGACAAATTAGAAAATGTTTATGAATGATCATCTCGTAATCTTTCAGGCAAGCGCAAAAATTTTTTGCTTCAAATTCGATCATTGATTTACTTCCAGCAGACTGTTTTACTTCCAGCTTTTTGATACCGATGATGATGTTCATGCATTCGCAATAAAACGCTTTTTGACATGAATTTAATTTATAAAAGTAACAGGAGCGAAGGGTTTCAAACACACAGAACGCGCTGCGATGGAATGGCGCATTTGAATTGCGTAGCAAAATTCCAATTCCCAGCGGTTGATGCACCCAAGCTCATATAAATTGACTAAAATTATCAGTGCATAACTTAAGTTCAACCGAATGAAGGCATCATCTTTCAATACTCATTTTTTTTCACTTTCAATACTCATGTCTAAAACAAATAAAACCGATTTTTTTTTTCAACTAACAGAATTTTGTTTCAATAACAACACCGGTTATTTCAACTAAAATATTTGTTGAAATTGAAAGGTATGTGTCCTCACTAATTTACAGCATTTTTTTCAAACAGTTAAATTAGTTGTTTCAACCATCGTTTCTGCTAATCGAAAAACAAAAATGACAGTTTAGTTGAAAAACAACAATCGATTAGTTGTACCAAATTTTAACCAATCGAATTCAGAAAAACAACTAATATTCTGGTTGAAATGGGATCGCGGGTGGTTCCGTGTACTAGATACATTGAATTGAATGTCTAGTGTTTATATTACTTGTCCCGTGGAGAGTTCATGATGCGGAGAAACACTCATCATTAAGGCTGAGTTCGTACATGATATTTTGTAATGAGTTCTCATCGGTTCAGATGTGTTTTGCTTTGTTATTTTTTTTCTATAGAAAGGTAATAGAATTGCAGGAAAAAATTACTTTCGAACGGAGCCTCGGAGATCCATAGTGTTATATACCATTCGATTCAGTTCGACGAGATATAAGTGACGAGCCGACAAAACGCGTTTTTTTATCGCTCAATTTTCTCTCTGATTTTAGCAAGCTTAGGTTCGTTTGAATGCTGTTATTGAATTCTGGATCAAGTTCCAAGATCTGACTTCTGACTATTACTTCTGGACAGTGCGGTAAAATTTCATTTCCAATCGAACGATATCAGATGAAAATGGAATTAATGGCCACTGACGTCAGCATATCGATACTAATTCATATGACTTTTGCTGCCATTTTCAAGTAAAGCTCCCCGAATTCTTCGTCAGTTGAATAATCGTATCTAGTCATTTGAAGTTTTGCTTGCTCAGTTTCCTAGTGCCTAGTAGTCTAGCTGCTTCATTGTCTTCGCTGTTGGTAGTGAGCAAGTTCGAATGAAAAGAATTATAAATGGAGGAAAGTATGAAAAATGAAAACTGAAGGAGGAAACTAAAAGGTGATTTTTTTGAGGTTAGGATTTTCATGCATTAGTATTTGCTCAGATTTTTTGAGGTTATGATTTTCATGCATTATTATTTGCTCAGTATGCTCTGACATTTCATCATGAATAGACTTACTAACGAGCAACGCTTGCAAATCAGTGAAAAATGCACTGTTTGGTGTGGTTTGTACGCTGGTGGAATCATTGGACCGTATTTTTTCAAAGATGCTGTTGGACGCAACGTTACAGTGAATGGCGATCGCTATCGTTCGATGCTAACAAACTTTTTGTTGCCAAAAATGGAAGAACTGAACTTGGTTGACATGTGGTTTCAACAAGATGGCGCTACATGCCACACAGCTCGCGATTCTATGGCCATTTTGAGGGAAAACTTCGGAGAACAATTCATCTCAAGAAATGGACCGGTAAGTTGGCCACCAAGATCATGCGATTTGACGCCTTTAGACTATTTTTTGTGGGGCTACGCCAAGTCTAAAGTCTACAGAAATAAGCCAGTAACTATTCCAGCTTTGGAAGACAACATTTCCGAAGAAATTCGGGCTATTCCGGCCGAAATGCTCGAAAAAGTTGCCCAAAATTGGACTTTCCGAATGGACCACCTAAGACGCAGCCGCGGTCAACATTTAAATGAAATTATCTTCAAAAAGTAAATGTCATGTACCAATCTAACGTTTAAAATAAAGAACCGATGAGATTTTGCAAATTTTATGCGTTTTATTGTTTAAAAAAGTTCTCAAGCTCTTAAAAAATCACCCTGTATAAGTTTATGTGTATTCTGTAAATGATATTTCAGGTACCTGGTTTGTCTTTCATCTATTTTCTTAAACCAACTCGAATGTTTACATAAACCTCATTTGACTTATTTTTTTCAAGACATCAACTGAAAGTGGTTAAAATGAGCTTTGATTTGAAGAGAATCGATTTATGAACTTAATGCTGCCGGTTCGGTACGTCAGCGAACTTTGTGTGTGTCAGAATATGAAGTTTACTGCAGTAGAGACATCATCTGTGTGCTTCACGTTCCGTGTCAATTGAATTGAATGAAGTTTTACTGCACTGCTCCTGGACATATTGGTATAAGTGACATAAGCGACAAAACACGTTGTTTTTTTTTGACGCTCAATATTTTTCAGAGATGGCTTAGCCAATTTCGATTTTGCATTTCTCATAAAGAAAAACTATGTAATCACTGTGAAAATGTCCATAAGTGTGAGAGGGAATATATGCGTGTGTATGTGATAAAAATGTGAGTACACGAAATTGCTCAACCGATTAAAAAAAAAAAACTTGGGCTCAACTTAGAGGCACTATTGCTCCATAGTATTTTTGCCTTCCGGTTTCGAAATTAAGGACAAATGAGTGAAATATTACAAATTTAATTGTTTGCCTATATAAAAGAAGATTTAAGGATGAGATAATTTCTCAAAAATAGTAAATAAATTCCTCTAGTTCACTGGACTTGTAAGGAAAGAATAACATTGAAGTCTGCATATCTGCCGTTTTTTAGAAATTTTAAACTTTATTGTCAATAAAACGGTTACAAATTCAATATTCAATGTAGTTAAAAGGTCCTTAATAAACTTAATAAAAAAAAAAAAATATTCAATGTATTGTCCATCGCTAGTCACTAGTTTTTTTCCATCTTTCAAGCAATTCGCGGATACCCTTTTTTAAAAAAAAAACTGGGTTGGCCGCACTTCACGAATCAACCCAGTTTTTGACTTAATCATAATTGGAGAAGTACTGGTCGTTCGTTTGAATTCACCTAATAGTGTAACGATTAGGGTTGCCACATATACAGATGAGTACAGATTTTTCATACAAATTTGTGACCAAGATTCTGTATGTACAGATTAAAGATGTTTGGCACTATGAAGAATTTCAACTATTTCGTTATAATACAGATAGATTTTGAATGCTTTTTGCTCTTTCTCGGTGTATCAGTTTAGAAGTCTGTTTGAAAAAAATTTGCTGTGTTGTTTCTTTTATAGTAGTGTAAGTAGATTAAATCAGGTAACTTACAGTCTGTTACATAAGAGCATGGTCACGATTAGTCGCGATCGATAAAGTGGAATGGTGCAATTTTTTTTAACACAGAGGGCAGTACTGTACTTCATGCAATGCAAGAATAAATCAGCTGACTATAGTTTCCAATACGATCTCAGCATTTTTTTTCTGCTCGCACCTGAAAGCAGCGGTGCCAACCCTACGGATTTGCTCAAACTGTGTAGCTTCTGATAAGCGTGTGAAATTGCTGATGTTCCCACCTTCAAATCAACCATAATATATTTTTTGTTTACACAATTGCTGGGTGCATTGGTTTGCTGCTAACAAATTTTGAATTACAATGATCCGAATTATGCGAGGTTTCCTGAATCGAGGAGTATTAAAAACGAAACAAGGTAAGTTAATGGTACATGTAAACATAATATTGTGAAAGTACGAAAAAAACGCATATTTTAGATTCTGATATTGTTCCACCGCCACTCAAACAAGTTAAAAGATCTGATGAAGAGGATCTCTCTGACAGTGAGAAGGAAGAAGAAGCAAAGCAAATCCGTTGAGTCTGTTTGCGTTGGAAGACAGCGACAGTGTCAGCAACGATGAAAACAGTACGGAAAATGGCAAAAATTGTCTGTCGAAAGGTTAGTTGAATCAATTACAAAGTGATCTACTTTTGACGAACTCAAGAATATCAATGTATCTATCAGAGCGTAGAGGGATTGTTTCTCTCACAAAATGAAATAATGAACTGTAAAAACCTTACAGTTCATTATTTCATTTTATGAGAAATATATAATAATTCGCAAAATGGTTCACGGCAGATTTGTTCTTTCTAATTGTTATTTTTCTTTACATATTGTGGGTTCAAAACGTTATGAACAAAGGTTCAAAGATTCTTGGAAGAAGGAACTCCCTTGGCTTAAAAAATATAAACAAAAAGCGTATTGTGAGGTGTGTGAAGTATTTTTAAAGTACGAAAATGGAGGTTTAAAAGATCTGAAAAACCACGCAAACTTAGAGGCACTATTGCTCCATAGTATTTTTGCCTTCCGGTTTCGAAATTAAGGACAAATGAGTGAAATATTACAAATTTAATTGTTTGCCTATATAAAAGAAGATTTAAGGATGAGATAATTTCTCAAAAATAGTAAATAAATTCCTCTAGTTCACTGGACTTGTAAGGAAAGAATAACATTGAAGTCTGCATATCTGCCGTTTTTTAGAAATTTTAAACTTTATTGTCAAAAAAACGGTTACAAATTCAATATTCAATGTAGTTAAAAGGTCCTTAATAAACTTAATAAAAAAAAAAAAATATTCAATGTATTGTCCATCGCTAGTCACTAGTTTTTTTCCATCTTTCAAGCAATTCGCGGATACCCTTTTTTAAAAAAAAAACTGGGTTGGCCGCACTTCACGAATCAACCCAGTTTTTGACTTAATCATAATTGGAGAAGTACTGGTCGTTCGTTTGAATTCACCTAATAGTGTAACGATTAGGGTTGCCACATATACAGATGAGTACAGATTTTTCATACAAATTTGTGACCAAGATTCTGTATGTACAGATTAAAGATGTTTGGCACTATGAAGAATTTCAACTATTTCGTTATAATACAGATAGATTTTGAATGCTTTTTGCTCTTTCTCGGTGTATCAGTTTAGAAGTCTGTTTGAAAAAAATTTGCTGTGTTGTTTCTTTTATAGTAGTGTAAGTAGATTAAATCAGGTAACTTACAGTCTGTTACATAAGAGCATGGTCACGATTAGTCGCGATCGATAAAGTGGAATGGTGCAATTTTTTTTAACACAGAGGGCAGTACTGTACTTCATGCAATGCAAGAATAAATCAGCTGACTATAGTTTCCAATACGATCTCAGCATTTTTTTTCTGCTCGCACCTGAAAGCAGCGGTGCCAACCCTACGGATTTGCTCAAACTGTGTAGCTTCTGATAAGCGTGTGAAATTGCTGATGTTCCCACCTTCAAATCAACCATAATATATTTTTTGTTTACACAATTGCTGGGTGCATTGGTTTGCTGCTAACAAATTTTGAATTACAATGATCCGAATTATGCGAGGTTTCCTGAATCGAGGAGTATTAAAAACGAAACAAGGTAAGTTAATGGTACATGTAAACATAATATTGTGAAAGTACGAAAAAAACGCATATTTTAGATTCTGATATTGTTCCACCGCCACTCAAACAAGTTAAAAGATCTGATGAAGAGGATCTCTCTGACAGTGAGAAGGAAGAAGAAGCAAAGCAAATCCGTTGAGTCTGTTTGCGTTGGAAGACAGCGACAGTGTCAGCAACGATGAAAACAGTACGGAAAATGGCAAAAATTGTCTGTCGAAAGGTTAGTTGAATCAATTACAAAGTGATCTACTTTTGACGAACTCAAGAATATCAATGTATCTATCAGAGCGTAGAGGGATTGTTTCTCTCACAAAATGAAATAATGAACTGTAAAAACCTTACAGTTCATTATTTCATTTTATGAGAAATATATAATAATTCGCAAAATGGTTCACGGCAGATTTGTTCTTTCTAATTGTTATTTTTCTTTACATATTGTGGGTTCAAAACGTTATGAACAAAGGTTCAAAGATTCTTGGAAGAAGGAACTCCCTTGGCTTAAAAAATATAAACAAAAAGCGTATTGTGAGGTGTGTGAAGTATTTTTAAAGTACGAAAATGGAGGTTTAAAAGATCTGAAAAACCACGCAAACAAAGAGTGTCACAAACAGAACGCCCTTAAAACATTTCTTAAACCCTCTGCAAAAATATCTAATTTTATGGTATCAGAAAATAAAAACATCGATGCCTGCATAAGATTATGCTTGTACGCTGTGGATAAAAATATATCTTCCAAGGCTGATGAGTCATTAGTTCCAGTTATAAAAACAACATTTCCGAATTTTCAAATAGTTTCTTCGTTGAGAATGGGTCGCACGAAAGCTACAAAAATCATTGTAGCTGTAACAGGAGAAACTCAAAAAGAACGGCTCATCAGAATTATACGAAAAGCTTTCTTCAGTATTATCGTTGACGAGTCTACTGATATATCCGCGGAAAAGGTACTTTGTGTTACTGTACGTTATTTCGATGAAGATGTCAACAGCATCCGTGATGCATTCCTGGATTTGATACCAGTGGAATCAGCAAACGCAAGATTTTTATGCAGTGCTATACGAGAAATATTTTGCAAGAATAATATTTCCTATAAAATCAATTTGATTGGGAATGGTAGTGACAACGCGGCTGTGATGGTCGGCGATAATCTTTCTGTGGCATCGTTATTACGAAAAGATTGTCCGCATTTGATTTATGTACGATGTATGTATATGCCACTCTATAGCGCTTTGTGCCTCATATGCAACAAAAAAACTTCCAGATCATTTGGAACAATTGTTGAAGGATATTTACAGCTACATATCAGCAAATGTAGACAATTTATCCAACGCCATGAAAATTCACAATAAATTTTTGGATCCAATAACTGAGTTGTATATCGAATTTCTGAATTTTATTATTCCAATTATCGATGGAATCAACGAACTATTTCAATCAGAAAAACCTGAAGTTAACAAGAAAAGTTAGACAAATTTTGTGATATTTTGTTAGGCCAGAGATAATGAAATCTGTTCCAAATTTGCATGACTAAATTGCTGAATATTTAAAGGATTGTACTGAAATATATTTCGGCGTGCGAGTGACAGCGGTATTGAGCTCAAGAAAAATGGATCCCGTGAATCTTGAACACTTTTGTAAAAGGTGTCAAGACTTCTATATCGAGCTATCGACACAAATGATTGCAAGATTTCCATTCCAGAATCGACTGGTCTAACACTTGTGAATTATTTACAGCGAAATCGAAGTGCGTCCATACTTTCTGGGACAGCTTTGTATTTCCTGAATAAAATATTATCCATGAAATGGTCTGTTATTTTATTATACTGTGAGTTTCAGAAAGACAAAACCGATTACGCAACCATGAAAACAGCTAAACCGTACTGTAATCAATAGCCGGACAAAGTTTGAAACGAAATACAATCTGCTGTATCGGGTGTTTCTGGCTCCGTGAGGTAGCAGCAGCTGTTTCCGAACGGTGCCGTACCACCTTCGGAACATCTAAATCATGTTTGGGACAACGTTGAAGCCCGCTGGAATTCAGTTGCATGTATCAAAGTTACAAAAATTACTCAATTTTCTCCACAACAAAGTAATACTTTTCATGTAGCATAATGTTTTTTCGTTCTTTTTAGTGTATGCAAACCAGGAAACCATGGAGACCAGGGGACCATGGTTGCACCGCATCAATAGAAGTTGAATTTTCTTTTTGTGGTTGCTCCTGGCAAGCTGCAGGCAAATTTCATTGTATGGTGAAAATGATCGTTCACTTCACTTGATTATTGGAAACACTTTTGCACTTCTGGTCGAGCCAAACCGAGACAAGGCTGAAGGTGGCAAGACAATTTTATAAATTACTCTTTATCGCATACAGTCAGGGTCCAGGTTGAAGACATGTCGAGCACATACAAACATACCTATGAAGTTTTAACCATCGGCATCTGATGACGGAGTCACCTCAGAATTGCTTTCGGTGCTAGTTTTCCTGTTATTGGCTTATTTGTAAATATATATTCGGAGTTTTGTCTGAATGAGAAGCCGAATGAATTCAGAGCGTGTAGCAAATTCCGATAACCGGACTGGTTATTAATACTATTTATGCTCACACTTATTGCATACGCCTTATGTTAAACCAGTTCGAATACCTTTCACTTGTCGATCAATGAAATCGGAGCGGTGTTCGGGTGTGTCGTTTGATTGGGCGACGGCCGAACATTTTGTCTTCGTATGTCCTGCTAAGTGTACTGGGGATGTAGCTCAGATGGTAGAGCGCTCGCTTAGCATGTGAGAGGTACGGGGATCGATGCCCCGCATCTCCAAGAAACTTTTTTTTTAACTTTTTCTACAGGAACCTGCTATTACTGTTTTTGACCACCCGGCCGGTGTATTTATTCGATTTAGAATAAGTAAGATTTATTGCCGCATTCAGCCTTATTCAGCTCAGTAAAAATATCTTGCCGGCACTCAACTTAAAACACAACAACCAGTCAATCTGGACAATGATATTTCCTTTGTTTTTCCAAGCAATTTATCAACACCGAACAGCTTTTATTATTGAAATTCTTCCCATTCTTCTCGGATCATAACTCAAGCTTTCGGTGCTTGCAGCGTTTCGGTGGAAATAGGAACGAAGATGATTGGAAATATGAGTCCTGTCCTTGTTTTACTGTTCGGTGTGTCCGACTAGCCACGTGCAATTGTTTTATACCTAGCCCGGTCGGGACCGGACAAGGAGGGAAATTTCCCGAACAACGACCGGAACCGTCCTTAAAGATCACATTTTTCGATTGACGTAGAACGAAAAAGTGCGATTTTTACGTCGTTGATGTTCTCCGTTCGTGGGCGGTAGCGTTGTAGGTGGATTTTATCGAACTGGCAGAGTAAGGATTTTCTTCCAAGAATTGCTCATTGAAATCATGTCAGTTGCTGTACTCAGCCAAGTGTGAAATGATGCTACTGGCGCAGGAAGTTTTGAAAATATCATTATTTTTGACTAGCCAACTGTTACGTGGTTGAAAATTGTAATAGAATTTGGCGCTCATCGATGTTTGAATTTTGAAAGTTTCAGAAGCGAAGAAGTATTTGGAGTAACTGTAATTGTCAACGCAGAAAACCGTCGGGATGGGCACACTGCCTAAGTGAAGGTTACAAAAACAAGGATGCCAGGTTCACAGATTAATCTGTGTTTCACAGACTTACAATTTTCTGCACAGATTTTGAACAGATTTTCACAGATTCTGGAATAAATCACAGATTTAGCACCAGCACAGTTTAGCACCAAAAAGTACAGAGCGGTTGAGGAAAAAGGTACAGAGCGTGTTGGTTGTGAGACCTTTTTTTTTGCTCACCAAATTGATTTTGATCTGCTATTATGGTACGGAAAACGGGCACAGATTTTCACGGATAGGTTTTTGGTTTGAGATTTTCGAAAAAATGACCTGGCATCCCTGGACACAAAGGGGCCTTTAGCAACGCACCAAATCGACGGCAGAGGGGAAAACGTCATCGGCAAAACCACGTTTTTGCGAAGATAATTTCTTTTCCAATCGTACGTTGAAGTGACCGGTCGTGTTTTAAAGTTGCTGAAACTAGAAGCTGAATAGTGAAATATTTACCGATATACTTAATTTTATACTTACCCGTATACTTATCTGTAAATACCTGAATAGGACATGTAAGATTACCTGAAAAAAAATTATTCGAATTATTGAAATTTTGTATATAGTTTGCAGAAAGCAGTTTCGATAGGACGCGCAGAAGAAGTATTGTCGCGACTAGAAAACCAAAATTGTAAGTAAAAACCGCTGATGTAATGAAAAAGTTAATTAACTAATTGTAAAGCTCTTTTAGTTGAAGCGTTAAACAAACAGCTATAAAAACGGTTTGTGCGCCTGCGAAATTTATCTCTTTATCAGAAAAAATCTGGAGGTGGAGTCCTCATAGCCAATAACTCTTGCTCTACTTCTGCAGAAACTATTACTTCTAAATATAAAGAATTTGAACATGTATGGGCCAAAGCCTCAATTTCGGATGAAGTTCTTTTTTTCTGCTCCGTCTACTCTCCCCCCCACCGAAAATTCAAACAAATCATCTTTTGAATTATTCTTTCAATCTTTAGATGCACCCATTTCGAATATGGAACCTGAAGTAAAGCTTGATATTTTCGTCATCTTCAACCAATGGATGGAAAGGTCTCACGGTCCCATAACAAGTTCCTGAATTTCATTTGAATCCGACTTCCGGTTCCGGAATTGCAGGGTGATATGCACCAAAAAAGAGAAAACAATTTCATCAAAAATGTGAAAATAATGTCACTCACTTTTCTCGGAGATGGAAGTTCTTAAGATGCCATAAGAATATCCCAATTTTCATTCAGATCAAACCCCTGGCTCCGGAGATAGGGTGCGTCAATCTTCAATTTCAGGAATACTTTGTTCATAAACTGAGACTCTGTAACCAAATAAACCATTGATACACCCATAAATGATTTGCTGAATTCTATTCAAGTCCGACTACCTGTACATTTTTTTTTTCCAAAATTCAAATCGTCATAGAGAACCGTAAATAAATTTGTAGTTCATGTTAGTGTATAGTTAAATGAACCGAATGTTGTATGATATTACCCTGCATTGCATTATATCATATTATATTGTAATATATTAAATTATATTATATAATATTATGAGTATATGTATTGTGTTATATTGTATTATATTACATTATATTATATTATATTATATTGTGCTATATTATATTTTATTATATTATTTTATATTATGTTATATCACATAGAACAGATATCCAACAGACATTCATGCGTGCAAAGTTGTGTGCAACGGTGTTTTTAATGGATTTCACTTGTATGCTATACACAGCTTTTAGAAAAAGTTTGTACTAGCTTGGATGTCTATTTTCTGTAGTTATTATTATATTATATCGTATTATATTGAATCATATTATATTACATTATATTATATTGTAGTATACTGCATTGCATTATATAATGTTATATTGAATTGTATTATATTAAATTATGTACATTGTATTGTATTATATTATATTATATGATATTGTATTATTCCTAATTATATCGACAACGGGGAGGGGCAGGGAGTGCATCAGGGTGTCTTACATGTTAATGACTGGATGATGGAGTGGATTGTCAACTTGAGTCATGTGGGGGAAGCTTTGGTTTCTCCCTGAAGGTCTGAAATGAGTAAGACGCACCCTTCTAACAAACAAACTATCAGGCGGTTTTAATCTGGTACAACGAATTTCTTTATTATATGGCTGGATGTTCTTGCTGGAAGGCGCCGGGTCCTCAAAACCCAGTTCAGCCTTCTTAACAGCAGTTATTTTTTTATTTTTTTATTTAAAAGATATTTTATTCAGACCTATTTGCGAACAAGCTTTATGTGGCCGATTTAGCTGAGTTTTAGATAAACATTTTTTTGTATTGGATCTCGTTGTCACCCTTTTTCTAGGGGGAGAGGAGCTTCCATTTTCCTCCTGCGAGGATTGAGGGGCAGTTTGTTCGTGGTTCGTCTCGTCATCCATTCCCTTGGTATTGTTGTTGATTTCGTTGCTAGTTGCTGTAGATGCGTCTTGTTGTACATTGTTTGCAGTTGCTGGTTGGTTGGATGGTAAGCTGTTAACTGCAGCTATAGGGGTTACGTTGGATGGTTTCGTTGAAGAAGGGATACTTCCCTGTTGTTGGCGACTGTCACAGGTGTACTGGGGTTGCTTGGGGTTGATGTGAAGGAAGCACCGTTGTCCTTTGGTATAGTTGTCTCCTTGTCCGGTTTATCACATGTCTTAGAATTCCATGAAACATCGAGATTTAGTGTCAGATCATCGAAAAAAAATTAGAAAAATCGACTTTCTGGGACTTTGAGCTTGGAAATTGGAATTTCTAAGTCCCAGAAAGTCGATTTTTTTCAAAAAAAAATTTTTTTTTTCGAGAGGACACTAAATCTTGACGTTTCATGTAAAAATATTTTTTCGGTTTTTGCATTCAAAAATACGGGTTTTACATTCTAAAATACTTAAACAGGTTTTTAAAACTAAGTTGCACTTAAGCGGTTTTTGCATTCCGCCGTTCGATTTGAAATGATTTCTTATTTTTAGATATGACAGGAAGACCATGATAGCATCAATAACTTTGAAGTTATATCCACCAATGTAATGTTCGTTACGCTCCAGTTTCAACCAAAAATACCAAATAGTTCATGATCCGAGAACTTTTGATCTTGGTGTATAATCATTACATGAAAATATACCCTTTTACTGAAACCTTGACTCACTTTTATCATGTGCAGAATCGAAATTCTACCCGTGTATCCGTTCGTAGAGATCGCAATAAGTGTGAGTGTATGTGTGTATGTTTGTGTATGGCAAGAAATATACACTCGATTTTCGTTTCCAGTTCCGAAAGTACATACCAGAAACTGGGGTAAAAAAGGCGGGTGGGTAATGTCAGAGACATAACTGGATGTCGTGAATACAAATGCAAACAACTGGCAGCTGTGACGTAATCGTTCTTGTCGGAAGCGAAGCTAGCTTTGCTAACGACACAAAATACATCTGCTCGCAGTGGTGATAGAATCCAAACTGATCCAATTATTGTTAAGAGGTTTCTTTTTACGTGATTTCGTCTGCAGCTTTTTTAATAATGGGCGGTCCTAACGGCTATAAAATAGCAGCATATTGAAGTTTAATTTCGATTATTTCATTTCATTGAAAAAAACTATCAGAATGCTGTACGGGATTCATTCCTGCCTTTCAGAAGGACCAAATTGTGGAATTCACTACGATATTAAACACTGTTCGGAACATTTTCCTCGATCGATTTGTTGTACAGCAGCAGATATTTTGTTCTCTTCCTCAGAACGCGTTCTGATTGGCTGGTGTTGACATGGGTCAAATGAGACAGGTTTTTCAATAGTGTACTATTGAAATACTTCAATGCTTTTGCTATGCACGTTTAAGTTGAAAAATTTCGATTCTATTGGTAGTTAGATTATATAATTCCTTTCACAGATCACTGAGCTATGAGCTTTAAAAATACGAGAAAGGCAAACGCGCCTTATGAATTATCCTCTTTGATACTCGTTTATACCAAACATTTCAGAACAGTTTAATTTTGAATTATTTGAGATAATGTCACACAACTGAAAATTTTATCATAAAATTGTGATCATATTTCCAATGGCATGTAGCAAAAATTATGTTGATTCGTTAGATACAACAAGAGATATTCACGATCAAAAACTTATCATTCTCACAGAGGGTGAATTTTGAAAAGGCACCCCATAGTAAAGTAAGTCGTATTCACGACAAAACTTCAAAAGGAAACTGACTTCATTTTCTAAGAGATTTCTAAATCAATTTTTTCAAATCGTCCTGCTATCCATTTGGAACCCCAAGCATTCGAGTAACCACTTGAATCTCCAAAAGATAGTGAATCAATCTTTAAATTCTATAAGATACGTGGCGTGGCACTATTCGCGTTTAAAAAATGCGAAAAAGTTCGGATTTGGACCAACCGCAAATAAAACGCTACATCTAGTAGGCGTGGTTTTGCTGATAAATTGCGAGACATCAACAAAGTAAACGATGGTTAGGCTTAAAAGAACTTCTCTTTTTCGAGAACTACGAAGAATCATGTACATAGAAGAAGAATTATGTTTGTATTTGGCATAGCTTGCGTTGTTTTTAATAAAGGTGAAAATAAGTATGAATCAAAATTATTATTTTGAGCGGTAATCCGCGACTCCATAACTGTTTTATTCTTCGTTTCAACGAATCTGCGGATTGTATCACTTTCGGACACCTTTTTCATCCTGAAAAATGGCCAATAACAATCGAGAAGATTCTCCGTTCAAAGTGTATCGCTATTACAGGTGTCTTTTCCTTGGCGGTGAAGATACAGAAGAGATGATAATTAATTGTTATGACAAGAGATTACCACTTGTAATGAGTTTTGACCTCCTCTTCGGTGCCGTGTTGTATTTCTTTTCCACATTCTCTAACTCTCTCTCTCTCTCTCTCTCTCTCTCTCTCTCTCTCTCTCTCTCTCTCTCTACCTCTGCCTCGTTGTCCCGCTATTGCTCGCTAATGTCAACGATAATGGTTAGCTCGTCAGAGAAATTGGTTTTCCTCTGTTTTTAGAGCCAAGGCATTAGATGCGATTCTTGGGCAATTCCGCACAGTGAAAACATGTTGAGATTTGGACACGAATTTGATATGAGTGAAACGATTTCGGTTTGTTCATTGAAGTAAGATGCTTTTATTTTGAATACTAGATTGAATTAATTCGGTTCTGCAGCGGGACGTTCGCAAAGCCAGTTTCGCTTCAAACAAGAGCGATTGCGTCATCCAGCTGCTGGTCGTTTGCATTGGAGAAAAATATAACAAAAAGTGGACAACGATGGGGAATCTTATGCAAAATCAGCCCATTCTAATAGCTCCAAATGTTATCAATAGAACTATTAGAATTACTTATCTGTTGAAATATGCAAATCGGAAGTGAATATAATCATTATTATTATTATTATTATTAATGTCATTTATTTATACCCGGCCTAACCCTTTTCGCTCGTTCGCCGGGTAATGAATATTATCAGTTTAGTGAAGGTTTACAGTGTAATAGATTCTAATTAAATAAAATCGCATTTTTCTTGGCTCTTTTTAACTGGATTTTGTGTCAACATTTCTTTACGTTTCGTCCTAGAGTCGTCAGTACAGTGCAGTTCAAATTTTACTGTTTAATGCAAAACTCGGCAGATTTTGTGTGTTGGTTGGAGTGCGTTTTGTTGACTTCAGAAAGTTCAAGTGGTGTCAGATATTGTATTGTTCATTACTATCGCATTAAATTTGAGGAAATATTTCGTATGATATTGAATGAATAGAGTTTTTAACGTGTATGTTCTCCTGTTTTATTATAAAGAACTATAAAAATTGTTCCGTAATATTTAATTGTATGTCAGAATGTTTGATGTGAAATACGATATTAATAATATTTTTGTCAAGTGGCCATAGATGGGCTTAACATTTATGGCCATTGACTGTCAGCATATCCCAAATGTCAGTATATCAAATGAAGCCCCTAGAATTCATCGTCAATTGAATGATCTTACCTAGTCATTTGAAGTTGTGCTTGTTCAGTTTCAAGTGCCAAGTAGTCTACATACTTCATTGACTTCACTGTTGGTAGTGAGCAAGTTTGAATGAATAGACATGAACATGAAGTCGATAAGCTAAATTTTCTCCGGCCAGAATTATTACTGGAGGGTGGCGGTTTTCATTTGATTTTTCGATTATCACCAGTAAGTTTAAATCGATCAGTTGCTATTGTTTGGAATGTAGTGAGATGTGTTCCAAAATAATATAAATGAAAACAGAAAGAGGAAACAATTTTTTTTTATGTTTATTCTGTAGTTGATTGGTCCCGGGTTGGCGGTTCAATGCATAGGACGCTGGTGTTACGAGCCAGTATGTTCGAGGCCCGACCTGGAAGGGTTCTTATTGTCAGTAGGATCCATAGTACCTAGCCATGGAATGATTTTGTCCACTAAGAATCGGCTGCGAAGTCTGTTGAAACAGAAAGGCCAAATGTAATGCCAAGACTTTGACTTTGCTTTTCTATAGTCGATATTTCAGTTATCATGACTGGTTTACTTTTTTCATCTATTATTTTGAATCAATTCGAATGTTTACATGAAACTCTTTTTAAAGGAGATATTTTGTTATTTCAAGAGATCAACTGACGGTGGTTCAACTGAGCTTCGACTGGAAGAGTGCAGTAGAGTGGTAGTCAGTATGTGTGGCACCAATGTGATTCCAATTGAATTGAAATTTCACTGCTCTGCCGGATGTTGATTATTTAAACCTTTTGACACCGCATGAGCATTTTGATTCACATATTTTAGCGGAAGAAAACATTTCAATGGAAAAATATTACTTACAGCTCTTCGTAAAACACGTCTGGCTCTTTGAAGGATCGATTTATAGTATTTCTCTGTTGTTGTTGTTTACTTTTCGGTGTATTTTGTTCTAATGTAAACGACCAGCAGCTGGATGTTGGTGTAATTGCACCTTTTTGAAACTAAATTCGGTAGATTGAACGAACCTACCGATGAGAAAGATGTGAAAATCAGAATCAAATCATCTTTTTTTCACTGGCACACTGGCGCAGTAGGCTAGAGAAGCACTGCTTGTAGTTTATTTTCCGGTCCCGCAACATAACTGATCTCAGTACTGATTGATTCAATAGTGAATCAATTTTTGTAAAGGCCTACTTTGCTTAGCCTCGTTTGCACGTTTTTTTTAACGGCCTAAGATAAGCAACATGCTGAATTTGAAGTTTGTGAAAATCGGTCACGTGAAAGTGAGTAAGTAATCAGCGTCGATGTTGGTTTTCGTTTTCTTTATGACGTGTACGAAATTGATCAAAGCACACTGTGTGCATAGTTTGTAAAGACGTGTTGTGTTTTCTTCTTCCGTGCCAGCATGTCCCGGTGCGTACCGGCTTTGTATCGTCACTTTATTTGGCGATTTGAAAGCTTTGACAATAATCATCCTGTTTTTGCGGAACCGGGAGCTGGATCCGGATAAAATTTTACAGTAGTTTTAGAGACAATATGAGACTTTAATTTAAATCAAGAATTGTGAGAATCGTTCCAAGCATCATTGAGAAATCGAAATAAGTTCTAGCTTGGGAGTTATTCTTCACCACTTTCGGTGCCTCTGGAATAGGGAATGGGGGACCAGTAATGCCAAATTAAGTTTATATATTCAAAAACTAAAAAGTGCTGCAAACTAGAAGAATTTATCAGTTAGTTTTATGGGATTCATACATGTTTTTGCCATCGCGTTCTAGTTCCGAAACAAGAAGACGGATCCGGATTAAATGTTATAAAAATTGTTAAAAGACTGCAATACCTTTCGTTTCAGTCTACGTTTTTAAAAATCGGTGAAGTCATTTCGGAGAAAATGGAGTGCACATTTTTCCGTGATTTTCACATATTACCTTATTACTCCGGAACCGGAAATTCAACAGCAGGCTATGGGATCACAAGACCTTTCATTTGAATCTAAGTTTGCGAAAATCGGTTCAGCCATTTCCGAAAAAAGTGAGTGCATATTTTTTTCATATTATTCCTATATCTACGGAACCGGAAGTCGGATCGGGATGGAATTCAAAAGCAGGCTATGGGACCATAAGACCATTTCATTTGAATCTAAGCTTAATATTTTTGTAACATACATACACACCTACACACACAGACAGACATACAGGCATTTGCTCAGTTCGTTGAGCTGAATCGAATGGTAAATGAATTTCGGCCCTCCGGGCCTCGGACAAAAAGTCAGTTTTCACAGTGATTGCATTACCTTTCTATATGAGACAGGCAAAACAGACCACTTAAGATTTCCGTTTCTTGGAAAAATGTGAATGTCTCTGACCATGACAGGAGCGAAAATTTCATCAGAATTCGTATGCTAAACTTTCTTTTTTTAATGATGCTTGAGAGAAGCTAGACGTGTCTCGATGTATTATGGAATCAAAGAAAGTGGAGATAATTAGAGTTCAATTAAAGTTATGAAAAGATTTAATTGTCAACGATTAGTTTTTACACTTTTTATTATTTTTGCCTTTCTCATATAGAAAGGCTATGCAATCACTGTGCAAATCGACTTTTTAATCGAGGCCCGGAGGGCCGAATGTCATATACCATTCGACTCAGCTCGACGAACTGAGCAAATGTCTGTGTGTGTGTGTGTGTGTGTGTGTGTGTGTGTGTGTGTGTGTGTATGTGTGTGTGTGTGTGTGTGTGTGTGTATGTGTGTGTATGTAACAAAAATATGCACTCACTTTTCTCAAAGATGGCTAAACCGATTTTCACAAACAAAGATTCAAATGAAAGGCCTCATAGTCCCATGGCCTGTTATTGAATTTCATTCCGATCCGACTTCCGGTTCCGGAGATATAGGATGATATGTACCAAAATAATGAAAAAAATATGCACTCACTCTTTACAGAGATGGCTGAACCAATTTTCACAAACTAAGAATAAAATAAAAGGTATTATGGTCTCATAGCTTGCTATTGAATTTCATTTGAATGTGACTTCCGGTTCCGGAGTTATATGGTGATATGTGAAAATTTGAGAAAAAGTTTACATTCAATTATCTCTGGAACAACTCAACCGATTTCCACAAACTAAGATTCAAATGAAAGGTCTACAAATTTGTAGGACATTTTATCTGGATCCGACTTCCGGTTCCGGAACTAAAGCGTGATAAGTCGAAAATTATCAATTTTATTAGTATTTTTCCATGAACGATGGTTAAAAATAGGTACAAATACCATAAAACTCTCAGATTCTAGTTTGCAGAGCTTTTTAGTTTGTGGGCATGAAAACTTAATTCTGTACTACTGGTACCCTCTTTTCCTGTCCCGAGAGCACCGAAAGTAGAGAAGAAAAACTCCTAAAACTAAATTCATTTCGATTTCTCTGCGATGCTTGAACCGATTTTCACAAATCTTGATTTGAATTAAAGTTCATACTGTCTTTAAAGCTACTATGAAATTTCATCCGGATCCGACTTCCGGTTCCGCAGTTACAGGGCGATGAGTGTCAAAGTTTTCAAATCGTCATATAGAGTGACAATATGTGCAACACCGAAAGAAAAAGAAAACACAAAACGAACAAGGCGTGCTTTGTTCTATTTCGTTTCGTACACGTTGTGTAGTGATGTCAATAATAATAATAATAATAATAATAAAAATAATATTAATAATAATAATAATAATGATAATAATAATAATAGTAATAATAATAATAATAATAATAATAATAATAATAATAATAATAATAATAATAATAATAATAATAATAATAATAATAATAATAATAATAATAATAATGATAAAAACTGTTCCAATTTGTAGGTCATATTTGTTGGTAGCAAACGAACCAACTTCGGCTATTCCGTTCATTTGAATCCGGTTTCGGAAGAATTGGAAATAGTGATTAAAAACTGCAAAAAGGATCTCACTCACTTTTCTCGGAGATGGCCAAATCGATTTTCATAATCTTATAGATTCTAAAGAAAAGCCTTACAGTTTCGTACGGAATGTCTCATTTTTGTGGATACTACTTTCGGTTCCGGAACTACAGGGTAAACAGGATTAATAAAGTTTGTAAGATTAGGTCCGAACAAATCTTCCTATTTCTATTCAATAAACAGTTGTTTTTGCGAATTTCATGGTTATATTTATGATGTAACGAGTAATATGAGAAAGGCATCATTACACCACTAGGTGGATTAAAATAGGTTTTTTAATTCAAAACGCAAAAACCTCTATATTTTGTAAATGATTTCATCGCATAGAAAATTGATTGATGTTGTATGGAAAGGCTTGAGAAGATAACATTAGACAAATTTCCTATGAATAAAAATATACATATTTTATATTTAACAGTTTTACAGTGAACAGATAACACAAAACACTTGACCGCGCGAAAGATTTTCCAAGTAAATTTTGACCATTCGTTTGCCTGTTCACCATTGTGCCAAAAGTGCCTCAGCGCGCTAAAGCGACTAAGCCATGGCAACAAAGGCGTGCAGCTTAACGGAAAATGACTCCCACTGATAACAACCTTCACTGTTCGCAACGTTACAGTGCTAGTTCTATCGAACACAGCCACCCACAACGTCGTTGCTGGTTCTGCTGCTGCTGAAGATGTTGATCTTCTTTTGTTGTAATGCCCGAAAGAACAATGAACATAAGTTTTACCTTCCGCTCGGTTCATAGCTATTTGCGAATAGGGAGGGCAAACTGTGCTCCCCCGGGTGGCTTGAAGGAATTGTTTTGTGGATTCTGATGGCAATTCTTTTAATTAAGATGTTTAATCTTGGCCATTATGCCTTTCTGCCATTATGGCTAATGACGAACACGTAATTTGATTCAATCACACTCTTGTGGTCACTGCACTTTCCTGGAAATGTTTTGCGCCGGGAATGAATACCTTAATAGCTGCTTTTTGTTTTTGTGGAGCGAAGCACTTGAAAAACCCACCGATGATACGAATAATCTCCGGAACAAACAAAAACATCGGTAATTTATTAACTGTTATTTTATTTATACAAAGAAAAATAGCATACATCAGCACAGTAGCGATAAGTAATCATCGAAACACTTTCACTCGAACGCGTCACACAGTCTCACTTTTCTTTTGTAAAGTCTAACGTATCCGGAACATTTCCTCTTCGGCTGTTTCCACACGCGGCCACCAGTAGGTGGATTGCGGCACTCACCGTTTTCTGAACATCAACCGGTGTTCCGATTGCGGGATTAACTTCAACCATATCGACGGCCGCCAGTCGACCAGTGTTGTATGCTTCCTCCATAATGTAAATACCTTCCCGCAGGGTTAAACCGCCCCGGACGCTTGTTCCGGTGCTGGGTGCTTCCAGGACATCCAACGAATCGATGTCGTAGCTAACATGCAAACTTTTGGTCCCGTTGGGATCTACTCGTTCCAAAGCCATCTTCATAACCTCCCGGATTCCGTACTTCTCAACCTCCCGAACACCGAAGGCATGTATATTATATTTGTCGATTATCGCTCGTTCGAAAGGGTCAACCGAACGAAGTCCAATGTACACCAAATTTTTGATTGAAATGATCGGTTCCTGCCAATCCATCCCCGGAAGGTAAGGCCAATAATCCGCCAGTTCTTTGGCTAACAGGGCCACAGGCATCCCGTGAAGATTCCCCGATGGTGAAGTCGCATTTGTATTCAAATCCGCATGTGCATCGACCCATATCACAGCGACATCGGCAGAGTGCTTCAGATGGCCGTCGATGGATCCGATTGCAATGGCATGATCGCCACCGAGAGTCACACATAGGCGATCATCGTTCAACACTTGCACGACCTTTTCCGAGAGATGTTTTGTGCAACTCGCCACGTGTTCCAGCATTCTCATATTCGCTGTATGTCGCCCGGTTAGATTCAGTGCATCGTAATGAATGTCCCCATAATCGCGGATACTCAGTCTGTGTGAAATCTCCTGGATACTTTCAATTAATCCTGCCTGACGAATGGCCTTCGGTCCCAAACCGACTCCCTGCTTTCGTTGACCTTTTTCGAACGGCACTCCAATGATACCAATTTTCTCGTAATTGATTTTTTTGCACTTCACCGAACTCAGCACCGAACAATATCTCGTTGTCGTTACGGAATTTGGTAAACGATTAGCACGCTGCAACAAACTGATGAATCGTTTCTGGAACATCCTGTTCGACGGATAGACTCGAGCTGTGAGCAGGAAGTGAATCAGTAACACACTGGGCAGACACTTTCCCGTTGACCAAAGTCAATCTGAAATTTGTACTAACATTGTTTTGGTTAGTTTCGGACCACGCGACGACGGCAAACAGCGAACACGACTTCGGCCAGCAGATAACCTTTCACCGCAACACTGGCGGAGATTTCTATTGCGTCTGGTACAGAATTTGTGCCCGCCAAGGTCGCTGTGACTAATCTTATCATTCTGGCCTGAACGAAATGCGTTCTTTCGAGGATCGCTAGGAAACCGACTGGGAATGATTCCCACACGGTGGTGATAACGATGTTAATCAAACTGTTTGAGAAATGCAAATCAGCATTTAATGTTTTTGTTTGTGTCTTCTTTAGTCTACATACAGATGAAAATGCATTACCTGAGTTTGATCACGGTCGGAATTAAACCGTAGATTAGAACTGGAGGTGCTATTTTTGGACGCACTACGCTTCTTTCGTTATAGCATTTGAAACTTTTGACAGATTTTCATAAAATATTTATGTTGACCTATCTAGCCATCATTGAAAAGGGAAAAAATATCAGTAGTGATGAACCAATAACAATATAAGCCTAAATGGCAGTAATTGTTTTAATCGTCTCGACGGCATCATCATTTCATCATAGACGAATTTCGCTCTAACTCAAACAAAAGGTGCTGTCAACAGGCAGCAACCTCTCAGATTTTAATGAAACTTGCTGTACATGAAGACTTTGTCACAAAAAACCACTTTACAAATTTTGTTCTTCCATAAATGATTTAGACTGACTTTTGAAAAGGGCCAAACATTGTTTATCAATTTATTTCAGACGGCTGCAGTCGCAAACTGACAAATTGTACCAAAAAGTGTTGAAAGAGTGACTTTTTTTTACAAAATTAGTCAAGTCCAAGACAGTTCTTGCTTCTTCAAAATCCGTTGTTCAGCTGAGCTACCAACTGGAGATGCATAGGGGAAACTGGGGCAAAAAGGTAAATTTTGAACATTTGTTTTTATTTTTCGGGTGATAAATCGTCACAGACACACATATATAATTATATTCAATTTGTAGAGTCATGATTGCATCTCGAAACATTGGTAAGTAGGTGTACAAAATCGAAAATCAAGTCTGCAGCTCTCCAAAATAATTTTTGTGCTCAAATAACTTTGGAAACATTAAAAGGTGCCTCAGTGATGAAATCCATCGCAATTGCCCATGGGATATTTTGTTTTTGTATATACTAACTTCCACCAACTAACATGACGTACAAACTCTATTATATTTATTTCATACAATTTTCCTATCGTTTAGAGTACGACAATTTAAATTTTTGTTTTATCCGCAAATATGCGGTAATTTTTGGTAAGACCCTAAAAGACCTTCCATTTAACCCTTAGATTGGGAATAACGGTTTTGAGTCCAGTTTACAAAATTTTTTACGGTTTTTGTTCCGTTTGAGTGACGGTGTACAATATTCAACACACTTTTTCCTATAACTCCGGAACCGGAAATCGGATCCAGATGATATTCAGGATTTCCATATGGAACCGTGAGACTTTTCATTTGAATCTGAGTTTGTGGAAATCGGTCAAACCATCGCTAAGAAAAGTGAGTGAGATCGATTTATGAATGTATGATCACTATTTCCGGTGTCTCCGGAACCGGAGACCGGGTACCAGGATAGGCGGAATCGGTTTGATTAGTTGCCTACTGATAGAGGCAATCGATTTGTGTAGTTCTGAGACCAGTTTAGAAATTTTTTTACGTTTTTTGTTTCACCGGTTTAAGTGACGGTGTACAATATGTAACACACTTTACCCTAGAACTCCGGAACCGGACGTCGGATCCGGATGAAATTCTGGAATTCCGTATAGGACCATGAGATTTTTTATTTGAATCTAAGTTTGTCAAAATCGGTTCAGCCATCTGCTAGTGAGATTTTTTTTTCAAAGATATATTTATTAAGGCACAATCCATTAAGGTTTACGATGCCAAGGGCTTGTCTATGTGGGTCCTCATGAGACACTCTTGAGTCTTCGATCCGGCGGGTTGCTCTCATCGATGGGAGTGGTTCTTCGTGGCGGTGGTGTTGAAATCTGACGTGGAAACGTTTCAAAAGTTGCCGCATCCTTCTGTGGGTCCGCGGGAAACACCCCCAGGCTACGAAGGCCCGGCAGGTGGCCCGCATGTTGGTCATCGAATGGAGCGGCTCTTCGTTAGTGATGATGGTGTTGTTGCCGAGGAGAATGAAAGAAACACAGAGAAGTAAATGTTGTGGAAAACGGAGTGAAAAAAGGGGGTATGGGTAGTGAGATTATTTGACACATACACACACATACATACACACACACACACACACACAGACAATGCTCAGCTCGATGAACTGAGTCGAATGGTATATGACACTTGGCCCTCCGGGACAATTTTTACTAGTCGGTTTTTCAAGGAATTGCATAACCGTTCTATATGAGAAAGGCAAAACGGTATAATAATGCCTTTAAGAATTTTTCATGAAACTAACTAGATATTACTATGAAGTTTTGGAAGCTTGGATTAAACATGTACGGAAAAATAAACATAAATTTCTTTTAGTCTACCTAGTGGTGTCATGATGCCTTTATCATATTACTCATATTTTCATTACTATTATTCAGAGATTCTTAAAAAAATCATTGATTTCTCAATAAAAACAAGAATGAAGTAAGTTCCTTTTTCGGAGTTTTTACCTTTCTTATATGGAAGGGGTATACAACCACTGCGAAAAACGACTTCTTAACCGAGGTCCGGAGGGCCGAATATCGGTGTGTGAGACAGATATTGTCACCCACTTTTCTCAGAGATGATTGAACCTATTTTTACACACTCAAATTCAAATGCAAAGCCTTATGGTCGCATACAAAATTCCTGAAATTCATTTGGATCCGACTTCCGGGTCCGGAATTACAGGGTGATATGGACCAAATATGTGAAAATCATTTCATTCGGATCCAACCCCACGCTTCAGATGTAGGGTGCTTAGTGTAAGAATGTCAATTTAAAATTATTTTTCCATTAGTTATCAGTTTTTTAAATAGGCTGGTAAATTTATCTAGTTTTCAGATCATGATAGTATGTGATCAATTAAAGGATTGATAAATGATTTGCTGAATTTCACCAAAGTCCGATTTCGGTACATTTTTTTCCAAAAATTCAAACCGTCACAGAGAATCGCGAAAAGTTTTGTCGTTCATATTAGTTTATGGTTGAATGAACCGAATTTCACTATGCCAATATCCAGCCTTTGGTTTCAGTAGAACCAGCATTAGTAATAAAATGTGATGGAATGGAGCTTACTTCACTTTCGCATTTATGATTGAATAGCTTTTCACTACCTCAAATTCTAATGTACCTTAAATTCAAATGTATCAGTGGCGTCTGGTCCTTTTGTGAACCTCGCGCACTGCACGGCCGGTTGAATTGAGGGAATTTACTGCAACCCCATCCACATTCTATAATGTTTTAAATTCTGTATTTATTCGATGAAATCAGGTCGGATGGTACCGAATAGAAAATAATGAGCAACAGCACAGCATGTACAAATTCATTATGAACTGCTTGCGCTTGCTGGTCAATGACAGCCAAATAATATTTTCATATCGCAATGCCGTGGCGCTCTGAACTCAACACATTTCAAATATATCCAACATAAAATTTCAAGTATCTCCTGCCGCAGTGTTAGTGTCTTTTCCGTGCACATGAGTTACTGCACAGATTCAATAAGAGAGGGAATTAATCAGTTCAGCTCAGATATTTGATGTTCTCTCTGTCACGTTTTGCTCTGTGAGAGCTTGTATGCACACGTTCTGGAGAGACTTCAGTGGCTTATGCTTATGCTAGTTGAAAACAAATTGCTGCCTCCAGAGATGCCAGGTTCACAGAATAATCTGAATTTCACAGATTCTGAATATGCAGCATGAACTTGAAAAATTTAATTTTAAGATTTCTAAAATCAATCACAGACTGACAATGAGCCCCTAAAAGTCTTTAAATTGCTAGGGAAAACAAAGTGTATTACGTTACGACAGCACCTTTTTTGCTTAGACTGATTTTTGATTCGAACACGGATTAAAAAAGACGGGTGGATAGCCGATTGTGTGAATTGTGCAAGCCTTCTTCACTACTAGAATTTGAAATTATGCACCTACACTAAAGTACGGATTAGATGCATCAAACATTCTAATAAAACAGGAATATTCATTACGCGACCAAAAAGGTTTAGGTCGGGTGCATATAAATGGTAAGTAATTCTAATAGTTCTTTAGATAACATTTAGAGCCATTAGAATGAGCTGTTTTTGCATAATGTTCCCCATCGTTGTCCACTATTCGTTATATTTTTCTCCTATGCAAACGACCAGCAGCTGGATAACGCAATCGCTCTTGGTTGAAGAGAAACTGGCTTTGCGAACGTCCCGTAGCAGATCCGAATTGATTCAATAACATAGTAATTTTGGTAAAGGGTTGTCTTTTTACGTATTTTGTTTGTAGCCTTTTTCATAAATGGACGATCCCAAAGGCCACAAAAATAGATTTACAGGATTTTGATGTTGATTATTTCATTTCAGATTTGCATATTTCAGTGAAATAAACTATCAAAATGTTGTTCGGGACTCATTTCAGGTATTCAGAAGGGCCGATTTGTGATAGTATTTAGTATTTAGTATTTATTTGTCGTCAATCAAAAGTAGACCATAAGGATAATTACAATAATCGTCTTAAATTAGTAAACTATTCTAAATAGATCACTAAATAATGTATAATTTATTATGAGTTGAATAATAATAATTGGCTTACCGAATAGAACTGAAATATTGCTTTAGTTTGTTTTTTTTGACATAGTGAAATCGACTGCTTCTGAATGCTTGTTGTATACAGCCATCAATTGATTTATTGGCCCATTTTTTGCATAGTTTGTTCGCTGGTGGTTTGTAATAAAAATATTTCGATTTCTTAAACGCCGAGATGGTATGTAAAAATTTAGTTTGGACAGGAGTTGACTGGAATCTACGCGATTCGAGACAATGTCATTTACAAATGAGACCATTGAAAATTCTCTGCGTTCTTTTAATGCTTGAATACTTATCAGCATACAGCGGGCTTTATATGACGGAAGAGGAAGTCTTGTCCAACCTAATTTACAAAGTGCAAATAACAAAAATTGTTTTTGAACTGATTCTATTCGATCTTCCCATGTGATTAAGTAAGGTGACCAAACTAAGCTACAGTATTCTAGTACTGACCGAACATAGGCAATGCATAATGTTTTAATTGTATACGGGTCGTGAAAACAGTAACAAAATCGTTTTATGAATCCTAGCATGTTATTGGCTCTGTTTATGATTGTATTATAATGGTCAACAAAAGTCATTTTAGAATCTAGTATTATTCCTAGGTCCCTAATTCTTTTGCATTTTTGAACTTTTTGACTTCCAAGAGTAAGTA
Source organism: Malaya genurostris (assembly GCF_030247185.1). NCBI lineage: Eukaryota > Metazoa > Arthropoda > Insecta > Diptera > Culicidae > Malaya > Malaya genurostris. Next base: position 320,368,074 of record NC_080571.1, on the reverse strand, counting down.
TCAAGTCAGGTGTATTTCGTTTTTTACTGAATGTTATTCTACTGCATTTTTTCACATTTAGTTGAAGAAGACTTTTGTTACACCATGTATAAAAAGAAAGAATTTTTTCTTGATAAACCTTGGCATCCTCACTTTTCTCTATTTCTTAAAATAGTTTTATATCGTCTGCTTGTATTAGAATTTTTATTTTTTTAAAAAGAAAGGAAATGTCGTTAACAAACAAGATAAATAAAAGAGGACCTAAATTAGATCCCTGGGGGACCCCGGAACTCACGTGAATGGGGTTCGACTTTTTACCCTTAAATTTTACAATTTGTTGACGATTTGTTAGATAAGATTCCAACCAATTAAGAAGACCTGGTAAGATTCCCAATTTCTGTAATTTGAACATAAGCATGGGTATGTAAACACGATCGAATGCTTTGCTGAAATCTGTATAAAGAGCTTCAATGTAATTTCCCTTGCCCATAGCGGTCAGGGTATAGTGGACGAATTCAAGCAAATTAGTAGTAGTGGAACGTCCTTTGAAAAATCCATATTGCATGTGAGTAATTCTATTTTTTATTTGACTAAACAGTTTGTCATTAACGATCGCTTCAAAGAGCTTCGGAATGCAAGAAAGAATAGCAATCCCGCGATAGTTGCATATGTCTATGTTTTTCCATTTTTGAAAATTGGTATAAGGAAAGAGTTTTTCCACGTATCTGGAAAAACTCCAGGCTGAAGCGAAATATTAAAAAGCCAGCACAAAGGGGTTGCAAGATCTAATGCTAATTTTTTCATAAATATGGGTGGAATCCCATCAGGTCCGGCACTTTTAGAGACATCCAATTTGTTTAGGGCATCTATTATGTCTAGCACTTCGATTTGATTTACATTAATATCTTCAGTAAACTCTGGAAAGAAATTAAAATATTCACGATCGCGGTCATCTTCAGAAAACTTCGTGTAGATTTGTTGAAAAAATTTAGCGAAAAGATTACAAATTTCTTGTGAGTTATTACCAATGTTTTCCTGTAGATACATTCTTGACGGAAAGTTTTCTGATTTCAATTTGTTTCTAACATAACTAAAGAATTTTTTTGGGCAAGACTTTATTTCCTGTTCAGTTCTTGAGTTATACTCTTTGAATGCAGTATCAATTGCTAAACTTAGTTGGTCACAGATGTGTATGTAATTCGATAAATTGTCACTATTATTTTCTCTTTTGTACTTTTTATGAGCTTTTTGTTTTCGATTTCTTAGGTTTCTAATATGCTCGTTATACCAAACAGGATACTATTAAACACTGGTCAGAGCATTTTTCTCGAACGCAAAGCAGTCAAATTCTTGCGAACGTCCCGCAATCGATTCAACGCTGAAGTAATTTCTTGATATTGCTACCCGGTGAACGACCGCAACTAGGTTAAAGCCGGGTATAAATAAATGATCAAAAAAAATTCTTGATACTGGAACTGGAACTGAGCTCTTGACCTAAACTAACCGGAATGATGAACTTGCTTTACGTTCTGCTCATTCAACTGCGCAGGGTAGAATGAATAATATATTTCAAGTGTTAACGTTGTATACCTACCCAGGTACGAAGAAGGCGACATGAGTTTTCTGCTTTGATTCATGCTCGACCACTTCTCAAACCTGATATCCACTTCAGGGAGTAATTTTTTCCGAAGGCTCGAATTTTGAATTTCAGTCTCAAACTGATCCCACAACGCTTCATGTAGAAAAGCGCCAAAGCTACAAGAACGTGACTGAGCTTTAAGCATTGTGATAAATTCCGAACTATTGTCCTGACGATTCCCCAAATTCCCGAAATTCATCCAAACATTGCATTGATCTTGACATTACAATTGTAGATGATTCATTCTCTGCATATTTCACTTTTTTCAGACTTTACTTCCTCCTTTGGTAGAAACTAAGGGATCGTTCATAAACCCCGTAGACTCACTAAGAGAAGGGAGGGTATATCACAAATGTCTAGGTTTATGTACGTGGGGAGGGAGGAGGGGGGGGGGGGGGATTCATTTAACTAAAGTCTACATAATTATTTTCAATTTTTTTAAAGACATAGAGTAGTTAGGGTAACAGAGGTATTTTGACCCACTTTAGGATTGAATTTATTTTGGCCCACTTTGTAAAAATATCCACCAAGTGTTGTAATATCTATGAAAAAACCTTCCGCAATAGGTAATTTAATGTGATTAGCTTCAAATTGATGCAACATGGGTTACTTAACATCGATATAATCCGATAAAATTGATAAAGTTTGTTAGGTGGGCCAAAATATATGAAGTGACCAAAATACCTCTGTTACCCTAACCGTCCGCGCGCATATTGCATATATTCTCTTTCAATCATTACGGCAAATTCCAGTAGTTGGTTTTGATTGATGGCTTTTACTATTATTTTATGTGAAGTGTTAGATAGAAGGATGGCTGATTGGGCCGTCATACTCGAAAGAGAAAATAAACAAAGAGAAACTTCCTATTAGTGACCTACACTGCAAATCTAGTTCAATTATATTTTGAGGAGATATCGCTATTACGTTGTTTATATATTTAGCTTTTTTAGCGATGTTTGAGGGCAAAATTTAGTTTTCTTAAAGTTGTTCAGTAAAATGATATTTTAGGTACGTGAAACCGATGGTTGGTTTGTGCTTTTTATATAGGTGAACTATATATTCTTTTTAGTTAGTTTTTCGTACGGATTGTTCAAATCTAGGCTATTGTTGATTGTATTAGTAATTTTCATCCGAAATTATTTGACAGCAGGACAGAAGCAAGTAAATATAGTAACGAAACATGGATTCGATTTTATATTGCGTTAGAGGATGAGAAGTAAGCACAATTCTGTATTTAGTTTTGACAATATTTAATAACACTCCTAATACCAAGCCCAAAAAAAGTTGGAACGGTAACTTTGAGCTGACATAGCTCAGCTGTTTTTCAACGGATTTCAATAATTTTCACACCCTCGAATTTTGTACAGTTCGTAGATTAGATTCAAATGGAAGGTCTTGTAACCCCGTATAAAGTTCCTGAATTTTATTCGAATGCGACTTTCGGTTCCGGAAATACAGGATGATATGTGCAAAAAAATGAAAATAAGTTCACTAACTTTTCTCAGAGATAGCTGAACCGATTCTCACAAACTTGGATTTAAATGAAAGGCATAAATGTCTTATACAAAGTTCCTGAATATCATTTCGATTCAACTTCCAGTTTCGGAATTACAAGGTGATTAGTATAAAAATTACAATTTCAAATTATTTCATCACTTTGCTCAGAGATGGCGTGACAGATTTAACCAAAATAAGGTTCAAATGAAAGGTCTCATAGTCCTATATAAAACTCCAAAGTTCCATCAGAATGCGACTTCCGGTTGCGGAATTATAGGGTGAAGTCTGTTGAAAATTAATACAGTCACTTAAAGTGACGAAACAAAAAAACATAAATAAAATTCTAGACTAACCGCGTGACTATTCCAATCGATAGTAATTATCAGTGGACAAATAAAATAAAACGGAAATGGATCCCAGTCACTTTTCTCGAACCGACTTCGATTGTACCGGTTCCCGGACTCCTGTTTCGGAAGTACCTGCAATAGTGGAACTCACTTCGTTTTCTCAGAAATGGTCTTATCGATCTGAGAACTGCTTTACTCTGTAGGTTATACTAGTTGATGATGAGAAAGGCATCATTACACCACGAGTTCAAGTTCTACTTTCTTATTGTACAAAGCCATAGCAAAAATTAAGAATTTCCGTTTTATCTAAAAACTAAAAATCTATTGGTGAAATTCAAATTATGATTCTCTAAGAATTATAATTGCTATTGATTGCAAACGATAGAAGTATGAAAACATATTTTGATGCAGTAAAATCTCAATTTACGCGAAATTTAATTTACGCACCCACGACTTTGCGCGTAAATTGAGGTTAGAGTGTATAAAACGTTTAAGGCATAACAGAAATTTGAAAATTTCCGATCCTGCACCGTTTTTTTAGATTCTATGGAAATGTTGGACAAGTTCAAAATTGTAGTAGATATCAATTGAGATTGTTTTATATGTACATAAAAATTATTTGGATCTATGTGTTCATTCTTTAGTACAGCACAAAAATCGAAGCCTCCATTTTTGAGTAAATTGTAAATAAATTGATTTCAAAATATAAAAAATTATAAATTATATTAGTCAATAACGTAACTGTTCTGGCTTGAAATTTTTAGGCAATACATTTCCGCTGATAGAAATTAAATGTATTTCTACCAATTTTTTTAGTTGTTTTGAAAGAATATATAGTTTTATTTATCAACATAATCTTTATGATAATGATTCTAACAATTTAGAGCAAAAAATGTACAAGTCATCGCTTTCATTTTTGATTTATATGTTAAAAATATTTTTTTGTAATATTTGTCAATATTTACATTTACACTGTATATTATCAGGTTGTTTTTGATGGTGCAAAAACGTCAGCTTAGCATACATTGTAGCTGGGTTGACTAGCAATCGAATAATGTATAAAAACATATAGGTCATCGCTTTGAATTCAGAGATATTTACGACAATTGTAAAAAATCCCATCTTTTTGTGTGGTCTTCTGTTTACAGTTTTCTCTATAACTTTAGGTAGACAACTTTATTTTACGTATGCTTTAGTGCATTTTATTTCTGAAACTAGTACCATTCCAATGGTGAACATTTTCGAATATCGGTTGACTATCAAAAAAGTTATGACGCGAGAAAGAAGAAGTTCTCAAAATTCTATTCACAATGCTGGTGCCGCATAAATGTGGATAGGGCATATTTAAAGCGTAAAAAAAACTTGGAACGGGGAAAATCACATTTTCATTGATTTTTCCTAACCGATTGTCAAAATAACCAGGTTTTATCGCTCATGTATAGCCGATCCGAATTGAAAGAATCTGACGTAAAACTGTAGTTTCACCCAACGAAAAACAGATTAAAAAAATCTAAATGATTGTAATTGCGAAAGTAAACATTTGTCAAAACATACACATCAAAGGTTGAAATCGAACCTGCCGACTATTTCCAGCTATCCACAAATTTTTCTTTCAAATTATGATAAAAAACGATATTTAATTCAAACTAAAAATTAATCCTTTATTGTACGAGGTTAAACTTGATCATAATGAAAACCGAATGAGTTTAAGTTATTTCTTCACGAATGTTCGAACTTTTTAACGAACGCTCTTCATTAAGTTCCGGACAAGTGTTGCATCCCATTTTTTGGACGCTTGAGCCCAAATTTTTTAAAACTCCCGCATGTTTCCAACTACCTTACTTGTCTTCTTGAAGACCCTCTTCACGATTGCCCAGTAACGTTCGATGGGTCGAAGCTGAGGGCAATTTGGTGCATAGATATTTTTCTCAACGGCATTACCCTTTTCCGCAAGCCAATTGAGAGTGGTAGTGGCATAGTGAGCCGACGCTAAATCCGGCCAAAACAGTGGAGGTGTACTATGCTTCTTACATAAAGGCAGCAATCTCTTCTGGAGACACTCAGATCGATAGATTTCTGCATTTATAGTTCCGGTAGGGGAAAAATGGTTGACTTCAAACCACAGGAACATATTGCTTGCCATACCAGTACCTTTCGACCGAATTCCTCCTCTTGAATCGACCTGTCCGCATCGCTCACATCCTCCCTAACGACGAAAGTTAAGTATTGTGGACCTGGAAGGATTTTTGAGTCCTCCTTTACATACGTCTCATCGTCCATCAAAACGCATGCATTCGGACACTGCAAAAGACGCGAATACAATTTCCGGGCCCTTGTTGCTGCACGGTTCTTCTGTTCTACTCTTTGCTTCGAGATTTTCTGCTTCTGCTTGTAAGTATTCAGTTGATTTCGCCTCTTGATACGCTAGATCATTCCGACACTCGTTCCTGCTTTTTTGGCCAAATAACGTATTGACATTGATTCGTTCTTTATGATTGAAGATACCACATTCTGGTCCAGTTTCGGGTTGGAAGATCCGGATTTTCTGCCTCTTCCTGGTAGCTCACCCAAAGAATAGTGTTCCCCAAACTTATTAATGATGGTTTTAACACTGGCATGATGAACTCCAAACCGCTTCGCCAATTTTCTCATAGTAATACCCTTAATTTTTACACTTTCAAAACGCGACATTTTGAAAACGCAGAATTTCAACCGCACAACGAAAGCTGACAGCCAAACACACAGCATGCTGTGGATCTGAGCATAAAAACCATCACAAATACATGCGTACAACACAAATGTATGTGGATAGCTTACTTTTCATACACTCCTTACAACGTGCGTATCGAAACGCAAATAAGAAGATGTTTCCTAATACATACAACGGATTATTGTTGTTGTTATTGTGAGCATCTTATGGTACTGTTTGTGCGATGAATGTTTTCGATAACACGTTGTTGTGCATACACATCGAAACCCACATCACTTTCTGGGAATACGCAATAATAGCAATAATAGCGATGGCGAATGGCTACGCGAGATAACGGAAATAATCGTCATTTTTTTGTATAATAAAAATCCTAAGCAAAAGTATTTCGATTGAACTAAATTGTTATTGCCAACTTGAAATGTGACCAACATTCCCGGCGAAAACCCTCAAGATAAATAGCCGCACTAAGGCGGCATCCATTATTAACTAAGCGAATGTATTAAATTTGATTTATGCTTTAATACACCAAATGAAATGCCCGGATCTTATTCTTATTGTGCAATGAATTTGGGCTGCTCTCGAATGCTCAAGTCACAGTGTATTCTGATACGGGCAGACAAAGAAAATAAAATGAATAAATGTCACCATGACCATTTATAAGTTTTTTTTTGCGCAATGTAGGTGATTCGTCAGCAAAGGTTTTTTTATTTGAGTATTTGTTTTTTTTTCTACTTGAGTAGTAGAAATACGTCGATTCTGTTTCAATGGCTTATCCAGTTGATGCCAGTGGGCCCATTTTGAGTAGCTCAATCCTGTAAGACGTTGGCTTTCGGATGCTGTAAAGGATCTCCAGATATGCATGCACGGTGTGGGTATCCGCAAGTCTGCATATTGGCTCGATTTCCGACCAAATATGCTTGCTTGCCTGACTGCTTGTGGTACTTAGACATTACGGCCGGAATCTCCTTCGGTCGGATGGGGGTATTCATCTTTTCCCATGCATGAAGACGATTCGAAAAACACACACACACACACCCATACAAACTGATGGTGCTTTCCCAGCTGAAGATGATTCTTCGAAGTGGCCTGTGGGCGGGTTTGTGGTGGCTCCTCGGCAGTTCAGGTTACGACGGTGACTAGCTAAGAGACTGCAGGGGGGGAGAAGCAAATGCGCAATTACATTCGATATTTGCTTTTGCTCTGCCGTTGAAATTTATTAATATTAGGTTTTCGAGGTTGTGGAAACTGCACAGCCGCATCCGTCGTGGTTGGCGTCGTTCCCGGAATCCTCTGCCGGCCTGCCGATAGGTAGGTGATCTGACAAGAAGAGCGCACACAGCCAAGAACAAACAGCAGCCAAGTGGATAAACATCAAATGAAAATTTCAGGAAATTGAAAGTTCCATCAGACCAAATGGAATTGATGTGCCCCCGCCCGAGCCGCTTTTGGGTTGTGCCTCTGCTAAAGCCATTGCTGAGCGCAAGTGAAACAGAAACATAGCCAAGAAATTTGTTTGTCGAGTATTGATCGGATCGGCCTTACTTATTATTATTATTACCAGTGCTGAAAGCCAAATCAGCTGGTGGAGTATTTTATCCTTGAAAGGGTTTCTGCTAATTTCACTGATACCAACCAACACACAACAACATATCGTCTCGTATCCGATTTCGACTGCTCTTCAATGGAACAAAAGCGACAGGAGCGCAGGTTTTCGAGAACAAAGAAACCTGTTCCGACTTTCCAGAGAGGTTCCAGATTTCACTGTGATATATCAAAGTTAAAATGTTATTTTACCTTCCCACAATTCCTCCGCCAGTGGTTGGTGTATTTCGTGGCACCTGTTTCAGTATGACTTCCAAGCATGGCCACGAGTGAGCATAGGTGGAAGGGTAGAAGGCGTCCAAAGTACAACCCTTGAATACACACGCACACACACAGGTGTTGCGAGAAAGAGGATAATTGTAATAGAATTGTCATTGTCAAGGCATTCTGTGGTAGGCCCACACGTTTCACTTTGAGTACGCTAAGTAGTGTAAGAAATAGGACTTGAGCATGGGTGGATGGTTCGGGACAAAAACAGGTTCCCCGTGGAAGAGAAAAACTCTGAGAATTTCCTTGTGAATTCCCGCTGTCTCCATGCTGAACATACATATTATAATTGCAGAGGTGGACTACAAACAATTGGGGAAAAGCCAGCACGCGAAGGATGCTTTATTTTATTCTAGTTCTGTCAACTCATTAACTGAACTACTGGCAGAACGAACATCATTCTATCCTTGTCCTTGGAAACAAGCGAAGCCGACCCTGATCGACGTTTCGTAACGGAGAGAAAGAAAAAAAAGATGTGACGATGGCCAAAGTGGGAGGAAATATATTACCTGCCCAGTATCAGCAAACGAAGAAATGGACGGTTTTATGTTATATTTGTGATATATTGCTCAAGTTCGGATGCGCGCTGCTTCTGTTTGTACAGCCATTCTGATGCTGCCATCCATACTAATATGGTGAAAATCGAAATTAATGCTCGATTGAATGCTTGCCTTGATATTGGGAAAATGTGTGCGCGTTTGAGTGATTTATATCTCGAAAGTACGGTTCACTGGATTTATTATACAAATTTTCAGTTTGAAAGGTACCGATAAGTTTTCTTCGCGAACGGTACAACCGGAAGGGAAGGCACGGTGTGCCTTTTTTCCCAGCGATCCATCACGGTGTCCCAATCCCGATAGTAGTAAACCGAAGGGAAAGGTGAGCAAGATTGAATCTGTAAATATCCATAACAAGGCATCTATTTAGATGCGGCATTCTGGAATTCCGAATGGGTGAGCTATTAAGCGGGAATTCGGTGAGGAACGGATGGAGCACAGCACACCTGTCGTGCAAACATGATATTATTGCAACATTCGACAAGGGATAACAGATTGAATTATTGTTAACGGGGAGATTTAAACAGAATTACGACGTTGGGCTGATTGATAGGTGAACTTGAATAGAATACTAACGGCTTCATCACGCGGAGGAAAACTCTTTCGGTGTGTCATTTTGAATTCGAACATGTTAATCATGGCCCAAACATTTTACTATGCTCTGAAGAATGTGATTTGGTTACTTCGTGCGAGGCGAACGGCACTTAAAATAAAACCAAACATGAAGAACTCTTCGATGATAAAATTACAATATCGTAGTTTTTGATTTTCGGCGATGGTTGATGCAATTATTTTTTTCTATTCAAAAAATATGTTTTTTGATTTCCATATATTCAAGTAGTTGAAAAAGGTGTTGTTTTCAATACTGTCGAATCGATGGTTATAGCGTTTATGAAAATTATGTACATTCAATCTGAAGGAATACAGTTCGAAAAATTCATATTTCGTCATATTTCACACAAATTTATATTCAAGAACATGTAAAATTGTGTGATTTGAAAATTACATCGCTTTAAATCCAAACAGTAGGACTTGGTAGTCGAGTGCAAATTACACTCGGAGTCAGTAAAAAAGCTGTACGAATGGAATATTACGTCATTTGAGAAGTTAAGTGGTTATGGATTGAATCGTTTGTAGAATTATGTCACCTGTAAAATTCATAAATTCTTTCTATGAATATTTTAAACAATGCATACAAATTGGTGCTCCGTACTGAGATAAATGAATTAATGGGATTGTAAAAAAGGTTCTCAATCAGTTTTGCGCCCTAAGATTATATGCACTTAAAATTCAGAAATACCGTCTTCTGCGTCTTTTGTGTTAAAAAACGTGATTAATCCACCTAGCAGTGAGATGATACGTTTTTTTTTATCAATTCGCATGTGTTTTTTGCATGGATATTCTTAGGTGTTTTAGTTCTCATGACATTTTTTTTAATATCGTTTATTTATACCCGGCTTTAACCTAATTTTGGTCGTTCGCCGGGTTCTCATGACATTATTTTAATTACCGTCGTTTTAAATGGCAAATTGAAATTTTAATCACTCATTTCTCTGTAATGCCGAAACTGCAAATCGTATCGAATTTCAATCTTAATGTGTGACAATCGATTGAACATTTCATGAGATGTCGAAGTAAGTTCCACTTTAGAATTTTCCGTCATTATTTATGATACTTCCAGAGCCGGTAATCAGGAACTAGCAAAACCCAAAATGATTCGAATGGCCATAAATTAATACGCCAAACAATTTACATCTTCTATATCGGTATGAATTTTAAAATCTCATCATCTGTAATTGCAGAATCGGATAAAATTCACCAATTTTGTATGGGACCTTAAGTCCGGATTTGTATTTTGTATGGGACCTGAATTTTTGTTTTTGAAGTTCAATTTGGAGAAAATGATCGAGAAATTTTGAGAAAATGATTGAGCTTTGAGAAACGATTCGATACTGGAACCGGAATTCTAGAATCGGTGTAGCTAAAATCAGTTCAATTCACCTGAGGAGTGTGTAGACATCTTTGAGAAATTGTAGTGCGAATTAAAATTTGGGGGTACATTCCGACTCAAAAAACGAATACCGCTAAAACTGAAATAATTTTATTTGGTAATCGACTATCCAAATCTGCTAACCCGATAAACCTGATTAATTTATGTGAAATGGACATTTTTATATTAATCACCCTGTATCTCCTAAACCAGAAGTCGGATCTGACTAAAAAGTAAGATGTTTTATAGGATTTTAAGACCTCTCATTTGAATCATGTGAATCGTGTTTCATATTGCTCCCAAGCATTACTTTGTCATACAGCCCTCAAAACTCCTACTACTGAAATAAGGCTTACACAAAAATATCGATATCTCCGTTGAAAATGGACGGATTTTAACAATCTATGGCTTGTTGGATAGCTATTACCGTGTGGAATCTAAGTATAGAAACATATTCTGTTTTCAAGGTCAAATGTGACAGATACTGTCAAAAAACTGAAAATTTTGACATAAAACTTCGTATAACTCAAAAAGTAAACATCCGATCTCAAAACCATTCAATAGCGTTCTGGGTGACGGGGAGACCTTCCATTTGCGACTAGTTTGATCAAAAACGGTCCAGCCATCTCTGAGATCTCGACCTCTTTGTTGACAACACACATACAGACACACACACACATACACACACACATACGGACATTTGCTCAGTTCGTCGAGCTGAATCGATTGGTATATGACATTCGGCCTCGGAAAATTTTTCCAAAGTTTGAGCGAATTCTATACCTATTTTTTATATATAAAAAGAGGTAAAAAAGGTAAAAACGATATTTATTTCATACAAAGGTTGATTTTTAGGGGGTATAGAATTTGATTTTCAAAAATACACAAAAAATAAGAGAAAATTGATGAAATCTTCATTGGAATCGATAGAACGATCATTATAATTTAATGTTTGAAGATGATTTCATGCAAATGTTGGCCACGGCTCCGCTTTAAATGGCCCATGCGCAAGGTCCAATGTTGTCACACTCTCTCCAACATATCGGCCGGTATTTCACGAATAATTGTTTCAATATTGGCTTCCAGTTCGTCAATCGTTGCTGGTTTGTCCTTGTAGACATGAGCCACAACCTTCCATTTGAAACCAAGTTTGTTTGGCAGGTTACTGATAATAAGTGCCGATTTGTGTAGACACTGTACCATGTTCAACACACTTTACCCTATAAAGGACTATTCACACATATCCGGTCCGGTTCACTGCCGGCACGACACTGTGCACGGATACTGATATTATTTCATTTGTTTTCTATTCGCTCATTCACACCTATACGGCACCGTGCCGTGTTAGTGCAGCTCGCCGTCAGTGTAGCGTCCGTTCGACATATTCAAATTCGTCGTCACCGATATTTTTTTATTTTCACTGAAGTCGGTATGACACTGCATTTGCTGTACCGGAACGGAAACAGCACGGAAACGGAACAGAAGGGCTCCGATAAAAATAGAACACTGACGGCGCACTGGAGGTACTTTCACTGAACCGTCACGGAGCTGAAATGTGTGAATAGTCCTTAACTCCGGAAGCGGAAGTCGAATCCGCATCCTAGTTTGTCATAATCGGCTCAGCCATCTCCGAGAAAACCTAGTGAAACTATTTGACTCATACGCATAGACATTGCTCAGTTCAACGAACTGAGTCGAATGGTATATGATCAATCGCAGAGTGGATATAACTAATAGTGCATGAAATAGACAATAGGTTATTAGGTGGTTTCAAGCATTGTTAGGCCTGAGATTGTTCACCAATTTGGTTTACCTTGATGCAGTTGGGGTGAATATTAACATTTCGCATTCGTCCTTCAATGAATTTGATTCTTTCTAGAACGAGGACTATTATTATCTGAAATCAGGCCCGTACCCGGAATTTCGTTTCGGGAGGGGCCCACAAATAAGAAATAACATATCTTAATATTGATTCTTTATTTATCTAGTTCTAGGTGTGCCTTTAGCATTTGTTGTTTTTTTTTGCGTGAGTGTAAGTAATTTGCAATTTAAGTAAATAGCTACATAATTTGGTTTGGACAATGAGGGATTGAAGCAAGAAATTTCCAGAACTACTGAGGGATGAGTATTGATTGATTCAATTTCAAGGGTATGATTTCATAAACAATGATGTAAAAAGGAGCAAATTCTTCGAAACTATTCAGTAAGCTCTTCTAGTTTGAAAAGTTTGTTGATTATTTGTCGAACAGATAACCGAACCGATTTTTACATATTTATATTCAAATTTCATTGAGGTCTGAATCAGAGATCCCATATCTGCTGACTTGTCTGTAAATCAGTTGATTTCTAAAATTTTGTAAACATTTACAGACTTTTTTTGCTCACTAAACCAATTCCGTGCATCATTCTTTATTAAAATCTTAAAGTCCGAAACCTTTTCTTTTGAGCATGAATGTAATTGAAATTGCATTTCTGATCTGGATAAAAAGGATGATGAGTATTTAAAATTTAAGTTCGTAATTAGGAGAGATGCAACAACAGAAAAATCGAGATAGTCCAATCCAAAGAACCGACTTCATAACCACTCCGCTCAATTAAGCCTCCCTAGACCGCTTCGGAGCACTCGTACCGATTTTAGTCTGTTGTCGGTTAATCATTATGTTATCTGACACATAATATTGGATCTAGGCTTCGTCAACAGCAACCAACCGACAGCAATCTGCATCAGCATAGCCGAACATGCTCCTGAAGTGTGCTCGCGTTCGTCTTTTTAATCCTGACTATGCAAGTGCGTCATCCAGCGGCAGGGCATCTTTTTAATTCGCAGAATCTTGCGGTCGAACTAGTATGTTCGTTCAGTAGATCGCCTGACGTTGTGGGCGGCTTAGGCCTAGAGGGCTGAATTCCACATACCATTCGAATTAGTTCATCGAGTTCGGCCAACATCTATACGTGTGTATGTATGTATGTTACAGTGTCTTGTGGTCAATCACGACGTTCCAGAATTTTATCCAGATCCGACTTCCGATTACGGTTCCAAAAGTAACGGAAGTACTGGTCATCAATAGTATGTATCAAACCAACCGAAGATAGTGTCCGACTTCACGAGGGGCCAGGACCCTTTGAGCCCCCCCTCTGGGTACGTGCCTGTCCGGAATGAGAGTAAATTGACATCTTATGAATCGTGAAGAAACTTTCAAACCGTTCCGGTTCGGTGCAGCACTGATGTTATGACACATTGCAATGACGACGAAAATGATTTGGGCAGGTGTAAATACACAATACAATACAGGCTTTGATTTCTCTAACTTTGACACAAATGTCATCTTCATTCTTCCGGTTTATTGATATTCCTTGAAAACCGAAAATCTGATTACAGATTTTCGATCAATGATGAAAGATAATAGTCATATAGTAAAATTTCAGGTTCAAAAGAAAAAGAATATACTCCTACCAAAAATTATGCATATTTTTCGGATTTAACAATGATTTACACCGTCATTTTTTTAGGATGGCCTAATCCATCAAAGCCCTGTTTCATTCTGTAGGTTATACTTGTTAATGCACAAACAATCTCTTTGGTTTCTTTCAAGAATCGAAAAGAAATATTTCGAATTACTGCCCTCAGCATATGCAACTGATTTTAATGAGTGACGCTATCGGACAGTTATATTGTAATATAAATTCTTCAGAGGGGGTCATTCTTAATGGATCTATATTTGCCATTTAGCTAGTGGAGTTCAATAGTAAATCAATAATCAACGCATTGCCACTAGCCAAGGCCACATCCAGTGAGGAGTAACCTTCCTCCGGATCGACGATTTCACATGCAAGATTTAGTTTTTGCTTCGCCAGCCGATTGTGCAGCTCCTGACAGTGCAGGATGAACTCGACGGAATTCTTAAGACCTAAACGCACCGCTATAGCCAGTGGGGTAAGTTTCTTGTTCGGCGTGCCAGTTAAAATGTTACGTACTTTTTCGATACTCGAATCCAGCCAATCATTCGCTAGTTCGTGTCCAAGTTCATATTCCAATATCACACGAATTGTTTCGGTGTCATTGTAGAACACTGCTAGGTGAAATGCGGAAAGTTCTTTATACGCGAGACTCTCTGTGAGTTTATGGAAACCTTTCGAATTTGCATAAGCGAACACAATCCTCAGCCATCCCGAATTTTTGTTCGCAATTGCCTTCTGAATGGCACTAGTCTCTTCGTAATTCAATATGAAAAGATCGACCTCGTATTCCAGAACTAGCTGAACCATGTTCAAATCATAATTTCCGGCCGACAGATGGAGCATCGTGTCTCCTTGGTTGTCTTGAATATTAATGGAATCGGGTGCGTTGTCAAGCAGACATTTAGCGATCGCCAAGTGACCTGTAGCCAGTGCATAGGCAGCGGCCGTACAACCGAGAGCATCTCGTGCTCGCAGATCAGCTCCATGATCGATCAAAAACTGAACCGCTTGCAGTTTGCCGGTCATAGCGGCAGCATGAATTGGCCGAAGATCCTGCCCGTTAGGCAGATCGATGGCTCGAATGCCATCCGACGAAGTTAAACCATGATCGACACAGCGTTTGAGTAGGCACAGTGCTTTATTAGAATCCTGACCGATCAATGCCAGGTGCAGCGGGGTTTGTTCAACTGAGTTTACGGCCAGAGGATCGGCACCGTATTCCAGTAGGAGATTCCAAATCTCTGTGTTGTTTTTGACGGTCGAAACGCAATGTAGTGAAGTCTCATCGACTTCATCTCCAAAGTTTACGATGGTTTGTAGTGCACTCGACGGTTCGGCTGAGGTAGTTTCCAGTAGATAGGACGTATCCCCAATGATGACATAGTAACTGGGGAAAGTATTTGAGCATTCTTGAAGTGAGCCACAAATGAGTTCGTTTGAGTGTTTGAGTGATGCAATTAACGTTTCGAAAGCATTTCGAATACAATTTGCTGGTTCCGTATTAGTGTTTACGAGGAACTCCAAGTCTTCGCACGAGTTGATCGTGGTTTCGTCCGTGCTGAACCTTGTTATGCTACCATTGACTATGATCCGCTTGGAAGCTACTTCAAATGTTATCAGTATTTTTCTGGAGGTAGTTTTAGCCTTTAATCTAGTTTGAAGTTCACGTAGTAATCCTTCTAATAACCGTAGATTTTTAGTACTATTGAGGATACTAATACAATCAATCGATTCAAACCAATTCTGGTTTTTATAAACTATAACACCACCTAAAAACATTCCCTGGAAATCCATAAACTCTTTCGTCTTGTTCAATAGCCGTTTCAGAATGGTGACATTCTTGCTTCCGACCGCTACTGCAATCGAAGTGAATTGATTTTTATCTGGTTCTTGAACGTATTCGACCAGTCTAGCATGACTTATCAATCCACCAATCGTTCGCAAAATCGAGTTCTCGGATTTGTTCCATTCCATAAGGGATGCATCCATCTCCTGAATCAACGATTCCAAGAACCCAGATTGTTCTTGCTTGATGGCTGCTTGCAAAATTCTACCACTATCCAACATGTCAAATCCGCTATCACGAAGGCACTGCAACATTTTATGGGAACCATTTCTTATAGCTAAAGCAACAGGATGTTGAAGATTAACCGAGTTCAGGTAGATTTGCTTCTGGACACTTTTCATCAACATTCTTACGGTTCGGCAACTATTGGCGTTCACTGCCAACAGGAGAGCGGTTCTGTGCGGGTGGGTCCAGTTCGGATGAATCCAGTTCGGGGAGGCACCGTGCTGTAGAAGTAACTCAGCGGCTGTCCAATCGTGTCGTTTCAAGGCAAACTGAAGAGCAGTGTTGCCATTGTTAATTGTTTCATCAAGTGGAAAATAGCATGATCTTGGAACGTCCTCCAACTCCAGTAGATATTTCAAAATTTTATTGTACCCTAGATATGCAGCTAGGGAAAGGCAAGCTGGCAGATGTTGGGTCTTTAAATGCTGGTGCGATTCATGACGGAAATGTTCTACAAAATACTGCAACGCTTCCATATTGTTTGCCTTGACAGCTGTCATAACATAGTGATGCCAGTTTGAAGCATCTTTTTCACTATCGACAGACAACAGTGGTAATAAATCATTCAAATGACAGACGATCGCTAGCTGTCGATCATCACTGAATACGATAGCACCCTTCGATAGCAGAAGCTTCACGATCCGGGAGCTCCCGTGCATCAGTGCATATTTAACGGGATTCATACCGTTCGCATCTATGAGATTGACGTCCGTTTCGGGCATGATTTCCAACAGCAGTTCAACCCTTTCCCAGTTTCCTGCTTGGATCAACCGGTGCAAAACAGATCGACCTTGCGAATCTGTTTCCTTCCAATCGTTCATCTCCGTCAGGAGGTAATCGATTATTAAATCCCACGAGAAAAAGGCCTCGGGAAGTGTAGAGTTTTTCACCGGTCTATGACGCTTCAGTAGACGAAAGGACTCCTCGTAGTTGCACTGTTCTAGGGCGTGCATCGAACGAACCAATTCATTTCGGATTTTTGTCACGGAAGGCACGACTAGTTCCAAAGAGTCAATCCAACTGCTATCCACACTATTAGGATCTACAAAGTGTACACATGCCAACTCTGACTTGAACGGTGCAGTACTGGCGATTCTACCGCAAAATATTCCATATGGATCCGCTCCATCTTGAATGCAGTTGACAATTTTCTCGTAGTTCAGGTCTTCAATCGCTTTCGCTAAACGAAGTTGGTTAGCAACCCATACTTGTTTTTGCTCCGTACTCGGGAAATGCTCCATGTTGATATCAGACTTCCTACTCTTTGCGAATAGATCGACAGATGAGTTCACCATAACTAAGGCGTTGATAAGCACAAAAACTCGAGTACTATCCGTCAGCACGTTGTAGGACAGAGAATCATGAGCCAGGTAGTTTCTGTAGTTCCTACCATGAATCATTGGGATCCGATGTTTCAGTAGATGGAAGTTATCTCCGAAGTATCCGGTAGTAATCAACATTTCACAGAGTTCTATCTGGCAGTATTCCAGAGCGAAGGTGGTATATGCAGAAAGTTTATGTAGATTAGCAGCTAAATCTTCGATTGACACAATTCCACTCTGTTGCAGCAGTTTTCGCATGTCTGCTAGACGGTCATCATAAATCTTCTGTAGATCCGTTTCATCCTCAGCTCGCATCTCTCTAAGGATATTTTCATCTAAAGCCAGTTTTTGAGTTTTAAAAAATTGTCTGATTGCTCTATATTTGTTATCCAAAAAGAAAATATTTTCATAGTAACGCATAAGTTGAGTATGGAGCAAAAGAATCTTCTCCGTAGAAATCTCAGTAATGCCAAGCTCAGCAAAGATCCGATTCGTTCGCTTCATGTAAGCTTCCTTCTCAATGTTGATGAGTTTTCGTTCATGATTAACTAATATTCCGGCTATTACGGATGGATTCGAATCTAGCAGATGTATATTTGTTGGCTCCAGAGAACCCATAATCACATGATTCGAAAACCATTGTTTACATATTATTCTGTAGATCTCATTCTGCCCGGCAAAGGTCAAAATACAGTCAATCCTCCGATGGATCGCCGTCAAATCCTCGGTGGTCTGGCAAATTGATCTGATATCCTCGAAGCTGACCAACCATTCACTTGCCATGCACTGCTGCAAATGCTCCAGAATCATTGTTTTATCCTGCATGTGATTTTTCAGACGATCCAAAATGTCTCGATTCATTTGGGAGTTCGGTTTCGTGGACATCAGCGCTTCCGACATTCGTTCGAAGGCATCTTGAACTTTCTTGAACTGCCGTGTCTGACCCAATTCAGCAATTCGTAAATTTGGCACATAGCGTAGAAGTGATTTCAACTGATTCAAACTTTGACAACTCCGCATCGTCCCCAGCAGGGAACGACAGGCTTCCAGTAGCGAACAGATGAAAACTATGGAATATATCATTTCCACATAATCGATTCGGGTTGCAAAAGTGTTGTAAAAACTATACTCCGCTGGGCCGGAAATAATTTTCTTAGCCAAAGAAAACTTATGGGAGAAGAACTCACGAAAATACTTATTATTTTCCGGGAACATATGAGTCAGCATCTGTGCCAAGACTGCTTCTACCTTTCTCGGAATATTTGGTGAATTTTTTGTACTCTTGATAGCTTCTCCTATCACCTGTATGGTACGCTTGACGAACGGCACCGTCAACAGATTCATGCGATCACTGGATTTATAGCTCGAAACTGCTTCTAGGTGGTACAGGCTTTTCTGAATGGAATACAACTGCTTCGTTCGGAAATAGCACTGTCTAAGTCTGCGCAGAACCGATCGATCCGATCCATTTAATTTCAGTGGCATTTGAAACGATTCACTTGCGATCAGGTCATCTATTATCATTTCAACGGACTGTTTTCGACGTTGCCCACTGACGAGTCTGTTAAAGATGTGATCTCCAAGTTCCCAAGAAGGATTCGCTGCTGACCACATTGCGATCATTTGTTCTTTGGATGAACAACTCTCCACCACAACCGTCAGTCTTTGCGAGAAATCTTTCAAGTTTGTTCTAACCTGCCGGAGTTGACTGCAGATGACTTCCAAAAACTCCATAATGTTTAACTTGTTAATAAGAAACTTAAACAAACTGTACTCCGATTCCCATTTGAAAATGGAATTGAATATTCCAAGACAGAACACAATCTCCATCATCGGTAGGTGCCTCAGGAACCGTTTATCTTTCACGAAATATAGATGATTGTGAATCTCTGTAATCCGGTGCACAAATCCATTGTTGATGGTATCGAAAAAACGATCACTATGATCTGTCTTGAGTGCCCGCCAATGTCCGTCGATCACTCGAAAATGCTCGTGCCACTCGTTGGGACTTTTTGCAGTATCTGAATTTCCCGGAAGCTTCCTGTAAGCAAATCGTGCTAATTGATACTGCACAAAAACTTCCACCTCTTCTTTCACTACAACACGTTTCACGTTCAGTTCGATCATAACACTGGAAGCCAATCGAAAAAATTCGTCTTCATCGAAATTCTTCAATTCCAAAAACAGTTTAAGCACATCCAGAGAGCCCCGTCGGATGATCCGATAGAGCGCAGCCGCATTGGTCAAACTTTCCGATTCCGTCGCGAGCATGACCGCGGTCAGCTCACGATCACCGAACACATCCAGAGCACACTCACACGCCGTCAGTCCATTTTCGTCGCGTCGATCGCAATCGGCACCGCCTGCTTTGATCAAATATTTCACGATATCGCGTTTGTTTTCGTGTTTTGATTTGACAGCCAAATGCAGCAGAGACAAACTCGGATAGTTTGCTTGTAAAACATTCACATCACCAGCAGAATCGCACAGCTGATCTACTATGGTCTGCAAAATATTATCCCCGTCCATGATCGCGGACTGTCTGTCGAGAATAGCTGCATAAAACTGAACCACTGGTTAACATGTCAATATTAAACATTCACCACTTCACGCAACCGGTGAGGTGACGCATCACGACGAACTGAGATGTGGGGAACAACGAAATACAAAAGCAAAACAAGAACCGCGCGGGAATTCCCGGCTATTTTGATTGCAAGAGAAACCGAAAAAATCTTGTTTAAAAGTGAGCCTAGGGTTTAGAAAAGATGCGGGTACAGACAAAATGAAAATATCACTACTTAAATCACATTGTTGAGTTATGCGGAACTACATATTGCTGATTGTACGACAATTTGAATTATGTTCTCTTTCAGGGTGAATGAAAGTTGCATACATGACTACCTATCGTTACCATTATTTCTCATAATTACGAACAAATACTCGCTGAATGCATTGAAAAATATATCTTATTTTTCAAAATTGACGCCCGATCGTGGACAACACGCTTATCTGAACATAATAGCAGGATGATCTTAAAAACGTGTTTAATCCACCTAGCAGTGAGATGATACCTTTTTTATCAATCCGCATTTGATTTTTGCATGAATATTCTTCGGTGTTTAAGTTTTCATGACATTATTTTAATGACCGTCGTTTTAAGCGACAATTTGAGATTTTAATCACTCATTATTCTGTAATGTCGAAATTGCAAATCGGATCGAATTTGAATCTAGAAGTGTGATAATCAATTATGTGAGTCATAATTGGATAAAATTAATTAATTTTTTTATGTATGTATAAAATTAATTAATTATGTATATAAGTTTATTTTAATTTGAATTTTTGTTTCTGAAATTTGATTAGGCTTTTTTTTTGAGAAAACGATTGAGCTTTGAGAAACGATTTTATACTGGAACCGGAATTCTAAAATCGGTATGGCCGAAGTCAGATAAATTCACCTGAGAAGCTGTATAGTTTACATTTGTTTCAAAATATTTGAAAATCAGTAAAGACATCTTTGAGAAATCATAGCACGAATTAAATTTTTAGGTGCCTTCTGAATCGACAACTGAACAACTGAAAAAAGTTAATTTTTTTATCGCCTATCCAAATCTGCTAACCCGATAAACCTGATTAATTTATGTGGAATAGACATTTTTATACCAATCACCCTGTATCCCCGAAACCGGATGTTGGATCTGGCTGAAGAGCAAAATGTTTTATAGAATCTTGAAACTTTTCATTTGAATCTTAGATGATTCTCAGATTTTATTTGAATCTTAGATCGGTTCAGCCATCTACGAGAAGAATGAGTTACACAATTTTGATTTCGTTTCACATATCATCCTGTAGTTCCGGAAGCAGAGGTCGGAACCAAACATAATTCAGGAACTTTGTTTGGGAGCATACGACTTTTCGTATGAATCTGAATTTGTAGAAAAGAAATTTTCCGAGAAAATTGAGGGAAATTATTTGTCACACACGCATTTGCTGATCTCGACGAACTGATTCGAATGGTATATGGGGGTTATGTTCTCCCAGCATTTATTGCTGTAAGCAGTTTAAATCAATATAATTTAAAAAAAGTCTGCCATCATCTGGTTTATATATGTCATATTCGAACGATTGTGTTGCCAAAAACGAGCCGTGCTAAAATCGATCCGACGCACAGTGGTTCGAATCAATAAAAACGTGGACATAAATCAGTAGCTGCCAAACCGTTCTTTTAATGCATATAGTTGCTTTGAAGAAATTATTTACAAATATATACCGCGTAATTTGATCCTATCATTAATTGTTCATGGCCTACTTTGACAAAAAATGTAACCATAACTTTTTTTTCTGAAGAGATAGAAATTTTTTTTCTTCTACAAAGTTTTAGAACTATTAAAAATGATTTACTTTGTCAAATATATCAAAAGTCTAGGTCGCACCGTTTCGGATATACAAAGCGTTTTTATGGCAACCCCCTTAAAAACAGTTTTTTATTCATAAATTGTTTCGAGTTATTTTGTTATGCATACTTTGTTTGGAATAATTTTAGAATTTATAAAATCGAACATTTTTGTTGAAGGTAGTGCATAGGTTTGTTCTTTCCTGGCAAAGTTATGCAACATTTTACCTTTTTTTTTACCTAGGATAAAACCTTGCACCGAAGCGAAATATGCAACTTTATGCAGCTGATTTTTACAAAATTTGTAGGAAAAGATGTGCCCAATATCATACAAAAAAATCTAAGTGGAACTCGGTGGAACTTTTTTTTTAGGTCTTTTCAAAGTTAGTTTTAATTACTGAATTATGGCAACCCCCTTATAACTAGTTTTCTAGTCATAACTTGTTTCGAGTTATTTTTTTATGCATACTTCGTTTGGAATAATTGTAGAAAATATAAAATTTCATAATTTTGTAGAAGCTAATGCATAAGTTTATTCTTTTCTGGAAAATTTATGCAAAATTTTACCTTTTTTTACCTAGGAAACCTTGTGCCGAAGCGAAATATGCAACTTAATGCAGCAAACTTTTATAATACTTATAGGAGAACATGTACCTTATCCAATTTATTTTCCAATGAGTATATCTTGAGTACTATTCGTGTTCATTTTCACTATGGCCATGCTGAAACCATGAATGGTTAAGAAACAGAGGGCGCACAGTGGTCCAAAACTGGAAAAAGACGGTCAAAAGTCTGTAATTTCACTGATTTTTAAGAGCTAACGTGTCTTCGAAGAAGTTTTACAAAATTATATAACGCTTCTTTTGAAAGTAGCACCTTAATTTTTGTTAAGGGGGTAGTACCGATTTCGAAAAACAATAATTTTGTTTATGACGAAAAATTTTTTTTTTATCTCATTTTAAAGAAAAAAACATTTCAAGTATTTTTGCTGAAGATATGAATAATGTAAAAAAATATTTTTTGAGATATTCGCTTTATTTGAAAAACAGTTTTTTTTATTTACCTACATTGAATTTATCTGTATTACCTAAGTATCTACTACAAAGTTAGCATTTAAATGAGTAACTTTTCCCAATACTTTTTACAACCTAATCAATCAACTAGGTAGTTAATGTTACCTAATAAATCATTACAATATGTCACTTAGTCGCATTGCATTCGATCAATCAGTATCAGTCACGCTATCGTATTGTTTTATGGAATCGCTTATTTGAAACCTAAGAAAAAAACGTGCTTAATCCACCTATCAGTGAGATGATACCTTTTTTTATTAATCCGCATGTGTTTTTTTCATGAATATTCTTCGGTTTTCATGACATTATTTTAATGACCGTCGTTTTAAGCTGCAATTTGACATTTTAATCACTCATTACTCTATCTAAAAAGGTTACAATCGATTAAACTTTTCATGATATGTCGAAGTGAGTTCCACTTTAGAATTTACGGTAATTTAAGGTACTTCCAGAGCCGGTATTCAGGAACCAGCATAAACCAAACCGATTCGTATGGCCATATGACGAATAAATTGCAATAGTGTTGAGTCCAACTTTCAAGCTTTTCGGGATTATCATCTTCTATATCGGTTTGAATTTTAAAAATTCATCCTCCTGTAATTCCAGAATCGGAAGTCAGCATTGAATAAAATTAATTAATTTTGTGTGGGACTATAAGTTTATTTTAATTAGAATTTTTTTCTGAAATTCGATTTGGCTTTATTTGAGAAAACGATTGAGCTTTGAGAAACGATTCGATACTGGAGCCGGAATTCGAAAATCGGTGTAGCCGAAGTCAGACAAATTCACCTGATTAGTTTACATTTGTTTCAATATGTTTAAAAATCAGTATAGACATCTTTGAGAAATCGTAGTACGAGTTAAATTGTTGGGTGCCTTCCGAATCGAAAACTGAACACCACTAAAACTGAAATAAGTTTATTTGGTTGTCGACTATTCAAATCAGCAAATCTTAGATGATTCTTAGATATCATTTGAATCTTAGATCGGTTCAGACATCTACGAGGAAAATAAGTTACACAATTTTAATTTCGTTTCACATATCATCCTGTAGTTCCGGAACCAGAAGTCGGATCCAAACATAATTCAGGAACCTTGTTTAGGAGCATACGAATTTTCATATGAATCTGAATTTGTAGAAAACTGTTGAGTCATCTTTGTAGAAACTGTTGAGTCATAAGGTAAAAAATTGAGTGAAATTATTTGTCACTACTCCGTGATAACTCCGTTAAAAATAAACGGATTTTAACAATCTAAGGCTTGTTGGATAGGTATTACCGTGCGGAATCTAAGTCTGAAAATATTTTCTGTTTTCAAGGTCAATTGTGACAGATACTGTCAAAAAACTGAAAATTTTGACATAAAACTTCGTATAACTCAAAAAGTAAACATCCGATCTCCAAACCATTCAATAGCGTTTTGGGTGACGGGGAGGCCTTTCATTTGCGACTAGTTTGATCAAAATCGGCCCAGCCATCTCTGATATCTCGACCTCTTTGTTGACAACACACATACAGACACACACACACATATACACACACACATACGGACATTTGCTCAGTTCGTCGAGCTGAATCGATTGGTATATGTCATTCGGCCCTCCGGTCCTCGGAAAATTTTTCTAAAGTTTGAGCGAATTCTATACCTATTTTTTATATATATATAAAAAGGTAAAAACGGGTGTACATCCAACAAAACAACGGAGCAAAACTCATGACAACAACGCACATTGGTCGGAAACTGAAAAACATGTTTTAATGCACCCAGTAGTGTAATGATACCTTTCTTATATTACTCATAACATCATAAATATTACTGTGGAATTCGCAAAAATAACTGTGTAGAAATAGGAAAGTTTGGTCGGGCTTAATCTAACAAACTCTAAAAATTCTTTTTAGCCTGTAGTTCCGGAACCGGAACAAATTAGGGAATTCCATATGAACCTGTAAGACTTTTCTCGCTCTTCATCAAGTTCCGGACAAGTGTTGCATCGCATTTTTTGGACGCTTGAGCTCAACTTTTTTTGAACTCCTGCATGTTTCCGCTGCCTTACCAGTCTTCTTGAAGACCCTCTTCACGATTGCCCAGTAACGTTCGATGGATCGAAGCTGAGGTCAATTTGGTGGATTGATATTTTTCTCAACGAAATTTATACCCTTTTCCGCAAGCCAATTGAGAGTGGTTGTGGCATAGTGAGCCGACGCTAAATCCGGCCAAATCAGTGGAGGTGTACTATGCTTCTTATATAAAGGCAGCAATCTCTTCTGGAGACACTCAGATCGATAGATTTCTGCGTTTTTTGTTCCGGTAGTGTTCCGGTTTTGAAACGAATGATTTTGATAATATAAATTTTGGTTTTACTTTGAATTTAAAAATGTCTTCATCGTTATTAGTATCACAACAACATTTCAACAAAGTTAGGATCGTTTTAATGCTACTCTGTGTTCATTCAATTCCAAATGGCTGTCACTTGCGGTTTCGGTGATATGATGGTATAAGTGACGTGAACGTCAAAACTGATTACCGCTAAATTTTCTCGGATATGGATTATTCGATATCAATAATTGTATGCTCGTTATGTGAGCTTATTTCGTCGGTCGCATCGAAATTCTATGCTTCGTGGTGTATTTGAAATTTTTTCGGTAATACCGTCGTGGTGAAGTAATATAAAAAAACAGCTAATAGTGTTAACATAACAGATCGGCTGAAAAGTTCGTATCGTTTCTATGAGAGGGCGCCACTAGAATTAAATCCATACCATTTTCAGTAGTACCAACCTTCAAAAGATACGTGTATAAATTTGACAGCTGTCTGATTATTAGTTTGTGAGATATTGCATTTTGAGTGAAGCTACTCTAGTTATTGTGAAAAAAATGGAAAAAAAGGAATTTCGTGTGTTGATGAAACACTACTTTTTGATGAAAAATAGTGCCGCCGGTACCAAAAAATGGCTTGATGAGTGTTATCCAGACTCCGCACCGGGCGAAGCAACAATTCGTAAGTGGTTTGCAAAATTTCGTACTGGTCATATGAGCACCGAAGACGATGAACGCAGTGGACGTCCAAAAGCGGCTGTTACCGATGAAAACGTGAAAAAAATCCACAAAATGATTTTCAATGACCGTAAAGTGAAGTTGATCGAGATAGCTGACACCCTAAAGATATCAAAGGAACGTGTTGGACATATTATTCACGAATATTTGGATATGAGAAAGCTTTGTGCAAAATGGGTGCCGCGTGAGCTCACAATCGATCAAAAACAACAACGAATTGATGATTCTGAGCAGTGTTTGGAGCTGTTATATCGAAATAAAACCGATTTTTTTCGTCGATATATAACAATGGACTAAACATGGCTCCATCACTTCACTCCGGAGTCCAATCGACAGTCAGCTGAGTGGATTGCACGTGATGAACCGAACCCAAAGCGTGGAAAGGCTCTACAATCGGCCGGTAAGGTTATGGCGTCTGTATTTTGGGATTCGCATGGTATAATTTTCATCGACTACCTTGAAAAGGGAAAAACCATCAACAGTGACTATTATATAGCGTTATTAGAGCGTTTAAAGGAGGAAATTTAAAAAAACTGCCTCATTTGAAGAAGAAAAAATTTTTGTTTCATCAAGACAATGCACCGTGTCACAAGTCGATGAAAACCATGCTGAAATTGAGCGTATTGGGCTTCGAATTGCTCCCTCATCCACCGTATTCTCCAGATTTGGCCCCCAGTGACTTTTTCCTGTTCTCAGACCTCAAGAGAATGCTCGCTGGTAAAAAATTTAGAAGCAATGAAGAGGTAATCGCTGAAACTGAGGCCTATTTTGAGGCAAAGGACAAATCGTACTACAAAAATGGTATCAAAAAGTTGGAAGATCGCTATAATCGCTGTATCGCCTCTGATGGCAATTATGTTGAATAATAAAAACGAATTTTGGCAAAAAAATGTGTGTTTCTATTAAACGATACGAACTTTTCAGCCGAACTGTTACATGCTGCAATGAATAATAATTAAAATGATAAGAAAAATCTAATCACGAAGCGTTCCATGCGACTGAATAATATTACCCTATTTAGTTTGAATATCCTACACAGAAGCAACAGGAGTGCAGGATTTAGCTACGCCAATTTAAACGCTGCGCCAGATGCTGCGCTCCTTTTACTTCTATAAATCATGTCAAATAGCGTTTTATTGGGCTTAATCTAAATAGTGCATGAGCATTATCATCAGCATCAACCAGCTGGAAGTAAAACAAAGTCTTTTGCCTCTATAATCACTATTTGGTGTGGTATATTTTTTATATTTTACATTATCAATGTGATTACATCTAGCATTCATTTCCCTTCGTCTAGTATTCATTTTATTGCGAATTAAACAACAGGTGGCGAAATCAAACACGGTTTGTATCAAACGAGAACATATGTTGAAACTTCATAAACGTGCCGTAATGAAACCGGTATTTTTCCTAACTCCGGTGATAAGGACTGTTAAAAGAGCATTCCTGAAAGTTATAAACTGACAGTTTTCTTCAATTTGAGCACCGTCATGCATATAAATTGACAAAAATCATTGATGTACATGCTCCTTTAATATTCCTTATCACCCATCACTAAACTTCCCAAAGCTACAAAATTACTAATTTTCCACGATTTTGAAAGTCTCATTGACACGCGTTATCCTTAGTTAAAAATTCCTCTAGGATTACTGTTGTCACTAATTTTCACACCCTCAAGATTTTAGACGTAAACCAATCGGCACTCATGTCTGATCTTTTCCACAATGCTCGAAGCTGATCTAATCGTCCAGTAATTTGATCTTACAGGAATCAGTGTTAATAGTAGCTCAAAATCACTACCGATTTTGTGTGGTGGAAGGTCAAAATTGATTTTGATCGAAGTAATTCAAAGATAACTGATCAACTGATCTTAACAAGATCAGATCGTTAGTGATCTTTATTAGAAATGATCACAAGCGATCATCTTCACTAGTGATTACGATTTGATGATATTTTGATCTTGATCATTCCAGCCCTGATTCAAGAGTGTCTTCGAAGTTAACAGTTTCACTGCCTGTAAAATTCAAGAATTCAACTGCAGGATCTTCTACATATGGGTGTCGCTTTCTAATTAAATGCAAAATTTTGACAAAATGATGCCTAAACTCTTTATAATTTCTCAGCAAATCGTTCTATCAAATGAGCATAAAAATCAATCGAGCCATATTTTTTAAATGTATTCCTGATTCTGTTTATATATTCGACATAGAAGGTAATTTGAAATGAATGAGAGCAGTTTTGAAGATTCATAAACTTTTTGTGTTCATTTATATGCCAGATTTAATTTTTTTGGTAGAGTTTTTCTGATTAAGGTTAAAAGCCTTATATTTCTGGAATTTCAGAGTCGAAAGTTGGATCTTAATGAAATTCTATTCATAATAACATTCTTTTCAATTCGAAAAATCGTGAAAATCGGTCGATATCAGTTCTATTTTGGAATTATAGACAACCATAATTTTAGAGTTTTGATCGTGATTCAAATGAGCGACAACAACAAAAAAGTTTTCTGCGGCCTAATTCAAGTTAACATGAATTGACATGAATGAAACATTAATTTCTGAAGCTTTTTATCAATAAATCTCTATGTGTGATACTGTTTGAAACATAGCAGATATCAAATAGTGATTGAGCGTTAAATGAACGGCTAATAAGTGCAACTTATTGTTGAAACCCTCTTTAAGTAGTTTTGAATCCGAAAACCGAATTAATATTCTATGTATGCCCAAACCGGACTTGAACTTTCCAGAGCAGAAATCGTTTAAAGCCATTCTTAGTGTAAAAACCGGGCAAAAAACTTTGAATGGAATAACCGGAAAAAATCTTAGTCGGTACTTTCAGCGCAAATGTGTTGATTACGTATTTTATCTAACAGATTCAAAGTCGTTTGCTGTATTACTTAAACATTTGCGCTTAAACCCGTTATTTAATCTTGGATATTTATGAATACTTGATATTGATGACGAACCTTTCATTTTAATCTAATTGTATAGAAATCAGATGGTTTTATCTTGACGAATTAAATTCGATAATGTATGTCTTTGTAAATATTTTTCGGAATCAATATTCATAAAAATATAAAAAATACTCCAATTATCGATGTTACCAGGCCTGTAAAGTAATTTAATATAAATAAAATTACGTGATTACTATATTTAATTGAGTAAGATTGCATCAGGATTTTCAAGAAGTAGATAAAAAAGCTTTAGAATGATTGAATAGTTACAGATACTTTTCCTCGCTTTTGCAAACCTAATTATTAAAAATTGTGCCGTACGCCAAGGAAAGTAATTGAACGAGTCTCATAGAACAGAACTTCCAAAATAAGTAGGGTTTATTATTCTTACAAAATTGTATAAATATTATATTGTGATGCTTATTCTCATGTGACTGGAGCACTCGAACCTCGTTCTTGGCTAAATGCGCTGAGAACATACAAAGCGTTGTACATACATTTCTGCCGCGGTACATAAATGCGCGAACGAGTTTTTGTGAGAGCAGCTGTAGCTCTTTGTCTGCGCATGGTTGTCTTCTGAGAATGAGAAGAAACTTGTTTCAGGGTAATAAAAAGAGTGCGTTTATGCACAAGGTCTACTGTTACTCTGTGCGTACAGCTCCACAATTAAAAAAAAATCGTGATTTTAGTTTTGTTAACCAATTTTTTAATTCACGGTGCTCGGTTTCTCGATTCACAATCGAAAATCTTGATTCACATTTTCGTGCGCAAAATAGGCTTATTTCCACCTCTGCTTCAAACCACAGGAACATATTGCTTGCCATACCAGTACCTTTCGACCGAATTTCTCCACATGAATCGACCTGTCCGCATCGCTCACATCCTCCCCAACGACAACAGTAAAGTATTGTGGATCTGAAAGTCCTTTGAGTTTTTGAGTCCTCCTTTACGTAAGTCTCATCGTCAATCAAAACGCATGCATCCGAACACTGCAAAAGATGCGAATACAATTTCCGGGCCCTTCGCTTCTTTTGTTCTACACTTTGTTTCGAGATTTTCTGCTTCGTATAGGTCTTCAGGCGATTTCGCCTCTTGATACACTGGATCATTCAGATACTCGTTCCTGCTTTTTTTGGCCAAATTACGCATTGACATTGGATTTGTTCTTCATGATTAGAGATACCCCTTTTTGGTCCAGTTTCAAGTTACAAGAACCGGGTTTTCTTCTTCTTGCTGGTAGCTTATCCCGAGAGTAATGTTTCCCAAACTTATTAATGATGGATTTAACACTGGCATGATGAATTCCTTCGCCAATTTTCGCATAGTAATATCCTTCTCACTTAGCCATGTGTCCAGAACCTTAATTTTCACTTCCTTTTCAATACGCGATATTTTGAAAACACAGAATTTCAACCGCACAAACAAGTAAACCAACCGAAAGCTGACAGCCAAACGCACAGCATGCTGTGATCTGAGCATAAAAAAACCATCACAAATACATGCGTACAACAAAAATGTATGTGGATAGCTTATTTTCGATACACTCCTTACACAACTGGAACGGTATTACTGCATTACCGGCAGTGAAATTGCATATTTGTTCAAATGAATTTGAATTCAATGACGTTTGTTTATTCTTTCGGTCGCACTTATCATAAGAATAGCCAGAATTTCTATCAACCGCAGCACCGTCTTTTGCCAATATCACACACCAGTAGCAGACATCCGTAACCCTTTCGATTTCTTCATAGCGTGTTCAAAGTAGAACAAAGCACGCATCGTTCGTTTTGTGTTTTCTTCTTCTTTCGGTGTTAAACATATTGTCAATCTATATGGCGATTTGAAAACTTTGACACTCATCGCCCTGTAACTGCGGATCCGGAAGTCGGATCCGGATGAAATTTCACAGTAGCTTTAAGGGTAATATGAGCTTTAATTCAAATCAAGATTTGTGAAAATCGGTTAAAGCATCACAGAGAAATCGAAGTGAGTTCTATTTTTTGAAGTTTTTCTCCACCACTTTCGGTGCTTTCGGAACAGGAAAAGAGGGGACCAGTAGTGCCGAATTAAGTTTTAATGTCCACAATCTAACAACCTCTGCGAACTGGAAGAATTTATCAGACAGTTTTATGGGATTTGTACCTGGTTTTGACCATCGTTCGTGAAAAATTCACATAAAATTTGTAGTTTTCCACTTATCACGGTTTAGTTCCGGAACCGGAAGTCGAGTCCGGATAAAATGTTCTAGCAAACTATAAGACCTTTCATTTAAATCTTAGTTTGTGAAAATCGGTTGAGCCATTTCAAAGAAAATTGAGTGCACACTTTTTCTCTAATTTTTGCATATTACCATGTAACTCCGGAACCAGAAGTCGGATCCAAATGAAATTCAATAGCAGGCTATGGGACCATAAGACCTTGATGTCGCTTACCTTACGTTGTGATTATTTTCTTTGTCACCAGAATTTCAACGAACGGACACAAGCAGCAATAGGTGCATTACCCTATTCGCGAAAGATTGCCGTTCCACAGGTATGCTCACGTTGCACCGAAAGGCAGCAGCCAGCAGCAGAAAATCGCTTGGCAAGATGTACCAGCAGTGGATTCACGCACAATCAGGCAAGTAAGTTTACCTTTCAGGTCAACAGAGAACTTCACACAGGTAAGTACTTCGGATTACTGCAGCACAGGTAAGTAATAAAGTCTCTTCCAGGTTAAACAGATAAGTAATTTATCTCAGCACATACGAATTACACTTTGTTTGAACAACTTAAACTTGACTTTATTACTTTCAGTGGGACTGTTCACAGTGCGATCTGCTCGCTTCACTAGTTAATTTTCTACTGACTGATCGGAGCGAGCGGGAGCGCTATATTATCGATCGTGATCATAAACCTAGTTGCCAGAAGGGCCATAATTGTTATCTCACCGTCACCCGTTAGCACCAATCTCATGTGAGAAATAATTATCACACGCAGTGCGGCCAAATTTAGTATTCAAATCAACAGACCTTTTAATTGATTCTAAGTTTGTGAAAATCGGTTATGCCATCTCTGAAAAAAATGAGTGCATATTTTTGTCTATTTTTATTTGGTGCATATCATCCTATATCTTCAGAACCGGAAGTTGGATCGGGATGAAATTCAATAGCAACCTATGGGACCATGAGACCTTTCATTTGAATCTTAGTTTGTGAAAATCGGTTCAGCCATCTCCTAGCAAAGTGAGTGCATATTTTTGTTTCATACACACACACAAGGACATTTGCTCAGTTCGTCGAGCTGAGTCGAATGGTATAAGACATTTTTGGTTAGAAAGTCGGTTTTCACAGTGATTGCATAGCCTTTCTATATGAGAATGGTAAAAACAGTACATTCTTCAGTGCGCATTTTATGTTAAAATTATGTATAAAAATAAATCAAAATAATTATCAGACGATTTATTTTCATCATCTCACTTGTTTTTCTATTTCCCTTTTATTTTAAGTCAACAAATGTTAGTAAAATTGTTGTTACGTTCTCTAATAAAAAATGGCCAATAAAAAGACTAGGATAAAAGAAACAAATCTATTTGACATTTTCAATTGATTTTTTGTCATGACCAACTACACCCGCTCTCTCAGATATTTGGTCTACAAATTCTAAATATAGTATTTTTAAAGGGGAAAACAGTACGCATAATTTTGGTTAGAAATACAAAATAGACCATGAAAATCTGGCCAAGACTACGGAAGCGTTCACAACAATTAACAAACAATAGCAAAGATGGCATTGTTGAAGGCTCGGAATCGACTAATTTTCCTAAGAATTTCTAGAAATAATAGATGAGCGTACGAAATGAGATGTCGTGAATATTACTAATTTTAATCACAATTTTTGATAAAAATATTTTCAGAGAGGGTCGCATTTGTCTACATAACCCAGTTCGAATGCCGGCTTGTTCATAACATTGCATTTGAAGAATAATACAAGTGCTTTCGATGTATGATTCATAAATTCACAATATAAAATTCATTTCTGTAATGCAAAACATTACAGATTCCGTACCCCCAACAGATCCCGAGCCACAACACGCAAAGTCCATCACGTTCCTGCAAGAATGCCTTCTCGTGCTCTTGAACTAACAACACATTTTTAAGCTCAATAAAACGGGTAATTTATCGTGGTTAAATGTTTGTACTTGTCAAGATTGTGATCTAGACCGGCATCATCCTCGTGCCACGCGAGTTTGCTCCCTTCCATCTTGCGGGAGAGCCTGCACGCCAGGAATGACTCGAGTCAGTCGGCTTGCTCCGTCAGTTGTTCCGCACTGGGAATCCCGGGATAGCGCGCTCCATGGCGGGCACATTTCATTCCACATTCTCGGACGATGACGATGACGGTGGCGACGGTGACGGCATCTACTAACGACTTCATGAAGGACCTTCGCATACTAACAGCCACTCAGCAGCAGCATCAGCAACAACGGCAGTGAGCGACCATGTCAGATGGCACTTTACTGCTAGGATTTTGTACTTTAATAAAGCCATACTTTTTATCCTCCCCCCATTAAATAAACTTCTGCCGAGCAAGCCTGGTAGTCGATGAAGAGACACAGTTAAGTTAACAGTGTGCGGACCGGAAGACGGGAGTGTTCTTGTGTTCCTAGTCGGCCACCCAAGACCACCCAAACAGGTTCACTCGAACAGGTCGGAGTGTTTGATATGAAATTTTTATGATGAAAGATGATTGATGTTTCTCGAAAGGAGGATAGTATCACAAACAAAACAAGCTTCATTCCTACCATACCGAATGTCAAGAAGAAGGAAGCTGATGCTGAAAATCTGCTACTTTCCAAGTTTATTACACGAAACTGTTGGGGGTCTTCGAAGGTGAAGCTTCCCCTCACGAATGCCGCACATTTCCACCAAGGAAGGGCCAAAACACAAGTGCGAATGTGCGAAGTGTGCTGCTTGTTTCAGGGGTCCCTTTTTCCTTCCACGTGGTGACTTCTGAAAGCGTTATAAACAGACAGCAAAGTGCATGCCGTCAATAAACAGAGCGAGAATGCAATGTTAATGGCGAGGGAAGTGTTCTTCTGGTTTCGTCGTTCCGGTGATGGTGAGATGGATGACATTTTTATATTCATTTTTAGGATAAACATGCAAAATTACAATGTTTTGCTGACAGTGCGGAATTTCATCTGTTCAGAGTGGATCGATCTAGCGTGGGGTTACATGTTGCAGTTTAGAAGTAAGAAAAAATATCCAACCTCAGACCTGTAAATATAGTGTCAAGAAATGATTTGACATTTGTCAATTTATGGTAAAACAAAATGGTACTACTTTTGATTGATTTGAAACTGTACACAAAAAAACATCAACCAAATCAGACTGCGGGAACGGATTTACGTGATCTGCGATTCCGTTGAATGATTTATGCAAACTCGCAATGAACCTGAAAATTAAATTTCGCTTCAATTAACAAGTCATTACTCGCCAAATTAATTGAATTGCATGAGCATAAATTGATGTCAACTTTTGGGCCAAAAACTGCACCGAGGATAAATTGCCGTCCGCTTCTGGATGTCGTTCAACCCAGTACCGGATTTTTTTCGCTGTTGATATAATTTATACTGTTTTTTACTTGATTAGCGAAAATTTTTGGGTAAAGTCAGTTTATATGAATAGAAACATACATTTAAATAAGTCAATAAAAAAGCTGCAAATAATGCTTACATACATGCTATGATTAATAATAGATTTTCTAATGGAAATAAATACTTTAATAAAAATCCAATCTCAAAGTACATTAGTTGATTAAAAATATTACTCTATTTAGCTTGAACGTCATACGCAGAAGTAACAGGATTCCGCTACAAATAAGCGTTCAAACGCTGTTCTATCTGTGTGCTCGAGACAAGCAAAATCTTACACTCTTGTAGCGTTTTAATGGGCTTAATCGAAAAAAAAGCATGACAGTAATTCATCCCGCTGGAACTAAAAAATTGTCTCTAAAATCTGCAATTGGTCATAGATTCCATATTTCGTCTTCGACTCGTCATTGCATAACGAAAATTTACATGATTTTTTCTAAGAATGTACAGTGGGTATTGGAAAAAAGGCACCTGTTTCTTACACGTAGCGCTGTCAAAATCTCCGTACAGTGCAAAATCTGGATTTACGATGGTATGCACCAATTAAATACATGTGTTTAAATAAGGTAAAACGTGTTTTCAAACTGCGGTGATAAGAAATGTCAAAAGATGATTTCTGAAAGTAACATAATGACAGTTTCCACCGAATTGAACATCTTCGCGCATATAAATTGAAAAAAAAATCATTGATAAACATGCTCCTTTTAAAATGCCTTCATCCTCATCATTACATTCTCTAAAAAAAATTGACAATTTTCAATGATTTGACACACGCTATCGTTGAACACCCCTCACAAGTTTAAAAACAATATTAACGATTTTAGACGTAAACAAATTGGCGACCATGTCTGATCTTGCTCATATTTGATTTTCTCCCGCAATGCTCAAAGATCGAGTCAAACGGCAATTTATCCAACAGGCTCAAAATCACTACCAATTTTGTGTATCGATTTTGGTAGGTGCGATTCAGTGATCACTGATAAAGTGATATTTGAAAGATCAGATCAGTAGTAATATTTATTGGGAATGATCACAAGTGGTCATTTTCGATAGTAGTTATGATTCGATGATTTCTTGATCATGATTTTCTTAGTTCTGATTGTGAGGTTTAATATACTACTTGTGCACTTTGGAAATCTATAGTATTGTTCGTGACGAAAACTTGTCGTTTTGTCCCCGGCTTCAAATACCTTGCAGAATGAAAAATTATTCATTCGAGCTTCGATTTCTTAACGTTTCGCCTTTGGTTTATCTGCGCTAAAAGCAGTTCAAATTCAAAACATTCCAGATCTGACAACTATGAGCGCTAAAAGTAAAATACACAGAAAGAAATTAGGAATTTTATAGGTGACATAATTCTACAAATGATACAATTCATAACTACTTAATTTCTCAAATGACGCAATATTCCATTCGCACAGAAATTTACTGGCTCCGTGTGTAATTTGCACTAGGCTAGCAAGTGAGACTGTATGAATTTGTATGCACGATTTATCAGCCAAGCAGATATGTGTTTCTGTGGCTCAGTCGACTAACTCGTGTGCTTTGTGATCTAATGTTTTTCGGTTCAAGTCGCGTTGTTGCTGTCGATCTTTTGATATTTTATTAAAGTCGTTTTAAGGCCATGTAATTTTCAAATCACACAACTTTACATGTTCTTGAATATAAATTTGTGTGACTTGCCATTTGAGCCAATTTGTTCTGAAGATGTGAAATCACAAAAAATTTTCGAACTGTGTAGACAATGCGTCCATTTAATATTTGACTTCCTGCTATACATTCAGTTTCGGAATTTTTTTCAAACTGTCGAACGACATTTTACCGGAAGCCATTTCATCGAAATAGTTGTTTCTCCGTAGGCAGATTTTTTAACATGTTGAATATGATTATGTCTAGCCTCGGGACTTTTTTGTTCCATGACAAGAACGCAAGAGCGAACTCAACCATCCAAAATGGTACTTTGTTTGTGTTCGCGACGGGGGAGATCTTATGTGGCGAAACCAAATCAGGGTGTACCTTTTTGGTGAAATAGGATATCCAGAATATTTCACACCGGGTACATTTTTCGTCTTAGCTTTAATCGTGGCGAAGAGGATCAAGACAACCAAACATCCTGCGGATGAGGGTCTTATTTTACTTCTAGAATCTGGTGTTTTAAAGGTAGATAGGATTCAATTCATGAAGTCGGAGAATTTCATAATCTGTTTCTTTAACTTTTGGAATACTGTGGGATTTTTATAAGTCAAGAAGTTTTGGGTACTCCTGACCCAAACTTGAATTAGATTGATTCGTGAAAAATGTTTTGAGTAAAGAATATTGCACGGAACCACCCGCGATCCCATTTCAACCAGAATGTTAGTTGATTTTCTGAATTCGATTGGTTAAAATTAGGTACAACTAATCGATTTTTGTTTTAACTAAACTGTCATTTTTTGTTTTTCGATTAGCAGAAACGATGGTTGAAACAACTAATTTAACTGTTTGAAAATAAATGCTGTCAATTAGTGAGGACACAAACCTTTCAATTTCAACAAATATTTTAGTTGAAATAACTGGTGCTGTTATCGAAAAAAAATTCTGTTAGTTGAAAAATAGATCGGTTTTATTTGTTTTAGACATTGCAACTAGTTGAATCAACTCGAACAATGTTATTGATTTGCGAAAATAATCAAAATATACATACTGATACACGTCATGATCTATTTGAAATATGTTCGGTATGTTGAGATTTATGAAATAAATATCGTTGTGAAAATATAAACAGTCTTTTATATTGACATGTAATATCATTAGGGCTGGGAAAACCACCGATCACTGCTGATTTCAAGTGATCTTAACCAAGGAATAAATTATCATTACGAAATCAGAACTGATATGATCTCTAAGTGATTTTGATTTTTGTATGATCATGATCATGCCAAATCGAGATCAGTAAATATCTAAATTCTAAAAAAATACTTCTGATTCGATCGGTAATGATTGATGTAGAAAAACGTTTTTAATCAGCAAAAGTGCCCGGAGGGGCGAGAAAATTAGCGAAATTATTAAATATATATGAGTATTGAAAGATGATGCCTTCAAACGGTTGAACTAAAGTTATGCACTGATAATTTTAGTCAATTTATATGAGCTTGGGGGCATCAATCGCTGGGAATTGGTATTTTTCGACAGCAATTCAAACGCAGCGCGTTCTGTGTGTTTGAAACCCTGCGCTCCTGTTACTTTTATAAATTAAATTCATGTAAAAATGCGTTTTATTGCTAATCATGAACAACATCATCGGTATCAAACAGCTGGAAGTAAAATAGTCTGCTGGAAGTAAATCAATGATCGAATTAGAAGCATACAAATTTTGCGCATACCTGAAAGATTGCGAGATGATCATTCATTAACATTTTCTAATTTGTCA
Source organism: Malaya genurostris (assembly GCF_030247185.1). Taxonomy (NCBI): domain Eukaryota; kingdom Metazoa; phylum Arthropoda; class Insecta; order Diptera; family Culicidae; genus Malaya; species Malaya genurostris. The sequence goes on along the minus strand of NC_080571.1, from coordinate 320,330,119 downwards.
TCAAATCTTTTTTGTCTTAAACAAGGTTAACTTTATCACAACACCGCTGTTAGATAAACACTTGTTTTCATAAATTTCTCAAACCGAATGAACACAATTTCACCAAACGCTTTAACCATCGATGTTGTTTTCATTCATTTTATAGCGTCGCGAACAGATTTCAACTAAAAAAGTTGTTAATTTTGCATTGCGATTATTGTTTTGCTTTCAACTGTCTCCGGCATTTGACAGCATTCAAAACAACATATTTTTCAACTACTTGAATATAAGCAAATCAAAAATCATATTGGTTGAATCAAAAAGAAATTAGTTAAATCAACTATCGCAAAAATCAAAAACTGCGATATCGCAATTTTATGATCGAAGGGTTCTCCGTGTGTAAAACCTAATGATATCGATGCTTTCCGAAAGGATGTGAAAAGTAAGAAAGTAGTATTTAGACCATTTGTTCGATGTACTCTTACCAACCCAGTTTTGTGGTAGAACTGTGTCAACCACAGCTCAGGGTAGCGGAAATGGTAAACGTGTATGCACAGATTGCATATGAATGCAGGTTCGAGTCCTATCTCTGAGCGTATCTTTTTCCAAAATATCATCTTTTCTGTAAGTTTCTCATTCATTTGGCTTTTCCAATTTATGTTTCCGCATGTAATTTCCGAAATCAAAAAAAAAATTTTGATGAAAAAAGGCTTAGAATTGCATGACACGTCGAGATTTTGTGTCATCTGAAAAAAAAATTGTTGAAAAAATCGATATCAAAATATCAAAATTCCCAGAGCTTGAGCGACCACCCATGGTTGCTACTCCTTTACTGATCGGGATTAGCTGAAACTGTACAGGGAGTTTCTTGATGATCCGACCTGGGACTGGTAAATCATCCTTCAATGTACCTTCTGGGAATCCCAGAATTCATTGATCAGTACCGGCGCCGGCCAGGCCCGAACGTAGATCGTCTACGGAATGGGAAGGGATGTTATTCCAACACTTGTTGTTACTAGAGGCCGTATATACTACTGCGCACTCCTTAAGTGTCACGGAAGAAGGATATTTGTTAGTAAAAATTTCAGTATTGGTATTATTCGCGCGCGACTCAGTATGTTCCGGTTTCTAGATGCTCGGATGCACCACTAAACTCACTGACTTCCCGAGTGAACGCCTTAGCAACATCCTATATTAAAGTCCCGGAAAGTCTTAATTCACAGCTTTTATTCGAGGAAACTGAAGAAAAATTTGCAATACTATCGCGTAAAGAATAAAAACCTCCCTATTTGTTATAAATGAAATTACGTGATACAAAATAAACGAGTGAATAGGATTTAGACAAAATAGTTGATTCATTGCATTGACATATTCTAAACAGTTGTTATAAATCATTTTCAATCACCAAATAAAGGTTATCAGATTTAACGCGCGTCTTGATGATATTAATTCATTGTTTGAAATAGTAATATCAAGTGTTTTTTTTACTATGTATTCAATATACCGAAATATGTTATCTCTGTTATCAACTTTGTAATATCAATTAATTTGTATCATTCAATTTATAATCCTGAAAGACAATCAATAACATGGAAGAAGAAAACATTCCAAATAAAACTTTTTTCCGAAGCTAGACGGAAATTGATAGGTTGAATGAAGAGATAATTTAGTAAAATAGAGTAATCAGAAGTGAAACATTGAAAATAACTGATAACTGAAAGGAAAAAGAAAATCCTGCAATTGTCGCCTTTTACGACATGGAAGCAGGAACCCAGTGGATCTTTTCTTGGTTCATTTTCTCCGCCGGATTCCACACGGCATCTAGGTTGGTGCTGTACGGAGAGAGCTAATAGATACTATCAATCTTCTAGTGGACCACAGTCCCTTGAAAACTTTTCGAGCCTGAAAAACTGCCTAAAATCCACCTTTACCGACGTTTCATCCCACATCAGTATGTATCTTGAAGATCTTCTCCACATAACACCCGGGTTTGGTATTTGATCATTCGCTTCTGTTTCAGTGTCCAGTTTGCTCCATCCAATTTTGTGGCTTACTATGACCCTACTAGAGTACAGGGCCTACCCTGTTTAAAGTGTAATCATTTGTTTCTGAACAAAATATATGAAAAACCATTTTTATTCATTTTCACTTCGATTATTGTTTATTTTGGTTCAAGGAGATATGTGACAGCTATTTATTGAAAATGATATAGCGTAAATGGTCACCCTTGGCCTTGAATGCAAAATGTACTCTTTTTTCGGCGTTTTCCATCGTTTCTAAGTCCCAGGAAGTTTTCTAAGTCCCAGAAAGTTGATTCTTTCAAAAAAAAAAATTTTTTTTTGAGATGACACTAAATCTCGATGTTTCATGTTATTTTAAGAGTTTCGGCATCGAAAAAGTTTTCGATTTTAGAAATTTCATGTACTTCCCCCTATGGTGCTTTTTCAAGATCGAAAATTTTTAAACCTTAATCGCCGGGCAGCTCCTCTTACGCATGTCCGATTTAGTTCAAATTTTGCAAGAGGACATTTTTCTAGGTGAGCACTGGCGCTTTATGAAATTAGTGGTTATCCCACCACCCTTATATATAAGAACGGTAAAAATCAACGTGTTTTGTCGGTGATCAATGGCCCGACAGTAGTTTTCAAACGAGCTCAAGTTTGTTAAAATCGGTTCAGCCATCTCTGAGAATATTGAGCGCGTATAAATATCTTTGAAAAGTGCACTCACACACACACAGACATTTTCCGATCTCGTCGAACTGAGTCGAATGGTATATAACACTATGGGTCTCCAAGGCTGTGTTCAAAAGTCAGTTTTTCCAGCAATTCTAATAACTTTCTATAGAGAAAGGCAAAAATGAAAGGAAAAATAGTTGTTTTAATCCACCCGGTGGTGTGACGATGCCTTTCTGATATTATAAATATTTTGATAAACATTACTAAGAGCTTCTTAAAAAAATGCGTCGAATCGTAAATAAAAACTAAAATAACGTCAGTTTATTTTGAGCAATTGTAGACTACTATTTCCGATATAGCCGATATTTGGCCAGTAACTGAAACGAACTTCAATTTGTGAACCAGTTTTGGACATGTGAAAATCGACTTTTTAACCTGGGCTCGGAGGGCCGAATGTCATATACCATTCGACTCAGCTCGACGAACTGAGCAAATTTGTGTGTGTGTAACAAAAATATGCAATCGCTTTTCTCAGGGTATGGCAGAACCGATTTTAGCAAACTAAGATTCAAATGAAGGTTTAATGGTGCCATAGCCTGCTATTGAATTTCATTTGGATCCGACTTCCAGTTCCGGAGTTACATGGTAATATGTGAAAATTAGAGAGAAAGTGTGCACTCAATTTTCTCTAAAACGGCTCAAATCGATTTTCACAAATTAAGATTCAAATGAAAGGTCTTTTAGTTTTCTAAAAAAAAAAAGAACATTTTATCCGGATCTGACTTTTGGTTCCGGAACTAAAGTGGAAAATTACCAATTCCATTAGTATTTTCTCACCGATTCCTTTCGTGACCGTCGTATCGATCGGATGGTAGTTTGCATTAGAGCAGCTGTGCGTTAATCCATTCTAATCCGTTTCAAGGTCATTTAATATCAGATCTTTTGTTCGTGAGCTTGTGCAGTAGATCAATACAGTATAAACAATAAATACCGTTAGACAGTGCCGGGTGCTATTGTGTTAAAACAATAAGAACAGTGAACCGACGTTTAGTGTGGTGCCGTGAACCGGTGCTGTGTGCATATTTATTCTCGGAGGTCGTTGTAACTAACGCTTGGCCTCAGCGGCCGAGTTGCTACGGATCATTAGCTAAGTATAATATTTTTTCCCTTCGTGTCCCTTTATCGTCTTATATTTTGACTCCCCCTATAATTTGCGCGGAACCTCAACCGCGCTATGGCAAGTCCATTAAATTCTCCCCTGCCCCCCGAAGATAAAATGGAAACAGATTTTAAATCTGCCCCAAATAGTAAGACTCACCGGGTTAAACAGTATCCCGAAGAGCCTTCACCCTCGGCCGGCCTTTATGTGGTTTATTTTCGGACCAAAGAGAAGAATAAACCGCTTAATATTTTGAAAATATCTAAAGACTTGGAGTCGAAATATACAACATTGAAATTTATTTCAAAAATTCGTCCCGATAAGCTCAGGGTCTCGTTGACCAGTCTGAAACATGCTAATGAGATCGCTCGAAACGATCACTTTACGCGGGACTACCGCGTTTATATACCAGCTCGCGAAGTCGAGATAGACGGAGTGATCACGGATCCAAGTCTGACATGCGAGGACATTCTCAAACATGGGGTCGGATGTTTTAAAGATCCCTTGCTTAAGAATGTCAAGATACTGGACTGCAAACGTTTGCATTCAGTATCGATCGCCGCGGATGGGACAAAGTCTTATCCCCACTCGGACTCGTATCGGGTGACCTTCTCCGGCTCGGCTTTGCCGAAATTCGTTCTCCTGGCCAGGGTTCGTCTACCTGTACGACTTTTCGTACCACGGGTAATGAATTGCACTAGTTGTCAACAACTAGGACACACAGCTTCCCATTGTGGAAATCGGCCCCGCTGCTCGAAGTGTGGAGAGAGTCATGCGGATGGCGTTTGCGACAGAGACATTGAAAAGTGTCTTTACTGTGGGGCGGCCCCGCATGACCTCACAGCATGTTCTGCGTATAAATTGCGTGGAGATCATTTGAAACGATCTCTCAAGCAACGATCAAACCGCTCGTTCGCAGAAATGCTGAAAATCGCCACACCACCTGAACAGAACCCCTACACCTGTTTGTCTGCGGACGATTGCGACTCTGACGATCCTCAAGAAGGTACATCTTCAACTGTCCCTCGTAGTTTTAGGAAGAGGAAAAATATATCATCTCCTAAACTCCCTAGAAAGGGTTCGAAGATATCTCTTGAAGGCCCTCCAAAAGTAACAGCAGAAGGAAGTGTTGGTAAAAAAAACGAAAAGAAGAAGCCAAAAGCTCCTAGTTCCGGAGACTTGAAATCGGAGAAAGAATATCCAACACTTCCGGGGACACCCAAAACCCCGAAAGTCCCCAAGGAACCAGAAAACACATCAAGTGCTGGACTTGTAAAATTCAGTGACATTGTGGACTTTATATTTTCCGTCTTCAACATTTCTGACCCCCTAAAAGGTATTTTGATGACTTTCCTGCCAAAAGTTAAAATGTTTTTGATGCAGCTGACTGCAAAATGGCCCCTCCTCTCAGCAATCGTTTCCTTCGATGGCTAATTTTTCGAACGAGGTCAAGGATTCGATCACTGTTTTACAGTGGAACTGTAGAAGTATCCTCCCGAAAATAGATCCTTTTAAATACTTAGTAAATAATCTGAAATGTGACGCATTTGCATTGTGCGAAACTTGGTTAACTTCTGATGTATCACTAAACTTCCACGATTTTAACATTATTCGCCTGGATCGAGATAATCCCTACGGAGGAGTACTTTTGGGGATCAAAAAGTGCTATTCCTTCTTTCGAATTAACCTCCCCTCGATATCAGGTATTGAAGTTGTCGCATGTCATGTCACAATTAAAGGCAAGGACCTTTGTATTGCTTCCATCTATATTCCCCCTAGAGCCTCAGTTGGGTACCACTGGCTCAGCAGTATCATGCAACTTCTTCCCGCACCGACGTTAGTTTTAGGAGACTTTAACTCTCACGGTGCGGGATGGGGTTGTCTTCATGATGATAACAGATCAGCTATGATCCATGATATTTGCGACAACTTCAATATGACAATCTTGAATACGGGAGAAATGACACGAATTCCCGCACCACCAGCAAGACCAAGTGCGCTGGACTTATCCCTCTGCTCGACATCGCTACGGTTGGATTGCACGTGGAAGGTAATCCCTGATCCCCACGGTAGCGATCATCTGCCTATCGTAATTTCAATCGCCAGCGGATTAAGACCATCGGAAACAATCAATGTTTTGTATGACCTCACACGAAATATTGATTGGAAATACTACGCAATATCGATATCTGAGAAACTAGAAACAACACAAGAACTTCCTCCGGAGGAAGAGTATACGTTTATGGCTGGCTTGATTCTCGACACTGCGATTCAAGCTCAGACGAAACGTATACCCGGCGCGAATACTAACATTCGTCCTCCCAACCCGTGGTGGGACAAAGAGTGCTCATCACTGAACGCGGAAAGATCTTTAGCATTCAAAAAGTTCAGAAAATATGGAACACCTGATAATTATAGAAATTACGCAGCGCTAGATAAGCAAATGAAGAACTTAGTTAAAGCAAAGAAACTAGGTTACTGGCGACGGTTTGTTGACGGATTAACAAAAGAAACATCGATGAGCACTCTTTGGAACACAGCCCGACGAATGCGCAACCAAAACACAACGAACGAAAGCGAGGAATATTCTAACCGCTGGATATTCGATTTCGCTAAAAAAGTATGTCCTGATTCTGTTCCGGAACAGAAGATATCCCGCGCCGCGACTTCGAATACAAACGAAACACCGTTTTCGATGGTAGAGTTCTCACTTGCGCTCTTGTCGTGTAACAATAAGGCCCCGGGGTTAGACAGAATTAAATTCAACTTGTTGAAAAAGCTTCCTGACTCTGCCAAAAGGCGCTTGCTGAATTTGTTTAACAAGTTCCTCGAGGGTAATATTGTTCCACACGACTGGAGACAAGTGAGAGTTATCGCCATTCAAAAACCTGGGAAACCAGCCTCCGATCACAATTCGTATCGGCCGATTGCTATGCTTTCCTGTATCCGGAAGTTGTTCGAAAAAATGATTCTCTTCCGTCTAGACAATTGGGTCGAGACTAATGGTTTACTTTCAGATACACAATTCGGCTTCCGCAGGGGTAAAGGAACGAACGATTGTCTTGCGTTGCTCTCAACCGAAATTCAAATGGCATTTGCTCGTAAAGAACAAATGGCATCAATATTTCTAGATATCAAGGGGGCTTTTGATTCAGTTTCTATAAATATCCTATCTAAGAAGCTGCACCAGCATGGTCTTTCGCCGGTTTTGAATACCTTTTTACATAATCTATTGTCCGAGAAACACATGTATTTTGCACATGGTGATTTGTCGACAATACGATTCAGTTACATGGGTCTTCCTCAGGGCTCATGCTTAAGCCCCCTTTTATACAACTTTTACGTAAACAACATTGATGAATGTATCAACACATCTTGCACGCTAAGACAACTTGCCGACGACAGCGTTGTGTCCATTATAGGACCCAAAGCTGCCGATCTCCAAGGACCATTACAAGATACCCTCGACAACTTGTCGACATGGGCTCTTCAAATGGGTATCGAGTTCTCTACGGAGAAAACTGAGCTGGTCGTATTTTCAAGAAAGCGAGAACCAGCACAACTACAGCTTCAACTAGGGGGTGGAACCATAGCTCAGGTCTTCACATTTAAATATCTCGGGGTCTGGTTCGACTCCAAAGGCACCTGGGGATGTCACATTAGATATCTGAAACAAAAATGCCAGCAGAGAATCAATTTTCTTCGCACAATAACCGGAACTTGGTGGGGTGCAAACCCAGGAGACCTGATCAGGCTGTACCAAACAACGATATTGTCCGTAATGGAATATGGATGCTTCTGCTTCCGATCTGCCGCGAACACCCATTTCATTAAACTGGAAAGAATTCAGTATCGTTGTTTGCGTATTGCCTTAGGTTGCATGCAGTCGACTCATACGATGAGTCTCGAAGTGCTCGCGGGCGTCTTACCGTTGAAAAACCGATTCTGGGATCTCTCATATCGATTGCTAATCCGATGCGATATCTTAAATCCGATGGTGATTGAAAACTTCGAAAGGCTTGTCGAGCTCAATTCTCAGACCCGTTTTATGTCCTTGTATTTTGATTACATGGCTCAGAATATTAATCCTTCTTCGTTTGTTTCCAACCGTGCTCATTTCTTGGATACTACTAATTCTACTGTGTTTTTCGACACATCCATGAGAGAAGAAATTCGTGGCATTCCGGACCACGTGCGCCCTCAAGTGGCCCCAAATATTTTTTATAATAAATTTAGAACAGTCAACTGTGAAAAGATGTTTTACACTGACGGATCAAACATCAACAGGTCCACAGGCTTCGGAATCTTCAATCAGAACATCACCGCTTCGTACAAACTCAGTGATCCGGCTTCAGTCTACGTCGCAGAATTAGCTGCTATTCAGTACACCCTCGAGATCATTGAAACCTTGCCCAAAGACCATTACTTCATTGTCACGGACAGTCTAAGCTCAATAGAAGCTCTCCGGGCAATGAAGTCAGGAAAGTATCCCCCATATTTCCTGGGGAAAATACGGGAACATTTGAGAACTTTATCTGAACGGTCTTATTTAATATCGTTAGTCTGGGTCCCTTCGCATTGTTCCATTCCGGGCAATGAAAAGGCAGACTCATTGGCTAAGGTGGGCGCATTAGAAGGTGATATTTATGAAAGACCAATCTGCTTCAATGAATTTTTCAGTATCTCTCGTCAGAAAACTCTCGAAAGTTGGCAAACTTCATGGAGCAATGGCGAACTGGGACGATGGCTGCATTCCATTATCCCTAGGGTATCGACGAAACCTTGGTTCAGGGGGATGAACGTGAGTCGTGACTTCATTCGTGTGATGTCTCGGCTCATGTCAAACCATTACACCTTCAACGCGCACCTCCGGCGTATTGGAATCGTGGAGAGCGGTCTCTGCGCTTGTGGTGACGGTTATCAGGACATCGAGCATGTCGTATGGACGTGTACGGAGTATCGTGACGCCAGGTCTTTATTAAAGGACTCCCTAAGGGCCCGAGGTAGACCACCTGAAGTTCCGGTCCGAGATGTGTTGGCTAGTCGGGATATCTCTTATATGCTTCTTATATACCAGTACCTCAAACACATTAATATCCAAGTGTAATCTGTTATACCTCGCTCAGAAAGTATAATCTCCACCTACAGGTTCGACACTAACATCCGCTCGATTCTCTCGATCACCGTCCCTGTCCACCATCTTCATTGGAACTAACAAGATCTTTTTTTGTCACTAACTTTTCGTTCCCCCCTTCCATGTCTCTTCACCATCTCGATGGCAACTAATTAGATCTCTATCGTTTTCAGACATTTTGTCCCCACATCCCCTGTTTTACCCCGTTTCCACAATATTTACTTTTTTTTTCTTCATCTCTTCCGTAACATCACCATCATCGTCCAGGGAAGACCGCTCCAGTCGAAAACCACCATGCGGGCCACCCGCCAGGCCTTCGTAGCCTGGGGGTGTTTCCCGCGGACCCACACGGACCGAAGGATGCGGCCAACATGGATATTTGCAAACGCCATATGGAAGACCCTCATGCAATATCCAATTCACCGGCATTACATAATGATACTATTCTAGTTTTAATATAGTCGTAATTAAGATTAGTAAATATCCTTGGCATCTTAGAGCTTAAGCAGTGTGCCTTAAAATTATATTATAATATTGAATAAAAAAAAAAAAAAGTATTTTCTCACGAACGATGGTCAAAAACAGGTACAAATTCCATAAAACTGTCTGATGTATTCTTGTAGTTTGCAGAGCATGTCAGTTTGTGGGTATAAAAACTCAATTCGCCACTACTTATCTTTAAAGCTACTGTGAAATTTCATCCGGATCCGACTTCCGGTTCCGCAGTTACAGGGCGATAAGTGTCAAAGTTTTCAAATCGCCATATAGATTGACAATATGTACAACACCGAAAGAAGAAGAAAACACAAAACGAACGATGCGTACTTTGTTCTACTTCGTACACGCTATGAAGAAATCGAAACGGTTACGGATGTCTGTTACTGGTGTGTGATATTGGTAAAAGACGGTGCTGTTTTTGATTAAAATTTTAGTTATTCTTATGATAAGTGCGACCAAAAGAGTAAACGAATGTCATTGAATTCAAATTCATTTAAAAAAATGTGCAACTTGCACAGTCGGTAGTGCAGTAATACCGTTCCAGTTGAGTAGTGATTTCAATAATAATAATAATAATAATAATAATAATAATAATAATAATAATAATAATAATAATAATAATAATAATAATAATAATAATAACAATAATAATAATAATAATAATAATAATAATAATAATAATAATAGTAATAATAATAATAATAATAATAATAATAATAATAATAATAATAATAATAAAAAAAGTTTTGGGTGGCTGATTTTGTGTAGAATGCCCCACATATAGATTTCCCACTTGTCATGATTACATTTGCTGCTAGCTTTTCTCAGAGAATTTTTTTTTTTAGGTGGCGAAGCCCATTATTTGAGCGTTGAAATTTTTAGCTATCTTTATTCATGTGACGATTGTCCATCTATTGACAATTCGGATTTCACTACTCACTAAAAATGAGCTAACGCCCACTTTGGGAATCACTGTTCTAAACAATAACGACATTGGAAGGTACTGTATAGCAATGTTTAGAATCACTCTATCGTAATTTTTCGTCACTATTGCAACAATTAGTGTGAAGCTGAAAGCTAAATCCATTATTTGTCTAATAAACATCGAAGTCGCCTCAAGAAAAAACACTAAATGTGTCTAAATGTCAAGAAAATACAGCGAGTGCTTAGCGATTATTAGTACTTCGATCATTAGGCAGCTTATCTGTTCTCGACACTCATTCGAATCCAATTTACACCACATTAAGCACGATATTTATCTCGACATATTCAAATGATCCCTTTCCGTCTGGCGCCGGGGCTGGTTCAATTAGCATTCGTCCTAATTTCTCCTGTGACATGACTCTCCCCTCTTCACTTCTACGAGGGTCTCCTAATGTCTATCCTGCTGAAATTGTTACCATGCATTACATCAAGTGCGACATCGAAGGAAATGGGATTCGTGCCCTTTGCTATAACTACCAATAACTACCCTGGCACTAAGTACTTGACCAGTCAGTTGGTGGTCAGAGTGGTGAGTATGAGGCAAAGAAAAAAAATAAAACACCCCGCTCTCTGATTAGTCGGTACAACTTAATTGGAATTAATTATGATGGCAATCAATTTTAATTAGTCGACTGGGGGCATTCATCTCCATCAGCACATCCCGATTCGTGCAGCGTCTGCAATCTTAGCCTTAAGTGAAGTGGAATTGCTCTCAGGTTCAACTTTGGATGCTGTTTCCGTAGACATTTGCTTGAGTGGGTGGTAAAGGGACCCCCGAACGTGTCTGTTGTTGACTCGCAAGTTAGGACGAACGGCGAACGAATCGGCAGACCTAGGCTAAATATATATCTATTCTATATTTTCAGCAGTCAGTCAGTGTTTGTGCTAAAATACGTGAGTATCTCGGTGGGATAGTTCCTTGCATAGTTCGAGGATGCTTGGCGCGGTGCGAGCAGTTGCTTGCATGCTGATTGAGTGAACATTTTTGCTAGTAATTAAAATGGGAAACGAGCCGTAAGGTGGTAATTATGAAAAATGACTATCAACAATTACCGAATCCGTTCCATCGAGGCTGCACCGTTCGAATCTGACGGTGCGCGACTCAAGACGTCAGGATTCTTTGTCATATCAGAAGTGTAAGGAAAAACATAATTGGTTCAATTTCCGGAAGCAACGTTCAACTTGTCTTCTGTTTGTCGAAACCAAATCAGTGACATTTTCTTGGATTTGCAATTGATTCGATTGGAATGTTGATTGGATCGTTTCCTTATTCTATTACATTTTCGTGATACAATTTAAGAATGAACCGTTCCGACCTGTTATTATATTAATTCCACGGTGCCAAATTATCAAATACTTCGCATAGCTTTTGAAGCCTTTTTTCCCTAACGTCTAATTAGACCCCCTTCCGAAACAGTTAACGGTTCGGTCCATCGCGCAAGATAAATGTGGTCAGTCTTATAATTAAGCAAAACTCGTCATTCATGTTTCTTCAGCTAGGAGAGAGAGAGAGAGTGAAAAAATATGGTAAAGAATAGACCAACTCAAACAGAACCATGCTGAAATATATTCCGATCAAGTCGTGCGAATCGTTATCCTCACGTTTCGCTGGACCATAATTTATGAACAGATTTTAGCAATTTGTTCCACATGAATAGTCGAGAAAACATTATGAAGTAGCAAATTTCCCTCAGCTGGTACCGGATACTATTCAATTCAACCGTCCGACGAAATCCGTTCCTCCGGCTTCTGGCGCTGGGTTGCTGGATTGGACCGGGTGAAACAAAAAAAAAGTGTGCTGTAGGAGTAGGTGAGTAGAAGATCATTAAATAAATTGGAGCATCCAGCATCGTGCGCCAGTGGTCATGGAGAGATGGAAATGGGTAAATTCTATATGCATTTCATGATGCCCGTTCAAAAAAGAAAAAATGAAAAAAATAACCAAGTGAACCAGTGAACAAATCGGCAAATGAAAAAAAATATATGAAAGAAAGGAACGTCCTGCCAGAAAGTTTCAAGTTGGCGGGTGGTCCACGAATCCACGAGCAGTAGATGAGTGCATAAATCTTAAACCGAACGGACAAAAAAGTGCATTTATTTTGTTTGTCTGAAAGCGATGCTTCCGTTTTGTTTGTTCTCGCAGTTTTTTTTGTCTTCGTTTCGTTTGCTCATCTGAATTGTCTTCGGGTTGTTTGTTGGAGACCGAATCCGTTTCAATTTTCAACAAACGAGTTATAATTAAGGGAAAATTGGTTTGCGTTTATTCTGTGATTTTTCCGATCGACCATTTCGAATGATTTGATGATTTATGTTGCTAAATATAATGGCCTGTCATATCATTGATCACGTTCCATTTGAGCGCAGCCGCAGGAAGATATAATAAATCTCAATTGTCTTTGTCGGGCTAACGACGGAGAAGTAAAATTGTGACTGAGTGTAGTTTGTAAAGTAAATCTATTTCAAATATAGATTCTAACAAAATTTATTCCAAAAGAAATATATATTTTAACAGATTTGTATATTTTTTTAAAATTTAAGTATGTTACAGAATCTCACTGCAACATATTTTGGTTTATAAAAACACTTCCAATGTTCTAATACGTGAATGGAATCAAGGGTTTCGGTACTAAATTATGGTAAAAAAACTCATTTGGAATCGTATTCTATAATTTGTTCACGACTGCTGATGCCATCTATAACAGTGATTCCCACTGAGTTCTTTTCGCCATCAATTCCGGAGTAGCCCCTGGGAAGATGTAGATTAAGCATAGTCTTGCGTGATGGTTGTGATGTTACTCATCAGCTGAGTAACTGAGTGTTATAAATCCACTATTTTTGTAGTTGACATAAAAAGCAGAGGGTTTTACGTACGATTGAAAATTGGTCAAACGAAAATGAGTGTAAATCGGCCTGATCTGTTATTAACAAATACAAACTTTTTTTTCATAATTTTAACCTTGTGGTCAGCCAAATTTTCTGACCTTTAGTTCTCGATTGTGCATCGAACCTTGGTGGGCTATGTAAAAAACATATTACTTTTTGCCTTTCTAATATCGAAAATTATACAATCACTGTGAAAACCGTGCCGATTTTCATTTCGTCGAGTACGGAGATAACTGAACTGAACGTTTGTTCGCGGTTCGTCTCGTCATCAATCGCCGCATCGATGGTATTGATGTCGATTTCCGTATTCTTTTCGTTGCTAGTTGCTGTAGATGCATCTTGTTGTACATTGGTTGCAATTGCTGGTTGGTTGGAGGGTAAGTTGTTAACTGCAGCTGGTGTTCTTTGTTCTATAGGCGATGATGATAGATTCGTTGAAGGGGATGTTTCATTGTTGTTGGTGACTGTCACAGGTGTACTGGGGTTGCTTGGGGTTGGTGTGAAGGAAGCACCGTTGCCCATTGGTGTAGTTGTCTCCTTGTCCAGTTTATCACATGGCTTACCGTATTGAACAGCTTTTTGGCAATATTGACATGTGCCATCTGATTATCATAGGTAACAAGTGATTTGCACGGAATTCTTGTATCTTGATCGAAAATCACATAAGAAGGTATAGGCCTCTTCAAATGTATGCGTAATAAACGTACGCCATTTAGAATATCGGGGAAAAAATTCTACCACTTTTCTTTTTCGATAGAAAGAATCTCTCCGTATTGGGAAATAATTTTTCAAATATAAGGATCGATGACGCTTGAGGGAAGATCATGCACCCGCACTTCTATAGCACTATCTTCCTGTTGTACTTGATATTTTCATGCTCCACATAGTGCAAATTATTATTGTCTTTAGCGAATTGACTTGCATCCAACTCTTTATAGAACTGGATATAAACAACATTATTGGTCTTATTACATTGAAGTAAATGCAAACGTTTAATGTCAAGATGCATTTGCTCCTTAAACAAACCTTCAAGTTCTCGTGTCGAAGGTCGAATTTTGCACTGCTTGAAGTCAACAATAATTGTATTCTTTCGTGTCGGCGGTAGCTTTTGTTCGTTTGGTTCTATTGTTCACTACACAATACTGTACTTGGTTTCTTCTGTCCCCAACGTAAGCGGTTTTGTTTTATCGACTGACTTGAGATGTGAAAGCGAACTGGACGTGAACTTAAGTTTGAACATATGTTTAAACATCGAGTTTGTTCGTTTTCTCAAAATTGTAGAGCAATACAATTTGGTTGCACTATTACATCCAAGCGACGGTTTCAAATTAGTACGGCCATTACAAACCTGTTGTAAATCACCTAGCGGAATACACTAATATTACTCAAACTTTCACATATATTACTGTGTGATTTTTCAAAACCCTTCCTTAAATAAAACAAAAAACTTACAGTTTACGAATGGAAACATGTTTGAGACGAATTTAGAAGAGTTTTTCCTTTTTTTGCATCATCGCTCAAAAATTTCAGTTTCGGAATTACAGCGGATAAGTGTAGAAATTTTAATTTAAAACTGTGTTTCTATACAAAACTATGAAGCACGAAAAAAATCCCTGGAACTAGCCATATACAAGGATGACTTTTATCGTATCAAAGAACGCTCACTAGCAACTCTTCACACGATTCAATCAGTGCCATCAAAGAGAGACGGATATCATCTCAGAAACAAAAAAACCGGTATGATTCATTTAACATCCAATGGACACCAGTGCGAGAGCAAATTTCTCGCGATGACCTGTCTGAACATCACGAGGTAGTACGCTGATGTGGTGATTCTCTCTGAAGCGACAAACGGTCGCTAATTCTCGTTTCGCGATCCGATTCTGTATGGGCAGTGGATAATTGCGATAGAATCATTTTACTATTGCCGCTTATTCTAACTATGTGCATATTACCTTTGTATAAGTTGTGCCTATGAAAATGTATGTGAATGCTCCACTCAAGGGTTTTTAAATATTGCAACCTAGTATGAGAATCATCAAGTCAAATTATCAATTCGATCTTCTGCGATAATTATCAACTTGCGATTCTCTCTTGGTAAATTCCACACAGCACCAATCATTATCAGACTGTAATTTTTTTGAGGGCCGTGAAATACCCAGAGTGTGAAGTGGAGCGAAGAAACGTAGAAAAATTCTCTCGCGGTTCATGCATTGAGAGACTCGAGTTCTTGTAGCATCTTCTACCGTATTGAAAATGTTGTATACAATATAGATAAATATCGAGCAGCTTTTGTCAAATTTTCGGCAATCACAAACACTGGCTATACATTTTTCCGTTTGTGCATTGATTGAATTTTAAAAATATGAGTAATATGAGAAAGACATTATTACACCACTAGCAGGGTATTGCTTCTTAGATCCGAAGCAAAGACCTTGTATACGATTTCATCACAATTCGTAGATTGAATGTCGAGTAATGCACAAAATAACATGGGAGCTCTGAGAAAATTTCATACAATCGAGAAGCATTAAATTCCGATGTATATTTTTTAAATTCATTGAAAATTTATTATTCCTGTGAAGTGGCTATGCTGTTTTT
This sequence comes from Malaya genurostris, assembly GCF_030247185.1. Taxonomy (NCBI): domain Eukaryota; kingdom Metazoa; phylum Arthropoda; class Insecta; order Diptera; family Culicidae; genus Malaya; species Malaya genurostris. The sequence goes on along the minus strand of NC_080571.1, from coordinate 320,314,203 downwards.
CCAAGCACAACACCGTGTTCAATCAAAATCAAGCCCTGGTTACAGACCATAGTGGTTTATTCAACACGGTTGAAAACTCGTGCTCATGCATGCTCGGTGGCGATGGACAAGTTTGTATTTTCAAACCCGAGCTTCGGAGTTGACTTTCGTTTTCTTTACTATGTCTTGTGTACATCGTTCGTGTGCGGTGTCGTGTTTCCTTCTTCCGTACCAGCGTAGTATCGGTGCGTACCGGTCTTGCATCGTCATTTTATATGACGGTTTGAAAGTTTCGACACTCAGACACTGAGAAATCAAATTGAATTCCTCTTTCGGAGTTTTTCTTCACTGGTTTCGGTGCTTCCGGAAAATTAAAAAATTAGAGATCAGCGTTAAATAGTTTCTACTTTAGAATTTGAGTCTTCATTCACATAACTGGTCGAAATTTTCAACGTTCATAATCCCGTTTAGTTCCGAAATGCCGGTTTAAAGTTTAATTTGATTACTATCGGCACTTGCATCGTCGCTCTTAATGACAGAATGAAATTTTGAAGACTCATCCCTCTGTAAATCCGGATCCGGAACCTTTCAGTTGAATCCAAGTGTGAGCCTTCTTTGAGTATTCTAATATGTAAGTCTTGTTAGTTGTTGGTCATACGAGCCAGCTTCGTCTATATCGGGAACCCAATTCAGGTTGTACTAGTACCGGAAATATTGATAAAAAAAAACCTTCAAATCGGAATTTCGGAATTAGCGGGGTGAATAATAATCAAAATTTCCAGCATTTATGCGAATGAAGACTTAAATCCTTATCTAAAAACTCTTTAAAGTTGATATTTAAATTATTTAAATTTTTCGGTCTTCTATGTTATTTTCTGAACAATTTTTTTGTCTCCTGAATCTACAGAAGGTATTTTGAAGAATTTAATTGTAACATGTGAGAAAATGAGTAATATGAGAATGTGATTTAAAACAGAGTTTAAACTTTACTTCTTTATGTTTCTAATTTCACTCTAATTTCAGTTTTGCAAAGAGCGAAGCTCGAACCCACTACTGAACTCACACCGTAGGGCACACTGATGTACAAATCTGATGTTCGTACTCAGCTTTGCGCACAAATGTGTAAAGTACGTCGTTCAAACTTGTACACTGCACTTGTGTACAAACTTGAGTACAATTTAGTGTTTACAAGTTTAAACATGGAAGGCAGTGTTCAAGTGAGTGCAAAAATCTACGCATTGCGTACAGCAAGCCTTCAGTCAAAGTTACGATATAAAGAAAGTAAAAATTCTTCGTAACTTTACTGAAAACTATTCCGATTCGTATGTCTTGCTCTAGAGTTTTATCAGGATTTGACATCCAGTTCCGAAATTATGGAGTAATAAGTGCTTGAATATTCAAACCGTTGTGTAAAGTGACGATGCAGAAAGTGTAAAAAAATCTTCAGAATTGAGCTTAAAACTAATTCAATTTGTGTGCCATGTTAGTCCCGGCCAAACGAACTGACTTTGAGTATACCGGCACTCGGATTCCGGTTCTGGAAGCACCTGAAATAGTGAAACTCACTTCGTTTCCTTAGAGATAGATTAACCTATTACAGAACTGTTTCTTTTTTTTTGGTTATACTAGTTGATGCCCAAACGAACTGTTTTGTTTTCTTTCCAGATTCTAAGAAAATTATTTTGAACAATACCAACATATTATATTTGACATATGATAAAAGCATCTTTACACCACTAGGTGGATTAGAACATACTCACTCGAGTTGCCGTTTCAACGAATGCGAATTGCTGGGTCTATTTTTTTCATCCATAAAGTTTTGCATAGTCTCCTCGGTAACTTTCCTCGTCGCAGAATAGTTCGCCTTCAACAGCATCTATGCGCATCTTTCGGGGTTTTGTGTAGCTTTGGCCCAAACTTTTGTGGTGCTGGAAGCGCTTATCTTGCTAACTGTCTCTACGTAGCCTTAATCATACTGTACCGCGCAAACGAACTACGGCGGCATCTTCATGTACAGTTGCTGCTTTCGCACTCTGACCGACGTGTTTTGCTACGGATTTTCGAGATGCTCGAGCAAGATTTTCTCGCGTTTCTTCTTTTGCTTCAATGTATTTAAGGGAAAAGTTCACACATTGACTATATCTGATATGATTCTCGAAGATTTTTGGGAAATGATTTTTATACATTTAGTGGTTTTTGGTTTGTACGTAAAGTACATATTTAGTTTCGATTTCGGCTCATCAGTGCTTAAAGCAGTTCAAATTGAACCGTCATCTCCGCCCAACAGTTCAATTTGAACCGCTAAGCAGACGCAAAGTCCACACTATTTATGTGACCCTTTAAGGATATGACACTAGGTGCCATATCCTATCTGATTTTTTATAGCCATTATATCTCAACCCTTTGCAGAAGACTAAATGAATAAATTTGCCGATGAACAAAAACTAAACTATTCGGAAAATTTTCAGAGCGCGTTGGGCGCTTCTGTCATACGCAGAAGTAACAGGAGCGCAGGTAATCGCTACCCCAATTCAAACGTGGCGCCTGCTGTGTGTTTGAGACATGCAAAATACTGCGCTCCTGTTGCTCCCATAAAATTCATGGTAAGCAAGGGTTTTATTGGGTTTAATTTGTGTAATGACCCAGTAATCACTATTTGGAATGTGGAAAAAATATTGTTGTTCATATTGACCATCTCTTGTGCATCGTACATATTGCAGTCATTATTTCTCAGTTGAGAATTTATTCAGTAGAGATTTAATTTTTGTTGAAAATATAATAATTAAATCTTACACCAATCACTTCGGTGTCGAACGGCTGTTGAAGGGTTGAAATCTTGGGCAAATTGTCTCCAATCCAAGTCTTTGTTTTCAAATGCGCTATAACAATATGAATGTTCAGCCCCCAAAGAATTTTTCATATGCAAACCCGGCTATAGTCATCGAAAACTTGTCCAACCAACCGAATGGTAATCAAATTCATTCATTTAACAGATCGGCTGAAAAGTTCGTATCGTTTCTATGAGAGGGCGACACTAGAATTAAATCCATACCATTTTCAGTAGTACCAACCTTCAAAAGATACGTGTATAAATTTGACAGCTGTCTGATTATTAGTTTGTGAGATATTGCATTTTGAGTGAAGCTACTTTTGTTATTGTGAAAAAAATGGAAAAAAAGTAATTTCGTGTGTTGATGAAACACTACTTTTTGATGAAAAATAGTGCCGCCGATACCAAAAAATGGCTTGATGAGTGTTATCCAGACTCCGCACCGGGCGAAGCAACAATTCGTAAGTGGTTTGCAAAATTTCGTACTGGTCATATGAGCACCGAAGACGATGAACGCAGTGGACGTCCAAAAGCGGCTGTTACCGATGAAAACGTGAAAAAAATCCACAAAATGATTTTCAATGACCGTAAAGTGAAGTTGATCGAGATAGCTGACACCCTAAAGATATCAAAGGAACGTGTTGGACATATTATTCACGAATATTTGGATATGAGAAAGCTTTGTGCAAAATGGGTGCCGCGTTAACTCACAATCGATCAAAAACAACAACGAATTGATGATTCTGAGCAGTGTTTGGAGCTGTTATATCGAAATAAAACCAATTTTTTTCGTCGATATATAACAATGGACGAAACATGGCTCCATCACTTCACTCCGGAGTCCAATCGACAGTCAGCTGAGTGAATTGCACGCGATGAATCGACCCCAAAGCGTGGAAAGGCTCAACAATCGGCCGGTAAGGTTATGGCGTCTGTATTTTGGGATTCGCATGGTATAATTTTCATCGACTACCTTGAAAAGGGAAAAACCATCAACAGTGACTATTATATAGCGTTATTAGAGCGTTTGAAGGACGAAATTTAAAAAAAACTGCCTCATTTGAAGAAGAAAAAATTTTTGTTTCATCAAGACAATGCACCGTGTCACAAGTCGATGAAAACCATGCTGAAATTGAGCGTATTGGGCTTCGAATTGCTCCCTCATCCACCGTATTCTCCAGATTTGGCCTCCAGTGACTTTTTCCTGTTCTCAGACCTCAAGAGAATGCTCGCTGGTAAAAAATTTAGAAGCAATGAAGAGGTAATCGCTGAAACTGAGGCCTATTTTGAGGCAAAGGACAAATCGTACTACAAAAATGGTATCAAAAAGTTGGAAGATCGCTATAATCGCTGTATCGCCTCTGATGGCAATTATGTTGAATAATAAAAACGAATTTTGGCAAAAAAATGTGTGTTTCTATTAAACGATACGAACTTTTCAGCCGAACTGTTAACATTCAAACAAATTTGTTCATGTCGACATTGAAAGCACTATCCAAAGAATTGACGATGTTGCAGCCATGCAACCAGCCCCGGGAAACATCATCTTGCTTGTAATTTATGCTACCATCAATATTTATGCGTTATGAATGTATGTTCTTGTTTACGATTATAAACTGGTTAACGATTGGTTGTTAAATTTCATTACTGTGCACTACAGAATGAAGACTTCGTGTCACTTCTGGGAGGCTGGTCGGGTGAAAAATGCAACCGTTTCATCGCACTCCGTTCTATTGCGTGTTCAACGACGACGCAAACGACACTGGAGCTTAGTTTTATGACGAGCGAAAACCTTCTTGGCCAAATCCTCCACATCCAGTGCGGTTATCGATAACTTTAAGTACACTGTTTGTCATGCATTTTATGTAGCGTAAATATGACTATGAAAATTTTTTGTTCCTTCTAGAAACGCTGCCACAACGGTTCAGTAATAACGACTCTTGGGAGGCCGGAAGAAGCCATTATCCCGTAAATGTTGGCACCGGATGGACGGGGTGGAAAATGTGCTTCGTCAATGGAAACACATAAATCTCGACGCCTAAGCCGACGGTTGCCGGTGTTTTGGGGACACATTTTGAGCCTGGCTTTCAATTAAAGTTGTTCGTTTTGCCGTTAATTGAATTGTAACTTTATCGTCCTGTTCGATCGGCTGCTGTCGTGTCGTGATGGTCACATCCGCCATAGTATAAGGATGATTCGTCAATTTTGAGTTGGGTAGTGTTGTGATTCGAAACATATTAGGAATTTTATTTGAAAGGACTAGAAAGTTTCTTCCCGAAGACAGATAGTGTTGGAGACGGATTAAAAAACGAGCAGAAATATGACTAACTGAGTGTGGAGTGATACGAAGTGATTCAATGTGATGTTTTACATTGAATGAGAAGTCCTGGGCCTAACAAAGAAAAAGTCATTTTTTTACCGCGAAAACTTCTTCATTCTCCATCTAGAGCGATACACTTGGCCCATCGGTTCGCCTACATTTTGATGCCCCTTGAAAAAAAAAATTGTCAAGGGCTTCCAAATAGGCTTCCGTTTCTGCAATGACCTCAACATTCGACGAAAATTTCTTTCTCTGGAGAAACCTTTTCAAGTTTGGAAATAGATAATAGTCGCTGGGGGCCAGGTCTGGAGAATACGGGGGATGGTGGACCAATCTGTACCGCAGATCATTCAATTTCAGTCGTTTGAAGCATTCCATAAATTTTGAAAAAATGGCTTACTCTGCTTATTTCGGATCACCACTTGATGCTGCTAAATTTAATTTCGAAGACGATGTTTGGAATTCAGACGTCGATGGGAGTCGCCAATGCTAAACAATTTTGATAACCAAAACTGGATATTTTTATGTTATTATTATTACCCCGCAAAACTGAACTGAAACTCTCCCTCAGTCATAATCTATTTTCGGGCAGTATTCATAAACCATTACAAAGATCCTCAAAATTTAGTAAGATTGGTGGCTGCTTGAGACGTGTTATCTTACGAAAAGATAACACAAGGGCAGGACTGAAAAATGTTTTTAAAAAAATCACAGAATTCTTGGATACAAACCATTTCTTCGAGTTTTCAATGTCGATTAAACGTTTTTTCAAAGTTAACTTGTTTAGTCTACTACGATTCGCAACTTTCTGAGATAATTGTTTTCGAAATATAAATATTTGTGACATGAAAATATTCAGCCATGAAATTTCAGTTTTGAACTGTACATTTGAGTATGACCTGATATCTCCATTTAATATGTTGTCTTAAAGGATAAACTGAAAGAAGGTGCATTCGTTTCGAATTTTTACGTCATTATGACTTTCGTTTTTCCAGATACTCTTGAACATATATTTTCCGGTTGATGGTACAAATGGAGCTTTCCAAGCCATAGGTGGCCTGCCAAAAGAGATATTTAATTGCAAACTTCGGCACCTCAAAGGGTTAGAAAATCACCGCCACCCTTTTTTTCGGTTGCCGCATGATAATTTTAACCAGGAAGCTGCAGAAGTCGGTTTTTAGGTCGCTCTAAAGTTCTACAGGTCTAAATGTCTAAAAGTTTAAAGGTCTAAAGGTCTAAAGGTCTAAAGGTCTAAAGGTCTAAAGGTCTAAAGGTCTAAAGGTCTAAAGGTCTAAAGGACTAAAGGTCTAAAGATCTAAAGGTCCAAAGGTCTAAAGGTCTAAAGGTCTAAAGGTCTAAAGGTCTAAAGGTCTAAAGGTCTAAAGGTCTAAAGGTCTAAAGGTCTAAAGGTCTAAAGGTCTAAAGGTCTAAAGGTCTAAAGGTCTAAAGGTCTAAAGGTCTAAAGGTCTAAAGGTCTAAAGGTCTAAAGGTCTAAAGGTCTAAAGGTCTAAAGGTCTAAAGGTCTAAAGGTCTAAAGGTCTAAAGGTCTAAAGGTCTAAAGGTCTAAAGGTCTAAAGGTCTAAAGGTCTAAAGGTCTAAAGGTCTAAAGGTCTAAAGGTCTAAAGGTCTAAAGGTCTAAAGGTCTAAAGGTCTAAAGGTCTAAAGGTCTAAAGGTCTAAAGGTCTAAAGGTCTAAAGGTCTAAAGGTCTAAAGGTCTAAAGGTCTAAAGGTCTAAAGGGCTAAAGGGCTAAAGATCTAAAGGTCTAAAGGTCTAAAGGTCTAAAGGTCTAAAGGTCTAAAGGTCTAAAGGTCTAAAGGTCTAAAGGTCTAAAGGTCTAAAGGTCTAAAGGTCTAAAGGTCTAAAGGTCTAAAGGTCTAAAGGTCTAAAGGTCTAAAGGTCTAAAGGTCTAAAGGTCTAAAGGTCCTAAGGTCTAAAGGTCTAAAGGTCTAAAGGTCTAAAGGTCTAAAGGTCTAAAGGTCTAAAGGTCTAAAGGTCTAAAGGTCTAAAGGTCTAAAGGTCTAAAGGTCTAAAGGTCTAAAGGTCTAAAGGTCTAAAGGTCTAAAGGTCTAAAGGTCTAAAGGTCTAAAGGTCTAAAGGTCTAAAGGTCTAAAGGTCTAAAGGTCTAAAGGTCTAAAGGTCTAAAGGTCTAAAGGTCTAAAGGTCTAAAGGTCTAAAGGTCTAAAGGTCTAAAGGTCTAAAGGTCTAAAGGTCTAAAGGTCTAAAGGTCTAAAGGTCTAAAGGTCTAAAGGTCTAAAGGTCTAAAGGTCTAAAGGTCTAAAGGTCTAAAGGTCTAAAGGTCTAAAGGTCTAAAGGTATAAAGGTCTAAAGGTCTAAAGGTCTAAAGGTCTAAAGGTCTAAAGGTCTAAAGGTCTAAAGGTCTAAAGGTCTAAAGGTCCTAAGGTCTAAAGGTCTAAAGGTCTAAAGGTCTAAAGGTCTAAAGGTCTAAAGGTCTAAAGGTCTAAAGGTCTAAAGGTCTAAAGGTCTAAAGGTCTAAAGGTCTAAAGGTCTAAAGGTCTAAAGGTCTAAAGGTCTAAAGGTCTAAAGGTCTAAAGGTCTAAAGGTCTAAAGGTCTAAAGGTCTAAAGGTCTAAAGGTCTAAAGGTCTAAAGGTCTAAAGGTCTAAAGGTCTAAAGGTCTAAAGGTCTAAAGGTCTAAAGGTCTAAAGGTCTAAAGGTCTAAAGGTCTAAAGGTCTAAAGGTCTAAAGGTCTAAAGGTCTAAAGGTCTAAAGGTCTAAAGGTCTAAAGGTCTAAAGGTCTAAAGGTCTAAAGGTCTAAAGGTCTAAAGGTCTAAAGGTCTAAAGGTCTAAAGGTCTAAAGGTCTAAAGGTCTAAAGGTCTAAAGGTCTAAAGGTCTAAAGGTCTAAAGGTCTAAAGGTCTAAAGGTCTAAAGGTCTAAAGGTCTAAAGGTCTAAAGGTCTAAAGGTCTAAAGGTCTAAAGGTCTAAAGGTCTAAAGGTCTAAAGGTCTAAAGGTCTAAAGGTCTAAAGGTCTAAAGGTCTAAAGGTCTAAAGGTCTAAAGGTCTAAAGGTCTAAAGGTCTAAAGGTCTAAAGGTCTAAAGGTCTAAAGGTCTAAAGGTCTAAAGGTCTAAAGGTCTAAAGGTCTAAAGGTCTAAAGGTCTAAAGGTCTAAAGGTCTAAAGGTCTAAAGGTCTAAAGGTCTAAAGGTCTAAAGGTCTAAAGGTCTAAAGGTCTAAAGGTCTAAAGGTCTAAAGGTTTAAAAGTCTGTAAAGGTTAAATTCGTAATGGTGATGGCTAATACAGTGACTCAAAAGCCTTGGGCATATCACATACATAGATGGCGCTAGTTTTATTGTAGCCACCTTTTTTCAGTTAATACTAACCTTTAAAAGACAGCTGTTTAAATTTCATGATATCCTCTGCATTAGTTTGTGTGTTATCGTGCTAAGAGTGACTCGTTATTTTCAGGTCAATGGATCTAAAACAATTACATATTTCAATTTACACTGCTTCTTGATGGAAAAAATACCGTTCGAGCGAAGCAACGGCTTGAAAAGTGTTATGAAGACTGTGCTCCACCAGAAACAGCAATAAAACGTTGGTTTGCTGACTTCAAACGTGGTCGTAGAGACACCGATGATGCGAAACGCAGTGAACATCCAAATGAGGCGGTAACACCAGAAAACATAAAAAATCCACACAATCGTTTTGAGTGATCGAAAAGTGAAGTTGCGTGAAATAGCTGACATCGGAAAGATATCAAAAGAACGAGTTGGCTTTATATTGTATGAGCATTAGACTATGAAAAAGCTTTATTCAAAGTGCGTGCCGCGTTTGCTCACTGTTGACCAAAAAAGAGAACATGTTAGTGATTCTAAGTAGTGTTTGGCCATGTTTAAACTTAACAAACCGGAATTTTTGCCTCGATATGTGACAATGGATGAAACATGGATTGATCACTTCACTTCGAAATTAATACGATCGTCAACTGAGTGCACAGCATCTGGTGAATCTCAGTTCGAGTTTACATCTCATCCAAGTCAGTCGATAAAACAAAACTGCTTACGTTGGGGACAGAAGAAACCAAGTACAGTATTGTGTAGTGAACAATAGACCTCGAAAATGATTGAACCAAACGAACAAAAGCTACCGCCGGTACGAAAGAATACAATTATTGTTGACTTCAGACAGTGCCAAATTCGACCTTCGATACGAGAACTTGAAGGTTTGCTTACGGAGCAAATGCATCTTGACATTAAACGTTTGCATTTACTTCAATGCAATAAGACCAATAATGTTGTTTATATCCAGTTCTATAAAGAGTTGGATGCAATTCAATTCGCTGAAGACAATAATAATATGCACTATGTGGAGCATGAAAATATCAAGTACAACATTCCGGTGTATATGGAAGATAGTGCTATAGAAGTGCGTGAGCATGATCTACCCTCATGCGTCCCCGATCCTTATATTCGCGCAACTATGTCCCAATACGGAGAGATTCTCTCTATCGAAAAAGAAAAGTGGAAGAATTTTTTCCCCGGTATTCTAAATGGCGTACGTTTGTTACGCATGCGCTTGAGGAGGCCTATACCTTCTTATGTGACATTTGGTCAGGATACATGAATACCGTGCAAATCACTTGTTACCTATGACAATCAGATCATGTCAATATTGTCAAAAAGCTGTTCACTACGGTAAGCCATGTGATAAACCGGACAAGGAGACAACTATTCCAAAGGACAACGGTGCTTCCTTCACATCAACCCCAAGCATCCCCAGTACACCTGTGACAGTCACCAACAACAGGGAAGTATCCCCTTCAACGAAACCATCCAACGTAACCCCTATAGAACAAAGTACACCAGCTGCAGTTAACAGCTTACCATCCAACCAACCAGCAACTGCAAACAATGTACAACAAGGCGCATCTACAGCAACTAGCAACGAAATCAACAACAATACCACGGCAATGGATGACGAGACGAACCACGAACAAACTGTCCCTCAATCCTCGCAGGAGGAAAATGGAAGCTCCTCTCCCCCTAGCAAAAGGGTGACAACGAGATCCAATACAAAGAAATTGTCATCTAAAAACTCAGCTAAATCGGCCACGTAAAGCTTGTACGCAAACAGGCCTGAATAAAATATCTCTTAAATAACTGGTGAATCTCGTCCATAGCGCCCGAAAGCCCAAACAATGGCCTCAGTATTTTGGGATGTGCGTGCTGTAATATTAATCGACTATGTTGTGAAAAGAAAATATCATTAACAGTGAATATAATGTAGCACTATTGAAGAGTTGAAATTGTAAAGAAACGACCGTATATGTCAAAGAAAAAGTTTTTGTTTCATCAAGACAACGCACTGTGTCACAAGTCAATCAAAACCATGGCAAAACTACATTAATTGTGCTTTGAATTGCTTCCACATGCACCGTATTCGCCGGATTTGGCTCCCAGCGACTACTGGCCGTTCGCAGACCTGAAAAAAATGTTCGTCGGTAAGAAATTTCGCACGAATGAAGAGGTTATCGCTGAAACTGAGGACTATTTTCAGGCAAAAGATAAATCGTTCCACAAAAGTGGTATTCAAATGTTAGAGCGGCGCTGGAATGATTGCGTTGCTCTCGATGGAGATTACGGAGATGAATAAAGTTAGTTTTGAATAAAAAAAACGTGTTCTCTTTGTTAGGCCCGGGACTTTTTAGCCCATGTGTGAAACACTTTAATGATTATTTTTGCTTAAAGCCCTTATACTTTTCACTCGTGCGTTCAACTTTAGACTATTGTTCAATAGTTTGAAATTTTATTTATCTCAAGGAGACACGTTGAAGAAATTTAATTGATGTAAAATATCGAACCCACGGTAGTCTCCAGACTTCGCCCCGTCCGACTATTACCTGTTTTGCATCGATAAGACACTCGATTTCAGAGCAGTACCTTGCTAAATTCGTAAAATGGTTCGTTGACTGTTTTGCTTCAGAAAAAAAAAATTAATGATGGTTTCTAAATTTCGTCTGAAAGCCGGACGAAATATGTCCAAAGGGTAATATGTACTATAAATAGAAAAGAAATCAAATTTCATTCAAAATTAATTATTTTCTGTATCGACAAATTACAACTAATACACTTGGTCTTAGTCTGGATGGATGGTTGGTGTCAGTAAGATCGTAGCACTCACAATGGGTTTATCTTGTAGATTAAAAAGCGACTGCCCTAGAAGATTAAGTTATTCATAGGATGTTGTTACCTGTGCTTTGCTTACTGCATTGTATCAACTATCATTCAATTTAAATAGACATAACATTACGGATACAAAACTTCCACTGTTCTGAATTCCCGGCGGGCAGGTTTCCCCCTCCAGATAGACTGTTCGAAACAACCAACTTCAACGGTATTTGCTCCAGATCAAATTTCGTTTCATTAAAACCATCCAATGCTATAAAAACAGTTTGCTTCTTTCTTGAAGCGATTCTGTAGCAATTCCGTCCGACAAGTTTTCTTGCTGCGCCAGACGCGCCCGGAAGCTTTGGTTAACCCTTATGCACTCGAATGGGTACCCGGGTACCTTTTCGAATTTCAAAATAAGAAATTTCTGAGTTAGGTTTAAACTAAGATTCTGCAATTCGGTCAATTCCAAGAACTAGTTGGACCATAACTTCTCATGCTTTGACTTTTCATTTTACAGTAAGGGGGGTCGAATGGGGGGGCTCAAATTTTTTTTATTACGTAAACACCCGAATGGGTACCCGGGTACCCACAAATAAAAATGCTTGTAACTAAGGCAAATTCCATCCGATTTGAATTTTTTCAGTACGGGTAAATTCAGAAATTTATCCACTTTTCGATGGCCGTGTATATTGCTGTAGTAGGTTCTTCTGGTTCCCGTTAATCCGGATTTCCGTAGAATGTTCCGACACTTGTGTTTTCCACCATAAATGTCATTTACTAATTTGAAACTTTTCCAAACCAGCTATTTGAGAAAGGCCGTACCAAAATGAAACATATGTAGAATACACAACGCTGCCAACTGTTGCAGGACATCTCACTTATACATATTTACATCGCCTGAGGCCGAGGGGCACGCAGACCGAATTGATTACATGTTCAATTTCAAAATTTATTGTTTTTGTTACATTTTCATTACACTCCTTATATTTTTATTACCTGAAATTTACTACTGCTTTCACTAATTTTGATTGCATTTAATTACATTGCATACATAACACAAAATTTGGTATTGCGTGCTCCTCGCAATAGGCCTGAAGTACATAATAATTTTCAAACTGAAGATAAGAAAGTGAAGTATATAAGGGAACATACATAAAGTACGTCACGCGTTTAGGGGGGAGAGGTTTCAAAAATACGTGACAATACATGGTGAAAAGATTGAGAAATGCTCGACAAAGGGGGAAAGGAGTGGTAGAAAAATTCAAAATTTTATGTTACGTACATAACGGATGCCCCCTGAAATATATAAACATAACAACTCAGCATAGCACTTGATTTCATATAGCAATTCTTAGATAAGATTACAAAAATACGTGAAATCCGTGTATAAATGCCTCGATGTCGGAACTCATTTAGGATATCCGGGTTCCTGGGAACCAGGAGCACCATGTCCATCTTTATGGGTACCAATCCCAAAGAGCTTAAGTTCCTGAATCCAACAGTGCTAAAATTACTTCAATCGGTTGAAAAATGCTCAACTTACAGCGATTTAAAAAAATGGGTACCCGGGTACCCATTCGGGTGGTTAAAGGTGTTTTTTTTTTCGAGTGCACAACGGTTAAATATATAAACAAAATAAAAACTGAAACGGAACTCAGGAAGATACGTTCGTCCAGTGTGGGAGGGCAGTTTAAATGCATGTTATCCCGGCTGTCTAGTAGGCGGATTCTCTTCTACGTTCCGGCAAGGAGCGGCCAATTAAAGTTTTTTTTCATATAAATTGGTACCATGTCTGCAGCCAGTCAGTGTTCGGCTTGTGTCCATCTTCCGTGTGAGAAGATTGTTTCGAATGAGCTTGATACACCTGAACAAATTACGTCAAGCTTAGACTAGCTTCGACATTTGAGCCTTCGAGTTTTGTCTTTCCTAATTATTTCATAGCCCCAAGGGTACCCAGGTTCCATGTTCCATGTTCTGTGGAAGAGCCTACTTGGATGGAAAAGGAACTGCCATCTACTTCCAGCCCGGTTGCGTAATCTGGCGGTAGAGCTGCGAGGGGTGCTCGAAAAATTTAAAGAGGCAGTTTTTCTTCGGAAACATTTTTAACCTAGATTTCAAATCAATACTAGACTGTAGATGTTCAACCGGTAATGTTAAATTAGCTTCTCCTTAAGCCATGGCAAGCTCAAAATCGGAGAAGGTATAGAAAACTGGAATCTCTTATTTTTTAAATGGAAAACTAGAGTTGCTGGTGGCTCGTCATTAAAGGAACGGTTTTTTTTTTCTCTCCACCGGAACGAATCCTGCCGTTCACTAGTCGGTTCCTCCGACGATAACGTTGTCGTTATCATACAATAGCATTTGTGGTTCACTGCGTTGACGATAATGGTCACACTGGAAGGAGTGCCTTTTCTTTTGCTACCAGACACTCGAGGATCTATGTCATGAGCAGTCGTTTTCTGACGCGATTGAGCACATGCGAAGGACAATAAGCGTTTATGTCGCTATCATTGTTCTCCCGATGAGCATATTCGACTAATTTTCTGATAAAATCAACTGGTTTGGGACAGTTTGGGATTAAACTTTAGCTACGGTTTTTTTCGTACTCGTTTTTGTTTTTCAAATAACCGATGCTGAATTTTCATTACCTTGTCATATACTTAATTAGGGCATTCGTACTTAAAATTGTTTGGTGAATTCTGGCTGGATCTTATTACAGAGTTATCTGAAAATCTAAAATGTTCAATGGTGAGGCAAAATTCAACAGTTGATGAATTAATGTGGATCAATTGTTACAATTTATTTAAGAATGGGTATAAACAATTGCTAAGGGGATCCGGTGGGAAAACACTCAAATCTAATTTTTCAAATACTTACCTTTGAGGCTAAAATGAGAGCTGAAATGCTTAGTTTTTTGTTAATTTATGCATCCAAGATGTGAATTCAATTCACTCTTTCAAAAGGGTGGCTTTTGCTCGTCATTTACTTATGCCAAGCAGTAAATGTCTTATCGATATAAAAAATATTGACGATTTCAAATGATTTCTTTGAGTAAACTTTTTTCAATTTTTTTAGAGTGATACACTTATTCCAGAGATTTTTCATCTTTTTTATCTCCCCGAAAAGTAATTTTTCGAAAGGTCTGAAAAATAACTCTCCTCGCGCGTCGCTGAATTTCCTGTGAGAGTTGTGTTTTTTTTATGCAGAACGTCTTTGTTTTCTATATTTGGGTGCAAAGTCAAAAAAACGGATACAAAAACCGTAGAAACAAGGATCAGGTTTCGGATGTTTGTACCATAAACAATTTTAAACAGATTTCCAATTGCATTACACCTACTGCTTGGAAATATTTGTACGCATCGATTCGTAAGGTATAACTATATGCTTTAGATAACCGAGGTGGAAATATCAATTAGTAATAAGCAATTTCTAAATTTCCCCTTTTTCTCAGTCATTATCACGATTTTTTATATTTTTTTAAATTTTTTTTAAATATCTATTTGTTGAAATATGAGTTAAAATTAAATTATTAAGATTGAAATTGAGTGTTCAGCCACAAGTGGTGACTTTTCAGCCCTATTATATACATGATTTTGTTATTACCATGAAGACATCATTTGCTTCCGCAATTCTGAGATTTTTGTGTAGGGAAAATTCTAACCTACGTGTATTGTGTAATGGGAAAAAGGAACTTATATACTAACTTACTAACCAATAAAGAGAGCGAATCGATTCAATTGAAGATTGCATCGATTTTTGTCGGAATTTGCTTATAATATTATGTGACATTACATCTAATGGTTCTATATTTGTGAGTCTGTGTAACTCATTTGTACTAAACCAGGGAGGACGCTTCAAAATCATTTTCATTTTGTTTTAAGAAAAGTTTCTGTCACAATGGCAATATGAATTTTGTGAACTTTTAGAAAATTATAAAATTCGTCTTCACTCGATTTTAAAGATCGAGCATTCCAATTTAAAATAATGATATAATTATTTAACATCACTGTTAAATTTTAAATTCATTATAATATTATTTGCAATTTTCCATCCGATTTGAAATGCTTTAAACCGAATTCATTCGGATGATTGTTGATCCAGATCTGACTGATCATTTAAAAAAGTTGATCTTGTAGGTAGATCATTTTATTTTCAGTTATATCGCCTAAATCGACTTCATTTAAAGAAGCGAATGGCATTGAAGCAATATTTAGAACTGACATTAAAGAAGATGATTTGGCCGATCTACCTATCAATAAATTGTTTTCGTTATAGAAGATGAACTGCAAGGCGGTCCTGTGTTTTGATTATTTACATTAGAAGAATTAAGTGGTAGATTTCTACCTGTTGTACTAACATAATTGACATTAAAAGAAGATGATGACGAGGTCGATCTACCTGTCACACACACACACGCACCTCTCTCTCTCTCTCTCTCTCTCTCTCTCTCTCTCTCTCTCTCTCTCTCTCTCTCTCTCTCTCTCTCTCTCTCTCTCTCTCTCTCTCTCTCTCTCTCTCTCTCTTCTCTCTCTCTCCTCTCTCTCTCTCTCTCTCTCTCTCTCTCTCTCTCTCTCTCTCTCCTCTCTCTCTCTCTCTCTCTCTCTCTCTCTCTCTCTCTCTCTCTCTCTCTCTCTCTCTCTCTCTCTCTCTCTCTCTCTCTCTCTGTGTGTGTGTGTGTGTGTGTGTGTGTGTGTGTGTGTGTGTTGCGTTCAAATAGAGCCTCTACTAAAAATGAAAATCATTTTGCTATATTAATTAGCGGACGGCACCATTAGTGGGTTTGTTTCGTTCACCGTTCGCTTCACTCAAGAGATATTTTCATCGAATTCCGCGTTTTTCCGCACGCATTCGAGAAAAAACGCAGGGTAAAATGTCGAATAATTACATAGGGCTATTCTACGTAGTTTTTGCTTTCTCATATAGAAAGGCTATGCAATCACTATGAAAACCGACTTTTGAACGGAAACCCGGATGACCGAGTGTCATATACCATTCGACTCAGTACGTCGAAATCACAAAATGTCTGTGTGTGTAGGTGACAAATAATGTCACTCGATTTTTTCATAGATGGCTGAGCCGATTTTTACAAACTTAGATTCAAATGAAAGGTCTCATGGTCCCACAGCTCGCTATTGAATTTTATCTTTATCCGACTTCAAATTCCGGACTTACAAGATAATATGTGAAATCTATGAGAAAATGCGCACAAAATTTTTTCAGAAAACTTCTAAACCGATTTTTACAAACTAAGACGCCAATAAAAGGTCTTGAAATGCTTTTAAAAAGTCACAGAAAAGTTGATCCAGATCCAACTTTCGGTTCAATTTCATGAGTATTTTTTCAAAAGTGATGGCGAAACGATGTGCAAATTTTCATAAAACTTACTGCTAAATTCATCAAGTTGGCAGATCTTGTTAGTTAGGGGATATATAAATCTACTTGGGGACTACCCAAGTAGCAAACATTGTCCTAGCATTGTATTTCTTCACTCTTCTCGCAACAATTGTGCGATTGAAAAAGCGCAATTTGCTTGTATGATGTGGAATAAGTTTCTTGTTTGATATGTTTCATAGCAGTAATATTGGTTAAGTAGAAACCGGAAATGAAGCTGCTCAAATGAACTTATTGTAGAATCATTTTAAAAAAAACGATGCGGAACTTAATTCTTTTAGGTTTTTGACTTGGTTTCACAAGCAGTAATGTGATGATTTTAACATTTGTTACCAAAACATGTAAAATCATTTGTCAAACACATCTAACATGAATAACCGTTCCGTAGCATTTTTGAAACATGACGATTTTAACAAGTTTTAATTGCTACATGGGTACTAGTTTCCGGTTTCCGCTTCCGAATGCACCGGTAATAGTAAAGAAAAGCTCCGGAAACGGAACTCACTTCGATTTATCAGGAACGGTTGAATCGATTTTCTCAAATTATGATTCAAACTAAAGCTCTCAGTATCTTAAAAGATACTGTACAACTTCATCCAGCTATTTTATTATAGGGCGATGAGTATCAAAACGATCAAACTGTCATAGAAAATGATGCAAAATCGGTACGCATCGGTACGTGCTGGTACGGAAGAAGAAAACCTCACCACCTAGCACACAGCATTGTTCAATTTTGTAAATCGTGCAGAATTGCCATAATTAGATCTACAAATTGAAAAGGTTATGGTTATTTATACCCGACGAAAGTTCCTGATTTTATTCAAGTTGGAAAGAAAACATCTTAACAGAATCTTCTAGTGATGTGTCTGAAAATATAAGTAATATGAGAAAGGCATCTTTAGACCACTAGGTGGATTAAAAACGGTTTTTTTTATTGATGAGTCTTATATTCTAGCTGTGGGAGCAAATAACAGCCCGAGTAAACCAAATTATGCAAATATTTCGAATGGGGAAGTAAATGGAGCTGATTTTATCATGATTGCTCTAAAGTGACGATAAAACGATTTTTTTGTTTCATGTGAGACCGTTTCGGAACGATTGAACATTTCAATAATGCGAGGTAGTTTGTGCTGTTGATTATTTTGACTTTTTTTTCGGAGATAAATCACGAGAAGTATTCCTTGAAAAGCCACAAAAACCGACGCTAGTACCTTTCAGAACAATTCAGCTTCCTTTGGCCGCTTCGAAGCACTCAATTCATTATCGGGCACTCCTTTTTTTTCTCATACGTGTAATAGCGGATCGTGATTTTGTCGCATCAGCATGACGAAACACACTTCCGAAGTATGCTAGCGTTGGAAGAAAGTCAACCACCACAAAATAATTAGATTCAAACAGTGAATTGATAATTGTTAAGACATTTTTGAACGAAAGCATTCTGCCCACCAACATTTAATATCTTGGCTTGTCAAATCGCGAATTGGACAACCTTAAATGCTCAAAAACATCCTGAAATCGATGATACGGAACCACAAGACAATAATTGGATGAAAACGGCAACCAAATCGCAAAAATTCAGAATTGGAACACTATAACTCACGATACTGTTTCGCAAAATTTTATCGAGCATACCAAAGGTAGATCTTCTCAAATCGAATGAACGCCAGTAGAGTGTTTCCAAAAAGCGCGCACGAAAATTTTTACATGAAGCTGCTAGCGATATACCTAATTCAAAACGGTTTGGTCGTTTCAAACGAAAGAAACGGTTAAAAACACTTTTCAGAACCTTTTATTACAATTCAAGTAAGTAAAAAAAAAGGCTAGTAGTTTTTGAACGGTGTGAACGAGCGTGGTCGTGATAAAAAACGGCGAACTCTTGTGTGGGGTTATATTTTTGTCGGTTTTCTTACAATTTCCACTTCAAACGAATCGGTTTAGTAGTTGACTGATGTTATGAGCCCTCGGAAGCGGCTCGTAGTTTACGACTCTCTTCTGAACCCATCGTATTCAAAGTCTGATCTTATATGGTTGAATACTTTGCTATGGCAATAATTGGGCAGGCAGACACTGTGTTAATTTTTTGTCGCTTTTCATTTCCACAAAATAATTCTACTTTTCTTTATTGTCATCGATTCAAATTCGTCTTTTTTAAAAATAATTCTCTAGCTTCATTTTGGACATGAAACATCACTGTTTGATATTTTGTGTCTTCAATTCGTGAAGAAGCAATGTCAGTGTATTAGATTTCAACAGACTCCACAGACGATTCAAAAGTATACTGGACAATTACTGACAATTAATGACACTAAGAATGTTTCCATGCCGGGCAAGTCACTCTCACGTCACTCAATTTTCCCAATACGTTTATGCACAAGGTAATTTTTTTTTTGTACTAAACCATGCGACAAGATTTTCTTACATTTGCAACAAATCCTTCTGCTGTGATGCCTCCGATTCGTCATCTCCAAAAATTCGGTCTTCAATGTTAAAATCGCCATAGAGGGTGAATCTATTTTTATTGCAACGTGTAAGATGTAATAGTAAAATACCCGTTGTACCTACTTTCATGTATTAGTTTCGTTTACAATATTAAAATATTCAACAGTGAATATTATACCTAAGTGCTCAGATTGGAACTCTATGAATACCAAGTTGCTGGTTCTGTTGAACTGAATTTGAAAACGGTCACTCTGAGAAAAGCTAGAAAACATGGCTAACATTCTTCAATTCTTGTACTGAAACAGGAACAGTTAGGCAAATTCGTTTTGTGGGTATCTGTAGATGTTAGTTAGAGGGTAATAATTGATAAAAATACGGTGGACATTTTGAGCATTTACAGCGATTGGTTGTAAAAAGACGTCTTTCAGATCACACTATGTCATCCGAGATTGAACTTCGATGGTATGTCAAATGACATATCAAAATAACCAGGAAAGCTGTAATGTGCAAATTTGAGAATGAATACAGATTCGTTTCGATTGGTTCCAGAGTGTAAACGAATTCAAAGATTATGCACTTCAAACGAATGACTGAGCGTTAGTAAATTTAAGGAATTATTTGCCCGAAAATATTCGAATAACGACATTTTTACCCTCTGAACAACTTCCGTTGCATCGAGAAGAGTTTATTTGTTCAGTAAAATCTCAATTCCATTTGCTGCAGATTGAACACGGAAACGGTTGAAAACAATTGTGAAAAGGCTGTCTCTTTGCCAAACAGTTAGGCTTGGGAGGCTGTTGGTTCACTAGTCGCGCCTTTGTTTTTTTTGTTTAACTTTTATTTTATGGAGCAGGGAAAAGCCTGCTGGAGCTGAAACTCATTTGATCTCTGTCTCCAACAGGCATAAAACCTCCTCATCTTCTGTACCAACAGATTTTTCACATCCAAATGATATATAGATCGTAAACTTGAATAATACTTCGAATAATCCATTTTCACTTTCAATCTTACACTAATTCTATGGCTAATATGACAAGTGTATTAGAAACAATCGTTTAACAGCATTACGAGATAGATGGAAATCGAAGGCATTGGTGCAGTTATTAAATGTTCGGACCATGCTAGAAAAGCGTCGAGCGGACTAAAGAACAATATAAAGCCTCGAGGCAGTGTACATTAACCAAGCGCTTAGCCCAAGCGATACACGAAACCTGAAAGCTTGGAGGCCTTAGAAATCGATTATGTGAATTTTGAAGTCCAGTTTAGCATCGGGAGTAATTCCTAAATCCTTCACGGAAGACTCACGTTTGAGTAGTTCCCCGATCATCAAGCCGTAACAAATTTATAACAAAAAGTTTTTTTTCGTAGCAAGTGCTGATATAAGTCTGGTCTCGTTAGTAGTTAAAATATCAAAATTTTCTAACAAGTATCAAGAAGAGAAATAATTTAAATACGGTGTGTTGATCGGGTCATGTTATGTTATAATGTTATAATCGCACTTAATTAACGAGTGCTTGCGAATAAACGACAACTGAACACTTTGATGCATTTAAAACCACCCTATCGTTATGACTGAGACTGCAAAAATATAGTGTCTTCCAATTTTTTCACTAGGTAATACAATTTGAAATCGTCCGCGAAAGATTACTTGTGACATTTTAATAAAAAATTGAGATCGTTAAGGTAGAAATAAAATATAAATGGTCCTAAGTGATTGCCTTGAGAGACTGCATGGCGAACTGTGTAAGGTGCTGTAATGACATTTCACGAGATAAAAATGTAGCCATTAAAGTAGTGATCCGCCGAATCCAAGTCTATTGAGTTTTGCACCTGTTGTTTAATGGTTTATTTTGTCGCAAGCAGCGGAGAATATTGTAGACGTGCTTATAGACATCGAATAATGAAGTTGATGTGGTTGGTATTGTTGCTGTTGGAAGCATTGTTGGTATCATGGAGACAATTCCTTGGATTCTACTACCTTAGTTTCTGCACTCTAATTAAGGACTGCATTGTTATAATTTTTTGAGATTCGAGATACCGTGCACAGTCAGTTCATTTTCGAAGATCTTTTCAATTGTGAGAGAAAAAACAAATAATAACACAAGTTTGAGTGTCGGAATGTGCCTGATTGTGTTCATCAATTTGGTAAGTATTTGGTTCTTTGATTGGTAAAATAAAACTACATTGAATATTTGTTTGACAGCATATGAAGAAGGAATCTCTATAACATTTTTTGTAACAATGTGGTATAGGAATTAACTGCTGGGTCCAATTTAAAATATCGACAAATCTCGAGATGTAGTCCTTCGAATGAAATTCTAAATGAGCGCAGTATTCCTGCAGATCTTTTACTTGTCATTGAGCGCGATACACGGCATGTGTAAACTTACGGCATCTCATATTGAGTTTGAACTTCAACAGTTTACATGCGAAACTCAAAAGATTTAGTCTTAATTAAATTGATCGCGTTTAAATTGTAAAATGGCAAATTGAATTGGAGTTTGTTGAGTATGCTATATCGCATTCGACCTCAACAAACATCATGCCTACTGTTTGATTTTGATATTTGCTTTTCGACTTAGGGACTTGGTAAAACTGAGATTTTTGAAATCAATTCTTCTATGCCAAATATTTTAGAAATTTATATAACATCAATAATTTCAATAACTAATCAATAACCGCAGAACTCTGAAAACTCAAAAAAAAATTGCATCAAGCTGCATAAACAGATTTGATTGTATTCGTAACTAATAGATTGGCTCGATCCTAGGTTGGATTTAGCAATGATTTATTGAAAAGTCTCTCACATGTCTATTTAAACTTGTCATGAATACATTTGCTGCTAGCCTTTCTCCAATAGATTTTTTGAGTTGACGACTCATTGCCCTTCTTTGTTCAATTTTGAGTTCATTGCCCACTAAAAATGAATTATTACCTACTGGTGGGCTATAGGAATCACTTTGGAAATCATTGATTTAAACTAATTTCGGACAAGCAAACCTGCAAAGTGGAAAAAAGAAGGAATCAATTATAGCTGTGAAAACTTGATTGGAATAATCCGACGCGCTTAGCAGTAAAATTGCTTCAACAATTACCGAAAGCAAAACTGTTCGAATCGCAGTCAAATTTAGGCGGTCGAAATTTACGAGAACAGAGTACATTTGCGTGGGACGGATGATCCAAATGCAGTGAAGTCGATTTGTTGCGAAAAAGAAAATTATAATAGGGTTATGGTTTGGCAAGCGATTTGCCAATGTGGTATGCAATCATCTCCGTTATTCGCGATTCCGAATATGAAAGTTAAAACGTTTTCAGAATCAAATTTTTCCACATATTCGTAATAAGACCCATTAACAAAATATGGGAGTCGCGGAAGAGGGATAGGGGAACAGATGATAACCTCAAATTAGAAACATACTGGACAATTATCCCAAACGACGTAAAGAACGCCAAGAAGGAAACGCAAAAACTGATCAGATCCAAGATAAATAAGATGTGATCTCTGTTTCTGGTTCTGTTCGGTATAGTTTAATTTTGCAGGCGTAGATAAATCCCAATTAAATAAAGTATATTCTATTAGTTGATCATACAGTGGCATAACAGTTCAACATGAACTGTTATGCACTTACGAGTCGAAGACGAACCTTAATGTATATAAACATTCTAGTATCACTGACTTAGAGTGACAAGCAGTGAATTAATGTAGAAATGTGGAAGTGAAGAAAATAAATTCTTAACGCTGAATTAACACATTCTACAGAATGGTTCGAGAGCAAAATTGGTGTAGGAAATCTGCGATATTATTGAAAAATTGCCTTCATTTTATAAATAATACTTGAAAATGCTTAATTGTTAAAATTGGTAAAATTTGTTGGCGTCTTAGCAAGTCTTATTTTGCAAATATAAACTAAAATAACTCGGCCAATGAGTTTGCATAGATGGACTACCAGACAAGTATTCTTATTTCTATTCATGCTGAATTAGATTCGAAACAGATGCTCGTCAATTAACCACACAATCACACTCCTGAAAAGAATAAACACGCCATGGATGAATCTATGACATTTTGCTGATCAGAGAAAACTCACATACTTTCGGGAATCTTCTGCTGGTTGGGGTAATTTCGACGTCCTTGCCTCCTGCATCCCTCCAGCGGCCGAATGACGCAATTCGAAGGGGTGAACATTAGATGAAATTGTGCAGAAAAGACAAAAATCTTAGCTAAATCCCATCTCTGGAATCCGAAAATCCCGGTGGAAACAAACAAAGCAATAAGCGTCTTGATGGAAAAGAACGGACACGGTGAGGTGGAAGATAAGGAGGCGAAGGAGCTGAGGCGCTAAATGGTAGCAAGTTCGATCGTGTTCGATTCAGTAGCAGAAATCCGCTGGAATACAAAATTACGTCCATTGGCAGTCGACTGATGTGTCAAGGGAGAAGAGGGGTGGAGGGCGGCAAAGAATCCGTACCGGGCTTAAGACAAAGGATTGTGAAGATTAGAGGGTTGCGTTCAGGAGGGGAAAACAAAGACTCAACAATTGCTGGCTTTCGTCGTCGTCTGTGGGGAGGAAACTATTTTTCGAAATAGACATAAAATTTTCCGATCTATGTAACGAAGTTGTGAAGTTTTACGACGTGCTCTCGGTAGCAGATAGATAGCCGGAACCGGGACAGGGGAGCACTTCTGGAGGCTAAACTTTGGCCGAAGTTTTCATTTCCTTTCTTTCTGTGCCGGAGATTGTTGTTTCTGTTGTTTGGGAAGATTTGCCTGGCTTTGTTCTTGGCGGTGCCGTTCGCATCTTCAGCAAACTACAAACAGCACAGAAAGAATCCGACGAATGTTTCCTTTTTCTGCCAGTTCTAGCTCGGTTCGCAAGCTAATCGCCATGGGCAATTGGTTTCCTGACATTCCGTGGTTTGTTGTGAACATTCTTTGAAATTGTTTTTGGACATTTAATTGGTCTTGTGTGATGGAAATCCAAACAGGTTCCAATTATTCTTTAGAAATGCTCTTGATGGGATATAAAAGGATTAACTGCATACGAGTAAGTAGGTTTATAAACAAAATCCTAAGAAATCTTCGTCCTAATACCTACTCTTTTTAACAGCTCAACTCCTATTTGATCCTGACGTCTTCTCACATTCATTATGCTCTGGGTTCAATCCGTTTCAACGCCTGATAAGCAGCTTGTGAATACAAAATAAACCATTTTCCCATTATCTAGCATCGTCATTGGAACCTTTTCCCCCGATCCGTTCCCCTGACCGAACGCAACCTTCAATTGTCCATGAAAGACGGTGGGGGCGGCCGAAGAAAAAAAAAAGAACCAACGAACGAATGAATATTTCATAAATCGTTCATTTTCCAACACTTCCCATCCTGCAGTCCTGCCGTCATTGACGGGCTGGCGGAAGCAGTACCACCCATCCACCCTATCCCGGGGCCCCGGTCGAAGATTCCGCTTTGTGGTTCTCGTCTTTGATGGGTTGTTGTTGCGCCTAACACTGGTTCACCACCCAGTTTCGAACGGGAGGCAAACTTACGGCAAAAAGTAACCGGAGAAAACATTATTTTATCAAATAATTAATCTGTGCGTTTTTCGAAGATTTTTATTGCCTTTACGATTGCTGCTGGGTGATAAGAACTGCCGTGGAAATAGGCAGAAGGTGAAGTCGAGCGTCGAATGCGATGCCGTGCTCTTTTCACGAATGATAAGAAGTGAGAGTAAACAGGTTAGTGTCATATATTTTCTGTGTTACTTCCGGCTGATGTTATGTTTTATTTTATTTTCGGTTCATTGAATTATATTCCACCAGAGTTATTCAGGATAATGAAATGATATAATCTGGAATCTTTATGATGAGTTAATAATAATATCACATATCAATCCGACCAAAGATAAATCGCTGTATTTCTTCAAGATTTTTCAAAAACTACATGCTAATAGACCACTGCCTTATGACTAGTAAGAATTTTTCTCAAGCTTTGGGTCAACAGCTGACGAACGATGGTTATACAATTGATTGCCAACGGCGCAGTACCGCCGAAAAGTTTTTGGACTGTCAGCATTAGAATCGTATTTTCGTTTTATTTTGTTTCGTTTTCGACTCGTCACTACATAGCAGTTTGTTATAAGTTCTCTACTTGAATACGGAAGCCGATTTCGTATCTGACGTCTCGTACAAAAGTTCAGTTAAATTTGAACTCGTAAGAGTCGAAGACGAAACGCCAAACAGACGCACATTAGTTTGCAAAACCGGTTAAAGTATTTTTTAAGGCAAAAACCAGATATAAAACATTAATTTCAAAAGCCGGACATGGGTTTTGCAATACGAAAATTGTCACAAAACAGCTATGTAAAAACTTAGCTTCTTCCGGAACATATATTTTTATCCAAAAGCAAAGTCATGGCATAATATTTCTTCTGTGAAATTTTCGGTGAGATGCGGGCCCCCGCAACAAACAAGCTTTTTTCGCTGGGGCAGTCTGCAGCAAATTATCCGGTTTTTGCATTCAAAGTATTTTAACCGGTTCTTGGAAAAATATATGCTTAATCGATGTTTGCACCGCAAGATCTATGAGTTTTAAAATGTCCTCAAATATCGTTTTCCTGCACTTTCAAATCGAAAATGTACCCACACCACCATTTACGAACTAAAGCTAAATACTAAATACTAAATACTAAATACTAAATACTAAATACTAAATACTAAATACTAAATACTAAATACTAAATACTAAATACTAAATACTAAATACTAAATACTAAATACTAAATACTAAATACTAAATACTAAATACTAAATACTAAATACTAAATACTAAATACTAAATACTAAATACTAAATACTAAATACTAAATACTAAATACTAAATACTAAATACTAAATACTAAATACTAAATACTAAATACTAAATACTAAATACTAAATACTAAATACTAAATACTAAATACTAAATACTAAATACTAAATACTAAATACTAAATACTAAATACTAAATACTAAATACTAAATACTAAATACTAAATACTAAATACTAAATACTAAATACTAAATACTAAATACTAAATACTAAATACTAAATACTAAATACTAAATACTAAATACTAAATACTAAATACTAAATACTAAATACTAAATACTAAATACTAAATACTAAATACTAAATACTAAATACTAAATACTAAATACTAAATACTAAATACTAAATACTAAATACTAAATACTAAATACTAAATACTAAATACTAAATACTAAATACTAAATACTAAATACTAAATACTAAATACTAAATACTAAATACTAAATACTAAATACTAAATACTAAATACTAAATACTAAATACTAAATACTAAATACTAAATACTAAATACTAAATACTAAATACTAAATACTAAATACTAAATACTAAATACTAAATACTAAATACTAAATACTAAATACTAAATACTAAATACTAAATACTAAATACTAAATACTAAATACTAAATACTAAATACTAAATACTAAATACTAAATACTAAATACTAAATACTAAATACTAAATACTAAATACTAAATACTAAATACTAAATACTAAATACTAAATACTAAATACTAAATACTAAATACTAAATACTAAATACTAAATACTAAATACTAAATACTAAATACTAAATACTAAATACTAAATACTAAATACTAAATACTAAATACTAAATACTAAATACTAAATACTAAATACTAAATACTAAATACTAAATACTAAATACTAAATACTAAATACTAAATACTAAATACTAAATACTAAATACTAAATACTAAATACTAAATACTAAATACTAAATACTAAATACTAAATACTAAATACTAAATACTAAATACTAAATACTAAATACTAAATACTAAATACTAAATACTAAATACTAAATACTAAATACTAAATACTAAATACTAAATACTAAATACTAAATACTAAATACTAAATACTAAATACTAAATACTAAATACTAAATACTAAATACTAAATACTAAATACTAAATACTAAATACTAAATACTAAATACTAAATACTAAATACTAAATACTAAATACTAAATACTAAATACTAAATACTAAATACTAAATACTAAATACTAAATACTAAATACTAAATACTAAATACTAAATACTAAATACTAAATACTAAATACTAAATACTAAATACTAAATACTAAATACTAAATACTAAATACTAAATACTAAATACTAAATACTAAATACTAAATACTAAATACTAAATACTAAATACTAAATACTAAATACTAAATACTAAATACTAAATACTAAATACTAAATACTAAATACTAAATACTAAATACTAAATACTAAATACTAAATACTAAATACTAAATACTAAATACTAAATACTAAATACTAAATACTAAATACTAAATACTAAATACTAAATACTAAATACTAAATACTAAATACTAAATACTAAATACTAAATACTAAATACTAAATACTAAATACTAAATACTAAATACTAAATACTAAATACTAAATACTAAATACTAAATACTAAATACTAAATACTAAATACTAAATACTAAATACTAAATACTAAATACTAAATACTAAATACTAAATACTAAATACTAAATACTAAATACTAAATACTAAATACTAAATACTAAATACTAAATACTAAATACTAAATACTAAATACTAAATACTAAATACTAAATACTAAATACTAAATACTAAATACTAAATACTAAATACTAAATACTAAATACTAAATACTAAATACTAAATACTAAATACTAAATACTAAATACTAAATACTAAATACTAAATACTAAATACTAAATACTAAATACTAAATACTAAATACTAAATACTAAATACTAAATACTAAATACTAAATACTAAATACTAAATACTAAATACTAAATACTAAATACTAAATACTAAATACTAAATACTAAATACTAAATACTAAATACTAAATACTAAATACTAAATACTAAATACTAAATACTAAATACTAAATACTAAATACTAAATACTAAATACTAAATACTAAATACTAAATACTAAATACTAAATACTAAATACTAAATACTAAATACTAAATACTAAATACTAAATACTAAATACTAAATACTAAATACTAAATACTAAATACTAAATACTAAATACTAAATACTAAATACTAAATACTAAATACTAAATACTAAATACTAAATACTAAATACTAAATACTAAATACTAAATACTAAATACTAAATACTAAATACTAAATACTAAATACTAAATACTAAATACTAAATACTAAATACTAAATACTAAATACTAAATACTAAATACTAAATACTAAATACTAAATACTAAATACTAAATACTAAATACTAAATACTAAATACTAAATACTAAATACTAAATACTAAATACTAAATACTAAATACTAAATACTAAATACTAAATACTAAATACTAAATACTAAATACTAAATACTAAATACTAAATACTAAATACTAAATACTAAATACTAAATTCTAAATACTAAATACTAAATACTAAATACTAAATACTAAATACTAAATACTAAATACTAAATACTAAATACTAAATACTAAATACTAAATACTAAATACTAAATACTAAATACTAAATACTAAATACTAAATACTAAATACTAAATACTAAATACTAAATACTAAATACTAAATACTAAATACTAAATACTAAATACTAAATACTAAATACTAAATACTAAATACTAAATACTAAATACTAAATACTAAATACTAAATACTAAATACTAAATACTAAATACTAAATACTAAATACTAAATACTAAATACTAAATACTAAACACTAAATACTAAAGAATCGGCTGCGAAGTCTGTTGAAACAGAAAGGCCAAATTCCACGAAAGGAATGTAATGCCGAGACTTTGCTTTTGTTTGTTGTTGTTTTCGGATTGAATCTCGCCAATGAAAATGTTTTTGTGCGAAGTTAATTTCAAACAATGCAGACTTTTTTTCACGAGCTGATTCGATTCTCGAATTTACTCCGTTTTGTTTGGTAGATGGATGTCTGATTGTTAAACATCTAAATTGAATGTCAAAAAAATTTACTCCGCAGCGTGGCTTGACCCCGAAATTTTCTCAAATTAAACTCAGAGAGCAACCCAGTTTTGAGGAACTTCGTACAGGTTCAACTTTGCACGGCCGTTGCGTGATACAATTTCCAGTATCGCTCGAGTCAATAAATTTTCTTGTGTACAAAAAGAAAAATTTAATTTTCAGACAAAACTATTTTCGTGTATTCACACATGACATTTGAAGAAGTTAGACTATTGTTGACATATAATTTTTATCAATTTTAACATGTTATCGTTAATCCTTTTAGAATAACTGTTATCGTTGATGAAGATTTGTTAAAACGACGACTGGTTCTTACGTTTCATGTTCAAATTTTCTAGAAAATTGCTGTTTCGAGGTTTTACTTCGATATGATAATTTTTGTTTGTTTTTGATCTATTTATATTCAAGTAGGTAAATTACTGTTTTGAATTTAAAGCTTAATGCTAAATAATTGGCTAGAAATAGTTTCGGCTTTTTTGTTTTTGAAGTCAAATTCAATTATTAATTAGGTTAAATGGTGGTTCTTATTAATTTAGTTAATTTTCTAATGAGTGGGAAAACATTCAGTTTTTTCCAGATTATGTGTTTTTGGAGTACATCTAGTTTTTGGGATGCCCAGTTGATTTCGTACATTTTCAGTGTTTGGTACAAACAAAGTGAAATGGAAAATGAAATCGATTAAAATGATTGAGATTCGTACAAAGTTTCATCAAAATCTGAGAATGTGAGTTTTTGATTTCTCATTTATGGAAATGTTTATATGAATTTCTCATCCAGTTTTGTTCATGGCAGAAAGGGTTTCTATTGTTACAAAAAATCAAGAATGCTTTGATATAATACTTGTTCGCGATAAAATCTCTACAGCTTAAATTTGGAATAAAACAAATTTGTTGTTAGTTCAATCCAAGATGCATTTTTGATTCATTTTGTTGTGCTTTATTTGTGATCTTAAAATTAATTACAGTTACTTAATCACGCTGCATGAAGAAACTATGAATTGTTATTATTACTGCCGTTTATTTATACCCGGCTTCAAACTTTTCGGTCGCCGGGAGTTCGAGAAACTATGAACTTTACAGCAGGGGTGGAAATGAGCAAATTTTTTGATTCACAGTAAATAAGCATAGTTTGTGTTATCTTTCCATATCACATATTTATTGTAGATATTATAATGGATTTTGAAACGAATGATTTTTGATAAGATAAATTTGGGTTTTACTTAGAATTTAAAAACGTTTTCAATTTCATTCCAACAGTTCTCACAATTTAAAACATTATCGCAATTTTAGTTTTGTTACTATTTTTTTAAATTCACGGTGTTCGGTTTTTGGATTCATAATCGGAAATCTCGATTCACATTTTTGTGCGCAGAATGGGCTTATTTCCACCTCTGCTTTACAGTTTACTTCAGCCATTAGGGTCTGTACCGACTGCTTTGCAACCGATTTAGCTGCCTTTGTACAGGATTTTCGAAATTTTTTCTATATAGTAGATTATTGTTTATGTTGTGAGAGTTCGCTCTTTACGATAGCCCAATAGGTTGCAACTCCGGACAGCTAGGTGGATGCGCCTTTTTCGGTACAACATTCGCTTTATACGATTCCAAAGCATCTCCATTCGCTTTGCACTATTCCGAAACATCTTCGACGTAGTGACAAGATGCCAAATCTCACTAGAATAGCGAGGGAGCGTCATGGTTGCGTAGGAATGATAACAATCGTTTATTTAGATATACTTCACGATATATTTCGTTGTTTACCGTTCCGGTAGTGATTAGGCATTGGATTGCTTGTCTACAGCTGCATATTGCCTGCCAAACCATTTTTTGAAAACTTAGCCTTTTTCTTCATCTTGAAGTGCTCTTCTACGACGTTTCTTGCAAAATATTTCACGCGTTCATGAAGTATTTCTAGAGATATACGTATCTAAAGGTGTCCAGATTTAGTTTCGAACAAGCCTTATGCAAAAGATATATGATCCATTTTACAAATAATAAATAAAAATGCCGCTAAGATATTCTAAGAAGATATTTGTGTTTAGTGTATTTAAAAGCTTTCACTTTGTATAACGTCTCAAAAGTTTTTCTTTTTTGTAAAAGTTATCTGATAGAACAAATGTTTCGAACAGTTATATAAAGCGAATGGCTGGTCAGTTTCCCAACTGTAGAATTAGCATCGGAATTCGAGAACTCCTTAAGGAGAAATAGATTTATTTTATCGATTGAATCCGCTTCGCTGCACTACTTGTACAGTATTTCTTACCATTTGAATGTTTAAAGTGAATGTCCGAATGCGTTCAGCTAACAGTGATAATCTTATCATTTAGTATGTAACCATTGCTTTTTTTTGCAATAGTTAATGAATAAGAAATTTGATAGAACATAATCGGATAAGATGCATCCCTTACGCTTCGTAGTAATGCCAAACTAAGTCTAGTAGTGTAAGATTTGCGTTTATTTGGTGGTTTCATTTGATCTTCTAATTGGTTATAGTAGTTCAGTTTGAGCTGCTAATGAGTTGATAAGTCGAAGACGAAACATGCAAGAACATAATTATTCGGGGTATACTTTTAATTTCGGCTACATTATTTTGTTTCACGCAAGCAGAGAAATTACATCCAAGTCAAATGTTAAATTACACATAATCGTCTTTGTACTTGGTCACAACAAGAAGCAATTTGCAAGGATTACTTAGCAAACTCGTTGCAACTGTACTGGGACATGTATTGTTGTATGTAAATCTCCAAAAGCTTTTGGAAAACAATTTTCATGTTAGTTTATTTTGTACTCTTGAAAAGCCAGCTTTTTAGTATTTGCCACAAAATGTCAAACAGAACCCGTTTTTCTTTGGAACGCAAGGAGCGAATATGTTGGAATGTATCAGTCCAAATGTACAACCTTTCTTGTCACGGAATGAAAATGTAAATTTCCGGTATGCAATTCATCCGATTCACCAGAAAGAACTATCCCAGAATCCCGGAAAATAAACACAACAAGCTCATATGTGCGCGACCGGTTCGCAGCAGCAGCAGCAACTAGCAGAGTTATTGTTTGCATATCCACCCACACACGACGCTACACAACTTTGAGGTAGTTGAAGCAGAAGAACAAGTACTTCTGTTCGGGGTGGAGAAAAATGCTGTTGGAGAAATACATCGAGCGAAAAATAGTTGTTCAGCAAAGTTGTTACGAGGATTTTTTTTTCTCTAACTACGAGCAACTACTGTCCAGTGCATTTCTGTTCGACTAACTTTTTATTGGTGTTTTGTATTTGGACAGTCGGGCCAATTTTATGGTCGATGGAACACCGAAACAGATTCAAATTGAATGGAAAGAATTTAGTTTATGTGTTGAGTTTAATTATTTCCGAGTGGCGATGGATGACTTTGTGAATAGTTGTTTTCTGGTGCTGCTTGATTCAATATAATCCTGCCAAAGTCTTGTGATTCTTGCAGGATCGTGAATCAAACGAGCTCTTTCAGAAGAAAAGTTTAACGGAAACCTCGTTTCCATAATCGCCACCCTCTTTAAACGTGGCATCTTTGACATGAATGAATACACAAATTCCGCCTCATTACTCACGATTGTCACCTGTTTGAAAGGAGTTGAAACATGAAAGAAGCCACGAGTAAGACACTCTTCAAAGGCGCTGATAAATCCAAGGCTAATGATGCACGGTAGGCA
This sequence comes from Malaya genurostris, assembly GCF_030247185.1. Classification (NCBI taxonomy): domain Eukaryota; kingdom Metazoa; phylum Arthropoda; class Insecta; order Diptera; family Culicidae; genus Malaya; species Malaya genurostris. The sequence continues at coordinate 320,281,316 of NC_080571.1, read as the reverse complement.
TGCTGGTGTTGGGCTATTGTTCCTGTTGGGCTCGGAAATGTAGGAAAGGAAGACCACCACGAATGATTAAACACATTTCTTTTGACGTGTCAACGTCTTACTTTATTACGGGATAAGGATTTTTTCGTTCTTTTTAAAGTCGTGCCAACATTGTTCTATCTTTCTTCCTGTTTCGTCGTAGTGCGTTCATAATGTGGTCGTCGATTAATTTCGGCATTTCAAAGCTGGCGAGCATAACGATTAGTTCAGATATTGTTTGCTGTACGCACAGACAGGCAAATGACTACAGAATCAAAACAACATGTGGCTTAGCTGAAACAGATGTGCTCATGTTTAAACGTGCTACGACTTGTTAATTTCGAACTAGGCCTTGTATCTATACCAATCTATGATAGAAAAATGCTTTTATAAAAAGAAAAATGCTATGTAAGGAAAACTCAGACTGCTTTACGCTACTAGAGAGTGTAAGGGAGTTAAAATACTGGCATGTTGTTCCATACAAATGATGGTAGCTACCTTCATTTGTACTGTATTTGTAAAAACCATGTCGAGCAAGGCAGATATTGGAAGCATTTGAACAGTCAGACTTTATTATAGCGTTAATGTTTCTACCATCCGGAAGTTCCACAATTTCTTCATAATGCGGACTTGTTTTTATATTTTTTTATGGTGTTAGATATTTTTATGATTTTTGTCGCATCAAGAATTTAGCCTTCAACCCTTGAACGCCCTCGTCGAGATATTAGCACTCCAACAAATTTAATACGGGAAGACCGAAGTCAGCATTTTGGTGACAAAATTAGTTGATTTTCTGGTTTTAGTTAGTTGTTTTTTGAACCAACTAAACACATCTTACTTTTGCTAATTGAGATTTTTTAATTCTCATTCCCTTAAAAATGACGATGTATTCGCTGAAATGACTATTTTTTTCTTATTAGTCTTAGGCTAATAAACTTGTTAATGAAACCAATTTCATTTTTTGTTTTCTTTGTGCTGTCTTTCAGCAGTGATGGTGATAGACAAAGTCAAATTTTTTAATTTTAATCACGAAATTAGTTGACAACGAGAATTCCATGTTGGATTGAAATTTTGATGGTTTGTGTCCAGGATGTTCACCAACTAAACACATTCTTTGAATACAAGAGTTTTTGAAGTAAAGTAAACTCTGAATTTTAACTAATTTAATAGTTATTCCGAAAATTTTGTTGTTAAAATCAACTAATTCAAAAAACAGTAACACGAATTAGGCATAGAGCTAATTTCAGTCGTTCCGTGATGGTAAACATGAAATTTTATTTTTACTAAATAAAACAGAAATAAACATTTACTAAACAAACTTTTTCTGTAGAATTAGATTTGAAAGTATTTGAATAGCTAATTGAAAGGTTCGATTTTTGAACACAAAAAATGTATAGTGGGATATCTAAACAGTGGCAATGCTGTTCTTAAGTCAGAATATATCGAACAAGTGATCTTATATTTTTCAATGATTCTCAATCCATTGAATATAGCGTTTTGTATATATATTTGTATTTATCAACGGGATATAAATAGTGTAACGATAGGAAAAAAACCGTCGAATCTCAATTTTACGTCAACTTCTTAGTTTGTGAATTAAATAGTGGTCTTCGATTGAGAGTATCATATCGAAGCAAGAGAAGCAACACATTAAACTTTTGCTCGTGTATCGCGAAAATCCAGAGTACACACTCTTTGAAGTTAGTGAAATAATTGAATGTGGCCAAATTAACTGTTACCAACGGAACAAAAGTATGCGAAGATCGTTTGTCGACACTCAAAAGGACTGGCGTGCACATACATCAAAAGAGAGGCCAAGTGTCGGGAACCCTACCCCTTCGACCGAGATATTGCAAGTAAGCTGGGATTCATACAGATTAGATAAATTCTAAACGTAAAAAGTTTTTGATTACCCCATAATGTATTTCAATTTATTTCACCCCGACTGTACAAAAGTTTAAACACGAAACTTTTTTTCCCCATAACAACTTAGTGCATTTGCTTCAAATCATATATCAGTTTATATTACAAAAAATTCTTTAGAAGTGTGTGTGTGTGTGATCTTCATTCAACCACTAGCGATCAATTCATTCGAAAAAGTGTGTCGAAAAGAAGGTTAGAAAGAATTTTCCTCCAGTTTCATGAGTGGCACAACAACAACAACAACAATAACAACAACAACAACACGTTTTTTTGCACTAACTTTTCTCAGAGATGGCTGAATCGATTTTCACAAACTTAGATTCAAATGAAAGGTCTTGTAGTCCCATACAAAATTCCTGAATATTATTTGGATCCGACTTCCGGTTCCGGAGTTATAGGGTAAAATGTGAAAAAAAATTAAATATGTGTTCTAACTTCTCTCATAGATGGCGCGACCGATTTTCACAAACTATATAGGTTAATGAAAGGTCCTGTGGTCCCATACGTAATTTCTGAATGTCATCTGGATCTGACTTCCGGATCCAAAAATATACGGTAAAGTGTGTTAAAAATATATACCATTAATGAAAAAGGCGAAAATCCTTAAACAGTTCTATAAATCGACCTTAAATCTTATCCAATTGATAGTTTTTATCAGTAGATGGTCAAACAAACTGATTTCTGTTTTAAGAATCGAATAAAAATATTTTGAAGAATACCACAGTATTATATATGATAGTATGATTGATATTAGAAAGGCATCATTACATCACTAGGTGGATTAAAACAGGTATTTTATGTTTGTTCTAAGGTAATTTTCTAAAGTTATGAAGACGATATTAACTATGTAACGGGTGAACTTTTGAGACAATCTTTCGTGTTTATAAACTCAGTTACAGATGATGTGTTTTTAATTTAATTGAACTATCGTGAAAACTACCATCTCAAGTTTATGGAGACAAAATGACAATCATCTTTTTGGAAAGTATCATCGAAAAAATAAAAACTTAGAAAAGAAGATTTTAACGAATATTGACCCCTTGTTGAAGATTATCCTGCGTCCATTTTCACATATCCGTAATTTATTTAAAACTTATTTAAAACATATTTTTCAATGCATCGCTGTATGCTGTATGTAAGATTGAAAATGAAAAAAAAAATACTTGGATAGGGACTTGGGTTTCCACAACATCATTGTTTTGTCTTCAAAATTCCAGAACTTTCATAGCATTATCTTGTCGTGATGAATTTTTGCACTGAGATTTTAATCATTAAAAGCCGATTCGAAGCATTCAGAACCATTACATGACTAGTGCTACGATCCTATTGACATCAAAAATTCTTTCAAGTCGAGGCTCGTGCATACGACAACAGGCTTGTCCGGGACACCATCATTTCAATATGAGTTTCAATTGAAAACTTCATAGGATTCAAATGCATTTGAAAGAAATTCAGGAAACAAATTGGACTTTCGTAATTAAAACAAATGTCAATCAATCGGAGATCTTCATAACATGCTAGAATCCATTATCCATTTGATGCGAACATCGTTTTTAGGTAGGATCAATGATAAAATTATGTCCTCTCAACTCGGCCGATGCATACATAGCGTACATAACTAGTGCATGGCTAGTACTACAATCCTACTAGCCCTAGGAATTCTTCCAGGTCAGGACTCGAACATACGACAACTGACTTGTACGACCAGCGCGTTAAGCATTGAACCACCATAGAAAAGGTTCTAAGCGTAAATTGCAGTTGGATCAATTTTCGTAAAATAGCCAAGAAACATTCTTTTTAATTTTTTGTTCAAGTATTGATAATTTTGTTCTAATTGATCATCTGAATGACCATCCAAAAAAAAATTTTTTTTTCTAAGGCTGTTGTGAAATGAACTTTTTTGTCACTTTTTCAACAAACACTGAATCTCTTCACACATTCCAGACCATGTAATATGAATATTTAAGACTAAATCATTCACACACCCCAGACCACACGAACTTAACAAAAACCCGTAAAAGCACCCTTCCACGAAAACCTAAAAACCTACATAAAATAAAAACATTACCTACATGAAGGCAACTAAAATATCAACACTTGCTCGTTCTGGTGACCCAGAGAAAGAAACACCGTGGTCATAAAATTCGACTACAGAAACAAGGAAGCATCAAGTTTCAAATCGTTATATCATCGAAAAAAGCAGAACACACAAAACATATAACAGACTGTGTCACTTCCCTCTTCTTCACGTCCTTAATAAAATTGAAACCAGCCAGCACGACCTAGAATAACAGTAACTTAGGAACACACACTAACTCAAACCGACACTCACGAGAATAACCCAACATGCTATCGCCCTCTCCTCTCCGCATCATACCCGCTCATACTCATCAAGAAGCTTTACTCACTCTCTTACCCACAAAATATACAATGGCCGACACGATACGACGAGTCTCATTTGTTAAACCCGATTTACACTGCGCGTTCTAACTCTTCCTCCCGGATTCTCAGTAATCCCAATTGTAAAAACTAATTAGCTAGGCTAGAAGAGAATAGACTATATAAGTTAACGAACTAATAAAAATAAAGCAATCTTAATCTCAACCTTAATCAACCTAATTTTATATAAATAAAACTTTTACAGATCACAGATAACAAAATAAACTTAAGCTTACTGTATAAAAATTATTTTTAAAGCATATTTTGAAAACAATTGACATTTTTCAATGTTCTGGACCTTTGACAAATCTAAAAAAAATATCACAATACAATCGATTCTACGATGTTTCATTGTATTATTATTTTTTGGCATTAAAAATGCCTTACTCTTGACACCCGGCCAATTAAAAGTTTCAAAAATAGTCGCGTAACCTTTTTGTGTCATAATTTTGAACGTTAATAACTTGGTCATTTTTTGATGGATTGTTATAATTTAACAACCAATCGATTCGGAAACTTTTAACTTAAACATGTATGATGACGTCTTTTCAGTATTTCAATAGCATACTATTGAAAAAATGGTTGGAACCGACCTATGTTTTCATCCACCAATCCCTGTTGTACAAAATGACGTCAACTTCTTGTTCGGCATAGCAGGCTTTGCGTCATGCATAAAAAACACCGTATCGTTATGCGTAGTATGAAGAGAAATCTATAAATATAGGCTGCACAATATTTCTTTGCCTAGTTGATGTTTGACTGTGAATGAAACAAGTAGCTTGTCCAGTGAGCTGATGACTGGATTGTATATGCGTTCACTTGCTGGATTGTCGCTTATGCATTATGTGTTAGTGAAAACCGAATCAGCGTGGTTACCGATTCTTTTGAAATATCCCATGTATTTAGCAAATTTTTGGTTGATTTTGCCATTAAAAATGCCTTACACTTCGCTTCCCGAAGCTGGGTGTCAATTTAAAACATGCAAAACTAATCGCGTAACATTTTCTGTCATAATTTTGAACGCTTATAACTCAGTCATTTGTTGATGGATTTATTTAATTCAACAAACAATCGATTCGGAAACATTTAACTTAAACTTATGAGACAACCTATGATTTTACATGTATCGTTTGAATAGGAACCCTCGTAGAATTTGGTAACCGCCAGTTTCAGTTCAATTATTATTTGCTTCAAAACAATGAGCGTCTGTTACTGAGATTACTGGTACAACATTCTCTTGGATCGATTAACTGTTTATAAAATAAATAAGTCCACCCAGTGAACGACCAGTATTAGGTTAAAACTGGGGGTAAATAAACGTTAAAAATCAAATCAAATTAATAAGTTTGTACGTTTCTCTAAAATTATCATCATAAAATAAAATAGTTTCATTTGTTCAGGTTTGAATCTTTAGGTTGTTTGTATCTAAAATTGAGCTTTCAAGTAACTTTGAAGTGTAGTGAAGTTTAGTGTACCATCATCATTATCAACTTTATTTTTGTATTTATTATGAAGACCATAGAAATGTTTCATTTTTAATGTTAGTGTGCTCGGTCGTGTCTTAAATACAACCCTCTAATTTTTTTTGAAATTTTTCAAAGGTTCAAAACATTGAACGAAATTAATTGTTTTCGAAGATTGTGTAAAAAAATTATGGAGAAAACTTTCGATCATAATTTTTATACAATAACTTTGAGTTTGTTGTGTTTTCTTTGATCTGTAGAAGTTTTATTCAGATATGTTTATTTGTTACCGAATGGTATGATTTCGTTGAAAAAGTGACGAAAAAGGCAATTTTATAATCACTATTAGAATAAAAATTTTATTCAAACTTTTCTTTTGGAAAGCCATTTAAAGGATCAAATTGAACAAAATTCTCGAAAATACGAATTCAACTATTCTGGAATATTTCCAATAATTTAGTCAGAGCAGTTCAAAAATTGATGGTTTAAGCTATTATTCTTTATAACACTAGAAAGCTCGGAGTTTAGTATATACCTATATTGTCCAATCGCAGTCAAAATGGCTGGAAGAAAACAAGTAAAAAAAATGAGATAGAATAACTAATGTGTGAAGAAATTCGCTTAAGCAAAATTATACATATTTTTTTATATTATTTACAGTCATATAAATCATTAATTTCTACAAAAAGTTACAAACTTTAAAGGATTCTAAATGACTTTATTAGGCAATCTAGTGCTTAAAGGGTAAGAGAACAGGATTTCCGATGGTACCGCAATAAAGTAAAGTAAAGAGAAAAGCTAAAAAAAATCTGTCAGTTGCACTCTGGTTTGCGTTTCTTGGTTTGAGAGTAGACGTTTCATCTGTTTTGTTATATGCAAGAGATAGAAGCTCTGATTAGATTATTTTCCTATACATGGTCATTGCAATGAAAAAAAAAAACGGAACAGCCTTTTTCAAGCAGCTCAAACGAACCAGGAAGTAATCAGTTCACGAAATATTGCCAATAAATTGCCCAGAACGCATCGCAAAACTAAACAGCCCTCATCCAAATCTCGGAACCGTGCCAGCGAACCAATAAAGTAGCAAGATTAGCGTGGCTTCTTTGTCGGTCGTCGTCGTAGTCAACGCGACCCAAAATCGGCTCCCTAAAGTGGGTGTTAATGTGAATGATAATAGCGGGGGGGTTGGCGGTGCTCTTTCCATGGTGAACTAAGCGGCGTTGCCTAAAGCCCCGAATCATCATTCGCGAAGGGTAAATGCGGTGGTAAAGTGTCGACAAGAGAAGGATTTGTTCTGCAGCCTACATCGAAAACCAACCAACAATCTTCAACCCGCCGCCTTCCACCCACAAAGCGCGGTAGCAGCGACTTTATTCAAAGGGAGGCCGCGGCAGAAGGAGGCGTGAAATCATTAAGATTACTTCAACAACATTTTTCGTCATTAGCATGTTTATAACACGATATAAAACTTATTTTGTAGGCAGGGCTTTCGATGACAACAACAGCAACAACAAAAAAAAAGTATTTCAAGTGAAGCTTTTCTTTTTCTTCCGTTCTGTTTTTGATTCTTGAATGTGTTCAACACTTCCTTTTCGTTTGGCAGTGGTTTTTTTTTTCGAAGGGAAAAATTGACTTTGACACATTCCACTTGCTGGCACCGTACGTACGCCCGGCTTTGCGGATGGGACGATGGATCAATTTTGCCGGCTTGTGGGTTAATCGGGCTTCGGAGAAAAGTTACCCAGAACGATCGTAATGGGTGATTCATGGTGGCCAAACGTGAGCCAAACGCAAAATCATGAAAGCCGAGCTGCTGGTGTTAGAATAAAAATTAAATCTTATGGTTATTTGCAGTTTGATAAGAATGACATAAAATTTTATTTAGTTTGCTAAGTATTTCGTAATAGGAGTTTATGGGAAGTTGTGACGACGTCGCTGGCTGTCATTGGGGAAACTATCGGACAAATTTGAAGAGATGAGATGGCAAGTTTTTTTTAAAAAACCCGAGCGAGCAACTGTCGGCAATGAACAGCTCGCTGATAAAAAACTCATTTTACATCACACATGCAATCAGTCTTCATCATGTCTTTCTACGATCCGGATCGTCGTGTGTGGAGTGGTCCTCGCATTGCTAGTTCATTCGATCCGAAACGGGGCCTCGGAGAGGTCCTGTTAGATCTGTTGAGCCGCAATCCGGATAAATTGGTCCAGATTGATGCCGACACCGGACGAACGTTGAGCCGAGACCAATTGAAATTACGTGCCATTCGAATAGCGCAGCACTTGAGGGAGGAATTTGATTTGAGTGGGGTCAATGACATCGTGACCATTGCGGCATCGAGTAGCGAAAATTTGACACCGGTTGCGATAGCTCTGCAATTATTGGCTGTGCCCTACAATACACTGTTTCCGAATTTCACCGTCGACGAAATGGCACACATGATGAGCAAGACACAGTCGAGGCTAGCTTTTTGCGATGCGTGGAATTACGTCACGGTTCGGGATGCTGCGCAGAGTGCGGTCAAGGGAGAGGTGAACTTTTTTATCTTGGACGGTTCGGTTGATGGTGTGCCTTCTGTGGATGAACTGCTGAAAGAGACGGGACGGGAGAACGAGTTCCAGTAAGTGAAATCAGTTGAGCTCTAGCGAGACTTACTTTTGTTCACTTCATCTGGCATATTTTTTCCTTTGCTTTTTCAGGCCTGCCAAAGTGAACGATCCCAGCAAAACAATATACAGTATTTTTTGCTCGTCTGGAACCACTGGTCCGCCGAAAGGAATTTGTTTGTCCCATTCGAACAAAATTAATTCATTTTTAATGCCGTGAGTATGCCCTTCGTATTTAATTTGACACCTGAAAATCAACCAATCTATAAACTGTTGGAGAACATTTGAAATTAAATGATTTCTAATTACTTGCAAATCCATTCAAAAAAAAATTCCGAATATTTTATTGCACTTATTGATAGATACGAAATTTGAAAATCGCTTCAGGACAAGTTCCTCCAATATAACGTGTTTAAATTCCGCTTGTTGTTTGAACAATATTTTTACAGTTAAAAGTACAAATATTAAACTCAATGAAATTATTTTTTCTATGTTTTGCCTTTCTCATAAAGAAAGGCTATGCAATCACTGTGAAAATCGAGCTTTTAACCAAGGCCGAGGGCCAAATGTCATAAAGTCACTTAGATTTCTCAGCGACGCTAGAACCGATTTTCACAAATATTGGCTTAAAACTTCCATTGTTTCAAAAGCTACTGTGAAATTTCAACCGGATCTGACTTCCGGTTCCGCAGTTACAGGGCGATGAGTGTCAAAGCTTTCAAACTGGCATATATGTAGAATCACAATACAATATTGTGAAACGTGGAATAAGAAAACATAACACGAACGATGCGAGCTTTGTTTTATTTCGTACTTTCCCTTTTTCTATTCAAAGAGCAGTTGTTTTTGCATGTTTCACAGTAATATTTATGATGTTAAGAGTAATATGAGAAAGGCTACATTACACCACTAGGTGGATTGAAACAGGTATTTTTTTTCAAAATGGCGGCTCTGAAAACATCAACTCAAGTTCGTTCGATTTTTTGGTGGGCGTCATCATCTCTTGGAAACCAATCATCAGAAAGCAGAAAACAAAACCGTTTCATATTCTGTATCGAATTGGCTATGGTCGGAACGAGAAGAAACAAAATGGGGGCAATTTTTAGATTTCCGCCCCATTTTTTGCACTTTGAATTGGTAATAGCTTTTTTAAATAACTACGAATATTTTTGGTTGTAATTCCGACCATAGAAAGAAATCTAACGCGTAAAATGCCGCTTGGTTCATGTTGATACGCGCAATAGTTCTGGAATACACCCAAACCTTTATTTACGAACACTTTTTTTACGTTACCTCTTTTTACGTAACTCTTTTTACGAACCAAATCCCAAATAACGTTAACAATTTTTACGAACCAACTTCGTAAAAAGAGGTTTTTGCATCCAATGAAAACAATTTCCGGCTCCATGGAAATTACTACAATATGGGTATTTTCGGATGAGTAGATGACGGAAAACGATGTTTGAAGTGGTTCGGAAATCCAAGATTGCGACTTCCGGTTTGACGATATTCCTTAAAAACCTTTTCAATGTGGGTATTTTAGGAAAGGGATTGATGAGTAGATGACGGAAAACGATGTTTCAAATGGTTCAGAAATCCAAGATGGCGTCTTCCGGTTTGCAATATTCCTTAAAAACCCTTACAATGTGGGTATTTTCGGAACGGAATCGATGAGTAGATGACGGAAAACGATGTTTGAAGTGGTTCGGAAATCCAAGATGGCGTCTTCCGGTTCCGGTTGATATTGTTTAAAAACATTTACAATATGGGTATTTTCGGGACGGGTTTGTTGAGTATATACCGGGAAATTATGTTTGAAAGCGCTTCAAAAATCTGAATGGTGAGTTCCGTTGTATAGGTATTCTTTGACGATCATTACGATATGATTATATATCGTTTAAAAAGATGTTATGCTTCTGACAAAGTTGTTTGCTACTAATAATTATTGTTTGAATATTGTACTATATTTTCGAAATGACCATAACAAGTAGACGTCTGAACAGCTATAATAATTTTATATTGTTATAGTTATATTGTATGCTTTCAATATTTTATTGAACAACTGGAAGTTTCAATCTAATATTTGGAAGCAACCACAAACATCAAAATTTGGTTTCAAATCAATGACCGTGTTCTCCAATTTTCAGTGTTACACTTATAATTTCAGTTGTTTTAGTGTACGTGATAAAGTCGAAAAAAGTACTGTTACTCTCATCACGACATATTTGTTTTTATTTAAAGTTGTAAAAATCTCATGTCAATTGGCCCGTCGGAATATGATTTAACATTTTGTAAGCCATTGAGAAAAAGGAATATTATTTGGCTCAAGTGGTAAGAGTCAGTTAGACAACCACATGACACTGATTTTCTAACATTTATGAGCAATTCCAGAAATAAATAGCAGATAAACTGACAGGATCGACTTTCTCCGAATCGGATGAAACAATGTACACCTCTTCAGTATGGCAATCTCATCTTCCTGATAAAGGAACCTTTCCGACTCAGTATTAATTTTTAGAATGTCGAAATTTAAAACCGTAACTAACCACTGCAACATCGTTTTCCGTCATCATCAATTCCGGTTCGAAAATACCCACATTGTAAGCGTTTTTAGGAATATTGATAAACCGGTAGTCACCATATTGGATTTCCAAACCACTTGAAACATCGTTTTCCGTCATCTATTCATCAATCCCGTTCCGAAAATACCCACATTGTAAGGGTTTTTAAGGAATATCGACAAACCGGAAGTCGCCATCTTGGATTTCCGAACCACTTCAAACATCGTTTTCCGTCATCTACTCATCAATTCCTGTTCGAAAATACCCACATTGTAAGGGTTTTTAGGGATATTGGTAAACCGGAAGTCGCCATCTTGGATTTTGAACCGACCCCAAACATCATTTTCTTGCACCCACTTATCACATCCGTTCCGAAAATGGCCATGTGATTGGGGGTTTCCACAGTCATTACACAAAACTTTTTTTACGAAGTTAATTCCAAATAACGTAAACTTTTTTACGAACCAAATCCCAAATAACGTAAACTATTTTACGAACTACCTCCATTTACGAACCCCCGTTTAGTTCGTAAATGGAGGTTTCGGTGTACGAGTTTCTATTCGAGACTTATCGTGACTGGGCGTGCGCCTTCCCATTTTCTCTCAACTTCTCGGTTGCGTGTACTCTGGAGACTAATTCTATATTATTTCTAGGAGTATTTTCCAGCAATCAAAAGAGAAACAAATTTTCATTGTTTTCAAAATTATATGGAGGAACCTGGCCTTCAGCCTGCATTTTACGTTGGATTTTTTTTATTACACCGATATTGTTTGTGAGGGTGAGATATATAAAAATTGTGTGTGTGTTTGACCCAAGTCCCACTATATGGCAGGATTCAACAGAAAAAAGTGGGTGGGTAATGTCAGACACAACTGGATGACGTGAATACGAAATACACGATTCTTCTTCACGCACTTCTGAATATCTAAAATCGTTCTCATAAGTTGATATATCGTGTGAATTGAACAAGGTTTAGTTTTTTTTTTACTTTCATAATTGTGAGGGTGCGAATTTCAATAATTCCAATGGAAGAAAACATCGAAAATTTGCTGACTGAAGGAAACGTGTCAACTTTTGCAATATCGCTCACTGCATGAAAACCATCGTCCGAGAACATGAAGGACCAACAAGAGTTTTTCTCTTTGATACTCGTTTAGAATTTTAGAAAATAATAATTTTGAATGTTTTGTTTTAGTCTTGTTAGTGACTTAGACTTCCTGATGGAAAAGGAAGTTTAAAAGGAAGTGAGGAAGGGAATTGTGAAGTGGGTGAGGTTTTGGTATAGTTCCGGTGTCATTGTCTTATTTGCACCGAAAACTTTCGTTTTTTTGCCATAGCTGTAAATGCACTGCCAAATCATAGATTTTCTTGCAAATTTGTCGGCAAGAACAAATTTAAATTTGGCTGGAACATCCCCCCGAGCCGTTGCCAAGTAAAATTTTTGATCTGGGATTTGCCCGAAATCAACCTTGACATAGGTTTCATCGTCCATCAGAAGACACCCGTCGAACTTGGTCAGCACCTGGTTATATAGTTTCCGAGCACGAATTTTGACCACACTATTCTGTTTTATGGTCCGATTTGGCTGTTCGCTAGCTCGATACGACTTGATTCCTTTCCGGAGTTGAGTTCTCCTCACGGTACTATGGGCAGCACCGAATTTTCTGGCCACATCACGATCCGACAGATTAGGATTCCTCTTAATCGTCTTCAAAATCTTACCACGCAATTTTCCGGTCGACAGTTCCACTCCGACGATTGGCTTAAGGCTTCCGAATCGTCGTCAATGTTTCCTTATACCGTTTGATAACGCGCCATATGGTATTTCTGGGCAATTTCAGCTGTTTAGCTAGCCAAGATGCAGACCACAATGGATTTTCCAAATAACTGTGCACATTTTTTTCCCTTCTTTCGGCTTCCATGTGGATTGTTTACAAAGTACAGTCGATTTGCGGAATGTCAAAAATCATACGTGAAGCTGACAAAATTCCCGACACGTGGGCGCCAAGAACTTCCAAATCCGTCCAACAGAAGCGCCACAATATGAGCTAAAGTTTGTTTCAATTCTAAATGAAGCAAGTTTCTTTTCTAAACGAAATTATTCCACCGTATGAGATATCATACACATAAATGTTAGCATCAAATTTGACATTATTTTACACATTATTTGGGAATTTTTTCATAGATATAACCTTTTTAGAGCATCTGCTAAAGTTTTGTCACAAGATATAAGTATTAGCGCATAATTTGACCAAAAACTGCCATTTCTAGTCGTTAGTAGTCGTTAGTCAAGGGTCAAGGATCAAAACACAATTAAATTTTGAAAAACAAATAGCAGATTTAACACACAAAGAAGTTGCGTAGTGTAGTTTATCTGTTTTTGTTGTCTTGAAGCTGTTGGGTAGTGCAATTCCACAGTAAACATTTTTTGAAAAATTGATATTTCTGCTTATGATATATCATACGCTTGGATATAATGGGTTAAGGTCAATACAGAAAGGATTCACTCCAGGAAGAGCGATGAACCCTTCTGACTATAGCTCCTTACCACATTGGGTGAGAAACGATAGAATATCCTTTAAGTTTAGCTCCGCATACACAGGCTCAACCATGTATGGAGAACCAAAAACCCGGATACGTAGTTGCGTAAATGCGGGACAGTTACATATCAGATGATATGAAGTACCATAATCGCATTCACACAAATCACACGAATAATACTCAGCACGTTGCATAGTAGCCATGTGATAATTGAGTTTGCAATGTCCAGTCAGAGCTCTGACCAGAATACTGCAATGATGCTAGGAAAAATTCAGTTGAAAATGGTAACGCTGGTTGCGGACCAACGAAATCATTCGTTGCATCAGCTCTAGTCAACTCATCAGCCCATTCATTTCCAGTAATACCAGAATGACCGGGTACTCATAAGAAATAAACAGCATTTGAAATGCTGAGGTCTTCAATTCGACATGCGATCACTAGATTCGACCGTGAATCATTCGAACTGAGTGCTGTGAGGCAGCGTTACTGTCGGAGCAAAAATAAATTTGTTTACCACAATCACAAAAATACGTTTGACAACAACAACAACAACAACACCCACGATGAGCTTATGGATGATAAGACGAGCCGCGAACAAAGTGCCCATCAATCCTTGCAGGATGTAAATGAAAGCTCGTCTATAACAATAAGATCCAATAATAAAAATTTATTCCAACTAACGAAAAAATGGCTCATTCGGCCACGTTATGCTTGTAAGCGAATAGGCCTGATCGAAATATTTTTTTTTCGTGAATACGTCGTCTGACTTTAATATGGGGCGCCATTCAACCTGAGGAAGAATGGGTAGAACTTAATCGTGAATATCTCCAGTTGTACTGAACGCAACAACATGATTCTTTCTCCATGCAATCCTTAAATTGAATTCAGTACCTGGACTCTGGTCTACCTGTCTTCATGTTTAGTTTCAGAATTTAGTTCCTGATTAACAGTTCGGCTGAAAAGTTCGTATCGTTTAATAGAAACACACATTTTTTTGCCAAAATTCGTTTTTATTATTCAACATAATTGCCATCAGAGGCGATACAGCGATTATAGCGATCTTCCAACTTTTCGATACCATTTTTGTAGTACGATTTGTCCTTTGCCTCAAAATAGGCCTCAGTTTCAGCGATTACCTCTTCATTGCTTCTAAATTTTTCACCAGCGAGCATTCTCTTGAGGTCTGAGAACAGGAAAAAGTCACTGGAGGCCAAATCTGGAGAATACGGTGGATGAGGAAGCAATTCGAAGCCCAATTCGTTCAATTTCAGCATGGTTTTCATCGACTTGTGACACGGTGCATTGTCTTGATGAAACAAAACTTTTTTCTTCTTCAAATGAGGCCGTTTTTTTGAAATTTCGTCCTTCAAACGCTATATAATAGTCACTGTTGATGTTTTTTCCCTTTTCAAGATAGTCGATGAAAATTATACCATGCGAATCCATAACCTTACCGGCCGATTGTTGAGTCTTTCCACGCTTTGGGTTCGGTTCATCGCGTGCAGTCCACTCAGCTGACTGTCGATTGGACTCCGGAGTGAAGTGATGGAGCCATGTTTCGTCCATTGTTATATATCAACGAAAAAAATCGGTTTTATTTCGATATAACAGCTCCAAACACTGCTCAGAATCATCAATTCGTTGTTGTTTTTGATCGATTGTGAGCTCACGCGGCACCCATTTTGCACAAAGCTTTCTCATATCCAAATATTCGTGAATAATATGTCCAATACGTTCCTTTGATATCTTTAGGGTGTCAGCTATCTCGATCAACTTCACTTTACGGTCATTGAAAATCATTTTGTGGATTTTTTTCACGTTTTCATCAGTAACAGCCTCTTTTGGACGTCCACTGCGTTCATCGTCTTCGGTGCTCATATGACCAGTACGAAATTTGCAAACCACTTACGAATTGTTGCTTCGCCCGGTGCAGAGTCTGGATAACACTCATCAAGCCATTTTTTGGTATCGGTGGCACTTTTTTGCATCAAAAAGTAGTGTTTCATCAACACACGAAATTCTTTTTTTTTCATTTTTTTTCACAATAACAAAAGTAGCTTCACTCAAAATGCAATATCTCACAAAACTAATAATCAGACAGCTGTCAAATTTATACACGTATCTTTTGAAGGTTGGTACTAACTGAAAATGGTATGGATTTAATTCTAGTGGCGCCCTCTCATAGAAACGATACGAACTTTTCAGCCAATCTGTTATAAGTTCAGTTCGAGATTTTCATCAAAAATTCTTCTGAATCTGAACTTTTGATTCAAATTCCGAACATAAATTAAGGAACTGGATTTCAACTTCCGAACCCTAGAATCTAAATTCTGGAATCAAATGTTATAGTTGAACTCCGAACCAAAATTTCGTAATTGACTACTGATCAAGAACTTCATTTCTGAAATCAATTTTATAATTTGATTTCTGAATTTAGTTTTGGAATATTTCTTTAAGCACAGTTTTTGAATCCAATTTCAGAACTCCATTCTAAAAATTAAGTCGATTTCCTGTCCCAGATTTAAAATTTAGTTCTTGAATCCAGTTCTAGAATTCAGTGCTGGCCAAGAATTTCAGTTCAGATGCAAATAAATAAATGATGGCAAAAAGACTCAACATATTTAAACATTGAGTAGATTCATCAAATCGGGTTTTTAGAACCATTAAAATATTCCCAAAGGATTATGCGAAGTTTACATCTACTGAGTATCTAAATCTTTGTGACATTACCTACCCGCCTTTTTTATATATAAAAAAAGAATTTTCCATTCCACATTCCACCAAAGTAATTATGTGATGATATGACAGATTTGTCAATGTCACTAAAATTGTAGTATTACCGGATATTAGCGAAGTATGATCTTGAAAAAAACATGGAATAAGTAAAAAAAAAATTATCAAATAGAATTACGAAGCTAGATAGAAATAGAAATAATGTTGTTGTAAGATCATGAGAAAATATTTCTAGAAAGAACTGTTTGTTGAATTCAGGATTCTACACGGCATCAAGGCTGGTCCTTTTCGGAAAAAATGATAACAGGTACTGTCAATCTTCTAGAGGATTCCAGCCCCTAGCGGTACTTTAGAATATCCATTTATTCGGGTAATTTACTAATATATGAAATAGCATTTAACTTTTTTCTCAGTGTACGGTGCCCGTTTTACAGTGCTCGATTCACTTCCAGTAATTCCTTCCAGAACATAATTTTTGTGCAACAATTCTCATACGTAGGTCTAAACCAGTAGTTCTGAGTATATTCGAATGTTTTAGTTTATTTCAAGTAAACTTGAATAAAATTCGATAAAAAGAACACTTAACCCAATTTTCGATTTATAGTAAAAAATGCAATATTCCATTATTTCTTATGCTTAATATGATTATTTATACGACTTAGTTAGCTAGTTTGCAGTAAGGAGAAAAACCGTCGTCAGAAATGCTCATTATTTGATCATCGTCTAAATATTTCAATTTCATAACTTTACAACTGAGAATATCTCTTCCTTTCCAGAATCTACCGAGACTACGTTTACCTTGCGATTGGCTCCATTCACTGGATCAGCGTGGCGTTCACCCACGATATGGCCATTTTCTACGACAGTGTAGTCGTCATTACGAGGAAACCCTTCTCGGAAGATCTGTTCTTTGATCTGATCGAAAAGTATCGCATCAATGGTTTGAATGGTCCACCGGTTTTCGCCCATGCCCTGGCCCGGCATCCCCGGGCCAAGAGTGCCGATTTGTCTTCGTTGAAATTGTGGGGTATCGGGGGCTATTTTGTGTCGGACGACATTCGGGATGCTGTGGATGCTTTGCTACCAGGTGGAAAATCCTACACCATCTACGCATCCACCGAATGTGCACTGATTGCAGCGGATTTATTGCAGCGCAAGCGGGGTGCCGTTGGTCCGGTACTTTCGAATTTAGAAATCAAAATTGTTGATGACGAAGGACGATCGTTGGGTGTTGGGGAACAGGGGGAGCTGTGGATCAAGAGATCACCTCCGTTTTTGGTAAGTTCTATCGGATAGGTGAGTGTAGTAATGCGTGTAATCTTTGGTTCGAATTTCAGGGCTACTTCAAGAATGAGGAAGCTACAGCAGCAGTACTGGATGCGGAGGGTTGGTTTCAATCCGGCGATCTCGGGTATTTCGACGATGAAGGATTCCTATATTTGGTCGATCGCAAAGGTGATTTGTTCAAGTTTAGAAACGATTCGGTTAGTCCTCAACAACTGGAGGACATAATTGTTCAAATGGAAGGAGTGAAGAAGGTCTGTGTCGTCGGAATTCCGACCGATGATCGAAGAGAAGAGCTACCTACGGCAGTTGTTGTGCGAGATGAAGGTTCTACAATTAGCGAACAAGCTATCGTTCAGTTTGTCGAGGAACGTGTCATGGATCACAAACGGCTCCGCGGGGGTGTTTACTTTGTCGATGAAATGCCATTCACCAGCAAGGGCAATGTGAAAAGAAAAACGGTTCGGAAGATGATTATGGACCAGGAAATTAAATAAATAACAACCCGGTGCTATTATGAACTTCAATTCGACGAGGAAAATGATGGGCATGTTAGTATTGCAACATTTATTCCCGTGTGTCTTAAGATGTGTTTTAAATAAACTTTTTTGTGTTTGCCACTACTCTACTATGCTACGAAGGTCTGAAGAACGTTTCGAATGCTTGGTTCCATGGAACGAACATGGAACTAATCATGGAATCGTTTTCTAGACTAAGTGCAACATTTTTTTCTTTGTACGTATTGATTCGATTAGAAAGATTTGATTGAACTTCGATTCTCACTGTTTTATATTCAGATAATTTTGTAGTACGATCAGAAGAACAATAAATTAAACATTTTAAATTAATTGTAGATTGGATTATTGAATCACCCCGTCTTGTAACATCTGTCGAACCTTCCGTCTAATAATCTTCCCATTATTGGTCATGGGGAAATCATTTACAAAGTGCACGCCTCCCCGCAGGTGCTTCGGGTCGCTTAGATGGTTTGCCACGTGGTCAATCACTTGCTCTGCCGACAAATCCGACTTTGGGTATTTTCGAATCACCGCCGTCACCAGATCGGATGTGTTATCTGCGTTCGGTACTCCCGTTACACAGACTTGCAGTACTTCGTGTATCTGCTGAATGACGGCTTCCACTTCCGATGGCGACACCTGATTGCCCATGTATTTCAGAATGTCCTTTTTCCGCTCTACCAAGTGAAGATAGCCTTCCTCATCGAAGAAACCTACGTCCCCCGTGAGGAACCATCCGTCCTTGTCCAGAGCCTCCCGAGACGCTTGCTCATTTTTGTAATAACCCTGCAAGAAAGAAATAGTTACTTCCAAATGTGCAACCTCAATAACTCAACCTACTATGAACGGAATTCCGACAGATTTTACGACAACTTCGCCTTGCTCACCAATGCCAAGGGGATCGCCATCGTCGCTCAGTATCCGAACCTGCATATTGGTTCCAACTTTACCGACCGCTTTGGGTTTCCGTTTGAGAAAGTCTGCCGCCAGGAAGCCACACTCTGATGTTCCGTAGAAATTGTACGATCTTCCGGTTGGTTTCAACAAATCATCCACCGCATCACGAATCGTTTCCGACACGTTGGAAGCCCCGAGGGCCCAAAATTTAATACTGGACAGGTCCGTTGTTGTGGCTCGAGGATCACCGACGATGGCCGCGGCATACGAGGCTGGAGTGTAGAAAAATTTGATCCTGTACTTTTGGATCAGTTCGAAGAACAGATCCACTGAGAAAGTCCGTCGTGTGATCAGTCGAGTGGAATTATTCATGACTGACATGTTCAGCACGTAGACACCGGTGCCCCAGTAGAGTGTGCTGAAATTCAGGCAGATTCCGTCGTCAAAGTTCCTGAAAAATGGTAAAAACGTTAATTCGTTATGATCGTGGAGTTGCGAACAAAGTTCTTACGCTACTTTGCAGAAGCCGGAAATTGTTTGGGCATGGGAAAAGCACACGCCTTTCGGTAGACCCGTCGTTCCCGAGGAACATGTTATGTTCGCTATCAGTTGGTAGGAGTCGCCAAGGTACCTAGGACTGGATAAGAAATTTATTAATGTAAATAATTTTGTTTTCATCTATTGATACGGTTAGTAAGGAATCTGAGTAGGATTTGAAGAATGAAAGCATATGTTTCAGGTATGGGAATTGATTCGCACCTTTTTTTTTGCAAAGTTTAAGTTTGAAATAAAATAAATTTTCTGTTAGTTTCATTAAAGATGCCTTTAGGCATTCTTCACGATATGTTTCATTGTTTAAAGTTCCAGTAGTGATGAAGTTATGGTTTGCTCGACCACAGTTGCATATTGCCTGCCAAACCAAATAGTTTTTGAAAAACTTGGCCTTTTTATTCGTCATGAAATGCTCTTCTACATCTTTGGATTTCCATTGCGACCGCACACAATTCGATCTAAAAGTTTGTAGTATCACCAAAATACGTTTAGTCTGTGCAATATTTCACGCGTTGATGAAATATTTTCAGAGATATAGGTACGTATTAAGGGATGAGGCCAGTGGTGATTTAGAGGGCTATTTTCACGCTTCAAATCTTATTTTCTCAGAAACATTGACGAATATGAAAAACCAAACTGACAATCTCTTAGAAAATTAGTTTAGATTGTTCTGTGGAAATTTCAGAATGATTCATTGACTTTTGAACCGAGGCCCGGAGGGCCGAGTGTCATATACCATTCGACTCAGTTCGTCGAGTACGCAAAATGTCTGTGTGTGTGTATGTGCGTATGTGTGTATGTAACGTTTTTTTGCACTAACTTTTCTCGGAGATGGCTGAACCGATTTTCACAAACTTAGATTCAAATGAAAGGTCTTGTGGTCCCATACAAAATTCCTGAATATTATTTGGATCCGACTTTTGGTTCCGGAATTATGGGGTAAAATGTGCAAAAAATAGTGAAAATAAGTGCACTAACTTTTCTCAGAGATGGCTGAACCGATTTTCACAAACTTAGGTTCAAATGAAAGGTCTTGAAGTCCCATACAAAATTCCTGAATATTATTTGGATCCGACTTCCGGTTCCGGAATTATGTGGTTAAATGTGCAAAAAATAGTGAAAATAAGTACACTAACTTTTCTCAGAGATGGCTGATGAAACCGATTTTCACAAACACTTATGTTCAAATGAAAGGTCTTGAAGTCCCATACAAAATCCCTGAATATTATTTGGATCCGACTTCAGGTTCGGGAGTTATGGGGTAAAATGGGCAAAAAAATAAAATATGTGTTTTTACTTTTCTCATAGATGGCGCGAACGATTTTCACAAAATCAGATTCAAAAGAAAGGTCTTGTGGTCTTATACAAAATGCCTGAATATTACTTGGATCCGACTTCCGGTTCCGGAATTGTGGGGTAAAATGTGCAAAAAAATAGTGAAAATAAGTGCACTAACTTTTCTCAGAGATGATGAAACCGATTTTCACAAACTTAGGTTCAAATGAAAGGTCTTGAAGTCCCATACAAAATTCCTGAATATTATTTGGATCCGACTTCCGGTTCGGGAGTTATGGGCTAAAATGTGCAAAAAAAGAAAATATGTGTTCTAACTTTTCTCATACATGGCGCGACCGATTTTCACAAACTTAGATTCAAATGAAAGGTCCTGTGGTCCCATACGTAATTCCTGAATTTCATGCGGATCCGACTTCCGGAAGTGGGTTAAAAATTGTATACCATCACTGAAAATGGGGAAAAACCTTAAAAAATTCTCTAAATCGATCTCAAATCTTTTCCAATTGATAGTTTTTATCAGTAGACGGTCAAACAAACCGATTTTGGTTATTCTTTCAAGAATCGCAGTATTATATATGATAGTATGATTGATATGAGAAAGGCATCATTACACCACTAGGTGGATTAAAACAGGTTTTTTTTGAAGGAAGAATTGCATATCTGAAAACGCCGTCTTTCAACATGTTCATAGAATATTTCGCCTTTAAAAGCATGGATCAAAAATCTATCCTGATAATGTCTAGATACTTTAATTCAGAATCGATTAGTGCATAAAAACATAAAAATGAAGTGAATGTTATTTTTGTGAAGGTAAGTCTATTTCTATGGTGGCACCATTATTCCGGCTCCAGTTTCCTGGTAACGTAACAAAACATGAGAGAGAAATAAAATCGGCTCAGAAAGGCTGCCAAACAAGCGGTAGCTTTATTGGGTTTTATGTGCTGTAGTCGAACTTATAACCGAAAATATCAAAACTTTCTTGGCCGCCCGGCCCATCGAGAGTCATTTTGCATATAAGCGAGAGAGCATAGAGAGAAATGTAATACGCAGAGCGAGGCACGTGGTTTTACGCGACCTACTGGCCTCAGTTCTTATGGGGTGTCCAGTATTTTGTTGCGAACAAGCCGAACATAATGAGAATATCGTTACAGTACTATTATTCAAAATATTCTCCATCCAATAACCTCTACTTTTTGTCATCTTTCCGGTACAGCTAAGATATCGCGTTGAAAAATTCTTTTTCTTTCGATTCAATGAATAAACTGCTTCTCAGATAGGCCATGCACCATGGATCGGAACCCATTGTAATCGGGTGGAGCGATGTCCGGTTTGTAGGGCGGACGGGATAAAACTTCCCATTTCAGTGTTTCCAAATATGTTTTTTGTGATTTCCAAGACATGGGGTCTTCCATTGTCATAACCGTTAGGTTTTTCGTAGAGGGCAGCAACTAGCATTAGAATTAATCTGTTTGGCACTATTTGCAAAAATTAGGAATCAATGCTGAACGAAAAACAAACAGATTGAATTAAAACAGTTTGAAAAAAAAAAACAATTCGCGAATAACTGAACTTAGTTATGGTAACCTTAAGTCAAACTGGCGATATATAAATATACTAGCACTGAGTAGTTTGAATGGAACGTGAAGATAGAGCGAGATGATGTGTGTATAGAAATTACCGGCTATGAGGCGGTTAGGATTAGAACATTTTCGATGTTATCAGTGCTGTCGTAGACGTTCCAGAAACGAGTGATTATGTTTATGTTTCATAATTGTCTTCGATGACGTTAGCCAAACTTTGTCGATGAGCCTCCAACAATTTCGACAACAGGAATAAATATTGGAAATTTGGTAGAGATATTCTATGATACCACACTTTTTTCTACACGCAGAAATAAATATTGTAAAATTAAATAAATTCCGGGTAATTCAAACGATTTTGTTTTCTTAGTATAGTGACAATAATAATTCTGAATTCATTCATCCATTGATTTTTCGAAACAACATACATTTTTTTGGAACAATAATCCTCTAGTTTAAACTGATCATATTTGGTTTGATTGTGGAATATCTCGGTTATTATAATTATAATTATTCTTATTATTATTATTATTTTTTTTTTTGCTTCAATTATAGAGGCTTTAACATCTTAGGTCATTCGCCTCTTCGGACCAGAAAATCTTTCTGACCCTATGTGCGGGGTTGGGAATCGAACCCAGGCGGGCTGCGTGAAAGGCATCGACTATCCCATCACGCTATACCCGTCCCCCCTTATTATTATTATTATTATTATTATTATTATTATTATTATTATTATTATTATTATTATTATTATTATTATTATTATTATTATTATTATTATTATTATTATTATTATTATTATTATTATTATTATTATTATTATTATTATTATTATTATTATTATTATTATTATTATTATTATTATTATTATTATTATTATTATTATTATTACGATTATAAGTTTATTTGCGGTTCTAACGTTATTTAGGTCATTCGTCGCGATGTCTCGGGTTGGAACAACTATATTTTTGGTTTGTTGGACAGCTAATCGTTTAAGGAGTGTATCGAAAATAAGCTTCCACAAATTTTTCTTTCAAATTATGATAAAAAACGATATTTTATTCAAACAAAAAAATGATCCCTTATTGTGCGAGGGTAAACTTGAGCATAATGAAAACCGGATGAAATTTAAGTTTTGATCGAACGCTCTTCATCAAGTTCCGGACAAGTGTTGCATCGCATTTTTTGGACGCTTGAGCCCAATTTTTTTTGAACTTCTTCATGTTCCCAGCTGCCTTACAAGTCTTTTTGAAGACCCTCTTCACGATTGCCCAGTAACGTTGGATGGGTCGAAGCTGAGGGTAATTTGGTGGATTGATATTTTTCTCAACGAAATTTATACCCTTTTCCGCAAGCCAATTGAGAGTGGTTTTGGCATAGTGAGCCGATGCTAAATCCGGTCAAAACAGTGGAGGTGTACTATGTTTTCTATATAAAGGCAGCAATATCTTCTGGAGACACTCAGATCGATAGATTTCTGCATTTATAGTTCCGGTAGTGTAAAAAATGGTTGACTCTAAACCACAGGAACATATTGCTTGCCATACCAGTACCTTTCGACCGAATTTCTCCACTTGAATCGACCTGTCCGCATCGCTCACATTCTTCCCAACGACGACAGTAAAGTATTGTGGACCTGGAAGGGTTTTTGAGCCCTCCTTTACATAAGTCTCATAGTCAATCAAAACGCATGCATCCGAACACTGCAAAAAACGCGAATAAAATTTCCGGGCCTTTGTTGCTGCTCGCTTCTTCTGTTCTACACTTTGTTTCGAGATTTTCTGCTTCGTGTAGGTCTTCAGGCGATTTCGCCTCTTGATACACTGGATCATTCAGATACTCGGTTTTGCTTTTTTGGCCAAATTACGCATTGACATTGATTTGTTCTTTATGATTAGAGATACCACTTTCTGGTCCAGTTTCGGGTTGGAAGAACCGGGTTTTCTGCTTCTTCCTGATAGCTCATCCAAAGAATAGTGTTCCCCAAACTTATTAATGATGGTTTTAACACTGGTATGATGAATTCCAAACCGCTTCGCCAATTATCGCATAGTAATACCCTTCTCACTTAGCCATGTATCCAGAACCTTAATTTTCACTTTCTTTTCAATACGACATTTTGAAACCGCAGAATTTCAACCGCACAAACAAGTAAACAAACGAAATCTGACATACATGCGTACAGCACAAATGTATGTGGATGGTTTATTTTCGATACACTCTTTATTGTTTTGAACATCTGGAATTTTTCTGCGTCTATAATGTCCTTAATTCATTTACTTAGTCTTTCATTTTTGAAACTAATTTACTACAATTTCAAAGTTCTAATAATTTAAATCGACCTAAAAATTCCAGAGAAATATGATTGGAGGGGGTAATAAGAAACGTGGAAAGTGTCGCTCTTTTATATGTTTTCACTTTAAATCCCTGTTTATATACCATCAATATATGGTTTCATTTTATTCGTTACGTTTAATAATCACTCAATATCTGTTCGCTTAAAAAAATTGTAGTTTAGGCACTTCATACAAAAACATTATAAAACGTTGTAGCCAAACTTTCGCTTGTCCCCAAAATCTTGTGCCCGGGGATTGTTCAAAATGTGGCGATTTTAGGATACAGAAATAGCCGCCCAAGACTTAAAAATGGAACTAACATTGATTTTTCAAATACGGCTTGAGGTTTGGAAACAGATATTAGTTCGAGGAAGCCAATTGTGATGAATGAGGCAGATGAGGAAGCATTTAGAACCCCAAATCGTTGATTTTATCCATGGTGTACTGGAGCATTTTATCAGGCCATTTGACAGCAATTTAGACCTAATATCACTCCAAAAATTCACGGTAATGCTTGCTTCCGGTAATTTTTCTTTTTTTCGGAGTATTTCACCAAAAGTATACCATGGCAATCCCAGAAAATCGTCGTCAAGACCTTTCCGACCCATTGACCCTCTCTAGGATGCTTCGGAGCACTCATCTCGACCTCAGTTCATTGTCGGTTAATCATTATATTATTTGACGTAGAATAACGAGTATTGGTTTCTTGAACACTAACCAACCGACACCAAAAGTCGCACTAAGTCCGCATCAGCATAGCCAAACATGCATTCGAAGTGCACTCGCGTTCGTCTTCTAAGTCCAGATTAAGCATGTTTGGCACCCATCAGCAAATTATCTATGCTATCTGCAGAATCTTGCCCAAACTACGGTGCGAAAACATTTTTTCGTTGGTAACGAAATAGTAGGGGAGAGTATTTAAAAATTCCGCATTTTGGTATTTTAGTACATCCAAAACTCCGTTGACGAACACTTTTTTTACATTACCGCTTTTTACGTAACTCTTTTTACGAGCTAAATCCCAAATAACGTAATCCTCTTTTACGAACCAAATCTCAAATAACGTAAACTTTCTTTTACGAACCAAATCACAAATAACGTAAACTTTTTTCACGAACCTACTTCGTAAAAAGAGGTTTTTGCATGCAATGAAAAGATCTCCAGCTCATTTATATTTTATGGAACTACTACAAAAAGGGCATTTTCGTAACGGGTTTAAATAGTACATTTCGGAAAATTTATTTTAGAAATCCAAGATCCAAGACTTCCGGTTTATTGATATTTTTCAAGAACCCTTACAATATGAGTAGTTTTGGAACAGGTTTGATGAATAGATGTCGAAAAATCTGATTTAATCCACCTAGTGGTGTAATGATGCCTTTCTCATATCAATCATACTATCAAATATAATACTGTGGTATTCTTCAAAATAATTTTCTTCAATTCTTAAAAGAATAATCGAAATATTGATAAAAACTATCAGTTGGAGAAGATTTAAGGTCGATTTAAAAAACTTTTTACGGGTTTTTGCCCCTTTCAGTGATGGTAAAAATTTTTTAGCACATAAACCTATATTTCCGGATTCGGATGAAATGCAAGAATTACGTATGGGACCACAGGACCTTTCATTTGAATCTAAGTTTGTGAAAATCGGTTCAGCCATCTCCGAGAAAAGTTAGTGCAAAAAAACGTTACATACACACATACGCACATACACACACACACACATACACACAGAGACATTTTGCGTACTCGACGAACTGAGTCGAATGGTATATGACACTCGGCCGTCCGGGCCTCGGTTCAACAGTCGGTTTTCACAGTGATTGCATAACCTTTCTATATGAGAAAGGCAAAACGATGTTTGAGGTGGTTCTAAATTCCCAGATGGCGACTTTCGGTTTATTTGTGATTCTTAAATGCTATTACAATATGGGTATTTTCGGATCGGATTAGATAATTTGATACCGAAAAAATTGTTTATGCGCGTTTCAAAAATCAATATGGTATATGAGTTTAAGTGTATCGATATACAATGATGATCATTTCAATATGACTATATGCCATGTAGATGTGTATCAGAAAACGATTTTTGCAATCGCATTTTTACTGAAGACCACCAGTTTATCGATATAGATTGAATGTGGTACTATTTGAATAACACATATAACAAGTAGATGTCTATAAAGCTTGTTCGAGTGCCTTGCATTATAATTTTATATTGTTATAATCGTATTGTATGATTTCACTATTTTATTGAAAAACTAAAAGTCTTAATCTAATATTTAAATGCGACCTCAAACATAAATCTTTTGCTTCAAGTCAATGTGTGTCACGTGTTCCTAATATATTTTTATTATCAGTGTTACACAAATCACAGTTTTTTAGTGTACGTGATAGAATCTAAACAAGTATTGTAACTCTCATCGCGACATATTTGTTAACTCAAATCTTTTCCGAAAATATCCAATTTGTAAGGGTTCTTAAGGAATATCGATAAGTCGCTATCTTGGAATCCAGAACCTCTTCAAACATTATTTTCCGATATCTACTCATCAAATCCGGTCCAAAAATACTCATATTGTAAGGGTTTTTGTCGTGAATACGACTTACTCTACTATGGAGCGCCTTTTCAAATTTACTCTGTACCAGAATGGGTAGAACTTAACCGTGAATATCTCTTCTTGTATTCA
This sequence comes from Malaya genurostris, assembly GCF_030247185.1. Lineage (NCBI taxonomy): Eukaryota > Metazoa > Arthropoda > Insecta > Diptera > Culicidae > Malaya > Malaya genurostris. Next base: position 320,253,875 of record NC_080571.1, on the reverse strand, counting down.
ACGCAGCAACATAATTTTTTTTTTTCCATAAATACGTTTATTTCTTAAGGCAGTTTACATAAGTTTTTCTTCGCCGTAGCATCACTTTTACATAATATTCTTATCCTAATTTAATTCTAACATAGTCACAACGTTTTGAATTTATTAAAACATATTCTCTTATAGCTTAAATATCATCTTAGGTAACTCGTCATTAATTATGAAATCTACTCGGAAATATTATTTGAACCAAACGATTAACTTCTATAAATTATAAAATAAGCTGTTATTTTCAGACATTTTGTTGATAATTTCATAAACTGTTTCGAGTTTGTTTGTATCATTACATAATTTTTATTCTAATTTAGCTATTGGTTGAACTCATGGACGCAGCTGGGATCAGAACTAAGTCTTAAAAGGGGCCTTTATTAAATTGAAACTCCAATTTTCTTTATGAAATGATAAATAAGTTTCATGTATGAAAGGTCACGACAAGCAAGAATGTCTCGAACTGGGATATTGGATAGTCTACCTTGGGTACGCAAAGAATTTATTAGTTGAGATCTGACATCACGATACTCCACGCATGTCCAAACGACATGATCAATATCCCGATAACCTTCTCCGCAAGCACAATGATTAGTCTCGGAGAGCCCAATTCGAAGGAGATGTGCATCTAACGTGTAGTGATTGGACATGAGTCTGGACATCACACGAATGAAATCCCTACTCACATCCAGTCCCCTGAACCATGCCTTTGTCGATATTTTCGGAATAATTGAGTGCATCCACCGACCCAGATCATCTCTATCCCAAGATGCTTGCCAGCTGGCAAGTGTTCTTTGGCGAGACGAGCTATAGAATTCGTTGAAAGCAATCGGTCGCTCATAAATTTCACCCTCAATAGCACCACGTTTGGCTAAAATATCGGCTCTTTCATTGCCAGGAATGGAGCAATGAGCCGGGACCCAGACTATAGTGATTAGATAATTATTGTTCAATATGTCGTTCAGGCACTGTTTTATTTTGCCCAGGAAAAACGGTTCATTTTTGCCAGCAGCGTTTGAGCGAATGGCTTCAATTGCACTCAGACTATCTGTGAAGAGGAAATAATGGTTTGGAGATAATGTGACGATTACACTCAAACTATAATGAACTGCTGCTAGCTCTGCTATATAAACAGATGCAGGTTCTTGAAGCCTAAATGAGGCCGAAACATTATTGTTGAACATACCAAACCCTGTCGCTTCTTCAATTCGCGATCCGTCCGTGTAAAACATTTTCTCAGAGTCAATATGCCTGAACTTACTTGAAAATATTTTTGGGATTTCCGTCGAGCGTAGATGATCCGGGATTCCACGCACTTCACGCTGCATGGATGTATCGAAAAATAAAGTTGAGTCAGGGGCACTTAGGATGCTGACACGGATAGGAATATATCTTGAAGGGTTGATTTCCTGTGACATATGGTTAAAATATACTGTCATAAATTTTGTTTGAGATCGAAGCTCGACTAGTCGTTCGAAATTATTAATTACCATGGGATTCAGCACCTCACATCTTATTAGCAGGCGTGATGAAAGCTCCCAAAATCGATCTTTTAATGGAAGAACTCCCGCCAGAACTTCAAGACTCATTGTATGTGTCGAATGCATGCAGCCTAAGGCAATTCGCAAACAACGGTACTGAATTCGCTCAAGTTTGATAAAATGAGAGTTTGCAGCGGAACGAAAACAAACGCATCCATATTCCATCACTGAAAGTATCGTTGTTTGATACAATTTTATTAGATCTTGCGGATGAGAACCCCACCAAGATCCTGTTATTGTTCGAAGAAAATTTACTCTTTGTTGGCATTTCGTTATCAGAAACCTAATGTGTCCTCCCCACGTGCATTTGGAATCGAACCACACCCCGAGGTATTTAAAAGTTAAAACCTGTTGGATCATTCTTCCCATCATATGGAGCTGAAGCTGCGCGGGATCATGCTTTCTTGAAAAGACGACTAACTCTGTTTTCTCCGCAGAGAATTCGATACCAAGATGAACAGCCCAAACGAACAAGTTATCTAAGGTATCTTGCAATGGTTTATGCAGATCAATAGCTTTGGGCCCAGTAACTGAAACCACGCCATCATCTGCCAATTGTCTTAGTGTACATGGGGTTACTAGACAGCTGTCAATGTCATTCACGTAAAAATTATAGAGGAGCGGACTGAGGCATGAGCCTTGCGGGAGACCCATGTAGCTAATTCTGAATGTTGCCAAATCGCCATGTGAAAAATACATGCACTTCTCTGACAAAAGGTTGTGCAAATAATTATTTATAACCGCTGGAAGTCCATGTTGGTGGAGCTTGTCTGAAAGAACATCAATGGAAACTGAATCAAATGCTCCTTTAATGTCTAAAAATACAGATGCCATTTGTTGCTTTTGAGCGAAGGCAATTTGGATGTCAGACGAAAGTAATGCAAGGCAATCATTCGTCCCTTTATTTCTACGGAAGCCAAACTGAGTATCTGACAACAAACCGTTCGTCTCGACCCAAGTGTCGAGACGTCGTAGAATAATTTTTTCGAACAATTTTCTGATGCAGGACAACATCGCAATGGGTCTATATGAGTTGTGATTGGAAGCTGGTTTCCCCGGCTTTTGAATGGCGATAACTTTCACTTGTCTCCCGTCAGGTGGAACAATATTTTGCTCAAGAAACTTGTTGAACAATTCCAACAAACGTCTTTTTGCGAGGTCGGGCAGATTCTTCACCAAGTTGAATTTAATTCTGTCCAACCCAGGGGCGTTATTGTTACAAGACAAGAGTGCTATAGAAAATTCCATCATTGAAAATGGGTTATTAATAAAACCATTATTTGGAGGAGATTCCCGTATAATGCTCTGCGTAGGAACAGAATCTGGGCAAACTTTCCTAGCAAAGTCAAATATCCATCGGTTCGAGTATTCATCACTCTCATTGCCCACGTTACGATTCCTCATTCGTCTGGCCGTATTCCAAAGAGTGCTCATTGAGGTTTCTCTTGACAAACCTTCGACAAAATGTCTCCAATAGCTACATTTTTTGGCTCGAAGTATGCTCTTGTACTTGGTTTCTAAAACCATAAGCTTTTCAAAATTCTGAGGAGTTCCTCCTCCCCGTTTTAGAAACGTCTTGCAAGCATTTTGTTTTGCGAGTTTAGCCTCTGAGCACTCTTTGTCCCACCAGGGGTTGGGAGGCCTTCTGTTAGTCGTTGGCCCAGGAAAGCGTTTAGTTTGGGATTGTTCTGCTGCCTCCAGAATCGAACAAATGAGGAAGTCATATTCTTCAAGTGGAGGGAGCTCTTCCATTGAATTCAAAATACTAGAGATTCTACTTTGGTATTTAATCCAGTCGATATTTTTTTGTCAAATCATATGGAATACTAGCTGAATTAGCAATACATTTGTTACAGCTAATTGAGATGATGATTGGTAAATGATCGCTACCGTGTAAATCAGGCAATATTTTCCAGGTGCAATCTAGTCGAATTGATGTTGAGCAAAGAGATAGATCTAATGCACTTGGGCGTGCAGGAGGTCTTGGGATCCGTGTCATGCTACCCATATTTAATACCGTCATGCTAAAATTGTCACAAATGTTTTGTATTAAAGATGATCTGCTATCATTGTAAACGGAACCCCACATCATTCCGTGCGAATTTAAATCCCCCAGAATCAATCGTGGAGCAGGAAGGGCTTCAACCATTTCATTAAGCTGTCGCTGTCCAACTTGTGCTTTTGGAGGAATATAAACCGAAGCTATGCAAATATCTTTGCCTTTAATGTTTATTTGGCAAGCAACAACTTCTATACTAGAAGTTGAAGGGATGTTTAATCTATAAAAGGAACAGCATTTCTTAATTCCCAAAAGCACTCCACCATACGGAGAGTCTCTATCGAGACGTATAATGTTAAAATCATTAAAATTTAAAGCTATGTTTGAAGTAAGCCATGTTTCGCATAAAGCAAATACATCACATTTTTGACTATGCAATAAAATTTTAAATGAATCAAGTTATGGCATGATGCTTCGACAATTCCACTGCAGGACAGTGATTGTATCATTTGCGGCGGGTGATAAATTATCCATCAAAAGATACAAAACCTGAGACAATTGGCCATTGAGCTGATAACTGCTTCAAAAAATTTCTAGCTATTGGAAGGAATGCCATTATGAGGGTCTTTAAGGGTTCAGATATATTGAATGCTGAGAAAATCCATTCAACAATTTCCGAAAACTTCAGTAATCCTGTTGGTGGCTGTGAAATGGAGCCCACAGGATTATTACCTTTTTCTGTGCTAGATCCTGGATTGGTTTGTGAATTTGACAAACCAGGAGGCACAGTCTTTGGTTTTGACTTTTTTTGTTTAACACGGGGATCTTTTTTTGAAGATGAAACTTTAGGTGTCTTTTTTGGTAATTTGGAAGAAGACTTCTTTCTCTTAACTGACCCTTGGGTAGTGATAAACGAATTACCTTCACTATTTTCGTCAGAGTCAGAGTCCTCTGTTTCCTCTAGATTTGAAAACCCGTTTTCGGTTTCCAAAGGGGGGACATCAATGACCGTTTTAAGCATTTCTGCATATGTGCGCTTAGACCGTGCTTTTAAAGAAAGCTTAATTTTGTCTTTGTGCACTTTAAATGCAGTGCATACTGAAATATCCTCATGAGGACTTTCCCCACAATAAATACATTTTTCAATTTCCTTGTTGCAATCATTATCTTTATGAGGTCCTTCACACTTAATACATTTTGGTTTATTGCTACAGTAAGTAGCTGTGTGTCCGAATTTTTTGCAGTTCGTACAATTCATTACATTTGGAACAAAAAGCCGAACAGGGAAGCGAATTTTATCGACATAGACATGGGACGGCAACGCAGATCCGGCAAATGTCACTCGAAACGAGTCTGATGGGCGATAAACTTTTTTTCCCTCTTCATAAACTACTGAGTACAGTTGTTTGCACTCCAGTATTTTCACACCCTCAAGCATAGAGTTCTTGAAACGACCAACACCATGCTTGAGTAAATCATCTACCGAAAGACTCGCTTCAATAACAACACCGTCAATTTCGACATCTTTGGAGGGTATGTAAACTTTATACTCTTTATTGAAATGTTCCGAAGAGACAATATCATTCGCGTGTTTCAAATTATTTACCACAACACGAATTTTATCGTTATTTACTTTTATGATCTCTTTGATTGAAGAGAATCGTGATGTCAAACCTTTAGAAATTTGGTAAATGTTTAATGGCTTTGATATACGTCTAAAAAAGACTATCCAAGGCCCAGAAGAGCTCTCCTGATATTTTTTCGTTCGTGGGGGTATAGGATTCATGCTAGGATTTACGTCCATGGATTCATCCATCACATTAAAATTTTTAATCAAACTTTAAAGTAAAAAATGAAACCAACACTACACAGTACTCAATCAAAAGGAAAAGAAAAAACTTCTACCTTGAAATTGTTGTCTATCTCCGTTGCACTGCCGTGTAGATCCTCGTTGCTCTAGATGTTCTTGTTGAATGCTGATTGTTGGATGTGATGCTACTGCTACCTGACATCCAGCACCACTCGATTTCCGATTTACTTTTGTCTTCGCCAGCTGCAACCAGCGCAGGTCACCGGTGTATACCTGCGTGTTGTATGGCAGTGGAAAGACCGAGTTGTCTTGTCTCCTTCTTCCTTGTGCTCCGCACCGATATGCTTCTGCACCGAAGTGCCTTCGCACCGGTGTGCCTTTGCACTCTCCTGCTTCTGTGTGCCTTTGCACTCTTCTTCTTCAATGTGCCTTTGCACTCTCCTGCTCAGCACTTGTGGCTGTATATTGTGGCCTGGGTAGAGCTTGGGAAACGCCCTTTGTTGTTTCCTTCACCAGCTTGGCCCAGCACTAGGGCTCTCTTATGCAGCACGATTTTACGTTTTAACGGCTGTTGCCAACAGGTCTCTACCTGTAGTTCAACCGTTGTCGTATTTAACGCGTGTAAACTAACCAGCGTTATTAAACTGTACGCTTCTATACACAACCTTCTCGGTTGAACGGCTATTACTGAATGAACATAATTTTTTCTCTTTATCGTCTGAATTTTGGTCAGCAAATTAAGATTCAATTTTCAGTAGTATGAGATAGTCATAAATAACTCAAAGTTTGAGTTTTTAAAATGTTTGATAAGAACCAGCATTAGGGTGAAATCCAGTGCCAAAATAAGGCGTTAAATTTCAACCGCATGAATTGAACGAATTATCGCACAAAGCGCATCATGCAAAACCGACACAGAGAAGTACGGAATGTTTTCAGTGGTTGAGTGTAGTGGCTTACAACTGGCTTAGTTGTGTTCGCTAGTAAAACAGACACTTACTATGTACGTTTATTATATTATTTGGTATTTTAATTTACTAAAATGAGGGAGACACATTTGTGCATGTTGTCAAAGACGCTCAATTTAGTCACTCAATTTGGAACCAAAATGCTACTATAATTTATTTCTCGCTTATAGCGAAATTGTTCGTTCTTAGTTAGAGATCAAAACGTTCGACAAACGACGTTGACAATACTTCACCTATCTGATTCCAATTATGTTTCATTTCATTAAAGAACTGAATAATTTTCTAACAAGATTTTTTTCATATGGAATTATAACTAGCTTGTGAGATGTTCAATACAAATATCTAGTGTGAGAATTTGATGTATTTCATAATCATATCGGTATAAAAGTGAATGATATTTTACCACTTCTCATGAATTATAGATACTTTTTTAGAGGATTTATATTTTACAATTCTTAAATTCGGTTTGTTGACATTCTTTCAAGTTATAGTGGTTTTGCAAGTAAGTTATTGAAATTTATGTTTATAACACATTTTTTTATGTTTCCATGAATTGTTTATTTGCTTGCTATATCTACAATTATTACATGTACATGAATAATTATTCCTTGGAATCTTAGAGCTTAAGCAGTGTGCCTAAAAATATATTGTAATATTGAATAAAAAAATGAATAATTCTTAATTATATTTAAGGTTTTATTTATGTCTGACGGAGCTGTCTCACAGTACAAAAATAGATAAAAATTTGCAAGTCTCTGTAAATTTAACATTGATGTTGAGTGGCATTTTTTTGCAACTTCTCATGGTAAAGGACCATGTGATGCACTCGGGGGTAATTTAAAGCGAATTGCACGACGTGAAAGCTTTGCTAAACTATATGAACACCCAATCACAACTGCAAAACAATTATATAAATGGGTAGCGCAGAGACGTCGAGATGCATTCACGGCCACGCCTTTTTGTTACGTGTCACAAGAAGAATATGAACGGAATGTGAACGAGTGAAGTAGTGTTTATAAGGATACCAAAATGATTCCAGGCACACAGAAATACCATTCTTTCGTTCCGATTTCAGAAACCACAATCGTCACAAGACTGTATTTGAATGACGATGCACGTAGTAGTCATACAATTTTCAAAAACTTAAAACCTTAAATATAATTAAGAATTATTCATGTACATGTAATAATTGTAGATACAGCAAGCAAATAAACAATTCATGGAAATATAAAAAATGGTGTTATAATTAAATATCCAAGTATCTCAAGAACAGCTACTTTTAGAAGAAAGGATATCATGAACAAATCTATTGCCTTTAACCTGTAGAATAATATTCTATTGTTTAAATTATTATCTTTCAACAAGAACTTAAAATTTCGAATATATCTGTAAATTGTTTTAGCTGTAACTTCTTCATTTTTCAAAAGGCATGGATCTAATAGCCATCAATCTGTAGGATTTATTTAGAGCTATAAAATAAAAATTATCAAAAAAAAAAAAAAATCGAAACCCTGATTTTTTTTAAATTAATTTTTTGGTTCATTTTGAAATTATTGAGAGAAAAAATCAAATTTTTTTTCAGTGCATATTTTTTTAGAGTGCCCTACTGATTCCCTTCAACTTCTTCCTGGACGTCATTTTTGTACGATGAACGGTTTCCGAATTACTGTATCTGTAGGTTTTAATAAGACTTAAAAAAAAAGTTATCAAAAAAAAATCGAAACCCTGATTTTTTTTAATTTAGTTTTTTTGGTTCATTTTGAAATTATTGAGAGAAAAAATCAAATATTTTTTTCAGTGCATATTATTTTAGAGTGCCCTACTAATTCCCTACAACTTCTTCCTGGACGCCATTTTTGTACGATGAACGATTTCCGAATTACAACGAGTCCCGTAAACTGTTTTAGCTGTAACTTCTTCATTTTTCAAAAGGCACGGACTGGATAGCCATCAATCTGTAGGTTTTAATAACCGCTTTAAAATAAAAATTATCAAAAGAAAATTAAAACCATGCTTTTTTTATATTGCTTTTTCGGATTATTTTGTAATTATTTAAAAAAAATCAAAAAATTTTTTCAGTGTATATTTTTTTTAGAGTGCTCACTCGATTCCGTACAACTTCTTTCTGAACGCCATTTTTGTACAATTAACGGTTTCCGAGTTACAACGATTTGAAAAAGGCAATTTTTGTAAAATGCAAAAATACATACGCCCTTTTTAAAAATCAGATTGACCTCTCAATCGATTCAAAACTTATGGTTTGCCATACTGAAGCCATGTGCAAAGTTTCATCCAAATAGGAGGATTCTGATTTTGTCACTTTTTTATCTACTCATTCCTGGAATTGCTCTATTTTGTTTTGCTCTCATATTTTCCGCCTTATAATTGTACCGTTACAAATTTACAAGTGAAGCAGTTTGCAAAATTCACTAAATCAATCGTCATTCAGTTATGTCTCTGACATTACTCTTCCGCCTCTTTAAGGAACATCAATAAACCTTAACGTTAACTTGGAATTCAGAACTAATTCAAACAACATTTCCCGATATCTGCTCATCAAATCCGGTCCGAAAATACCCAATTTTAAAGGTTTTTAAGGAATATCAATAAACCGGAAGTCACCATGTTGGACTTTGAAACGACCTAAAACATCATTTTCTTGCATCCATTTATCACATCCGTTCCGAAAATGGTCATATTATTGGGCGTTTCCACATTCATTCACGAATCCCCGTTTAGTTCCTAAATGGAGGTTTCGGTGTATGCCTTCATTGTGAATTTTTTGAACAGATTCTTTTGTAATGTATAAATAAAAATTTAACTTGAAAATATGGTGGGTGTCTTCCCGATCAACATATCGTACCTAAACTATTTCTCTTTTTGATACTTGTTAGAAAATTTTGAATTTCGATTTCCTGATCCGTAACTTTGTATATAACCCCTTTAATGAAACGAAGATTCCACTACTGCTATACACACTGCTAGGTAGATTTCAACGCTTTTTGAAACCCCAACATAGTATGAACAGTCTTCGATTCCAGTCATCAATTGTTTCACTGATGCATTATAGTTTAGATAGGTGAAGAAGATCGTTTTCGATAAAACATTCGCACAGAGTATATCTCAAACTAAGAAAGTTCATTCTCACCAAACCGCCTACGTCAAATTATATGAATACGATAAAATTATGTTTAGAATTCTGCTTTCGGTTCCAATTTGTTTTGTCCGTTAAATGAAACCGATTCTTAGTTTCTAAAGTTACATACTATTCACCTATAAGGTACATGACAATCTTATTCGTGGATGTCCAATATTCGCATTTTTAGTTACTAATTTTTCCTTTGGCTGAGAATTTCGCAAATCGTAACACCGAACACTATTCATTCAAAAACTGTTGTGTCACACTTCATAAAAAAACATTTCCGATTTTTAGCAAAACCCCAACGTACAGTTATAACAAACTCACTAGAACACATGCTCCGTTCCCGTCGGCTCGAACAGCTGATCCACCGACAGTGTCTCGTCGGGAGCATCCTCCATCACGAATATCCGAAACTGTTCGCTAATAATTGCCTTTTCGGCGGCGGCTCGCACCGTGTTATAATTATTTGCGTCGCAAAACACCAGCTTCGATTGGGTCTGGCGCATCATGTGTATCATTTCTTCCTCGTCGAAGGTCGGCGCCAGGGCATTGAATCCGACACCGATGACCTGCAGGCCCAGTACGAGTGGCGCCAGGTTTTCACTGTTTACTGCTACTACGGAAGCGATATCGCCGGTACCGTAGCCGAGCTTCTGCAGATTCTGGGCAACCCGGACCACTCGCAGCCGCATTTCGGATCGGGTCATTGTCCGGCCGGTATCGCCATCGATTTGGATCACCTTTTCCGACGATCTTTCGAGCAGGTTCAACACGATCTGACCGAAGTTACACGCCGGATTGAAGACGCACGGTTGCCGCGGACCGCTCCACACGCGCCGATTGTTATCGTACGAAGCCATGATGAAGACTGTCGTCAGTCGACTGGGGCGCTGAGAGCTGTTGTGTGAAGAATAATATTCGACACGGCTTCGGGGTTTGCGACGTAGTAGGCACTGTCAAATGGGTTGAAAACAGCCGCGAGCGGAGAAGTCTCTGAACACGTTGCGCTGCTTGATAGCGGCTTGCTTGCTTGCATGCGTATGAGGCGTTGCATGACGTTTCACTCGCTTGTTTACTATTGGAAATCGACTGTCTGGTGATAAGTTGCGAGTTGTCTATACTATTTTGGTAGTCGATACACAACACATACATGTACGGTTATAATGCGATTTTTAGGTAGTGAGTGTCATCATGACGCGTTATATAATCCTTCAATGAATAGAAACAACGAAATTGTGATTCTATACGATTTTCTACAGATTGCGAAGTGAGCATTTTTAACGTCATTGCTGTTGTATTGTACGATTTACCGATGAATTGAACCGACAAATCAATGACATTAATTTATACGAATGAATACAAGGGAAAGTTCTGTTGACGTAGGACTACACAACTTTTCGAAAAATCACTGGATTAGTTGTTACATTATTATGTTTTTAACTTTTTGGAGTACTTTTAGACAGCGAATAATCCCTTATTACTACGCCCGCTTGTGGCCAACATTTATCGTTCGAGGGTAATTTCTGGCAGACTCGAAGGATTGTACAGTGAGTTGGAAGATGCTCATAATTCCGGTCAACCGAGATATGAAATCGCATTTCTCAATATTATTTCGATTTTGTTTTCATATTTTTACCCACTGAAACTGATAATTTTTCTCTCTCTTTTTTCTGGGATCTATGTTGACAATGAAACTGTAGCAATGACTGATACTAAATTTCTTCACACGTTGCTAGGGAAAATATCCATGTTCTAAAAACGCAATCGTAAAATGTTAGCTTTTAACGCATGGGCTGAAAAGTCCCAGACTCAACAAAGAGAACACGATTTTTCGGTTCAAAATTGATTTTATTCATCAACGTAATCTTGATCAAGAGCAACGCAATCATTCCAGCACCGTTCTAACATTTCAATACCATATTTGTAGAACGATTTATCTTTTGCTTCAAAGAGACCTCAGCTTCAGCGATAACCTCTCCATTTGTGCGAAATTTCTTACCGGAGAGCATTTTTTTCAGGTCTACGAACAGTCAGTAGTCGCTGGGAGCCAAATCTGGCGAATACAGTAGATGTGGGAGCAATTCAAAGTTCAATTTATGTAGTTTTTGCATTGTGTTAATTGACTTGTGACACGGTGTGTTGTTTTGATAGAACAACATTTTTTTCTTTGCCATATGCGGTCGTTTCAGCCTTCAAACGCTCCGATAACGCTATATAATATTCACTGTTAATTGTATTGCCTTTCTCAGGATAGTCGATAAATAATACACCACGCACATCCAAAAATACCGAGGTCATAGCCTTTTCAGCCAGTTGCTGTCCACTCAGATGATGAATGTTTTAATTCCGGAGTGAAGTAATGAATCCATGTTTCATCCTTTGTCACATATCGGCAAAAAAATCCGGTTTGTTACGTTTAAACATGGCCAAATACTGTTCAGAATAATCAACACGTTACCGGTTATTGTCAACAGTGGGCAAACGCGGCACCCATTTTGAACAGAGCTTTCTCATAGTCAAATGCTCATGCAATATTAGAACCTAACTCACGCAACTTCTCAGTCATTCAAAACGTCTCATGTGGACGTCCGCTGCGTTCTGCATCATCGGTGTCTCTACGACCCCGTTTGAAGTCAGCAAACCGACGTTTTATTGTTGTTCCTGATAGAACACTTTTCAAGCCATTGCTTTGCTTGAACGGTATTTTGTTCCATCAAGAATCAGTGTAAAATTAAAACTCGAAATTGATTTTGATTCATTGTTCTGAAAATAACAAAACTAGCGTCACTCTTAGCACAATAACTCACAAACTAATGAAGTTAATATCATGAAACTTTAACGGTTGTCGTTTAAAAGTTAGTATTAATTGAAAAAAAAGGTGACTGCAGTAAAACTAGCCCCATCAATGTGTTAGGCCCAGGACTTTTCAGTCCATGTGTTTTATATGCCTCCGGAATCGATAGCCTTATCTGGATGGAATTTAATATCGTTCTACGGAATCGTAGAATCTTTCATTTGCACTTAAGATGGTGGAAACAGGTGCAGCGGATTCTGAGAAAATGGAACGGATTCTTTTCATTTCTTTGCACATTTTACCACGTTACTCCGGGGCCGAAAGTTGAATCCAAATATAATTCATTAGCGAGTTACGCGACGGTATCATTTGCTTGCGAAAATCGATTGAGTGATCTTTGACAATACACTGAGGTTTCCTTTTACGCGGAGGGGATACGTACCGTGTAAAAAAATCGTGCAAAATTACCCGCGTAACTTCGGATATCCGCGTAAAACAATCGCAAAACTAAATTTTTTTTTTTGATACCAAATATCTTAGGAATGCGCGTAGAAAAAAACCGCAAAACTGAAGAAATTTTTTTTGACACCAATTTTTATTTGTTGCTAAATGTCTTAGAAATGCAATCTCAAAAAAAAAGTTTTTGAAAGTTAACGACTTTCGGACTTAGAGAATCGTGTAAAAAACGCATAAAAAACTGTTTAAAAAAGACCTCAGTGTATCGAGTCTATAGCACAAGTATTTTTGAACAGATTTTCGATTGCATTGCGGTTTGAGGAAATTAGACGTTGCAATTTTCATTGTCTAATTTTTCCTGTTTTCCAAACCTTGGTTTTCGTTAGTAGAGACAACAGTCATTAGATCACAGTTTTCGTTTTAATGCCGCTCATTGTTTGTGTTCACGTTCAAGAAAATTGAATGCAGAAAACAAGGAAGAATATCGCATCGACTTGTATTTTGTTCAGTAAGATAATGCCGTAGAGAAGGTTGATGTGCACATCAGCTGCTGAACCGTCAGTGGATATATTTTGTGCGCCGTTCGCTTCGCACCGAAGAAATTTCCATCGAAATTCCGCTGTTTCTTCGTATTCGTGAAAAACGTAAGATAACCTCGATCATGGAGTTCAGGATGAACGTGATCAGCACCTTTCATTGTCAACACGAAAAAATGAAACGGTTCTTTTCAGGGAATCTAAAAAACACCAAAACACAAATAAGTTTCTATGGACCACAAAAATGCTGCATAAATAATCAAAATAAGTGTTAGAAATGTTTGACTATAGTTGTTTATTTCTATGTTTACAGTTCGAACAACCCCATAGTTTCATTTCCCATTGTAGTTTCATTTAGTATTTATGCAGTGTATCGAAAACAAGCTATCCAAATACATTTGTGTTGTACGCATGTATTTGTGATGGTTTTTTATGCTCAGATCACAGCATGCTGTGCGTTTGTCTGTCAGCTTTTGTTTGTTTACTTGTTTTTGCGATTGAAATTATGCGTTTTCAGAATGTCGCATATTGAAAAGGAAATGAAAATTAAGCTTCTGGACACATGGCTAAGTGAGAAGGGTATTACTATGCGAAAATTGGCGAAGCGATTTGAAATTCATCAATGTCAATACGTGATTTGGCTAAAAAAGCAGGAACGAGTATCGGAATGATCCAGCGTATCAAGAGGCGAAAACACCTGAAGACCTACAAGAAGCAGAAAATCTCTGAACAAAGTGTAGAACAGAAGAAGCGAGCGGCAACAAGGGCCCGGAAATTGTATTCGCGTCTTTTGCAGTGTCCGGATGCATGCGTTTTGATGGACGATGAGACTTATGTTAAGGGCGGCTCAAAAACCCTTCCAGGTCCACAATACTTTACTGTCGTCGTTGGGGAGGATGTGAGCGATGCGGACAAGTCGATGCAAGTGGAGAAATTCGGTCGAATAGTACTGGTATGGCAAGCAATATGTTCCTGTGGTTTCAAGTCAACCATTTTTTACACTACCGGAACTATAAATGCAAAAATCTATCGATCTGAGTATCTTTAGAAGAGATTGTTGCCTTTATATAAGAAGCATAGTACGTTGAGAAAAATATCAATCCACCAAATTGCCCTCAGCTTCGACCCATCGAACGTTACTGGGCAATCGTGAAGAGGGTCCTCAAGAAGACTGGTGAGGCAGCTAGGAACAAGCAGGAGTTCAAAAAAATTTGGGTTCAAGCGTCCAAAAAATGCGATGCAACACTTGTTCGGAAATTGATGAAGAACGTTCGATCAAAAGTTCGAAAATTCGTGAAGTTTTTAGCTTGAATAAAATATAGTTTTTTATCACAATTTGATTTAGGGGTTCAAACTCCTCCCGAAACTTAAAAAAATAATTATGTTATGAAAATTCTTCTCTATAAATATGACGAATTTCACGTCTACTCGATTTGTTGACCCAAAACGTCACTTTGCATACTTTGTTGCTCTTAAATTTCAGACTGTCTTTTGGAAAGGTCCAATCATTTTAAACCAATTTTTTTCAAAAAGTGATTGTAAAAAATTATAAATCCTACAAAAAATTGGTATACTAGTGTTTTTTTTTATCAAAATGAGTCAAATTCTTCAATAAAAATACTAAAAAGATACTTCCCAGAGTCCTACACTGAAAATATTGATTTTAAAAATTAAAATTTGATTTACAAATCAACACCATTATTCATTTTGATATAACATTATCCTAAGATAAGTGATTAAGTGATGAATTCTCACTACCAACCAATTATACATTGCAAGATGGGTACATTCAAGGAACCAAAAAGATTTTCAAACGGAAACTATTTCTTGTCTCAACTTGTTTTTTCTTATCCAGTGTATTTTAATTTAGTAATGAATCCCAATTTGCGAGAAAATTAACCTAATATCAGAGCTGAGTGAGAAAAAGTTTTTTTGCGGGAAAAACTTTGTTCTTTTTAAACGCCCCGGATTAGTTAGTTTTCTACCATAATTATTTGCAAATAGTTGGTAAAAATGTCTAGTCCTTCTCAAAAGCTGGTCTGCATAAATTTTGGAAGAACAAAGTGACTTTTTTGTAATAAAGTCTGTATATGATGCCAACTCTGAAAACGATTTTGGGCGAAATTGGTCTATTCGAATGCTACAATCAATCGGTTTAAAAAAATTAAAGTCAATTTACAAAAAAAACACCACTTTCAATTCCCTTCCAACCATCCATGTGTTTTAAGGCGTGCAGTTATAGAAAAAAAGTGTTTTGAACTAAAACTATTTAAATTATTTATGTTTTGTCTTAGACTCGACAGTATATAACAGTTTATGTTGAGCTGTTATGTGACCCAGCAGTTCAACATAAACCGCTAAGCAGACATAAAGTTTCTGCTACTTGCAGAGAACCGAAGTACAATGTCTTACCTGACGTGCCGAACTTAAACGATTTTCGGCATATACTGGCCGATTTAAAAAATAGGTTAGCCCCTAAAATGACGAAAACCTGAATCGGCCAGTATATGCCGAAAATCGTTTACGTTCGGCACGTTAGGTAAGACATTGCACTTCGGTGCAATTTAATAAGTGTTCTTCAAATAACAGAAACTTTATGTCTGCTTAGCGGTTTATGTTGAACTGCTGGGTCATAAACAGTTTAACATAAACTGCTATGTACTGCCGAGTCCAAGACGAAACATAAATTATGTTAAAATTGTTATGTGCCCTGTGCACAAAAATATGTTAACCTCTAAAATGACTGAAACTATTTCTTCTTCATTACTGATAATTTTTTGCAAATATCGGGCAATCAGTTTTTAAAATCTCCCCTCAAATTAAGATTCATTGAATTCTTCGATGATAATGACTTTCAGTTTAGTTTAGTTTTCGATAAAAAGTCACTGTAAATATTTTGAAAAATGTTTTTTTTAAATTGATTTTAAATTTTTTAAATCAACTCAACATGAAAGTTTTTCAGTATTGTTATAGGAAAATTTGACTTATTTTGTAAAAATCACTAGCACAATATTTTTTGTAGGCTTTCTCATTTTTCGTCTAAATTATTTAACAAAAAATAAAATGTCAAAAAAAAATTTAGCTCTTTTTACAACACAATTTAAAACAAAGTATGCAATGTGACATTTCAGGACAAAGTCTATACGTCCAGAAAGTTTTATTCAAATCTGAGCAAATTTTACCAACTGCGAATTTGACTTATCGCGAAAGTCGTCATATATCAGTCAATTGTAAAATGAATAATTTTTAGCAAACGACTTTGTTAAAGAAAAAATTTAAGTAATCATATGCATATTTCGATGCGTAAGAAAAATAACTATCATGTTATGAAACCCTCTCCGAAATTTTTTTCTGGGTACGCGCCTGACTGGAGGTGATAACAACCTGCCGACGCCGTTTCACTGAACAAATGTCAATGTAGATTTATGGGGCGGCATGTGATAGGAACTTTAGCGAGTTAGTCTCATTTTTCACAAATTGAATATTTATTTTCAAAAGATTTCAGACCTCTAATGGGATTGAGTTTCAAGTCAAAAATATTGTTATTATACTCGAAAAATCTGAAGTTTCTAATGAATTTCCCACTTAATATTTGCACTACTGTAACTGCTAACAAATTCGTTCTATATAATTAAGCTCAGGGGAAAAACCTTTATTTTGTTTATCACTCATCGGTATCTGTGTAAACCGATGACATAAAGTCCGTTGCAACTGTGATCTTCCACTTACTGGAGTCATTCCAAGAAACCACCCGCTTGTTTGTTTTCTTCCAACATTTACGATCTCCACTGGCAGACAGTTTGTGTACCCGGGAGATTAGATTACAGCAGGTAATGGGACATACTAATTCGAAAGGTATGTCTCGCGCCCCACCCGAGAAATTGCAATTGTTGTGCGACAATTTGTCGAAAAATGGAATGTTTGTTTATAAAATCCTCTTATCGTCGTCGAACGAACAATCAGAAACGATTTCAGACTGTTGATGATTGAATGCTCGTACTTCGAACGTTTAT